>NC_068358.1:58569932-59297305 GCF_020536995.1 Dreissena polymorpha | reverse complement strand
CGGTCGCGTCCGTGCTGACCGACATTATGATGTCACGCTTTGACATTTTCTGATGATAACGAAGTATTTTTACTAAAAGCGTTCTCACACTCGCTGCGCTGATAATAACTCCAATAGAATGTTACTCCTTTCGTTGAAGTAAAAAAAATATTTGCCAATAAAAGATGTTGTATAATATTATGCTCTTTCTTTATTGGAATTATATCGCCTTTAAAGCTTCACATATTCACAAATGTAAAGTGTGGTAAATAAGCAACACTCGAACCGTTAATAACACGTTAAATGGAATTTTCAGATCAAAGGCATTCTGTTAAAAGCGGACATATGAATTACTTATCTGTAAAATGAATACACCGTCAGAGTATTAATTGTAAAACAAGCCACATTTAAGACAATAGAAACTGAAATTTGAGACATCGGCTCGTCCAATCGTAGATCCAGTCAATTTTGATTTCATGCATTTTTGTTTTAAAAGAAGGCCTAAATATGTGGTCCCATGAACAAAATACATTTCTTTTAGTAAGTAATCTTATTGTGTTATTGTTTAATTTTCGTAAAGTAATGGTCGTTAATTTCAGTCGATTAAACGTTGTATTTTGGCGTAAACATGATTTTTATGATTTAAGTCTACTTTTAACAGTTAATTTCTTATTAGAATAAAAACTCGATAGGACTATACGCAGTAATTTTTACAGCAAATCGTTCAAAGATTTAGATCATTAAATGAAAATACTTAAAATATAAATTGTTTTGATTGCTTTTTGAAAGCGAGAAAAAGAATGAATATACACAAGCGAGAAAATGGATGACTATACACATTATTGGATTTTAATGCCGGAACATTTAGACGCACAATCTATGGATAACAAATAGACCACTCAGGCTATAAGAACTTTATAAAACCACCAACAACAAACAAAATCATCCATATGCGTTTACCATGTTATCATTGTAAGAGCCAACTTCTCTATTCAACCGAAAGCATTATAATAGTGTATTAATTTAAATCAAACATTTCACAAATTTCATAAATCTTCTGAAAGGCCTCTAGTAAAACTGAGTAAAACTTCGCAACTATTTACAGTCATTTCGCAAAATTTCTTAATAAATTATGCATTTTCTGAAGTCCATAAGTGAAACAGTAATGTGATGAAAATCCTAAATCGTTGAGGAATTTCGGGAAATTCCTAGTTTCACATATTCATTTGAAAATTGATAGAATCGTTGATACATTCGACTTATCAATATCTCCGCCATAGCTGCTTTAACCGCAGCCGTCATCTTATAGCCCAAGTTGCAACGTCGGTAAAACAGAATAAAGTGTATTGATTTTCAAAGTGCCCGTATAAATAAGAGCATCCGCCATCGTCTGTGTTATTTCGTGTTCTCTGTGATACTCCGTGTTTATCCACCGTGTTCATACCTAAAGGTCCTTGTTAGCACCCTGTCTATCCGGTATCGTCCGTGTTTTTCGGCGTAAGCTGTATTAAGCCAGCTTTTCACCCTGACTTGACCTTTGTAAGTGTCCAATAATATTCAAATAAAATTTCCCGCGCTAGGTACGAATGAATACACTTCATTTATTCCATTGGCTGATTTGAGTATAACACCAGAACATTGGAAACATATCCGCGTCTTTGTAACTTTGTTTTACTGCATGAAACAATTTTATCTCTAATGAAAAGGCTCAATAGATAGAACAGTTTTACAATCAATTTTCGACATAAATACAGTTTGTGCGTTCACCTTTTATTTTCAGAGAATTACCAGCGCAAAAGCGTTTATACTAAAGGCTTTATTCTCATATTGAGTACTACTTGCATTGCATTTCAACCCGCGAGGTTTCGGGTCAATTCGCGGCCAGTGTGTGAAAGTCAGAGTTTATATACAGTTCATCACCGGAGTTCGCTGAAGGGGTTGCGATCTTTTCATTGAAGGAAAAAATTGGAATCTATGCTATTTTTGTCTGATGGAGTAAATAGTTCGTTTAGTCGCTTTGTCGATATATCATTATTTAAGCACAGCTGTTGCCTTGGTCGTGTACAGTTGGCGTAAACAAGCCGTCGTTTCAGCAGCAGAATTGTTACCTAACTTTAATGCATTGCATTCCAATCCGCAAGGTATCAAGGTCAGTTTGCGGTCAGTTGCAGAAATCTTTATATGAACGCCGTCTCGTAAACTTTGTGCACTTGAAGTCTGTTTTGATCAGAAAGATACTAAATAAAGAAATTCGGGCGATATTATTGTGTATGTCAATTATCGATTTTTAATATGTTTCAACATTTGCATGATAAGGACCAATTTTGATAAAATTAATTAGAAATAGTTATCCATTTAGACCAGTTTATTAAGCATGAGCACAATAATTCACTATACTATAATTATGCAATTAAATAAGATTCGAGTATTGCCGGCCTGACCTATATGCACTCGTTTATTTTCATGTTTCTTGTGTTTTTCTATTCTGTAAATATAGATATCTGAGTAATAATATCACATACAGCAAAATAAGCCATGAAATCTGGCGCAACACCCCGTAATTGATTTGCTTGTGATGTAGCTAAGAACTGCGCAGAAAAAAGGCATCCGCTACTTTTTATCTCATAGAGATAACTTTTGATCGTTCATAAACATCGACCACAATCAACGCCGTATATCTTTTTTAAAGATATTTCTTGTTTAATGATAGTCCATGTATCCGCCGTGTTTGCATCGTGTTTATCCGTGATTGCACCGTCTGCCTCCTTAGTAGCTTCGTGCTGATCAGTGTTGGTAACGATGCAATCCACACTGTACTGACGTGCTCCGTATAACGGCCGCGAAAGCTCCGGAGACAGCCGTGCAACTACCGTCATACTCTTTGATGGTCCGGGTCTGAAATTCGGTCGCTGACTGTCAAGGACGAAGACGGGCACTCGGGGCATAAAAACAGCTATCACCGGACCCTATATGCAGCTTTACTGACCATCCCAAATGCTGCCATTTTCGCGGGCCGTCACGAATCAACACGCAGTTTTGAACTTCCTACAACTGACGTGCTTGCTTCTCGGATCCCCAAGGACATTCCCGTACGTTCAAGAACCTACAGAGATAGAAGAGGAGCTACACGGCGACTACACGTTTCAGATGCCGGATCGTGCCGGATATGTTCCGTGTTGATCCGGCATTAATATGCGACTGGGCGTAAATAAATAATAAATATCCTGACGAGCAAACATCCTCTTGAGCAATTACAGTTTTGTTGTATTTTTCTGAATTGTATTTTGTTACTTACGGTAAGATCGATGACGATGTCTTGCGTAGAGCCAGTGACTGAAATGTATTCAAGGAACCCGGAGGATATTATATGATTCTGCATGAAGCAGTAAAATGAAAACAAACGTGCTTCATTACAATTTGATCGTTCAAACGAAACGATAATTAACATATGTCAAGCATCTTTTTTCGCGAACATTATATTTTCGTACTTAAGAAAATGTCAAACAATTATTATAAGATTTTCCAAAAAACCGGCTCAAGACATAGTGTTTTTGTATGACTCATAATAATTCGCTTGGTTGAGTGTGTTTTGTTAATTAATACGTCGAAACTATTTGTGCAATCGGAACAGTTTAATGTTAGATAAGGCATGGTGACATCTGTGTGTTATTAGTGTTCATGGGTTCGTGCATTAATACCACAAATGTCACGTATGTAAAAACCATAAATGCCAAATATTGTATCTAAAAGTACTTGATATGCGTGAAGATTAATATGAGCCGCGTTCTGAGAAAACTGGGCATAATGCATGTGCCTAAAGTGTCGTCGCAGATAAGCCGGTGCAGTCCTCACAGGCTAATCAGGGACGACACTTTCCGCTTTTATGGTATTTTTAGTTTCAAGGAAGTCCCTCCTTACCGAAAATCAAGTTTAGGGCGGAAAGTGTCGTCCCTAATTAGCCTGTGCGGACTGCACAGGCTAATCTGGGACGACACTTTACGCACATGCATTATGCCCAGTTTTCTCAAAACACGACACATATAATCTTGCAGTTTTAAATAAAGAGCAACGTGTGTCATTTTTTCTGAACAATCCTCTACACCGAACACATGTGGAACATATCTCGAAATATGAATGGCGTTGTGTAAATTTAAGTTGATTTCCCGCGTCTGTTACAACAAAGTACAATTTAATTACTTGTAAGGATCCGATCGAATATATTAGACATGAACGAAGAAAGTTTTTCGTTTCCCATAATCTTTCCGACCCTAATATATGTGACCGACCGTAAACTATTTGTGTATTAATGGGTGAGTTGTCGAACTTTTTTCGCTACATTCGACCGCATTCTCAAACTGTACTTTTTTTTTCAAAATCAATTTTACATGTATTTATAAAGAAAAAAATGTAACAATGAAATATGGAATATGTCAGTTATTGGACATCATTTATTTAAGAGGGAAACAACTTATTAAAATAAGTAAGAAAAGTTTATTCAACCTAGCTGTCCAATATGTTTTGAATTTTTAGTGGAAACAGGGTACTTCTGTTGGCGTTGGAATACTTTTTTTTGTGAGTAATTCTGGTCCAGCAGATTTATACATATATATTTTTTACAAAAAGTAGCACTAAATGTGTTGCGCATCTAATGTGTAAGACAAGCCTGGAAACAGTTGAAAACATGGCGTCATACATACTTGTGCCGGCTGAACAAGCTACAGGACCAGTGATATTTTTGCCTGGTCTTTTCTGTCGCTTTACGATGACATGTCTGTCAAGGGCTCCGTTAATTGGCTGGTCGTATGATACTTCCCTCCTGCCCCGTGGACGGCCGGAGGATTGTATGACTAGAGACATTGGCATAGAACGCATCGCATGTTAAGGCTTGGGTCACGACCTTTGAAGGAATTTGTTATTTCCCATGTAGTAGATATGAGTACTACCCAGGTATTTGTGCAAGTTTTATGAAAATTATATATAATGGCCAATGCAAGTTATTTAACAGCACTTTTGCTGAAGCAGAAAGCAGCCGATATCATCGAGAGTCGTTGATTATAATATAAAACGATTATTATATAAAGAGAAAGAATGCAGAACCCCATTAAAGGCTTTTTTCCATTAATGGCATATGTAAAGGTTTAAGAAAGAAATGTGCAAGATTGAATAATTTGTTACTATAGACTATATCAACTTTTGAAAGACTTGATAAATACATGGTCGGAAAAATAACACGCCTATGTGTTCTGAAATCATTAATTTATTTCATGCATCTCCTAATAAACTTGTTTTCAACTTGTTAAGTAGGCAGGAAAAACACTGGGAAACACAATCCCAGAATCTGCTAAGCCATTCCAAAATGTTTGGCATGGTACCGCCTAATGAATATATTTGTAAAAAGATTTTAATCTAGCCATTAGATAAGAAGAAAATATTGTGGTGTATTGCGTGTGCGTGTGTGTGTGCGCGATACGCATTCTATTTTTTTAGGCTTGTAAGCGGCCTTGTCCGTTTGTACAAAAATTGAGATGGATCTTGGGTAACCGTAAATTATCGTCTGGTTCTCGAAATTGATTGTTCCTTCGCCTTTGATTTTCAATCTGTAACCATCCCATATGATGCCGCTGGGTGCCTACAAGAGCAGCACAGTAGGATTAAGAAACGATTTATTTTTGTATGGTTCAATAAAATAGTCCAGACCGACACGTACATGTAATAATGAACTGAACGTTACACGTGTATTTATTAATACATTATTACTTCGGCTTCCTTCAAAAGCCTTATATATAAAGTACACACACAACTAAAAAATATCAATTACAAACCTGCTGTAAGCTCCAGGACTATGTTTCGTGTCGGAGCTGTAGAGGCTGAAAAATATAAGACCCATCTAGAAGATCGTTTCTAGAACTAAGGCACACGTTATCATTGGGGAAATACGTTGCTGTACAATATGCAGTTAACTAATATATTTCCATTAATAGAGGCATCAAGCCATGCAGGGCATATTGTACACAGTACATATAAACAATTATAAACAAGAAGTAAAACAATAATTTGCAAGGCAAATGTTCATACATGCACACATTTCCCAACATAAGCGTACAATGCAGGCGTATTTGTAAATAATGAATACCATTTATATTGAGTTATACCAATAATGTATTATTATTCTTGTACATTGAGTGTATTGCATTTTGGTTTTGCGCATGTAAAAACTTTAAAAACTATGTGGAAATTAAACAAGATGCAGCCATTATCATAACGTGTGCCGATTTATGTACGGTTAGTAAAAAGAAAACAAAGGAATTCAGATGAATCATCATGAACATCCTAATTAAATACTTTCGTGGATAACATACAGGGCTTTTTCCAAACATTTTTCAATTGCGGAAAATATTATTGGAAATTAATCCTTAGACGTACTATACGGTTTACAATAAACATGCTTAAAATGGATTCGATCCGTACCATATAAATACATATTAATGTTAAGAGCATATGCACTTATTAAGTCAAAGACAACGACGATTGGTGTTATGAGAAAGCAGCACTGACTTCTCATATTAAATAAAGTATGTTTATAAATGTAATAACGAAACAACACGAAATGCATTAAATATAACGCTCAAAAGCTATGCTCTTCGTAAACACCAAGAGAATCACAATCATAAGAATTTAAATTGGCCTGCTGAATAAAATATCGCAATGCCAAATCTTGGTTAAAATGGTCTTAGTCAGCTATGTTTAAAACATTACTTGTATTACATAGTTGAACACAAGTTTGATTCAAACAATATGCTTTTTACATGTAAAGCAGTTGTCGTCAATAAGCTAGCTTTAAACACAGTCATCATACTTGACTGTTCTGTCCGGATGACCTGGCTTGTAGTTGGGACTGCATTCGTGCCGGGCACCGTAAGGATCATTCCACGAACCGTTTCTGCGCCCAGTGGACTAGATAACAATGCTTGCACGCATAGCTCTCAATTAACGAATTAATCCTTTACACCATGCCATAAATAGGTAAAAGTCAGTGTAAACGGAGACACATGTATGTATACATGCTCCCCGCTTGTATCTTTAAATTTATATTCCAGAAACAATCGGAATACAAATGTATTCAAAGAAGCCAATTCATCGACAAGTTTGTTCCATGGACGAATAAGATGTTTTAAATGATCATTAATGTTTGCTGTTATACGCATTTCATTTATATAAATCTTGCAAAAGTTTGCGTTCGCATTCAAACACATCACAGTTGATCAAATAATATATTTATCGTTCAAAAATCGAAAGCTGACCTCACATATATACAAGCATATTAGGTCCGGCTGCACAGTTAAACGTTAACGCTACGCTACTGTAGGATGCGAAAATACGTTAACTTGTTAACGAGGACAATGCAATTTAACGTCGGTAAGCGGTGTAAACCACAAGCTGGCCAAAAACCTGACGAGCGTGTGTATTAGTGCGTTTTGATTGTTGACGTAGCATCATATTTATCGTGTTGTTTATGTTTCCGTTGTTGTTGTTGCTGCTGTTGTTATTGAGTTAAAAAAAATAAACGCGTGACTTCCCTTCAGAAGACGTTAATCACGTAAATACTTGTAAACGAACATTGACCAAGCCAAACAATCCGAGGTCACAGGGAAAAGTCTTGATTTTTTAACTATATACTTTATATGCTAACACGGGATACAACTAGTTTTTTCAACTTTCCAATGAAACAATTAAAATAACAAAAAACGTTTTATTTTCTTTGTTAATGTTAGCTCAATCGCCGATAAAATACGAACTGTAACGTAATATTTGATGTTTTTTTATAAAAAGACTGACATTTTGCGAAAAGGGCAAAAGTTATCAAAATCGACACGGGTTTGCAACACAAGGTAAACAAGAAATACCCCTGTAAAACATCGATAGGCGGCTATTTTGTATCCTTTATACCATATGCACAAAGTAACAACCTTGCAAACAGATCGTGTGCGTGCTATTCATGACTTATTGCTTTAAACTATATATTTTAAATAATTTACCATCAACTTCAGTAAATTTTTCAAAAGTTGGCCATAGTTGTTGTTGTTGTTTACAATGATCTCCTATACCCGGATTGTATGTAGTTGTCATACGTAAAGCCGGGAAGCAATATCGTTCGGTGGCGTTTTTTTAAACAACAATGGCGATAGGGTATGTAAGTCTCGTTTACTTTCACTTTCGCTTTTGAACTTCCGGGTACATCAGCTATAGCATTGAAATGGTGTATTGCTTTGCCATTCATTGTGTGCAGAGGACTGGGGGCAATGGAACCTGTAGTCTGTTCAGGTTTCCCATAAACCCAAAGGAGAAGAAGAAATGGGTTGAAAGATGCAGGTATAGCGATTTTGTTTGCACAATCACAAACCAGTTTGTTTACCCTTGACGAGTGTGAACGCTGTCGGATATGATACGTTTCGGATTGTTAACGCCAACGTTTTTGTTTACATACATTAAACATTTATATTTGTAAAGTAGGTATCAAGTTTTAAGCACATGTTTTGAATCAAAGACGCCTTAGTTTATTTAGTGAATCGATTGGTATAACATGTATCCATTAACAAGAAAACACATTTTATGACTTTATAATTTGTTTAATGATTTTATCAAATGGAATGTTGCAGATATTATTTACACCAATATAATGCACATAGTTTTAAAATACAGTTAAAATGATAAAAATACAATCACTGTTAATGAAAAAGTCATGGAAAATTGCTTTTTAAGCTTGAAGTATTGATAAAATAAATTCAGATCTTAAATGAATAGTTTTGTTTGAGAAAATCACCAAAAGGATATCCATTCCCAGTTTGATGTCTTATTCCAAATTCTCATAATACAGTGTTCGAGACAAGTGATTTTTTTTTACAAATTTTCTAATCTGAGTCCTGGGACTCAATAACTGGCAAATCTATGAGCCCCGGAAATGAAAGAATGAGTCCAGTTATTAAACGATATTTTTTTTTGAGAAATTTCAATGCATTTTTGGGACTCACATAATTCGAAACTTTGCATCCCTAGAGGTTTTTGTGAGTACAGGACGCAGGCCTTGCATGTAAAAAATCACTGATTGACATTCAATATACAGCAAAATTTTAATAATAAAAGTTTTCATTATTTTTCATTTGCTGTTCAAATTTATATTAACTCACATAACATGAAGACATGTGCGTCATATATATTAAAATTATAGCAATTTGTACTAGCACTTACTTTTTTTGTCAAACGCTGACAAGATATGTCCGAAGTTAGAGGCGGTAAATCTCAACTTGTTTGGTTAACCTTTTCGTGCGACACCAGCAACTGTCGTCTCAGTCATGTGCGGAGGTCCTCAGCTCCCAGATGATCAGGATGGATTATCAAGTCATCCAGGAGAGGCACTGGTACATCCGGTGTCTGTGGCTCCTCTGCCATAATCCAATGCAGAGCTTCAAACATAAAAAAGAACAGGTCAAATATAATCAAAAGACCATTACAATGATGCTCATGATTTTTGAAAAATAAACAAGACCATACCATGTGGTATTGATAATTTTTGACATACCAAGGATTTTTTGGAATTATTATTTATAAGTCATACTATCACAACTTCATAATTGCCAATGAGATAGCTTAATAAGTAATATCTCACTATTTGTACAGCATATTCTTTTACATGAAAATCATTGCTTAACATATACATATATATTCAAACGCTTTAAAGCACATACCTGAAATACTCATACTAACAGGAACCACTTAATAGCAACCAAAAATGCTAACAGGAAAAAATCATGATAACAGGAACAAAACATTCTAACAGAGACCATTATGCGAACCTGTAAAGCGACCCAACTGTCCAAGTTGTTTATAAATAAAAGTTCTGTCATCATCTGAAACAGATCTGTTTAGGGCCCTGAGAAACGAGTAAAAAAGGTACATTGCATTAAGAAATAATTATGAATACAATTATTCTCATGAGTAAATGAATATATCTAGTATGGTTCGAATAAAAATTATATAGAGTACACAATTTTATTATTTCAAAATAAAAGCTTTGAGATGACATTTTTTAATCATTTTAAAATTCTTTTGCCCTTTACCTGTATCCAGGCTGATTTGGTAAATACATTTCCGCCATCGTCACAGTTTTCTTGGGTGATGCGGATTTCGGACGCTTGATCCAGGAACACTTAATGTCAGTTTTGCTCGCTCTCTTGTATCTGTATCATGAATTAATTTAATAACAACTTTTAAAAGCTTTAATACATACAAGACATACTTAATACTAATAGTAACACATAAGCATTTGCTTCTACATTCCCTGTGAGGATATTTGTGTTTATTATGAAGAACTTACAAATGTAATTGTTAGCTGAAAAAAAGGTATCATGAATAGTAAACAGATAATTATTTTTTCTTAGTATATTTACAACTTGTTTCAAACATAAACAATACAAATATATGTAATTGTATGCATTACCCAAACAGTAAAGCAACAGCCACATGATGACATTTGAATTCCCTCATTGGACACTGACATGTCGATGATTGTATCACGCCGTTGTCCTCTGGTTCAAGGTGAATCTAATGAAAAATATATAACAAAATCTGAAAGAGACGCCATTACAAAACGTAGACTTCGCAACGAAACAATTTACATCCACAAGTGAACATCGTAAGAGACGAAATGAACATTACAATATACAGAGAAATACAGATCATTCGATTACGAGTACGATTAACATGTTACTTTATCATAGTAATTCGGATGTATATAACTAACCGTAACATTATATGATGTATTTTTCATCGAAGCCTGGACGCTGGCACGGATTACACGCAGTTCGTCCATAAATAATTTCAATACCCTGTCGCTTTCACTCGATGCTTCACTATTTCGACTTAATTTAACATGCGATTCAACGTAGTTAGACCAGTACATTATTGATATAGCCATTCTGATTTTTTGTTTGTACCCGGAAGTTAGAGATCTCGTGAAATATCGGTGGTCACATGACGAGACTTACATACCCTATTGTAGCTGTGCAAAATAAACGAGAAAGCAATGATTATATTATGTTTTAAAACCAGACGAAATCATAGTTAATGGTAAGATAAAGTTATGCGCCTGCGAAATAATTCAATGTGTTTTCAAATACCATCGGAAATCGAACGCAATCTTATGTATAAATGTTTTTCCACGGGTAAAATTCAGAAAAATAATTGTTGCGAACCCGTGTCGACTGAATTTGTTGCTAGTTGTATCCCTTGATAGTATATATAGTATATAGTAAAAAATCGAGACTTTTCCCTGTGTCCGAGGTTGATCTTAGCTTATTACATCGTAGGTTACTGCGTGTACTGTTGTTCTGCGTTCGCACGAAAATCACGATTGGCGCCTCGATTGAACGTTTTGTTGGGACCTAATCAGATCATATCGGGTAATACCAGATCTTCAAGTACATCATATTAATCGTGAAAATGGTGTAACGGTAGAAAAATCTACTATACACACGCACGATCAACTGCGCTCAATTCTTAATCGCAGTCACCGTAGTAAATCGAATTGTATCCAAACAAAGCGTGATCGCTCTTATCTATTGTTTTTTACCTGGGCGTAGCCCAAAGGCCATAGTAATGATATCAATTTCTGAGCTTATTCGAATTGGCTGGCTGCCAAAAACAAAATTGCCAAAACACCGATTTACTACTTAATTCATGCGCACTGAAATAATTTCTTCGAAGATGTCAATAACCCGCCTGGTAAATACAGAATATCACTATATAACATGACAGTGTCATTAAACGTGAAAAAAATGTTATTGAAGCAAAATTGCTAAACATTGGCTACGACATAGTTTTTATTCACTCGACGGTCTAGGCCAAAAAGATACGAGTGTCTACGGAGACTGTAAGAATATTTTTTTTCTGAGACATTTTTTGATGACATTATATTTGGTATTTATAAACATATCTTAAAATATTTTTATTTTATAATCCGTTTAGGAATGTCTTTCTCCAGAAAAAAAATCACGATCATTCTCGGAAATAGATGAACTAAGCGGATATGGGTATTTTTACTGCGCAGATCGAGCGCGCAAATCGAGCGCGAAAAGTTCTACGTGAGACAAAGTACACGATTTGTACACCGTTCTTTATCAGGGTAAGTGAACTTTCTTTTTTATACACATTACAACGGAAGTATGAGTGTTTTCCTGATCTGTTAATTATGTAATAGAAAGGTGATGTATTGGACGCCAACAATAACAGTTTTTTGAGGCCATGTTGTTGTTGTTGTTGTATATCTTCAACGCCAATGTAGACGAGCCTCTACTAGATCTGCAGAGTTGAACAAAATCTAGTTCCCATCACCACTATCGTGTAGTCCCACCTGTCTATGTACAATGAAGTACAATGTATAAACAAAAATATTGTCTTTTCTGACAGTCTCAGAGCTTCTGCACTCAACCGCTAGGGTCAATCCGTATACATTCGGACAAAGGGAGAAATTTGGAAAATACATCCTTAATGCATTTTACGCCACACTAAATCTAGCCCCAGGCCTTCAGCGCCTACAGCACTTTGATTCCACATCGTGGTAATCGCAGTCAATCTTATGCTAGAAAAAAACGTTAGGATCGGTTAAAAGAGTTGAAGTCTATAGTCGATCGGGTCTAAACGCTTCATCGAAAATACAATCGCCAAATATATAGCAACAATTTGGTCGTATTTTAACGTATTTGTACTGGGAATCAGACCATGTTAGACCGTGGCAGCGAACATATTTTAATCGAGCGCGAGGCCTCGTTTCATAACGTACGGACGGCCTGAAATATCAGATAATTACCACGATCAGCTTCGTGTCAAGAATCGTGAGGAGAGAATAAAAAAAAAGAATCGTGAGGCTCATTCCGGATCGCACGAAGGTGGGACCGTATGATAACGAATATGTTTTATAACAAGACGTAGACTTGACCAGTCACATCAATACCTTTTGTGTAAGTTTAAATGAGTCGCCAAACAAAAATAAAGCAATGACAATCCATTCTCTCAACATACCGAACTGATATGTTTACGTGCACATTTTCAAAAACAACCTGCTTGCTCGACATATTTTGATAAAGTACACTGTAACTTTCTACTGTGTCGCAAAACTTGTACAGTTGAAGAAAGAATGAACTTAACCATGTAAAATGTCATTTTATTAATTAATAAGCCTTTTGTTATTGTTGCACTGACGAGTTTGTGAATTAAGTGTTCTTTTGAAATAATTAATTTTCCACTCTCTCCGCAAAAATAACATTTATTTCATACCTGCAGGTGATTATTTGTTTCATAAGTTATCACATAAATGGTTTAGGTCAGTGAAAAGCAGGTAAAATTGAATTTATTGGAACATCTGTTTTTGCTTATTTGTTGTTTTTTGTGTTGAATATTTGCTTTTTTCAACAGTTTTTTTGTTGGATTCGCTAGCAATCCATTTGTTAGGATAAATGACTTTCATGTAAGACCATGGCAGAACGGATTATCATTGTTGAAACGAAAATGGTAGAATATCAAGTTATGTATAATAAACTATGTTGCCGAATCGGTATACTTTTAATGTTAATGAAAACATTGAAGAACAAGTGTGAAGTTTGTATGCATTTTCAGTTTTTAGACAGTTTTTTAGCATTATGTTATTTAATTTTTTATAGCAACTGGAAAAAATATAATGCTGTATGACACAATTGTTTATTGCTGTTAGTGCCAACTTGACCATGTGTAATAATTTGAACCGATTAAACCTTGTTTGATTTTGACTTTTATATCGTTTACCTTATTTTCATAGTTTACATAATTACGTGTTAGGATTGTCGAAGAAAAATAAACATAACCATCTTATACCCTCACTGCTATTGTTATTAAATTATTATGGCACTAAGGGGATATGATACTTATTTCATAACGTGTGTCCACTGCAGTTATAATCAACTGTTAAAACAGGTATGCGTCTTCATATGTCTAACCTACAATTTGTCCAACAAACTAATACATGTTTGGTATTTGGAATGTCGACAGCTGATGTTGTTTACTCAACAGAATGCTTAAACTACAATTTACATGTATTTTGAGATTTTAGATTGATTGGTATAAAGGCATACATTCAAATGGTTCTAAAATATGCTTACATCATTCTATCAAACGTACTTAAAAGCCCCATTACTACTCAAAATCAACGAAAATTTCATACAATATTTCATAAAATAAAGTTAAACAATTAAAATTCAGTGTTCCTTATGGCAATTGCCGATATTTCAACGCCATACGTGGTCTGGTAAAATAGATGTTTGTAGAAACAAAATGCTCGTTTTTATTATTGTTTTGCATATTTAAGTCCATTTCAATTTCCCGCAACGATATCTATTCATACGACACATGAACACTAACATGGTACCATTTAGTGTACGTGTATCGTATAAATAGATATATTCGCGGGAAATTAAAATGGAATTAATTGTGTCACAAATAAATAAAAACGAGCATTTTGTATCTACAAACATCTATGTTATCATACCGCATCTAGCGTTGTAATTTGGGCTATTGCTATAAGGAACAATGATTGTTTAGGTGAAAACTTTATTTTACGAAATACTTTATGAAATTTTCGTTGGTTTTGAGCGTTATAGAGGCTTTAATTAGTATAGTTATAGTATTAAAGCGGCTGAACGCTATCTTATTGTCTTTAATTTACTCACGTGGATTTTCATACCTTAAATAGAGAAAGTGATCTTTTATATGAAGAACATGTTAAGTTTGAAATCTGTTACATTGCTTACAAAGGGGTTGCTGTCCGCCATCGAAATTTGGTGCTCATGTACATGTTGCAAGACATATTTATCGAGCTTAAAAATTGATGTTAACACCATTTTCCATGTTTGTAAAATTGATTATAAAATAGAATTTCCGCAGTAATTATTATTATTATGCTTGCAAAAGATTGATTCGCTTTCTTTGCTTACAAAGTTGAATAGTAATTCTATGATTTTAACACAACTTAAGGGGACTTGCGCCACATGTATATATAGAAGAGTTCAACAACTTCTGGCATTGATAATATGTGACGCGTTCTGAGAAAATGGGGCTTAATGCATGTGCGTAAAGTGTCGTCCCAGATTAAAATGTGCAGTCCGCACAGACTAATCAGGGAAGACACTTTCCGCTTATATGGTATTTTTAGTTTCAAAGAAGTCCCTTGTTCCCGAAAATCTAGTTTAAATGGAAAGTTTCTTCCCTGATTAGCCTGTGGGGACTGCACAGGCTAATTTGGGACGACACTTAACGCACATGTATTATACCCAGTTTTCTCAGAACACGACTCATATCATTGTATGCGGGTATTGTGCTGTTAAATTACGTGTTTTCATTAATATTAAGGATTTGTTTATGCATGTTAATTGCGAAAGGATGGGGATTCATACACATATTTCATGAGGTTACTTATCATTTTCATTGTTGGAATAATGACATTGAACTACAAAACATCAAAGTAATTTATTGGATGTCTTACAAGAACTCATTAGTGAGGAAACACAGTTTTTAGTTATTAGGAACGTCTTAATTGTAGTTGTAAATAAAGTTATAATTAAATTTGTATGGTGATTTTTTTATCATTTTATAATAGCGTAAACATATTTTATTTATAAGTTTCAATGATTCATTTACGAACAAGTTCAATTAAATCGTCGGAATTATAGAATTAAATATGACATGTGGTAAAAGCTAAAATATTATTTTTTATTGCAAAAACGGTGTAATAGTTGCTTATATCTTTCAATTGTGAGAACATTATAAGGAGAACATTTATTAAGTTTAATAAAAATTCAATTATTTAGAACTTTAACAATGCCAATGCCAATTATGTAACGGAAACTTTAAAATTTGACTTTTTAATCGGTTTTATCCGTTGTATAGTAAACTTACAAAATAGGATTTCTTAGCATGCCCTAGTATTCAATATGATGCATTGTATTCCTAATGGTTGTTTTAATTATTTTCAAGATAAGTGTGATCAAACCTTAACCGATGGGGTAATCACGTGATAGTCAAGATGGCGACGTCCATGCCGAGGCAAGTATTTTTTTGCCGTTTTATTCCTTAATTACTTGTATTATTTTTTATATGCCGCTCACTTTCCAGCCATATCAGCAAGATAGTTACACGCGTTAATTTCGTATTATTATTCGCTCTATATCTCGACTTTACTCGCTGCAAAATTTCTTAGAAGGATGACCTAATTACAGCTCAACTAAGAAATTTTGCGGGCAGTAAATTCAAGATATAAGGCGAATGTTAATACGAAATAATCGCTAATCACAATTTTACTGATATGGCTGGAAACTGTGCGTTCTTTTTTAAATAAAAAAAGAAATAAAGGGTATAAAACGACGAAAAATAACTGCCTCGGCATTGACGTCGCCATCTTACTATTACGTTATTACCCCCTCTGCTTGAATAATACCTAAAATGTGCACGTTTCAACTTTTATCAGTAAATATATTTAGTCTTGACACATGCATGTTGCTTACTTGCAAATAAAATCGAACCAAGACCGGTTATTGTTAATTATATTTTTTTCCTAGTGCCTCTATGAACTATTTTAAAAAGAAATTTGCAATATTATCTAGGTTAGGGAAAAACTCACAGATATGCCGAAACGCCCTTTAAAGGGGCATGTTCACGTTTTGGTAAATTGACACACAAAAAAAACATTGTTTCAGATGCGGAAATTTACATTGTAGTTATTATATTTGTGAGCAAACAGTTATACTGAACATTTACCATGCTCTAATATATCAAATATATGCATCTTTTGACGGTTTAAAACCCTGAAAATTATAAAGCGTTGCAATGAATACTTTGGAGAGTTCTGTTGTTGCTGTTATATTTTGTGATACTACAAAGATTGATAATATTAATTATAAAATACATCACTTATTGTATGAGTACGGATGGCCGAGTGATCTAAGCGATAGACTTTTGCTCCAGGGTTCAGTGGCTCGAGCCCAGTTGAGGGTTAGTTTTTCTTTATTTAATTTAATTTTTTTTAATGGATTTTTTTTTGTATCCAATGTTTACATTTATCATTATAAAGTATTTTATGGCAAACCTCAATACATGCCAAAATCTGTGAAAAGACCCCTTTAAATCTTAAGTGAACAACTCTGATAATTATGATCAAATACCTAACCAAGTCTTTTGCTAATTATCCATGTATGCTTGTTCATATACAAGATACCAGCATGTTTAAAATATTTGGGTAATAGAGATCTTCAAACAATTGGTCTCATTCTAAATGACAGACTGTTTTATTGTAGTTTTATACAAACACATACACTCAACAAGAACTGCCAGTAGACAGCGCGCTCGACATTTCGAGTGCTTGTCAGTATAACGTTAGCCATCATGGGGGAATTGTTCATTTTCAATAATGTCAAGGTAATATAGTCATATTCTAACTGGAAGAGATATAATTGAAACATATTGATCGCTTATGTTTTAAAGAAGTGGTACATTATAGACGATTCTGAGTTCAGGTATTTTTTCCACAATCTATTGAACATTTGTAAAGACATAAAACAAACTCATACGATTATATTTCAAGTTTGAAAGCAATAGCTTGGGTGGGATGATTGGGCGGATTTTCAAAAATAAAATAGTCAAAATAAAGATTTGTGTTCTCATACCATGTTAAAAAAAATTCTATTTGTGGGGGGAGGGGTTGAGAGGGGGAATAATCTCTTTTTTTTGGGGGGTGGGGTTAGATTCTGGGGTGGGGCGTGGGGGATGGTTTGGGTGGTGTCCATTGTGGTATGTCAGGTAAGTGTTGTTTTGTCAAAGTATGAACCAAATATGATCCTAAATAAAGAAGTTTGGGCAATTTAAGCAAAATTTATTTATTTAACCTTGGAATTCAAGGTCATTCAAAGGTCAAGGTCAAAGTCAACTTGCCAGGTACAGTTTGAAAGCAATAGCCTTGATACTTAAGAAGAAAAGTGCATCTAAACACAAAATTTAACAAAATATTAAAAGTTACTAAGTCGAAAAAGGGCCATAATTCCGTCAAATTGCCAACCAGAGTTGTGCAGCTTGTCTTGTACAGTCCTCTAATGATAGTTAGTGAGTGTTCCAAGTCTGAAAACAATAGCTATGATACTTCAGGAGTAAAATGGACCAAAACACAAAACTTAACCAAATTTTCAATTTACTAGGAATAAAAGTGCCTATACCAAATGTTCAATTATCTTAGTATAAAAGAGGCCATAGCTTTAATACTTTAGGAATAAAGTGAACCTAAACACAAAACATAAACAAATTTTCATTTTCTAAGTATAAAAAGGGAACATAATTCTTACAAAATGCTTGATACAGTTGATTGCACAGCTCTTGTTTATAGATTGGGGTCATGTTGGTAAAGAAGTATGCAAAATAAAAAAACAATATTACAAGGTATATAGAAACTATTTGAGGTGGTACGCAAACTCTAACATAAATTAATCAATAATATGCATATTCTAAGTGGAAAAAGGGCCATAATTCTTACAAAATGCTTGTAACAGTTGCCTGCTCTTGTTTATAGATTGGGGTCATGTTGGTTAAGAAGTATGCAAAATATGAAAGCAATATGTCAAGGGACATATACATATTTGAGGTGGTACGCAAACTTTAACATAGATTTATCAATAATATGCATAGTCTAAGTGAAAAAGGGCCATAATTCTTAAAATATGCTTGTTATAGTTGTCTGCTCTTGTTTATAGATTGGGGTTATGTTGATAAAGAAGTATGCAACATATGAAAGCAATATGTCAAGGGACATTGACAATATTTGAGGTGCTACGCAAACTTTAACATTCCAACGCTCACGGGAACGGAAATGCCGACGCCGGGGAAGTAGGATAGCTCCACTATATATATATTTCATATATAATAGTCGAGCTTAAAATAAGCAACATATTATCAATTTATTTATTGATTTCGTTTGATAACGGACTTCGTTTTTAAATAACAATATTTCATGAATAAAAATTTTCATTAACACCTGAATACAAAATGGAAACACTTAATAAAGATCTAACGAAAATAGCACAAAACCAAAAGATTACCACCCACCAAAAATTATCAAGTGCAAAACATTGATGTATTCGTATTAATCTGCGTGTCACCAAGAAGCCAGTGCCTATACTATTTGAAAAACGCTATATAGGAAACTGCTCCTAGAAGAACATTTTTTTTTATTGCGCACATATTTTGACACTCCGTTGTCCGACGATAAGAAACATGTCAATAGTCGGGTTCGTTGAGTTATTACTGACGGGAACCACACGTCTGAAACACACAACAAAAGAACCTTTAAATTTATTAAAACGTAACGTTTTCTTAAATTAACTACACACGAATGCATTTTATTTCATCGTCTCATGCTGTTTCGCCATTCAAATGAAGACGCGTTGGATTGGAGATAAAATAGCTATTTCGTGTACATGTACAGGCATGTATAACACACAATTTAGATTCGATTTCCATGAAAGTTCATTCTATATTGGTAAGTGTACAAAATCAAAGTACTGAAAGTACTGGTGTGACGATGCTTTTGAGAGAATGGATATAAAAGCATCAAGTAAAGTTTATCTACATCACCACAATTGTGTATGTTGGTACGAAAAAAAAATTTGGTACAAAATTTTGCGAAAAAAAATTTGGGTATGAAAACAAATTTGGGTACGAAAAAATATTTGGGAAAAAAAAAATTGGGACCGAAAAAAATTTGGGTACGAACAAAAAATTGGGTACGAAAAATTTTAGGTAGGGAAAAAAATTTGGGGGAACGGGAAAGTAGTACCTGTGGGGAACTTGACCCACACTCGCAAATTTTCGGCCCTTTCCGTCAAACATCAGATAAGTACCTCGAAGGCAATAGTATGAATACACATTTCGGAAGCGGTAATGCGGTCCTACCTACGCGCGTCAAAATGTAAGCGAAATATGTACACAAGTCTGTCAGGAATGATTGAATTAACGAAGAAAATCGTGTATTGATTTAAGTTTTTTGAAGAAATGTGCAGAAAATATATTAAACAAGAGCTGTGTTTGTGAAACACAATGCCCCCTGCTGCGCAGCTTTGAAGCCATATAGTTCACCTTTGACCTTGAAGGATGACCTTGACCTTTCACCACTCAAAATGTGCAGCTCCCTGACATACACATGCATGCCGAATATGGAGTTGCTATTTTCAATATTGCAAAATTTGACCTTTGACCTTGACCTTGAAGGATGACCTTGACCTTTCACCAATAAATATGTGCAGCTCTATGAGATACGCATGCACGCCAATATTGAAAAAGTTATGGCCAATTTTTAAGTTTTTGGACAGACAGACAGACGCTGTATATTTGACATTTGACCTTGAAGGTTGACCTTCACCTTCACCTTTCACAACTGAAAATGTGCAGCTCCATGAGATGCACATGTATGCCAAATATCAAGTTGCTATGTTCAATATTAAAAAAGTTATGGCCATTGAAGTTTTCGGAGGGACGGACAGACTGACACACTGACTGACTGACTGACTGACTGACTGACTGACAGTTCAACTGATATAGGCCACCCTACCGGGGGCATAAAAAGCAATGTCGGTATTTTTCTCAGCCACATTAGTGTTAATAGTTTGATATCACAAAATGAAAGTGAAAGTAGAACTGTCAAAAATGACAACCTGTCAACGTGTTGTTTTTGCTGGCACGAGAGGGCGATTACACTCAATGTGTTCACATTTTGACCATAGGCTTTGTCAATGACCTTTATAGTATGGGTAGCTTTGATATTATTTATTGCTATCATGTAACTGCATAATTGTGTATATGTTTACAATACACAAAGCATAAATAATGATATAAATATACTGATTGAGCTTATAATAATCTGAGAACTATAGCCAGGTCAATTAAGGACTTAAAATACAATTTTGTGTCCTGATTTCATGAAGAAATGACCATGCATGTCCTAGATTTCAAATTTAAGGCGTGTGAAACATTGGTAGCATTACCGTTAAACTGTTACCATGCTTATGAAATTAGTTTTTATTGAACTATCTAAGAAAATCTAAATCAGGCACTGATTTTTCTTGTTTTAATACAGTCATAGATGAGTTGTGGCCTCTGGGTAATGACCAATTTTTGCTTACTTGTCACACCCTTAAAACTTTCCACACGTCTATAATAGCAAATCTGGATTTAGGTGATCTTCAATGGTACATTTAAACTTTAGCTCTGTTACAAGAGTGCTGGTAAAGTCCAGTCACATATTTAAATCTAGGCCATGTCAAAATCAAAGTATCAAAGACAAATGAAAGATGCTTTCATTAATTATTGTCCAGTTGTTTACTACTGCTGTAAGTTTTTATATAATATGACTGATGAACATCATGTGAGAGAAAATTGACATTATCATTGAATATCAGGTTTAGCAGCCTTTTAGATAACAAAGTATGCTAGTTTTCAATGTCGCTTCTGGGGATCAAACCCGTAGGGCTTTTAGGAAGATTCTGAAATTTTCGATCCCTCGAGAGCAACCAAACCAAAAATTAAGTCAAATATTGCCGACTCGGTTTTTTGAGTCGGTTCATGAGGGATAATGGAGCTCGATTGGACATTGTCGGCTTTGGTACTACTTTCATGTACCCCGGGTACTCTTAAGTATACTTACATGTACCCTGGGTACTCTAAGTATACTTACATGTACCCCAGGTATGGTAAATAAACGTAATTGTACTCGGTCCATATTAGACTGTACCCGAGTTGTATTCGCGCCCAAAATCCGATGTCGTAAAACGCGCAACCGATTATCTTAAACACACTTCTCTTAAAAAAACACTGCATCAACATGCTTTTTGAGTATGTGTTCCGATAATAGAGAGGCCATTCTACAGAAAATTGACATAAATGTGCAGGGCTTAACACTAAGGCACGTCCGAACGACATTCACTGCCCGTACCTTGGTCCGGGCTAGCCAATGTCCCAGGAACATGCCCGACCGGTCGTGTGTATTTTGGGCGGGATTATATGTTCTATATCAATAAACTGCGTTTTAAATAAGCTTTTCAAAGATGCAAAAATCTTAATACAGTACGATCAGATGACAATTAAATCCCAGAGTGAGTTCGGAGACAACAAACGGATCGTATTTCGAAATAGATTCGGAACCCCTTGATTGCAATCAAAAAGAGGCCGACAATTCAGAAAATCCCCGGCGGTTTTCCTGGTAAATCACGTCAGTACCTATTTTTAAACGGAATGTCGCTAGACACGGTTTTTGATTGGTTTCCTCGAAGTGACGTGTTTTCTCAATGAAAATACGTTTGAAACTAAAAGCCGGGATCGCACAGGATCGTCCGGAATGATGTAGGTATAAAACTCGACATTAACACAAAGTAACTATAAAATTAATAGTCAATTTTAAATAATTTTAATTTGTTGTCATTATGGAAAAGTTATTCCATCCTTTAGACGATTAATAAATCCATTTACAGGAAGATAGAGACTTTATTTAGATTAGAAGTGTTTTGACAATATTTTTTACGCAATTCAATTAGCAAAACTAATATTAATGGTCGATCCCGGCTTTTAGTAGAGAGTTAACCCTGTACAATTGTTACAACTACCGTAACACGTTATTTTGCTAAGATTCACTTACCATTTCTTGTAAGACGGTAAACCGGCAATCTATGTAAAAAAGGTTTTAACGTTCATGTCGTTGTTTAAGTTTGGCTTTACGGATGGGGATGGGGGTTCCTCGGATACGAAAAGAAAAGGGAAGGAGGAAAGTAAGAGAAAGTATGAGGAAATAAAAAAAACAAGAAAATTTCTCCAGAAATGGCGTGAAGATTACAAATAGATGTCTTAAATAGATGAATATTGATTTCAATAGCATTAGTAAGGCAAGCTAATAAGAATTATTTAATCATAATTGCGCATCTCCAAGCACAAGAAAATACAAGTTGAATGATAAATATAAAGGTTTTTATAATACTTGGGTCAGGGCACATGAAAGATTGGTCAGGGCTAGTAGGTTCTGCATTTACTAGCCCGAACGGGCTAGTTGAAAAAAAAGTTAGTGTAAAGCCCTGATGTGTATATATAATTATAAAAAAAAAATAGTCGACAACGACGGATTTAGGGTTAAATTTCCCGGGTACATTTTAGTATATTTACCGTACCCGGGATACATGTAAGTATACTTAAGAGTACCCGGGGTACATGTACGTAGTACCCGAGCCGACAATGAACAATCGAGCGATACTGGAAGGTGCAACATCTCTCACGCCCCCTAGCATCGCCTTTAGCAGTATTCAAGTGTCAACAGGAAAGTGCTGGAGTCATTGATCCCGAGGGACCAAAAAAAACACAATTGATTAATGTTCGAAATAAATAATTTGATTAATGACAATTCTATTATTTGAGCCAGGTCACAGGAAAAGCGCAGTCAAATCAGTATCCAATTAAATTATTTGTTATTGTCAGAAAAACGCTTTTAAGCAAACAGCTTTCAACCGACTGCAGGCTGATCTAGATCCAAACTGACCACAATCGCCTTAATGTCTCTTTTACTGTGACACAGTTCATTTAACTTTAAAATGATAAAAAGTACTAACACTAAAAAAGAGTATACAAACCAGTAAAGAGTTTGAAATCAATGTTGAATTTCAGGACAGCTTGGTGATCTGCAAATCCCCGATGAAATGTTGATATCGGGTATCATAGTCATTCAATAAGTCGCAAAATGCTCGAAAACAATTTATAAAGCACAATGTGACTTATATTGATAACTAAAAATACCAGTATGCCAGTTTTGCCGTGTTATGCTGTTACGATCCAGAAAGTCCTTCATTTACATCGAGTATATATCCTTTGAATTCCAACTATTGTTGTCATAAGCGGAGATTTAGTGAATAAATAATTCATATATCCTAAATGACAGCTTCTAAATAGCGAAAGAAGCCAATTTATGCAGTAAGAAAGTTTTGAATCGAGACTCTCATGGTGGCGGCCATTGTTGAATGTTGAAACACGAACGACAACTCTGCTAGGAGAATGTTATCAATGTCGAGCAATCTCCTACGCAGTGGCGAATGCAAAAGGGAAGTAACTGAAAAATCGAGTTATCTCAATCGGACTGGCTCGGTCTTTTACATAGGTTGCCATTGTGATTTTTTTTCTACGATTATGATACCTTGGACGATGCTGTTCGCATCGTCAAAAATTATATCAAGCATTTAAAATGAAGTGTGTATGCCAGTCCATGACACATGTATGCGTTATATTTGTGGCAGTAAGAATGTTGATGACAGCTATATACTTTTTTTCTGACAAATGACCGTTAATTAAAGCCTTTTCGACAGGGTCTAATTACTAACACTAACGCGAGACAGACAGATTGCCAAAGCGACGGTTTTACAGCTATGGCATTTAAATGTCGCGGCTTTTAATTTATCAAAACGTGTGTCCTACATGCACTTGTTTTTGTAATCATATATAATTATGTTCATGGTGATGTAGTTTTCAACAAAAACAATATTGTTTATTACACGTGTGCAGCATAACTGACAATCGTACAAGAGTCTTGTTCTAATGCTTGATGTACAGTTCGCATGTACGTAGTTTCAAAGTAAAGCTTAAAATATAGATAATACACAGACGAAGTTTAAGGTTGATACTATTATAACAGATAAAGAAAACGGACTGTTGAGGAAATCATTTATCAGAGCCCCCAACAACATTCTGCAACTGCCCCCTTGAATCTTGCCGACGAGATCAAAGCATTACAACGAGATACCGATAGAGGGAGGACTTTCGGAGCGCAGCATGTCGGGCATAAGCGGCACAATCCGAGGGCCTTGAGGTTGGATGGCAAGTACTCCTTCATAGTCCGCTCCTCTGAAACATTTTATGTGTAAGTAGTGCAAAATTTATCTCGCGAAAAACTGCTTCGTTACGACCGCTTCGGCAAAGACGCTTTGTTTGCAGCATAACTAATACTTCCAATGTGGCGGGTCATTTCAGTCAATATTTTATCGTTATAAAACAGTGGTTATGCCAGTAAAGGATGTTCAACAGGACTTAGACAATTTTGTAAAAAGAAGATAGCTGCAAAATTAGGAGCGGGTGGCGAATCTTTAATTTGAGATACTTATTATTGCCTTTTTAAAACATACTATTTCTGAGACCAAGAAACGATGAAATTCTAGGACCTTTTGATATACATGTCAATTCTACATTCATTTAAATTCTAAAACACTTCATAAATATAGTAATGTTGTTTTAATATTATGCGTAAATTAATAACTGTCGCATGTTGCAGTAGTAAAAACAATAATTGCATTATGTTTACTTTTATTAACGAATGTTCGGTCAATTTTAAGGATTCACACTATTATTTAATATACATCTTTTTTTAATAATATTTCTTTATAACACAACGATACTATTCTAAAACATAGCGATAGACACAAACCAGGGTTATAATCATAGTAGAGGACCACAGTGGCGGGGCGAACACCGATTACATAGGACAACCTCCGGGCATCAACATCCACACATACCGGCTTGAACGGAATCTACACATTAGTTAGTTTAAACCTATTTATTTTAGCTCGATTGCATCGAAAGCTCTAGGCTTATATAAACGCTCTCGAGTCCGTTTCCTGGGCCTAGAACCAGTACTTGGTGTCTTTGGGGGAGATCTAACGCTCCCACGGCGGGGATCGAACCCGTGACCTCCCGGTCGTTAGGCGGACACTATATCCATTACACCACAGCGACCTACACATTGATAAAGCATAGCTATTGACACATATACGTAAAAGGAATATACTTTTTTAACATATGTGCAATGAAAACCAGTCTACATATAAATGACAGAAAAGTACTTCAATTTACGATGGACACGATTAATAAACATTTTGAATCATAACCGTTGTCGATATGAAACCCTCTAACGTAACTCGTACACAATTTGGTCAAATGACACTTAAATTATGTTATTGATTTTAAAACAAGTTATGCATAATATATAAATCCTGAATAGGAAAAATGTTTAAAATATCGGTTTATTTAAAGATTATCCTAAATCGATATAAGGAAAATGCGTGTTAACAATTTTCATTGATATTTAAGCAAAATACTGTTTACAAACACAGCGTTAAAACTACCTTTTACATTCAAAACCTGTGTGGTGTAGTGGTAGAACGTTAGCTTTTCTCTGTTTCGATCAACTGCATGTACATGAATATCTACCGCATTAAAATAAAGTATAAGTCTCCCGCCAGCAAGCTCCTTCCGTTTAAGATTGCCTGTAACGTCGACCTTGTCAATTTCTGGTTCAAAACCGGAAATAAATCCGACGTTCATAATGGCCATATTGCTTCCACTCTGGGGAAAATCGTACCTTAGAGATCACAGGAAATGTCTGACTTTTTTGTCTCAAAATTATTTGGATGTAACATGTACATGTAAGTTTATCATATTCGATTCTATATTTCTACACATTATTTCACAAAAACATATTTACTGTTGTAATGTTTTTTAAACCATTTTACTGACTAAATCTATGAAAAATATACTGTTTTGTCTGTAAGAACGTATGTATCAACAAAATAACACCCAAGGTGTACACGTAGATGTAGTTCCACAACTTGCTAATACAGTAGAACGTGCTTTTAAATTATATAATTGTTGTGGCTTCTTCGTCTTTCTTTCGTTTTGCATAACATGTGGAGGTGTTATTTTGTTCGCAATATTAAACGTGAAAAATACTTGGTACAAAAAGGTAAACCAAGTTTTGAGGGAACGATTTGCTTTGGTTTTGGTTTCCAAAGCTACGCTGACTAAACGTTTCTTATTTGAGCATTAACCTAGCATTGTCTACGTTAGAGATGCAGCCTTTTACTTACGACGCACACACTCTCAAGGCGTAGCTCAGCAGCGTCTCGTCGGAGGTGGTGATCTTAAAATCAAACTTCTGCGGTAGCGCTTCTTGTTTAATGTTGTAAAATTGAATAATCTGTGTATTGAACATAAAAGTAATTATTAAAATGTTCGACTAACACTTATTCAAGAACAAATGCAGACTTTGTACTACGATACATATGCAATACAATATACACGCATATAGGGTAAATAAAACTTAGACATAAGTTAACAATTGTATTGTGGATGGTATATAGATAATTATATATTTATATTGAACGATCGATAGTTGTGCAGAAACAAAACTTCTAATAAAAAGTTCCACAAATATACATGAATCAAATGAATAGGCTCTAGGGCTGAAGTAGAAAAAAACATGCATTTACCGGTATGTACACTGGTCCAGCATATATTGAGAATTATTTAAAGCAGAAAAATAATGAACGCAGCGGTTGCACAACAAAGAAGTCACTAACATCCACAAGAGCAAGATCCGTACCAGCTCCTCGTACAATTATCTCATCCACCACATCCGGAATCTAAAAAAAGAAATATACATTATTGTTGTGAACATAAACGTGGAAGCCGAGTCCTAAACTTTTGCAATGAACAATTTAGAATAGGTTTATAAGACACTTTTCATTTTCTACTGGATATATATACATTTCATCATAATTGAGCTGACGTTGTACAGTTTTAAGCCTATTTCATAGTTGTTGTTCATACTTCTTGGTTAATCATCACACATGGTTGAATAGGCAAAATTTGCTATCATACCACAGACTGCCAAGGACCTTAACCAACAGTGGTCGAATTTTTATTTCAGCGATTGTATTCGCGTGCTTATTTCAATAGGGTTATACAAATAAGAGAAACATACATCGACATATTGAAGATCATCGTGGTTATCAGAAGTAAGGGTAAGCCTCCAGTTTCTCTACGCCATCTGTCTTGCTTCTGATGTTGAGCGTCAGGTCGACTCTTTTGGAGTAGATCAGTCTGGCGAACTCCGTCAGAGCGTGAAGGCCAACGCTAGTATCCTGAAATTTATATTGAGGTTTTGTTTATGATTATAAATGTCTTAGCACAAAATTGCCCATAAAAAAGTAAAATGCCAGTAAAAGCGGATTGTACCAAGATTTTACCTCTTGGTAATGTTAACGTAGTCATCACACCATCATACCTGCATTAGAAAGATGTGAACAGATGTAAAACATGTTAGTTTATTTTGTACTGTTGATAAAACAAACACGCGTAGTATCACGATGCCATTTTCCATGGCGTCATGAGATTGTTTAGTGCTGTTCTCAGCGATTGGCTTTTGTTTACTTACGACCAAAACAATAAAGAAACTGATATGATAAATAGTATAAGTGTTAAATACACACAGGTTTGGTTGGTCGGCACGAAGACCTGAACAGCACGTCAATGCTCTTGGTTTGTTTTCTAATCCTCGCTAAATACAATTACAAGTATTCAACACTATCCTAGTAGTCTTTATAGACACATATCGCCTATGTATAATTTAGAAGGTATCAAAGTATTGTGATCCATAAACAATTTTAATTACTTGGGGTGAAAATCCGCCGAAAGCATTGCGTTGTTTCACAAGCTATAGCAAGACAAGCAGACCGTTAGCCCTGTCGTTCTTGACGCTGTATGTTAGGAGGACGTAGGCGGTCGTCTCTGTGGTCAGGGAGCTGAACAGGTCATTCTTCCAGTACTTGCTGTTGCCTGAAATAGTTGGTAGTGGGTGTCTTTGAATGTTTAAAGTGTACACATCAATAAGAAACAATAAAAGCATATTCATAGCGTGTCCTAACCGGACGATGGCGACACGTGCTTCTGCCAATAATATTTAATATACTGAGCATGCTACTGTCAAAACTTGCGGATCGTGATATTTATAACAATGTCTATTTGTTTGTTGTTTTTTCATTAGAATATGTTGATGGCTGTGTACTTGATGTAAGTATAACCTGATTAATAGCAGATCCTGCAATTCGGAACAGATCAATTAAAATGTCTACATTTGGCAAATAGAAACAATCATTACATTCCTCTATGTAATTAAGACAGTGCACTGGCAACACTACATTGCATATAAAACATATGCTAACAATGTGTAGTTTTGTTGTTGTTTGTTTACATATATGTCTTTTGGCGTTGCAGTAAATGCGGTCCAAAGCGACAACGATCAGTCACAATTTATTTAAGAACGTAAAGAGATACAAATGTGAA
The DNA here is from genome assembly GCF_020536995.1 of Dreissena polymorpha. Lineage (NCBI taxonomy): Eukaryota > Metazoa > Mollusca > Bivalvia > Myida > Dreissenidae > Dreissena > Dreissena polymorpha. The sequence goes on along the minus strand of NC_068358.1, from coordinate 59,268,067 downwards.
ATTTCACGTGAATGCATTCAAAATCTCAATTTTATTCGAATTATTGCTATTTATGGTCAATAATCAACTCTTTGTCATTGTGGCGGGGTGTTTACTTACTAACTCAAGCTAATACCCTCTAGGCTAATTGAGGTATTTTTCACACGCATCATAAATCCACATCGATGTTTATTCACTTATATTTAAGTAACGCTGCATCGGACATATATTATTGAATATGGTGTACCCTCTATGGTTAAATTGGGACTGGATTCCAGTTGTGTAAGTATTGTGTTTGGCTTGGCCACGTTGTTTTTCACTAAAGCATAAGCGCAGATTGCTCTTTCGTAGTCTGTAGTCTAATCGGAATTCGTCCCACAAGGAACGATGTCGCCGAACTGATAGATGCAATTAAACTTGCAATTGTTGAAGGGTCATATAACATAATACATGTCTATTAATATATGCATACTTAAATGTTTATGTTTATGCAAGTTTAGATACACATTTTTTCATTCGCCTTTCTTTTTTCATCATTGCATCATTCTATAATAATTAAACTGAGCAAAAAGACATGAAATAGACCTAGACCAATAATCATATAGAAGTGTCGTCAGTGAAAAAGCTAAAATTTAAATGTAATGCACTTTTTGTTTATCTTAAGAATATATGTGTAAAGCATATCATCATTTTCCATAATTTACCATAGCCAAATTGGAAATACATAGAAAAGGGTCACCGTTTTGCATGTCCAAAATTGACGTCAAGTTGTAAGAAATAAAGAAACAAAACAAGAAACCAACGGCTAATATTTTACCAACTAAGCATTAAATCATCATGATAGTTAATTCAATCATTAATTTACAGACATCGATTTTAGAAAAAAAGGTTTATAATGTTGTGAATTAATTTTTTAAGCGAACATTCTTTATATCATTTCGTAAAGTATAATCAAATAAATCATGGGCACTTCCTACCGTAAGAATATCCGCGGTTTTAACTTCATTCAATGCAATCAATATGACGCTTGAGCTGGAACCTCCCTGCACACTGGGATTGGCAAGTGTTCCTGCGGTGACAAAGTTGCCGCTCGTCGTTTGCTGGTTGATGATGTACTTGACGGCACGACTTTGGAATCGATCGTGATCATGTCCTGCTGAGCGGCTTGGGCAAAAATCCTTACAACAAATGATGTCAACTTAGAGAGAGTTCGATAACCGAATCATGTGATTGATAGTTTTCAAAATTATCAGCTTTGAATTGAGCTGGTATTGGTATAATTTAAGGGCACAATGTGTTAATGTGGCAACTGCACAGTCACAGTTTTATAGAAGGCGTGCTTAATTATCATGTAAAGGAAATCAAACAACCAAATGCTTTATAAGACATAGAAAAAGAATCTGGTTAGACACACAATTCAAACGTCAAATTGCTAAAAAAGCAATAACCTGTATATGTTGTCAAACGTAGTCTGCATATCTGTATGGTGATATTTATAAGAATATATGATTTATAGATTTATATTAGATGGAGTTAAAACAGTATTGCAACCAAATCATGTATAACTATACAACGTAAACTATTTTGCGAATGTGAATTCAACTATGTTCTCCAATGTTTGATTTTCATTGATTATATATTAAAAAGTTTTTTGTGGATTTTTAATTTTATTTAGTTATTTTTACTGTATTCATAATATTGATTCCAAGCATGATAAATAAGAGGTATATATTCGGAAAGTACATTTAATAATAAAATGACTAAATTTTGCAAGTAATAAGTTTTGTTATGACATCCGTGCAAGCGAATTGTGATTATTTATATGTTGATTGGTGGGGGGTTTTATAAGACGTTTTCTACATCATTCTTTCATATGACGGCTTTCAGATAACTTACTTCAACTTTTCCTGAGTAAGTTGATGTACTAGTACATATTTCACATACTAATGTGAGCAACTGACAGCTGCCCTTTTGAAATAAGAGCTGGGGAAATTATATCCGCAGAAATAGTTATTGACATATTGTATAATCAGGTAAAAAATCAAACCGTACGTTCTTGAATGTGTTATTTAAATGTCATATATAACAATAAGCTAACTATAATCTTGAATTAAAGTGTTTATTTTTTAGACTTAAGTTTATACTGTTTAAAAGTTGCACCATACGTGTCTAAACATTGAACACTTAAATGTTAGTTAACTTTGAACTTTAATGTTTTATGTCATTTTGTAAACTCGTGTGCATGAAAACAAAATCATAATTGGTTTTGTGAGCGTTGAACACACAGCGTGAAACAAATTAAATTTGACAGTTCAACCAAGTAACCTTATGATATCATAGTTGTTTTGTTTCTCCGCAATTAATACCATAACAATAAGATACAACCGCAAAACCATTGTATATAGATTCTTTTACATAAGACCTGACTGGATACTCTTTAGCAATGCTAATACCGATTAATCATAACCGGCTTAACCGCATAACTAAACTGTTTTGCGATTCAATAAAAACATGCGGATTTTGTAAATTAATAATGCCATGGATTATCAGACAAATTACATGTTTTACTTTTTGTATGTACCTTTTACTTATTGTTTTAAACTTGGAGATAGAACAGGCGCTTTCTAACAAGCAATGCACATATTACCTTAAGACTTGTTGCGTTGGTCATTTCTATTTTTAGGAACACATCATTCGGGATGCGGAAACGGCTAACCTCCTTGTACACAACTTCGTCCTGAAATTCCGCCTTTTGAAGAACAAAGAAGATATTTAACAATTCTATTGAACACTCGATCAACGTTTATTTAATCAAGCTTTCGATATCGCAGTATAATTTCGATGATAATGCCTCCGTTGGCAGACTAACGTTTGTCCTTTAGCAAAAAATGTCGTTCTGAGATTGTGCTATTTTGTTTCTGTTTTAAGTTCATACCCTGGTTGATGCTTCGGAATAAACACATACTATAGCTTAAACAGGAGACTTTTTAAGAATTATTTAATGCCATAAAGATATTTTTTATTGTTGACAATATGAATGTACTGTGCACCCACCTTATCCACATGTGTATGTATCCGTATGTGGCTGTCTACTTGTATATTTTGTGACGTGAATTCATATCGTTTACATATTTCTTGTTGATTTAAAGTTTTTATGAATTAAAATAAATAATCAAACCCAATGTAAACATTAGATATGCAAGGTACATGTATCAATAGTTACCTTTATGGTAAAGGTTGCGGTATTGGCAGGTATGAGTAGATCAAACTCGACGATACCTTTCTCATTCAAGTCATATCTTTTTTTCCTCCATCATGATGGTATCTCCCAAAATAAATGGGCTTATGACGTCAACATTTGGAAACTTTAAGGCACCTTTTTGCATAGGCCCTTGGATTGGTTTGTCGGTGAAGAAGTTCGTTGTTACCTTTACCTTTTACATGGGTGAAACTGGCGGACGCTCATCACGTTCTTTTACTCGTATCTGTGAATTGTATTATATATTGCAATAAAACTTCATAAATATTATCGGGAGATATTTGTGTTGTTGTCATCTTTTAGGCTTTTATTTTGATAAGTGGTCAAAAACGTGAAAACAAAGATAAAACTACAAAACATAAAACTGAGCAAATCTGGGGACTCGTCTTAAAATCTTGAAAAACATTAAAATTGTTAAGATCAGATCACATTTAAATACCAAATTAAGTGACACTAAGAATTAGATCAAATAAATGACTGCAATTTAACTATATATATTGGCATTGTTAATGCCTTATTAATGTCGTTAACGGCAGTTTAGGCTACAAATGCTTAAGGAATGCTTTAAGAATAAGCACCCATTGTTGAGTGTATGATGTTTAATTGATAACGTTTTGTACCTATTTAAAGGTATATGTGTAACAAACAAGAAAACATCTTTCTCCGTTCTTGTTTTGTTGTTTCAAAGCACAAATATTTGTGGGTTTTTTAATGTACTAGATACAGTTCTTACATAGCCCCAATGCTTAACAAATGGTAAAATGATACTAACGTTATTAATTTGAGTAAGAGCGTAAATTTCAAATGATGTTTATTCAAAAGAGTATGGCCTTATAATTATGGTAAACCATGTATGGTGATATATTTACTATCTTGATCATGGTGAAAATTGACATCAAACTTGCAAACATGGTACAGAAAAATGACGGAAGCTATTTCCACACGCGTAACCTTTATAGTAACTTTGTAATGACGAAGTCATACCCTAACGGGATATTGACCGAATCCTGGTTTGAAGTTGTCGGGCATGTTTGGGAAGAACTCTACCACATGCGGGCTCTTATAGACCGTTATATACGCACTGCCCTGTTGTGTGATGCCTGTAGCCGTCTCCGTTATATTGGAAACCACTTGAACGGTATTCGAGTCAAGAAAGCGAACCAGTCTTCCAATGAGTATCATGGGGATCTTGAAAGGGGCCTTACCGTCAATCTGTGGTATACGTTTTTATGTTACAAAATCAGGCCGAAAACAGGTCATGACCAGTCATTTAAGACACACTAGGAACAAATGAAAATACTTCAAATTTTACATATTGATGGCTTGTCAAGTTGCGTCCATTATTTACAAATTATTATTCTGAAAGAAAAACGGTAGAATTGTACGGTAGATCAATTTATTTTTAACAATGATCGTTCTGATTTGCAAATATTTCCAATTAGAACAGACTTATAGGCAAATTTAATATTTAGATTTCAATAAGATCAAATTAGTTTGTACGTATTTATTATATTTTATTGAACACTTTTGCTAATTCTGGCTGGGCAGCGGCTGGATCATAGAATCCTCAGCCGTATCGTTGTTTGACTTGTAATTTGACATTGCCGACCACTGGTTTACCAAACGTGTATCTGGAATATGAACGACCCTTTATACCGACTTCTTTATATTGGAATAATAAAATTTAATAATAAATATAAAACACATGTTAGGGAATAAACCATCCAATAATAGTTTAAACTTTTTTTTTTCAGAATCATAATGAACTAAATAAATCATCATAATGAAATTTTACGTTCACAAATGTACATACAACTGCATGTATATCCTTTACTTTACTAAGCTGTTAAATAATGTACACGAAAAAATGAAAACAAGACCTCCTTTTTGGACGTGAGTAATAGGCGGAAATGTGCACTGGTTCGACATGGACCGATTAAAATGTAAATAAGGTTTACTTGTTTCTTTTCCAGCTGTTGTATCATCAGCATCACAATCACGTAAAATCACGCCATCTGTGCACATTCTAAACCGAATTAAGACTTATTGCTTTTGTTATATATCGTAATCAAGCGCAGAATCATCAATCAGAACTATTAAACAATCGTAGATTACATACACAGCTTTCACTTCCCCAATGAGTTCGGTATCCGAGGTCTTTTTGTACGATGATAGGGCCACGATAACTTCAAATTCGGGCAGTACTTAAACAACTCGAGTGTTTATATTGAATCATTATTTGTTTCAACTTATTTCACAAATTCGTGTACAATGTTGCAATGTGTTAAAAGGAAGTCCAGACATCGTGTTCTGTTACAGTTCAGTCACTACGTTGATTATCCGATTACTATTATCAGCGCTGAATACAAACTCAGATACAAGAATGGTCCTATGTAAGTAGGTATAAAGCTCCTCATATAGCTCCGAACATTAAACAATATTTGTAAATCCTTCAGAAAACGAGGCCAAGACACGTGTCCCAGACATTCAAATAAAATCAATCATGGAAATTCATAGACACATAGATCTAGTTATTTTATCGTAAACTATCAGTCGTCCAAAACGTCCACATCTTGTAAATAGTTTTATGCGAATTTTCTCACAAGTTCTTAATTCTGCAATTAATATAAACAACATGGCCATTTGTGAATTATCATCACATAACCATCATAGTTAGTGTGGCATTGGATTCGAAACTTATTATAGAATTCAAGTATCTATGATACATTCTTAATATTTATGTTCTCGATTTCGACTCGGCTAAATAGAGAATAATAGGTTGGTGACGTGGATGGAGAATGGTTATCTGGCAAGTCGAGGGAATTCGGCGAACCCGACAAGATCCTCCGACGATCCAGATAACCATTCTCCATCCACGTCACCAACCTATCATTCTATTTATCATTTCACATTTATTTATTATTTATTTTTTATTTCATTTTTTTTTCACCGTTTATTTACACTGTAAAAGAGTTTAACTGGAGAGTTTCGCTGAAATAATGACGCCATTTCACAGTAATACAGAGCGACTGACGGATATTCGAGGTCACGTTGTCAACTAGCCTAATAACTATTGGGTTATTATGTTACCTGGTTATCAGGCTGATTCAAAGGCATGTGACAAGATAAAAATGAAAACGGTATGTTGATGAATCTCGTGTTTAAACATCATAATTATAAGTATGTGTGTGTATAGTTTTAATCATAATATCTAAAAAAAATACGTACATGAAGTATTAATGTTTACATGTTTAAGTGTGTGTAATAGTCTTCATTTCCATTCTCCATCCCCTGTGAAGAGTAGACCAAACACATGAATAATTTAGATTAGAATATGCACTCAATCACTGTTGTATTTGCTTCTCATGCAGATACGTAAAAGCAATCGTGGCCCCTATGTTTGTTTTTAGTAAATAACACTCTTCAAATAAGTCAGACCAATGTTTGCACATTAGTAATGCATGTTAATTATATATTACGAGGGGACGAGATAACGTTTAAAGTAATATATGTAAATAAATGACGACCTACAGCAACTTGTACTTGTATCCGATAGCTTCCCAGCACGGGCATATCAGACAAAGGCAGACTTCCTTGTATCCCATCCGGTTTTAAATTATCCTGACCCATTTTCTCGTTGATTTTGTCGCCTCGTGGATTCTGCGTAAATATTTTTGAAATTGTATATTCTATTTCTTGATTTATTTTCGTATAATTAGAATATTCATATTATCTATTTTATTTATAAATGTTGTTTTGGTGTTATAATGTATCTAAATTTTCTCCATTTTTGTAAGATTTTCAAACAGAATTGTACAATGAGATTAAAAGAGAAACTATAGAATTTAAATTAATACAATTATCTATATAAACAAACATGGAATGAATCAATTAAGTGCACGATGATATTTCACGATTACGTACATTACAAAATTGTAAAGTGTATTGGAAGTATTGAATACAATATTTATCATATTTGTAATAGTTACCGAAGCAGCAATTGTAATATTAGTTTACTTCTTACAATATTTAATAAATCAAATATACATTCAAGCATCAGAAAACAAGCAAACATTATATATTTTACAAAGATATACATTTCATATATAATTGTAAATTTTAAAATGGTATACATTTCATAGATCCGTATGATATAATGAACTCATGAACATTACAAAATGAGAAATGGCTGCGAAGCGGGTTAAAAAGTCATTGTGTGTAGTTTGACAGAATGGAAAAAGGAGCCTGTGACTTATGCTAAATATCACTTGTCAATTTTTGAGCTGCTGATTAGGTGAAGACTACAGGATGTAACATAATATCCTAATGTCAAATATATTGGTTAGACTAAGATAAGAAGGGTTTTACGTACAAATATTTCAATATCCAGAGAGCTCTTGGTTGGTCTCAGTGAACTATGTATGGCGAAGACTCGATACAGAACTAAACAGGAAATACTAATAGTTTGACATTATTACAGGTCGCAATGTCGCATAGTTGTGTTTATTGAAATAAACGTCAACCTGCAAATATTACGATATTATGAAAGGGTATAGTTAAACAGGATTTTACATCGGTGCTTTCATATTCAACAACATATTAGTGGCAAATCGAATACGTGATAGTTAATAATGGTTTACAATCTTTTTGGAACAAAGACATGTTATATGACGATTGATATTAAAAACTCATAAGGTTTGAAATCCTGTCTTATCATATTCAACTTCAAATAGAAAATTATCTAAAGTTTTGCTCCACAGTGGGTATCAAAGTCGTTATCATTTGTTTAAACCTATACATATATATCCGGCTGATTCCATTGAAAGCCCAAGGTAATTAAGACGTTCACAAGATCTTTCCACTATATGATCATGTTTTATGCCTATTGAGGACATCAATATAATGCTCCCACAGTCGAGATCGAACTCGGGACTTTCCATACGCCAACTCCACTACACAACAGCGACCGTTTCATTGTTGGCTATACATTATAGTAGCTTCAAGGGGCGTGTATTAACGTTACCTGTGTCCCCTGGTTTGTATGCAGCCTTGTCCGTCTGAACAAAGACGGCCAAAGAGCGCGTATTTCCTCTAATAGTTGTTTCGTTTTTAAAGTTGACAGGACCTTCACCCCATACTTTCACTCTATACTGCCCCAGGTGATATTTAGCGGCGCCTGGTGGAAAAAAAGCACGCTCTGTGTATGTACTATACATATAAATGTGGTAATTTGCATCACAATATGTCACAACAAGACCACCATAATAGCAAAATAAAGATGGTATTTTAATAAAGTATGCCCCATGATGGGGTTTTTCTCGAATCTGATAATTTTTAGAAGATATTTGTAAACTCGGCATATTGAATTGATTGGGTGCTAATTGCTTAATGTTTTATTTACTGAACAGCATAAAATGTGTAAAAATCAATTTGTATAGGCTTAATATATCTTTCATAATAATACAGAAGTTTCGTTTCGACAAGTATATACACTAAATCTACTTACGGTCAACTCTAAAACAATGTCTTGAATCGCGCCTCCAGACTCTAAAATTACAACGATATGTAACGTATATTAAGAGATAATGTTATTTAAATTAAGAAGTTTGACCATTGATGGATTTGTGCAGGTCTTAAAATTACCTTTTGAATATGAGTTTTATTTGCGGTAATAAAACGCCTTATATTTCACTTTATGTTATAAATCCAGAAATGTCATTTTAGTGTTTAATGAACGTAACGATAATTCGCCATTATTTATTGAAATTGATTGAATATTTAATGGTCACAAGAAGCTGTTCGCTGCTCCTTTTGCTTACCTGTAAAGCATATACATGTTTTTTGGACTTTAGGGACTTGTTCGCATTTTGCCATCTGTTCATGTTTCAAGTTTCACGAAAAAAATAAGAAGAACTTTTAAAGTTATCACAGGATCCACCATTTTCAGCAATATTTCTAGTCTATTTGTTGCCATAGCAATCAGACTTTTTGACGTAGGAACACAATGAAATGACGTAGATAATCTCCATATTGACATCTGTCCATGTTTCAAGTTTCATGAAAAAAAATATGAAGAACTTTTAAAGTTATCCAGAAAAGTGTGACAGACTGACTGACAGACTGACAGACAGAGCGCAAGCCATAAGTCCCCTCAGGTTTCACCGGTAGTGCACAAAAAGTGTCTGCATTCTATTCAAAGAAGCAAAATAACACTCCTTTAAAGTAAACCGCGAATCTAAAACTTATGCTCTGCGCAGCGGAATCGCGATAAAAAAAAAATCTTTGAAGTCCCCATTTAAAATCCAGGGTTATGAAAACTGTTTAATCAACTTTTTTCTTGATAAAATAAGTTTAAACTTTTACAAATATGATAGTTTTTTAAGTTAGGTTTTAAGTTAATATATTAAATGATATATTGAAAAAAATTAAAGTATTTGAACATATCATCTTATGTTCATTTTCCACTTTCGTATGGTAAAGTGTACGGGCAAAGCCACATGAGTCCCTGTTATTTCTTTCCTTATATTTTAGTTTTCCCTAAGAAACACATTGAGTGTGTGTAATCGATGTCGATGTATTTCGGGATGATACTTTTTAGCAAATAACAAAAATAAGTGAGTAAATAAAGACCGAATACCCAATTGGAAAATAAGGGGACAATTGTAATGTTATTTAACTTTGCAAAATACATTAATTTAATCCGTGAACGCAAAAGATTTCAGACGTATTCAATAATGTATTCTTAAATCTTAGGATATTGTCACAAGCTGCAAGAAACACTTTTTTTAATTCACTAAAGATTTTTGCAAACATATATCAATAACTTAGATATATGAAAAATAAAGTTCTAATGATGAGTTTCCATTATGTCCTACCCGTGTGTAAATCCCTGTGAACCCCGTTGAATCTGCACTTTTATAATATTTTATTGCATTTTCTTTCGTACACGCATTCATACAAATATACATATGGTGCATAGTGCATAGAGTATATACTACAAATTGATGTAATCGAATGTAAAGAAAAAAGCAAAAGGGTTGGGTCACAAGTTTTAACAACATTAGATGACGACCCTTCGCAGTATTTCCGATTCGGTAAATAGGGACATTCAAAGTACACTTAGTGAGTGTAATATTAACAATTCAGTAAGTAAATAAATAGTCTTTAGCTGACGATAAAGATATTTGGGAAATGTATTAACAAAAGGTAAGTATCATTCACTGTTTTACACTCCAAATGGTTAAGAAAAAAAAAGTAAACCAAGTTTAAAGAGAATGTTATAATATTACAATTAACGAAACTAACCATATATATACACAAAAGAAGTGGAAAAAATTAATTAATTGCTCCACAACAAAGATTACACAATTACAATAAATTGCTCTACACAACCCAGCTTTGCAAACTACAATACAGCACATAATCTACAGCGAAAATGCTTGAACTCTGTTGAGTAAAATTGAACAAGCGAAAAACATTGAAAGTGTGTTTACAGTCAAATATTTATATGAACCTGTTCGAAGTCTTAATATATCGTTGAACTTCCAAAAATAACACATTGTTTTGGTTATCAGTTTGGTTCTGTGATACCGTATGATAGTTTGTTTGCATTAAGAGTGTGGTATGGACGAGTGTTGATAAACAGCACGATACGTTGCTCGGAGAAAAGAGGACATTTGAAGAAGAAACGATCTACGTCTTCGACAGGACTATTACAAGCGCATTTTGGATTGTCACGTATGTGGTTTCTTGTCTAAATTGGAATTTAAGTCGCTACAGTGGTTTCTTAGCCGAGCAAGTAGAATTTGTTGCTTTCGTTTGCCAACTAGGAAATACGTAGGAACTATAGGAGGATTGTACTTCCGCTTTACTGCACTTTTAAAACTAGAAAGCGTTGGTAAAGACCTTGTATAGATGTCAAGTTCGTTCCATAACTTAAGAGACGAAGGAATAGTTGAATTTGAGTAAATTGCAAGTCTGCGGGCAATTGTTGCATAGTCGCCACGATCACGTTACAAGTAAGGAATGTTATATGTTGAGGCTGGGAAAATATCGTTTAAATATTGTGGTAAGGCACCTTTATTGTGTTTATATACGAAAACAAGTTTTTGAATTTTCTGTCTGTCATCATGAGAAACCCAACCAATTTCTTTTAGAAGAAGAGTAATTTTAGTTGATCTTGTAAATCCTGTTAAAATACAAGCTGCATCCAATTGAATTTTGTCTAACAGTTGTTTTTCGTATTTTGCGCAGTTTTCCCAAACAATGGACGCATACTCTAACAAAGGTCTTAGATATGAAACGTATATTTGATTAAGTGTTTTCCGCTTGAGTTTGTATTTTAGCATTTTCATGGATCCAAGTATATGGGAAGCTGATTTTGTAATATTGTCAATATGTTTGTGCCACGAACCGTCGTCACTTAGCGTAATACCGAGATGTTAATGGTATTTTACAAAGAATAAATGGGTTTCGTTGAAAGTTAAATTTGGACGGTTTTGACTTTTCGAGAGACTGAAAAACATTACTTCCGTTTTCGAGGGATAAAACTCGACGAGCCATTTCTTTGCCCATTGGTTTATACAATCTAGGTCATGATTTAAAGCACTCTCAATAATAGCTGTGTCATTTGAGGAAACATATAGTGAAGAGTCGTCAGTCAAAAGGCGACTTACGCTAAAAAGTGATTCAGAGATATCATTAACATAAATTAAAAAAAGAAGAGGCCCTAATACAGAGCCTTGTGAAACGCCAGCATTGATATTTTATGATCGGGGAAACGACGAGCCGATAAAAACTTTCTGAGATCTATTGGACGAGTAGCTGGATATCCACGCAATAATATTTCCTGAAAACCCAAGTTCTTCCAGTTGATGTATAAGACCTTTGTGCCAAACCCTGTCGAAGGCTTTACTTATGTCGCAATAAACGATACAGGTAGATTCATCAAACGATTTACATATTTGGTTATACGTGTCAATTAGTTGGTAAACAGTAGAACGACCTGGTAAAAAAAATAAAAAAATAGCCATAATATACATAAATGCATTTCAGGTAGAAGATAAAACTCGGTTATCAGAGTGCCCAATTTGTTGAAAGTCTCTGATATCCGAAGTGTCCTATATCGGGAATCAAAGTATCCGCAACTTCATGAATACCACCTACTAAAAATGCTCTCCGTTTATATTTCATTGAATACTATACAAATTTCAGTATTTTAAAGCACATTGATTACTCCACATGCTAGAATATCAAACAATTTCTTGCAATATTTCTAAGTAGTTTTATTGTGTTGAAATGTTTACTGTTCACCCCGTTTATGCTGTTTTTCGACCGAACTTTCTATTTTTGGGGCACAAATCTACCATTTTACGCGATTTTTTTTCTTCCCAATATAAAGAGATACACCATTTATCAACTCGACCATGTGCCTTGTCCCAAAAAATAGTCTTAAGGACACAACATTGGAAAAAAACTGAGGAACTAATCTCTCGCGCGTGGCTTTGTTGTTCTCTGTTATCGAAGTGCCTTCTGTTATCGAAGTATCCGCATTACCAGCGTGATGAAGTGGCCTCTATATTTTCGAAGCCATTACTCAAAAAAGCATGTCGATGTAGGTTTTGTTCAAAGATTTTTTTTATTCCGTAGCGCGTTTTACGAAATCGGATTTTGGACGGTAAAAAACTCGGGTACAGTTTAAATTGGCCGGGTACGTGTAAGTATATTTTTCGTACCCGGGGTACATCAATATAAACTAAAGAGTTAACTGTTTAAAGTCACTTTTATTCTATTTTTGTAAAGTTTAACTTTTTTGTGGTTACCGGTATACATATTGAGTTTTTTTAACATACCGTTTTGGAGAATGCGAGCTTGGTTTGTGGTCGCCATACCGGACAGGTGCCCCTCTCCCCTATACTCCGGTACCAGGCCACAAACAGAACATATGAGTGAAGGATTTTTAAATTTTGGAATTAAAACTTCTCTGACGTGACGATGCCCCCGCCCAAAATATATGACTGGTTCAGTCTTAGTAAGGACATAACTCTTCGCAATACGGAACGGTTTTGGAATCCATTTGTTAAGTTAATGTTGCGAAAAACTGAAATATTTTCGTGGTAAAAGTGTCTGTGTTGCAAAAAGGTCGGCGATTTTGGAAGAAAAATTGAGCCTTGTTCGCATTAACAAAAACACGGGCATGTTTAAACAAATTCAAAATTTAAATGTATGTTTATTAGTTACTTGTAATCACGTTGCTGGGAACTTCTTATTGCGATGTTCAAAATCGAAGAAGTGTTCAACGCCACAAGCCGGCTTTGCTAACATACGCACTAAGAATAACAGGATTAAATTTAGACAATTGCCGACGTTGGTTTACATTATTTACAACACAATTGTGACTTGTCGTTTCTCAGCGTGGCTTTGATGCTGATTTTAAGTTTTAAAGAATAAAAAAGAAATATGTTTAAAAAAAGATATTCGGCGTATACATGTATACCGCCTTTGAAATAAAGTTGGAAAATGTACATTTCTTAATAATTAAACTGAAACCAACGTATTTTTTACTTGTTAGTCGCCTATCCACCGCATGAAACGTGTGTTATTAAGTACACGCATATTCAAATCACGCAATAGTATTTGTAGATAAATATTATACTACGGGGGACCACATGATACATTCTAAACGCTGTACACGGACGCAGTGATGTCACCAAAGTTCTAGGGGATTTCTCTCGAATCAGCCAATGAAATATCCGAATGTATTCGGGTCTGCCGGTGTTAAGGTCATGTTAGGTGAAAAGCTAGATTTAACAGCTATGCCGAAAAACTATATTTATGTCAACGTTCGGTTTGCGCGCTGAATAGTATATGAAGTCCATCCCTTTTGCAAACCAGTGGGCGGAGTCTCAACTTGCAGGTGTGTTTGACGTTATTCGTCAACTCGTATATATCAGAGGGGGTAATCACGTTATAGTCAAGATGGCGACGTCCATGCCGAGGCAGGTATTTTTCGCCGTTTAATACCCTTTATTACATGTATTTATTGTTTAAATGCCGCTCACTTTCAAACAATATCATGAAGAAAGTTACTAGCGGTTATTTGGGGTTGATATTAGCTCTTTATCTCGACTTTAGTCGCTGCGAAATTTCTTAGACGGGTGACCTAATTAAAGCTCCACTAAGAAAATTTGCGGGGAGTAAAGTCGATATACATGTATAAAGCGAATTTTAAAACGAAATAAACACCTTTTTACTGATATTGCTGGAAAGTGAGCGTCATTTAAAAATCAAACAAAAATAGTCAAGGTTATAAAACGGCGAAAAAATAACTGTCTCGGCATGGACGTCGCCATATTGACTATCACGTGATTACCCACTCTGATATATCATGATAGTTAAGTTTATAATATTGTATATTATATTTAAAAAATCGAAGAGATTACCCTTAAAGTCGTCAACTCAAATAGGCAAATATTACACGCTTGATTAGTATAACATTTTTACCAATCGGATTTGTTCCATCACATACCCGGTTCATCACAACATGTTTGACCTTGAAAGCTATGTCCCTTGCAACGCGTTTCATATATTATGATCATACGATTTCCCCACTGAAGTCTATTTTTATTCCAATCTCGACAGTTGACTTAATGAATATTGAATTTCTTAAAAACTAATCAAACTATATTAATTAACGCACGTAAACTAACCACGTTTTGTGTACTCTAAAAGCATTATTATATAAATTAAATTTATAATTTTTATTTACAAACATCGTGCGTGGTTGTAAATGAACACATGTCATGAACAGAGAGGTATTGATGTATTTTGCAAAGAAAGAATTAACTTATCCCGATATGAACTCAATGGACATGTTTGTCTAATTTCAATTATTGACATCCAAACCTGTCACGTCTAGAAAGGATTATTTCACATATGCGTGATAAATCGAAATCACACATAACCCATTAAGCCGTTTATTAGTTCCTGGTTCAATATTATTGAAGTAAATGCGGAAATCCGATCTTATTTGTCATTGTGTTTCCTGAAAAAATAAACATTTATATTTTCAGATTTTTAATATACAAACAGTTCCAATTCCCAATCGGAAGAGCTTTATCTCAAATACACTCGTTCCAGCCATCAACAATGCTAAGATCACAATCATGAAAAGTTGAATTATGCAGGAAAGTGGATCATGTCATTTGGTTGATAAATGTAAGACGATAATGCAATTTCTGCAATTTCTCGGATGCGTGTGTCATGATGCATAGATGTTGAATAATCATGATAAAATATAGGAAAACTGTAACTCGTGAAAATTTATCAGCAGTAAAATTTTAATCGAAGACCGTGAGACACTTGTAGGCAAATGAACGTTTGCCAATACAATTGAAAGAAATGCATAAAACACTAAATAGTCTAGTAGGAGGTCCACGGTGCATGATTGGAACCTTTTTTTAAACATGCTGATGATATTCTACATTGTCTTGGGTAAAAGAAAATGTTTATTTCTTCGAAAATTTTTATGCCCACGGGGTCTAAATCCAAGATGGCCGCCAAGATGTCCGACATATGAAATAACGTTTTTTCGCAAATGACACACACAACATATATTTTCCATGATTTTGGTATGCTGTTTAATTTATGCAATTGAGAACAAATTATTCTTATTAAACAGATTAGTTTTTTGGTGCAATTATTAAACATTTTTTGCGAAACAATGACTATATCAATGAAAAATATTTACAAAAACACACGTGTTTTTGTGCTAATTACATGTTACTATTTGTACCTGAAAAACAGTCAAGATACAACTATCATCCTAACTACATTTATACATACCTATGGGACCTAGGAATATAATTATACAATAGCTCATGTAAATATGATCAATAATTGTGATATAAAAGACAAGAAAAGTGGGTGGGGTAAATGACAAATATAATGAAAAATGCTAAATGTGCATATTAATATATTTTGAGATATACTAGGCTTGGTAACTTGATATGTTTATGTATTTGAATTTGTTTGATACTTTTAAGTGCATGCTCATTGATTTTAAACATAAAATACAGTTCTATTATAATAATAAAAGTAAAGATAAAACATCATTTATTAATAAAGGGTATACCATTCTTTCATATTGAGCTCTAGTAGTATCAGGGGCTCACGATGCATGATTCTAAGATTTTATTTGAAATGCTGATGATAATCTACATTGTCTTGGGTAAAAGATTATTTTTGTTCCCACGAAACTCATTGATCACATGGTGTCTAAAGCCAAGATGGCTTAAAGGGACTGTCAACCACGAAGACGAAGAAAAGAAATGTTGTAAAATACCGATTTTTTTTACAATTATTAGTTTATATTGATTAAAATATCACGACTGGTTTATAACATTACTTGAAAAAAAGTTGTTAAGTTTTCATATTTTCAGTATATTCGGTAATAAATTTTACTGGATATGTCTACCAGGTTAACTATAAATAACGCCGGTAGATAGATCATCATTGTCACGGGGTTAACCCAGGAATGCAAATTGTGCATTCGTAGTGAATTGTTTATATTTTATATATAAAATGATCAATCTACTTGCCTAGCCTATAGTGTGTGTATCGTTATGTCACCTATTTTCGCGATATACTTTCGATTTCACATCGCGGAATTTTATTACCAAATATACTGAAAATATTAACTTTTTTCAAGTAATGTTATATACCAATCGTGATGTTTTAATCAATATAAACTAATATTTGTAAAAAATACGGTATTTTATAACTTTTCTTTTTTCGTCATTCGTGGTTGACAGTCCCTTTAAGATGGCTGACATTAACCTATAAAATACTGTGTTTGCACAAATTGCATGAACAACATCTAATTTCCATCATTTTGGTTAGCTTTTTTAATTTAAGCAATGTAAAAGATATTATTAATAAAAAAAGAATCAACTGCTGTTGATGAAATATAATGCATGTAATGAAAACATGATTAAATACACATTAAATCGGTACAAAAAATTTGATGTTTTTGCGTAGGATATTTTTCATTTTTTTCCTGAAAAGCAATTTGGATGATATTAACATGTCAACTACATATATAAACCACAAAGAGACGTTGGAAAAATATATTATTTTATGTGAATTTATCATCCGTGAGTATTATATACAAAAAAGAAAAGTGGATAGGTCAAACGGCAATCTGAATAAAATCGCCTTATGTGCATGTGTATATATTTTAAGATAATTGATCCATTTTATACGCCCGTTCAAAACGGGACGTATTATTAGATCACCATTGGCGGGCGGGCGTCGTCCACAGCAGTGTCCGCTCCCTAATTCAAATAGTTTTCATCCGATCTTCACCAAACTATGTCAGAAGTTGTATCTAGACAATATCTACGTCAAGTTTGAATATGGGTCATGACGGATGAAAAACTAGGTAACGGGGTCACTTAGTGCATTTCAAGGATTAAGCATGGTGTCCGCTCTCTAATTGAAGTAGTTTTCATCCGATCTTCACCAAATTTGGTCAGAAGTTGTGTCTAAATGATATCTAGTTCAAGTTCAAATATGGATCATGCCGGGTCAAAACCTAAGTCACGAGTAATTTAGTGCATTTCAAGCATTTTGCATGTTGTCCGCTCTCTAATTGAAGTAGTTTTCATTCGATCTTCACAAAATTTGGTCAGAAGTTATGTCTAGATGATATCTAGGTCAAGTTTAAATATGGATTATGCCGGATCAAAAAATAGGTCACAAGTTGTCCAAAACATTCAAACGGGCGTATCTTGTGACAGTTTGGCACTCTTGTTAAACTTGAAATGTTCCCGGATATACGGATTTGTTTTCATACTGATTAGTGCATGTACATTGCATGTTATTAGAATCTAATTCCACTAACTCATAACAGTATTTTTAATAAACATAGGAAAACAAGATCATATAATTGTATGCACTTAGCTTAACGTTAATATCCCCCAAATAACACACACTGTTGTAAGAAATCACTTAAATTATCAAATAAAACATAATTGTTTCGAAAGAAACATTGTTATCTTAAAAAAAAAACTGCTAAAGATGCCTTTTTATGAATGTATTTATTTCTTTTTGACGATGCGAACAGCGCAGCATCGTCCAAGGTTTGATAATCACCTAAAAAAATTTCACAATGGCAACCTATGTAAAAGACCGAGCCAGTCCGATTGAGATAACTCGGTTTTTCAGTTACTTCCTTTTTGCATTCGCCACTGCGTAGGCATTGATAACATTCTCCTAGCAGAGTTGTCGTTCGTGTTTCAACATTCAACAATGGCCGCCACCATGAGAGTCTCGATTCAAAACTTTCTTACTGCATAAATTGGCTTGTTTCGCTATTTAGAAGCTGTCATTTAGGATAAATGAATTATTTATTCACTAAATCTCCGCTTATGACAACAATAGTTGGAATTCGAAGGATATATACTCGATGTGAATGAAGGACTTTCTGGATCGTAACAGCTTGACACGGCAAAACTGGCATACTGGTATTTTTAGTTATCAATGTAAGTCAGTAAAGTCACATTGTGCTTTATAAATTGTATTCGAGCATTTTGCGACTTATTGAATGACTATGATACCCGATATCAACATTTCATCGGGGATTTGCATATCACCAAGCTGTCCTGAAATTCAACATTGATTTCAAACTCTTTACTGGTTTGAATACTCTTTCTTAGTGTTAGTACTTTTTATCATTTTAAAGTTAAATGAACTGTGTCACAGTAAAAGAGACATTAAGGCGATTGTGGCCAGTTTGGATCTAGATCAGCCTGCAGTCGCTTGAAAGCTGTTTGCTTAAAAGCGTTTTTCTGACAATAACAAATAATTTAATTGGATACTGATTTGACTGCACTTTTCCTGTGACCTGGCTCAAATAATAGAATTGTCATTTATCAAATTATTTATTTGGAACATTAATCAATTGTTTTTCTTGTCCCTCGGGATCAATGACTCCAGCACTTTCCTGTTGAGAATTGAATACTGCTAAAGGCGATGCTAGGGGCCGTGAGAGATGTTGCACCTTCCAGTATCGCTCGATTGTTCATTGTCGGCTCGGGTACTACGTGAGAACCCCGAGTTCTCTTAAGTATACTTACATGTATCCCGGGTACGGTAAATATACTAAAATGTACCCAGGAAATTTAACCCTAAATCCGTCGTTGTCGACTATTTTTTTGTAATAATTATATATACACATCAGGGCTTAACACTAACTGTTTTTTTCAACTAGCCCGTTCGGGCTAGTTAATGCAGAACCTACTAGCCCTGACCAATCTTTCACTAGCCCTGACCCAAGTATTATAAAAACCTTTATATTTATCATTCAACTTGTATTTTCTTGTGCTTGGAGATGCGCAATTATGATTAAATCATTCTTATTAGCTTGCCTTACTTATGCTATTGAATTCAATATTCATCTATTTAAGACATCTTTTTGTAATCTTCACGCCATTTCTGGAGAAATTTTCTAGTTTTTTTATTTCCTCATACTTTTTCTTACTTTCCTCCTTCCCTTTTCTTTTTGTATCTGAGGAACCCCCATCCCCACCCATAAAGCCAAACTTAAACGACGACATGAACTTTAAAACCTTTTTTACATAGATTGCCGGGTTACCATCTTACAAGAGATGGTAAGCGATTCTTAGCAAAATAACGTGTTACGGTAGTTGTAACAATTGTACTGGGTTAACTCTCTACTAAAAGCCGGGATCGACCATTAATATTAGTTTTGCTAATTGAATTGCGTAAAAAATATTGTCAAAACTCTTCTAATCTAAATAAAGTCTCTATCTTCCTCTAAATGGATTTATTAATCGTCTAAAGGATGGAATAACTTTTCCATAATGACAACAAATTAAAATTATTTAAAATTGATAAATAACTATTAATTTTAAAGTTACTTTGTGTTAATGTCGAGTTTTATACCTTCATCATTCCGGACGATCCTGGGCGATCCCGGCTTTTAGTTTCAAACGTATTTTCATTGAGAAAACACGTCACTTCGAGGAAACCAATCAAAAACCGTGTCTAGCGGCATTCCGTTAAAAAATAGGTACTGACGTGTTTTACCAGGAAAACCGCCGGGGGTTTTCTGAAGTGTCGGCCTCTTTTTGATTGCAATCAGGGGGTTCCGAATCTATTTCGAGATACGATCCGTTTGTTGTCTCCAAACTCACTCTGGGATTTAATTGTCATCTGATCGTACTGTATTAAGATTTTTGCATCTTTGAAAAGCTTATTTAAAACGCAGTTTATTGATATAGAACATATAATCCCGCCCAAAATACACACGACCGGTCGGGCATGTTCCTGGGACATTGGCTAGCCCGGACCAAGGTACAGGCAGTGAATGTCGTTCGGACGTGCCTTAGTGTTAAGCCCTGCACATTTATGTCAATTTTCTGTAGAATGGCCTCTATTTTATCGGAACACATACTCAAAAAGCATGTTGATGCAGTGTTTTTTTAAGAGAAGTGTGTTGAAGATAATCGGTTGCGCGTTTTACGACATCGGATTTTGGGCGCGAATACAACTCTGGTACAGTCTTATATGGACCGAGTACAATTACGTTTATTTACCGTTCCTGGGGTACATGTAAGTTTACTTAGAGTACCCAGAGTACATGTTAGTATACTTAAGAGTACCCTGGGTACATGTAAGTAGTACCAGAGCCGACAATGACCAATCGAGCTCCATTATCCCTCATAAACCGACTCAAAAAACCGAGTCGGCAATATTTGACTTAATTTTTGGTTTGGTTGCTCTCGAGGGATCGAAAATTTCAGAATCTTCCTAAAAACCCTACGGGTTTGATCCCCAGAAGCGACATTGAAAACTAGCATACTTTGTTATCTAAAAGGCTGCTAAACCTGATATACAATGATAATGTGAATTTTCTCTCACATGATGTTCATCAGTCATATTATATAAAAACTTACAGCAGTAGTAAACAACTGGACAATAATTAATGAACGCATCTTTCATTTGTCTTTGACACTTTGATTTTGACATGGCCTAGATTTAAATATGTGACTGGACTTTACCAGCACTCTTGTAACAGAGCTAAAGTTTAAATGTACCATTGAAGATCACCGAAATCCAGATTTGCTATTATAGACGTGTGGAAAGTTTTAAGGGTGTGACAAGTAAGCTAAAATTGGTCATTACCCAGAGGCCACAACTGATCTATGACTGTATTAAAACAAGAAAAATCAGTGCCTGATTTAGATTTACTTTGACAGTTCAATAAAAAACTAATTTCATAAGCCTGGTAACAGTTTAACGGTAATGCTACCAATGTGTCACACCAGGGCCTTGAATTTGAAATCTAGGACATGCATGGTCATTTCTTCATGAAATAAGGACACAAAATTGTATTTTAAGTCCTTAATTGACCTGGCTATAGTTCTCAGATTATTTTAAGCTCAATCAGTATTTTTATATCATTATTTATGCTTTGTGTATTGTAAACATATACACAATCATGCAGTTACATGATAGCAATAAATAATATCAAAGCTACCAATACTATAAAGGTCATTGACAAAGCCTATGGTCAAAATGTGAACACATTGAGTGTAATCGCCCTCTCGTGCCAGCAAAAACAACACGTTGACAGGTTGTCATTTTTGACAGTTCTACTTTCACTTTCATTTTGTGATATCAAACTATTAACAATTATGTGGCTGAGAAAAATATCGCCATTGCTTTTTATGCCCCCGGTATGGTGGCCTATATCAGTTGAACTGTCAGTCAGGCAGTCAGTGTGTCAGTCTGTCCGTCCGTCCGAAAACTTTAATGGCCATAACTTTTTTTAATATTGAACATAGCAACTTGATATTTGGCATACATGTGCATCTCATGGAGCTGCACATTTTCAGTTGTGAAAGGTGAAGGTGAAGGTCATCCTTCAAGGTAAAATGTCAAATATAAAGCGTCTGTCTGTCTGTCCAAAAACTTTAACATTGGCCATAACTTTTTCAATATTGGCGTGCATGCGTATCTCATAGAGCTGCACATATTGATTGGTGAAAGGTCAAGGTCATCCTTGAAGGTCAAAGGTCAAATTTTGCAATATTGAAGATAGCAACTTCATATTCGGCATGCATGTGTATGTCATGGAGCTGCACATTTTGAGTGGTGAAAGGTCAAGGTCATCCTTCAAGGTCAAAGGTAAAATATATGGCTTCAAAGCTGCGCAGCAGGGGGCATTGTGTTTCACAAACACAGCTCTCGTTTAATATATTTTAATATATTTTCTGCACATTTCTTCAAAAAACTTACATCAATACACGATTTTCTTCGTTAATTCAATCATTCCTGACAGACTTGTGTACATATTTCGCTTACATTTTGACGCGCGTAGGTAGGACCGCATTACCGCTTCCGAAATGTGTATTCATACTATTGCCTTCGAGGAACTTATCTGATGTTTGACGGAAAGGGCCGAAAATGTGCGAGTGAGGGTCAAGTTCCCCACAGGTACTACTTTCCCGTTCCCCCAATTTTTTTTCCGTACCTAAAATTTTTCGTACCCAATTTTTTTTCGTACCCATTTTTTTTCATCCCCAATTTTTGTTCGTACCCAAAAAATTTTCGGTCCCAATTTTTTTGTTCCCAAATATTTTTTCGTACCCAAATTTGTTTTCATACCCAAATTTTTTTCGCAAAATTTTTGTACCAAATTTTTGTTTCGTACCGACATACACAATTGTGGCGATTGTGGTGATGTAGATAAACTTAACTTGATGCTTTTATATCCATCCTCTCAAAAGCATCGTCACACCAGTACTGTCAGTACTTTGATTTTGGAGTGGGTGAGGGTTAAGTGTCAATGCTGTTTACTAAAACTGATGCACTGCATAATACACAATTGTGAGACAAACCCTTGGTCTTTACTAAATTATGAAGTTTCTATATTGTTCTTGTAAAGTATACTTTTTTCTATGTGTTTATAGGAAACATATTGCATTCAATCACGTTTGTAGATTAAATCTTATTACGTTGAGCAACCAAAACAGTTTGTATGGCGTGTGTATTTTGAAGTTAACGAGGTCTGAGGCTGAATAATGTGCGGACACGAAGTCGGTTTAATAACTTCTACTAAATTAACTCACTATACTTTTTTTAATCAAATAGGAAACTATTGATAAATTGTCAACATACATAAAGAGTTAGAGTTGAATGTGAAGCTATTGTGTATCTCATATTTAGAAATAATAAGAAGAAACACAAGTTTTACATTTAAATCCGAACGAACAGTATAATACTAAGCAAGCGGTTAACACTGTATCTTTTAATGTAGAACAACACATAGCGACAATATGTTTAAAATTTAATTAGGGTTGAGAGACATTAAAACTAGATGTTTGTTTGCATTGATCTGTCAGACCCTATATTTTATGCGTCGTGAGTGAAAAGCGGTCATCGTGTCAGAATGGTCAAAGCATGCTGTTAGCGTCAACATGCACGTTACATCGAGCACATGTAAACGTTTCCTTGTAGCACAGATTCCCATCTACCACAGGGGCGATTATAGGTCCTAATGGTCGGTCAAATGGTTCAAGCATATTTCGAAAAAACGTGGATATTGTGAAATATTTCTTTAATTTCTGTCTGCAAAACCCATGTTGCAGGGAATGGAAGTTGTTGTAAATGTTGCAAACTCTTGAAAGTGATTATGTTTAATAAGTTGGTTTTATTTTATAAGATCTTGTCTCAAATTTAAAATTAGGCAATTGAGTGCAATTTTACGAATATTAATTTATCAATAAATGTACAAAACCATACAATCACCTTCAATTTGGAAATGTGAGCAGTTTTTTGAAGATATTAAATAGTTTAGTTTTGGACAAAAGAATCGCAAACCAGTTAAAAACGCGCAGACCTTTATACGTTATTATGAACATCAAAGCAGCGGATCGCTTTTTTGCCTGTGTGAAGAAAACAATCCACCCAATTATCTCAGTGATGACATCAAGCAGTTTCTTTCAAGACATTCAAAGTGTAGAATTAACTTAGACATTGGTTTATTACCGACCTACAAGATATGTTTGCATTTTCCAAAAGAGCGGGATCAAATGCAAAGGAGATGATGCTAAGAACAGAAAACGAAAATAAGTTATTCCGTAATTATACAGAACACACATACTTTCCATTCAAATAAGCGAGTTTTAATAAACAATGCCCCTCTAAGTCAAACCAAGTCTGCATCCTGAATAAAAAAAGACTGTTCAATATATTTCCAAACCGTTTACCGGTAATACCCTTTACACCCAATAACTGAATCCCGAATATTTTGAAAGTATGTTATTATCTTAAATAAGACGGTTTATGACAAAAACACGCTACTTTTCTCTGACGAGGTGAGTTTTATACCTTACTCAAACGGTTATTTTACGAAATGACACGATTAGACGAATCATAATTGAGTTATTGGTACAAAACAACCTTGCAAAACAACTTTAATCATAGGGTGAAAACTTCATTCTTTCAATAAAGACCTATATTAAGGCACATTTACCATATATTTCGTGGTTTTTTAGTTGGGAGGGGTGGGGTTAGGCGCAGATTTGCCCTATAATTACATTTAAATTCGTGCACAAACCTTATGATATATAAAGTCTATTGTTGAAGAGTGTTTGATGATAATGAAAGTTAACACAAAACTTACATACAATTTACTCGGCCAAGTAAGCGTTTCCTTGATCATCTTGAATACCGGAACAGATGTGCCATGAACATGTTTTTGTATTATTTGCGTTATTAACATGCCTCAGTGTATCTTTCTTACCGTTTTTTAAGTTGTGAGATCAAGATATCTTGCTCAAGAAAATAAGTTAGTAAGTCCCGGGAACAACATAGCTTACTCGTGGTAACGACATTAAAAGTTGTGAAAAAGAAATAAATTGTTCCATCAAGGTATTAATGTTAGACAGCTAGACAATCAGAACACTTGTAATTTGCTTAACGCATGTATAAAACGACTGATACAAGCAAAAAATGTCATGAGTCTGTATGAAATGAATGGGATATGCTCGTGCATTTTAATGCTTTTATAACTGCGTGTATTCTGATTGGTCTTTACCACGAATATGTTATCATCAGTGTAAGATATATCATTCCCAAGACTTAAAGTTGTTCCTGTGAGTCAGCTATGTCGTCACCAATACTTAGGTACTCATTTCCTAGACTTGATTCACAAGTTAGTTATCTCCTTCACTCGAATTATTATTGCAGCTCATGTCTCACATTATTTCATGTATTGAAGCGTTTGAAGAAATATACTTATAATCGGAAAGGCATTGATTTTTTAAATAGTATTAATAATCTCGAAGAAATAAGCCGTACACAATTTGCATTCTCAACTAACCACTCTATGTACCAGTCTTTGCTATATAAGAACTCGCTTAATTAATCCCGTATTAATACAAAGCGACATGCGTTTATTGACTGTATTTGGAAATGATTGTCTTGTTTATCTAATTCAATAAACACCCGTTCGAACGAAGACGCCAGACATTGTGTAATGTTGTCCTCTCTTATCTATTATAAAGAATGAAGTTATGATCAATCTAGGCAGTTTTGGCAAAACACTTGGTTCGGAATACCTGTATGGAAAAAAACAACAATTGGCTCAATAAACTGTTTTGAAAACACACACCAACAACAACATGGTATTGAAAATCCTGTAAACATAATAAGTACAAAAAGTAGATGATCTAAAAGATGTAAATTTACCTCAGTTAAGTTAGACATGTGTGCCACCTCCGGATATAAGCGCAACATTCATAACACGGGCTAGTCTTTTGTAAAAGATGCAAACATCTCTAGTGCATTGATAAAAAAACATATTTTGTTGACGCTTCAAATTTTATATTCAGATGTAATAGGTGGGTTGTACTTTCATATTTATGTGCACTCACTTCTGTGCACTTAAAGGATAAATTCATCTTCGCTGAATCGCATTACATAGCCGGATTTTACAAATAAGGTGCCATATGTTTTAAAAACAAAACAAGAACACTCTACTCATCTCATTGATTTCTGAATTACATTTAAAAATACTCCCAATCTTAGCGACACCTTGGAAGTATAATTGGCTTGTGTATTAATAAATAGCCCAATCGAATCGGCGCCCGTGAACAACGGATGTCTTAGTAATCAGAATTAGTTCATGCACACCATATTTGCGTGTTATCAGCTGGGAAGGCTACGATTGTTCAAAACGTTAACGCTGAATTAAGATAAACTTCTGTTAGCATAAACTTCAGTACCAACAAAATTAATAAAAAAATTAAAAGCAATGCAAATTTTTAAACATTTGTTTAATTATTCCAGAAAACAAATTTGCTTACAATTCACATATATTGAAGGGTTAACAATTTAGTCACATTAATTCCTTGATGGAACAATCAACGGCTATTAGCAAAAATGGCCGTAATATTTTATTAAGCAACCAGCCCCTGCATAGGGAGCAGAGAAATGCAGGATATGGCATCAAAAACTTCAATGGAATGCAACGGGTTAATTTGGGGGAAATTAACAGTGTTTTTTAAAATTTAGATGAAATATTTGTTGTTGTTTCTTTTGTCAAAAGTAATAATTATTAATTGCATAACGACCGTTTTGTACCGTTTGGAAACATTGAATTTAGTTATATGTACATGCAGTATTTTTTAAATTTTGTTTTGGTCATTTTGAGTTTTTCTCACAATTGAGTATTATGAAATGTACAAGTTTTAGTAAACTAAACAAAAATACAATAAACAAAACATTCTAAGCGATATAAATGGCACTGTTCATGTTTCAAAACAAGTATGTTTTATTAAACAATTAAACTGATATCTTACATGAGTGTTTGTTATTTGCCAAATGGGAGAAACTTTAATGCGTTACCTCAGTGTTTATATAATTTTATTTACCTATTTTTACATTAACTTTTCTGTTACAGTATAGTGCATTATAATAACATATAATTCATAACATTCACTTATCAGTATACAAAAATCCACAAAATGTACAAACAATATTAAAAGGCAATTATATCTTAAAATATATCAAAAAGCACATTAGGCATGTTTTCTTCGGATCTGTCATTTACCCAGTTTTCCTGTCGTATATACAGCAATTATATTCACATTAAATAATATAACATATTATTCGTCAGTTTCGTTGTTGTTTATGAATTTGGTTTGTTTTATAATTACATCCAAATTGCTTTTCGGGTACAAATTGAAATATATATGTGGCAAAATAATTTATTGTGTGTACTGATTATTGTGTATTTAATCATTTATGTGTTCGAATCATTACATTGCATTAAAAAGCTTATTTGTTTAAAAAAAATCTATGTTATTAATTGCTTAAATTGAAAAGCTTACCAAAAATGTGGAAATATTATTCTGTTTATGCCATTTGTTAAAAAACAGTATTTTCTTGATTTATGAGATGCCACCTTGGTGGCCATTTTGGATTTAGTCTCGATTGGAACAAACAAAACTGTGGGAATAAAAATAATATTTTACCACAGACAATGTAGATTATCATCAGAATATTATTCAAATAAAACCTTCCAATCATGCAGCGTGACCCTTTTTCTTCTAGAGCTCAATATGAAATTTGCTATGCCCTTTGTTAATGTTTTCTTTTTATATCTTTACTTTTACTATTGTAGTTAAGAGAAATGTATTTTATGTTTAAAAACAATGTGCCTGCACTTAAAAGTATCAAAAAGATCCAAAAACATGAACATATCAAGTTAAAAGACCAGTAAACATGTATCTCCAAATATATCAATATAAACGTTATTTCCTAGATTAAAGGTCGGCCATCTTTGTGGCCATCTTACATAAAAAATTGTATTGCGAACAAAGTTTTTCTTTAACCAAAGACAATGTAGAACATCATCACCATATTTTAAAAAAGGCTCCAATCATGCACCGTGGATCTAGACAAAAAAACAAATACGATTAAAGCTGGGGTCACCTCAATGGAACGGTCAATGTAAAGCATTGGATCACAAATTGGGTAATCACAAAACACAAATCATTATACACCTGAATGTCATATGATTGTATTTTAAATTTAAAACCAAAAAGTGTATATCAATGTTATTAAATTGAAATTAGACTACTCAATAATTAAATGTTAAGCAGAGCAACACAAGTGCAATTTTCTGACTCACGATGAAATGAAGTAAATATGTGTAGCCAAATCGAGAAAAATGTAATAGACCACTTTTAGAGTAACGCGACTTACCGAAATACGGGCATAAAAAAATGAAGCACAGTCTGTATTCAAAACATAAATATCACGCCATTAACTGGATTTTTTATTCTACTAGAGTATATATACTATTAGAGTATATATGCTACTAGATTATATAAAGAGTGGCACTATTTTGGATGCTAAACGACCCTTATCTGTGTTTGATAAAATGTGATATTACCTACGTTTATACAAGTTGTGAACAGTTTCATCATTCAAATCAAATTCTAACGCAGATAATACATATGAAAGAGAAAAGGGGAAATCTGTTGAGTTTTTTAGAAAAATAAATCTAATTTTCAGATTATATATATATATATATATATATATATATATATATATATATATATATATATATATATATATATATATATATATATATATATATATATACAGTTATATATAAACAGTAGGTTTTAAATAATGCAACATGCATCATACACAAACAATCGCAAAAACAACAGATTAATTGGGAAGAAATACACACATCACCTTTGAACAAACATTTATTGTAAAATAACGATTTCTTGACAGAAATTACAAAAATAATAATAAGTAATCCTTTTACAATCCCACAAAATCAAAGACCTGATACAGTGGGCGTGTGATATCATCAGATGAAGATGCAAACATGCAAAATATTGAAATATAAATTAGGGAATTCAATATAAATGTTCACAATTGATGATCAGACAACTAAGGATGTTCGGTGAAAGAAAGTCACAACGTGCACTATGTTCACATAACATAGATATGTACGTACTATGTGTTGGTGTTGGTGTTGTATAAATTATAAGGTGTTAACAGCTACACAGTATCATCACGGCATTCATAACAGCGTGTGCACTGTGTTTGTATGAGTCACAACATAATTATAAATTTCATAAATTTACTCAAGGATAGGATGGTTATAGTTGTCGGAGAAAAAACACTTAAATACGTTTCCGCGGTCATATTTTCATCAACAAATCATTTGCCACAAGATTATTGTCGTAAGCAACGTTTTTTTCCCACAATAAGGTGATCTTTTTGTAAAAAAATAGAAAACAGATAATCCCGGATTTTCCGTTAAATTACTTTGCCTCGTTTAATGAGACTCTTAAGCAGGTACATGACAGGCAAAATGTCCCCAGTTTGCCATCGTATCTTAATACATACCATACTTATCGTGTAAGCATGATACATGATTCGTAACATTTGTATCCAAATCTTACAGACGCGTTGTAAAAACTCTATGATGAGTATTTTATTGGACGGGATAAGTTGCAACATGTTTCTATATCCAATAACATTCTTCGTGCGTTTAGACTGGCGATGCGTTAATCATGTAATTCTTAGAACGTAATAGAACCGACTCGAGTTTTTCCTGGTTTCATGGTATAAAAAGGTAGCGCATTTCATTCGAGCAATAAGTTTTGCGACATTTCCTAGCAGTATTGTTAGTTAATAACAAACACAATCAGAAATGTATGCATTGATGATATGGATCCTTGCGGCTGTCGCTCCGGGTTTCTTCGCGAAAAAGTAAGTTCTTTACTTCTTTAATAATTCAAATTATTTTTCGTTTTTATTCCAGGTTCATTATATACTACATTAGAAATGTATGAGAACAGGCACTAATTATTACACGCCATTAAGTTTAGTAGCTGTTAAAGGGATGCACGTTCCATAGCGAAGCAGAAATAAAAAAAATACATTATTGTAATAAGTGAAATCTTTTCATAAAGCGTCTGCAAAGGTTTATTAAGAGCTATGCAATATCGGAAAATGTGCATTATTGAAAATGATTATTCAATTGTTTGGGACAGCAGGCGCAAAGAAAGCCTCAATTAATGTTGTAACGAACATGAAACTTAATCACCATTCCAACACGGTACAGTGGTACAACATTTATCAATTCTATGATATCAAATACCGGGAAACATACTTTTGAAACTAATAAAACACATTTAAGTTTACAATTTGTTCTGTTTATATTAAGGAAAAATAATAAACAAATGGTTGTGAATACGAAGTCGTCAAGACGTGATTCGAGAACAAGCGATGGATCAGTTTATGTTGCACGTTTTCTTCAAACATCGTTTCTCGTGGAGATATGTTCGGACATCACATACTGTATAATATGGTTGTAAAATATTTCTTAGATTGAGCAACTAAACAAATATATAGTGCTTTAAACAGAGAAAAACCTTACAACCGCGTGAAATCTTATTATCATTTAAACGATTCATGATGCGATGGTCTCAATGATAATGCATATATTCCGATGTAAAATTTAATGCAACACATATCATAACGCGCTGTTATGGATCACAAATATGGACAGCTTTATTTGATATCACTAATAGCACTAATACAAAATATGCATGTTTTGTAGACGTCATTATTTTTTCGATCGAATCAGTCTAACCTGTTTAACAGTGTTAAGGATTAAAACAATATGACATCGGTAACATTTATCGCAAATTACTCCCGCCTTTTCAGTGATATTCGAAACATGTATCTCGACTTAGTTAAGTATCTAGAATATGTATGTCCACTATAATAGAAGCAAAATAATGCTGATTTCTACAATTTACT
Organism: Dreissena polymorpha; assembly: GCF_020536995.1. Classification (NCBI taxonomy): domain Eukaryota; kingdom Metazoa; phylum Mollusca; class Bivalvia; order Myida; family Dreissenidae; genus Dreissena; species Dreissena polymorpha. The sequence continues at coordinate 59,236,941 of NC_068358.1, read as the reverse complement.
CAAACAGCACGTACATGGTACTGACTACAAGCACTGTACGACCAGGGGCCGTTCTGCGCATTGCCGTTCACTTCCTGTCGCCCGTTTCCGGCGAGACCGTGACAGCTGAGCTACTTTCCGACACAAATGTAACGTTGGTGAGAACAAAATTCAGTAAGTGATCTCGCTCTTTTTATGTTGTTGTCGAGGTTGTTGTTTGCATGGGCTTTCCTTAACGTATCCCGGATGCGATGTATTGAGTTTGCATCAGTTATGTTATATTGTTATTTTGTGCATGTTAACATTTTCCAATACATTTTAAGTCGGCTTTTTAAACGAAATATCTTAACTAATAGATCAGCCGTCGTTTGAGCAAATAATTTCACACATATTGAGGTGGTCCTGTGACGATACACAGTTTTACTGCACACAATACCAGCTAAAAATAGAATGCGTATCGCGCGCACACACACGCACACACAATACACCACATTATTTTCTTCTTATTTAATGGCTAGATTAAAATCTGTTTACAAATATATTCATTAGGCGGTACTTTGCCAAATTTTTGGAATGGCTTAACAGATTCTGGGATTGTGTTTCGCAGTGTTTTTCCTGCCTACTTCACAAGTTGAAAACAAGTTGTTTAGGAGATGCATGAAATAATGTTTTAATATTAAGGATTTAAGAACACACAGGAGTGTTATTTTTTTCCGACCATGTATTTATTAATTCCTTCAAACTTTGATATAGTCTATAGTAACAAACTAATTAAATATTGCACACTTCTTTCTTTAACCTATACATATACAATCAATGTAAAAATAGGGTTTAATGCGGTTCTGCATTCTTTTTATAGTAATCGTTTTATATTATGATCAACGACTCTCGATGGTATCGGCTGCTTTCTGCTTCAGCAAAAGTACTGTTAAATATCTTGCATCCGTCATTGATTATAATGTTTAGTAAATACACTTACACAAATCCCTGGGTATTGTACAAATATCCACTACATGAACTATGAAAGTAACAAATTCCGCCAAAGGTCGTTACCCATGCCTTAACATGCGATGCGTTCTATACCCACGTCTCTAGCTATACAATCCCCCGGCCGCCCACGGGGCAGGAGGGAGGTATCAGACGATCAACCAATTAATGGAGCTCTTGACAGACATTTAATGGTAAAGCGACAGAAAAGACCAGGCAAAAAGATCACTTATCCTGTAGCTACTTCAGCCGGCACAAGTATGTATGAAGCCATGTTTAATGTTTTCCGGTTAGCTTTATAAATTAAAAGTGCAACATATTCGTGCTAGTTTTTATAAATTTTATATATTGATAAATCTGCTGGACCAGTATTGCACACATTAAAGTTACCCATGAGCAAAAGAAGTACACTGTTTCCACTAAACGCTCAAAATATATTTGACAGCTAGTTTGAATAAACTTTTCTTACTTATTTTAATAAGTTATTTCCCACTTAAATAAACGATGTCCAATAACTGGCATATTCCATATTTCGTTGTAACATTTATTTCTTTATAAATACATCTAAAATGATTTTGAAAAAAAAACACGTTAAGTTTGAGAATGCAGTCGAATGTAGCAAAAAAATGTTCGACAACTCACCCGGCAACACAAATCAGGGTTGGTCAGGTTATGGGAAGGGAACATTTTTTCTTCGGTTATGTCTCATATATTCGATCGGAGCCTTACACGTAATAAAATTGTACTTCGTTTTAACAGACGCTAAGGAAATCAACTTAAATTTACACAACGCTATTCATTTTTCGATCACCTTGAGATATGTTCCACATGTTTTCCGTGTAGAGGATTATTCAGAAAAATGACACACGTTGCCTTTTATTTTAAAGAAAACTGCAAGATTATATTAATCTTCAAGCATATCAATATTTGGCAATATTATTTGGCATTTATGGTATTTGCATACGTGACATTTGTGGTATTAATGCACGAATCCATGAACACTAAATTATAAATAACACACAGCTGTTACCATGCTTTATCTAACATTAAACTGTTCTGATTACACAAATAGTTTCGACGTATTAACAAAATACACACAACCAAGCGAATTATTATGTATCATACAAAAACACTATGTCTTGAGCCGGATTTTTGAGAATCATATAATTATTTGACATTTTCTTAAGTACGGATTTCCGCGGAGTTATATTATTCGCAAAAAATGCTTTGACATCTGTTACGCTTTTACATCTGTTAATTATCGTTTTGTTTAACCGATCAAATTTTTATAAAATACTTTTGTTTTTATTTTGCTGCTTGATGCAAAATCTTACAAAATCATCTGGGTTGCTTGAATACATTTCAGCCACAGGCCCTACGCAAGACATCGTCATCGATCTGACCGTAAGTAAGAAAAAAACAATTAAGAAAAATACAACAAAACTAATTTCTCATTAGGATGTTGCTCATCAGATTTCTTTCCGCCCTATAAATGCCAGATCAACACAGGTAAAATCCGGCACGATCCGGCGCGATCCGGCACGATCCGTGTAGCTCCGCTTCTATCTATGTAGATTCTTGAACGCACGGGAATGTTCTTGGGGATCCGCGAAGCAAACACGTCAGTTTTAGGAAGTTCAAAAGTGCGTGTTGATTCGTGACGGCCCGCGAAAATGACAGCATATGGGATGGTCAGTAAAGCTGCCATATAGGGTTCGGGGATAGCCGTTTTTATGCCCCGAATGCCCGTGTGCGTCCTTAACAGTCAGGGACCGAATTTCAGACCCGGACCATCAAAGAGTATGACGGCAGTTGCACAGCTGTCTCCGGAGCACGTCAGTACAGTTGGATTGTATCGTTACCAACAATGATCAGCACGAAGCTATTAAGGAGGCAGACGGTGCAATCACGGAAAAACACGGTGCAAACACGGCGGATACATGGACTATCATTAAAAAAACACGGACGATGCCGGATAGACAGGGTGCTAACAAGGACCTTTACGGTATAAACACGGTGAAACCACGGAGTATCAAAGAGAACAAGAAATAACACAGACGATGGCGGATGCTCTTATTTATACGGGCACTTTGATAATCAATTAACTTTATTCTGTTTTACCGACGATGCAACTTGGGTTATGAGATGACGGCTTTGGTTAAAGCAGCTAAGACGGAGAAATAGATAAGTCGAATGTATCAACGATTCGATCAATTTTCAAAAAAATATGTGAAACTAGGAATTTCCCGAAATTCCTTAACGATTTAGGATTTTCATGACATAACTGTTTCACTTATATACTTCAGAAAATGCCTAATTTATGCAGACATTTTGCGAAATGACTGAAAATATTGGCACAGTTTTACTCAGTTGTATTAGAGGCCTTTAAGAGGATTTATAAAATGTGTGAAATCTCCTTGTTTGCTGTTGGTGGTTTTTATAAAGTTTTTATAGATTTAATGGTCTATTTGTAATCCCTAGATTTTACGTCTATTTTTTCTGGCATTGAAATTCAATAATGTGTATATTCATCCTTTTTATCGCTATTATAATTATTAAAAAAGTATTCAAAACAATTTATATTTTAAGTATTGCCATTTAATGATTTTAATCTGTTAACGATTTGCTGTAAAAAGTACTAGGTATAGTCCTATCGAGTTTTAATTCTAATAAGAAATTAACTGTTAAAATTAGACTTAAATCATAAAACATTCAACTTTTATTCGACTGAAATTAACGACCATTACTGTATTTACGAAAATTAAACAATAACTCAATAAGATCACTTACTAAAAGAAATTTATTTGTTCATGGGATCCCAGATTTAGGCCTTCTTTTCTAAACAAAAATTAATTAAATCAAAAGTGACTGGATCTACCATTGGACAAGCCAATGTCTCAAATTTCAATTTCTATTTTCTTAAATGTGGCTCGTATTACAATTAATACTCCGACGGACGGTGTATTCATTTTACAGATAGGTAATTAATATGTCCGCTTTTAACGGAATGTTTTTGATCTGAAAATCCCATTTAACGTGTTATAAACGCTTCAAGTGTTGCTTATTTACCACTCTTTACAATTGTGAATAGGTGAAGTTTTTCAGGCGATATAATTCCAATAAAGAAAGAGACCATCATGTTAAACAGCATCTTTTATAAACAAATACAAATATTGAACTTCAACGAAAGGAGTAACATTCTATTGGTGATAGTTATTATAAGGGCAGCGAGTGCGTGGAACGCTTTTAGTGTACATACTTCATTATCATCAGAAAAGTCAAAGCGTGACGTAACAATGTCGGCCAGCACGGACGCGACCGTACCAGGCTTACCGGAAAATCTTATATGTTGTCCGATCTGCAAGAAAACGCTGAAGGCTCTGAAATGCCTCCCGTGCTTGCATTTGGTCTGCCTCAAGTGTCTCAACGTGCACATTATCACATGCGAGCGGAAGAAGAGTCACAGCTTTCCATGCCCCGTGTGCGGGGAGCCGACGCAGGCGCCCTCAAAGGAATTGAAACCGGAAAAATGGGCGAAACACTTTACGTCGAATTCGCTTATAGATTCTGTAATGGACGCTGTGCAGTTGAAGAACGGGGACCGGAAGTGCGATCCGTGCCGCAACACCAGGAAGCGATCCCTCGCTTCACGTGGTGCTCATCTTGTCGTGAGGCACTTTGCAGCACGTGCACTAGTAGTCACCGCGGAATGAAGATTACACGCGGTCACGCGATCATAGATATAAGTACGATAATGTCGCAGCCGGTCGCCGCTATTATTAAGGACGAAAACTGCCCGGAACACGAAGAGCAGTTTCTCGTGTTCGTCTGCGTGGACCACAGGCAGCCATGCTGTCCGGCGTGCGCCATTACTTATCACCGGCGCTGCGAAAACGTTCTTGAAACGTCCAAGCTAGGGAAAGAACTTTGCTCTCAACAGAAACCGGAAAAGCTGCTAAAGTGAGTCAATGCTTGTTTAGTAACACAGAGAAATACGCTGGTCGCCAAGGGAAATGCGAAGGACGCGCTGAATACAAAAAAGGTTGAGACGCTAAAAGAGATCCGAGACTTGGAGACTATAATTGTCGAATTGCTTGACGATATGGAAGCAGCGTTCATCAAAGAGTTTGATGCCTTGCACGAGTCTCATGAAGATGAACTGAAAGTATTGCGGAAGGGGAGCGTGAAGCGAATACAATTGCAAACACGGCAGCCATGCTCGAGGCTGCCATTGCGCATGCATCGGACTCTCAGCTGTTCGCAACTTTCGAAAAGATTCAAGACGAGTGCAGAAGGTATGAGAAAATTGCCACCGAGAACAACAAAGAAACGCTTGAAGTGGTGTATACCTTCAGAATGGACGAGCGCCTGCGTTACGTGGTGAGCACAGTAAGAAAATTTGGCCATCTCTCAGTTGAGAACGACGAAACACCTGTAAAATCTCTCGGAAAATGGTCGGTCAGGGAAACTGGAATTATCGGGGCAAGATCACCCTTTGACGACTTTCGAGGCGTGGACGTGTTTCCTAACGGCGATATAATTATAGCTGACCGAATCAGTAAATCCGTTTTGTTGTTTCATGGAAGCGGGGAGTATGCTAGCCACGTGAACTTCCAGACTCGACCCTGTAACGTTGCTGTTCTTGGCGTGCGCACATGTTGCGTGTCACTTCCTGAGATCCAGGAAATCCACGTGCTGAAGTCCTCATACAAATCTCTGGAGGACTACAGGGCCATAAGTACCGGAATCAGCTGTTTTGCCATGACTAACTTTGCAGGGGAATATTTAACAATTCAGCAACGAGAAGAGCAAGAAGAAAAGGGGCGTGTCCAAATTGCGCAATCGGAACAACAGTTGTCTCATAAAGTAGTCATTGATATAACAGCTAACAACAAGAACGTTCAGGGCCTAGCGTATGACGAGATTACAGGTAAACTGTACATAGCAACGGATTTCGAAGCCTTAAAGTGCTACAACATACGAGGTCGTATTTTTTTCAGAAGCTCATACCCGGGCTTTGGCGACTTTCGCGGAATGTGCGTGGATAGAGAAAGTCACGTGTACGTAGCCTCATACGGCGGATAGGGAATTCTGCAGTTGAGCGGGGAAGGGGAACGTATCCGGATGATTTCGACGTCGCCTTTAGCTCCTCTCGACGTCGCGATAACCCCTAGGGGTAACAAAATGGTGGTTGTGGGAAGAAGTGACCTAGTTTACATAAATACATTTCAATGATGCTGTCATTGCTATAGAAATGTTTTTAAACGTAACTCAAAAATACATCATTACATGTACATTATAATTATTGTTGCAATATGTGCCTTCTCTTTTGTTATTTGTAATACATGTTATGATGTTTTGTTATAAACTGATATTATTAACAATACCATTATCTCTGATAGGTAAGGTTTATTGTGCATTAATAGAAGTTTTGAGCTTTATATAGGTGAAGGTGTTCTTACAGATTGATTTAAATTCCAATAAATGCCAACATACAAACGTTGAATTATTTTTAATTAATCCGAAGTATACGATTAAGTGTATGCATAAGTTTGAGTTTATTGTTAAATAAGGGGTTTTGATATGAAACGGTGTATGGTTTGAAATATAATTAAAAGGAGAACCATTATGGGTAAAAAATGGCAAGAAGACCAGATCCGGGTGAATACGCACCGCTTATGAACGAACTAAAAAAAGAAGACGCGAAAGGTTTCTAAAATATCCGTCGCATTGGCGTTGAGTTATACACAGCGATCATTGTACACATGGAGCACAGATTCAAACAGAACAAGTCAAACTACAGGACGCCATTGACAGCAGGCATTAAGTTGGCAATAACTTAGCGGAATATAGAAATATGGGACATTTACTACTCTCTAATGTATGGCTTACGAGTCGCACTCAACATCATCTCCAAGATCATACGTCTGGGGTTCGATATTTGTAGAACTTGCTTAGAAACTCATTTCCTGTCCTAAAACGCCAGATGAATGAAAACGATAAATGAAAATGTTACGGACATTGATCTGTCTTGCATACGTTTGCACATGTTTTAGAATGAAATAAGCATTTCGGTGTTGTTGACCTAGAGGACCACAATCAAAACATGATGTCAGGATCACAGCAAAACGACAACCCGCGCATAGATCTGTTGTTGTGGCTCTCATCCAACTCAACCACAGATGCCGAAAATAACCCTCGACGGATCAGTGTCCTGTCAGGACGACATAATACGATCACTGTGATTTAAAGGGACCTTATCACGCTATGGTTACTTGACAAAAATAAAAAGCATTGTTTCAGATTCGCACATTTTCGTTGTAGTTATGATATTTGTGAGGAAACAGTAATACTGAAAATTTACCATGCTCTGAAATAGCTATTATAGGCATCTTTAGACGATTGAAAAACCTGAAAATTATAAAGCGTTGCAGCGCGAAACGATTGAATAATTTGGAGAGTTCTGATGGTGTCGTTATATTTTGTGACACTACGAGAAATTGCTTATATAAAGTATAAAATACATAACTTATTGTATGAGCACGAATGGCCGAGTGGTCTACGCGTTAGACTTTTACTCCAGGGGTCAATCGTTCGAGTCCAGTTGAGGGTTACTTTTTTCTTCTTTTATCTTATTATTGTTTTTTACTGGAGCTTTTTAAATCCAATGTTTACAATTATCAATATAAACCATTCAATGACAAACGTCAACACATGCCAAAATCTGTGAAAAGGTCCCTTTAACGAGATATTCTATGGGCATGTAATAGCATGTAGTGGAGTTATAATTATTAACAATTTTATTAGGTGCCATATTTTGTAAAGCTAAAGAAGTAAAAAGCATGTGAAAATAATATTGCACGATTCTGAGCTGTGTAATAGTAGTCAGTTGAAAAAGCTATGTAATAAAGTGTCATATAAGAATAAAACTTTATTCGTTTCAATGTGCAAAAACAGAAAGCATTGGGTATTCGAGATCCGATTGCAGAATGATGGGATCATCGAAAATCGACCTGCTTCTATACAAGTTAATGTCGATCTGGGAAAAATTGTGATTGTCTCTATTGTTGACATGTTTGACCGTGTCGTTGTCGTGAAGGTCAGTGATGGTCATGTATATGCCGTGTTGGACCGCGTTTATCCGGGTCTATCCGTGTCTCTGCCGTGTTGGTCCGTAATAGAACGTTACTTTGACGGGACAATCCATGTGCGTGCCGCGTTGATTGCGTGCTTCTGTCGGGTTTATCCGTGTGGATACCTGTGTTGTCACCGGGATGATTGTCTCTGGAGGGCCGTCGACGTTAAAAAATCCCCAAAAGGCGACGGGTCGTCACGAAAATTGGATCCGAAGGAAACCGGGACGATCCGGCACCGCCGTGTCAATTCTTGCTTTTATGAGCCTATAACATAAGCCTAATGGGGTATTTCTTGGATATTTAAAACATGGGGCATATAACACTGTTTGCTTCAAGAAAACATTCTACCCCGGTATTGTGAATGAGGGTGTATTTTGAAAAGAACCACACGCTAATATAAAGTAAGCGACCATATAGCATACACCATGATTTATGGTAAACTTTCATTTGAATTATATCATTGGAAAATTCATTAATGTTTAAATGCATTTTGACGGCGGTTACGACGGCATAAAAGGTGAGTCCGATGAATGATTATTCACGGTCGCACGTGCATTGTTTTTAAAGTGCGAACGTACACGTCTCCAAGAGTACACAATCGCCATGTAACTTTTAAGTGCACACTTATACAAGGGAGATAAGAAATAAATCAGGTAAGGCTAAAAATAAATAAAAGGCGAGGTTTGTCGCTGGTATTTGTTATAATGGGCATCTATGATATTTATTAGTATCATCGGAAACTATTTTTTTATTACGAAATACATTAAATTTCGGAAAACTTCATTGAACACATGCTTCCTATGAGGTATTACAAATGATGTTTCAACTACTAACTTAGTCGATCGCAAGACTTATTAGATTAGGTCATACCCACGGCCAACTAAGTCAATCCAACTTGAACTATTAACAGATCCAATAACTTACTTAGTCGTTAAGAGTGCGTTTCACTAAGCTGCGTACGCAAATAATTTCCGTTAATATTTGCGTACGCAAATCTTGTTCTCAAAAACGCGTTTCACTAAACAGCGTAAATTAACGTAGTGCGTAAATTCTGTCGTAAATTTACGCCAGATATGTACTTCGCGTAAATCAGAAAAATTGGCGTAACACCGATCTGTCTTGGATGACAGTTTGTTTTACCCGACATCGGGCCCGGGAAGGAATCGAGTTGAGATCAAAAAAATATCGGACGATCAACGAACTGTTAGCGCCCTGCGTGCGCCCGACATCGTCCGATCTTGTTTCGATCTCAACTCGATTCCTTCCCGGACCCGACGTCGGGTAAAATTTTAATTGAGACTTAAAATTAATCCGGACGCCGCCCGATGCTACAAATTGGCCCGGTTTCCGTGCGATCATCGGCCTGTCGCCAGCACGATGAGCGGAAAAATACGTCGGCCGCTGATCGGACGGTGATCGGTGTCTATTTGTGACTGAGGTATAAGCGAAATGGAAATCGTTGAAAGGTATCGTCTGTCGCCGGAGGGTATTATATAGGAGGTTTTTGCGTGACGTCACAAGAGGGGTTTTCCGTTACTAAAAATAGATTGGCCGTCACACCTCTCGATAGCGGCCATTTACATATTATCACAAACAAAACTATAAATACCCGTTTTCTTTCTTAAAGTAAGACGTTAATAAATGATATTTTAAAAATTATAAAACATTTTTATTATAATTATAAGTGGTGTGGATGCGATAGTGTTATTTTTTATCAGCGATCGAAATTTAGTGTAAAAGGTGCATTGGATCAGTTATAAAACAAAGCCCTAAACAGTAGCAATACATTACAATCTTCAAATATATTTTTTTTATGTTACATTGAATGAATTTTCGTTTCGTTTACATTGAATGAAAATATAAATAAATTTCAACATTCAAATAAAAAAAAAACGTGCATCCGGAATCTGCATATTTTGCAAATTGAACTGTCTTTGCATGTACATGAATATTGAAAACTCTTTACTAGTGATACTGATCGATACAAATCTAGCATTTTATGATACCATAAATCTATACATTTAATTTATTTTACGCAAGTATTTTTATATCCCTATTATGATCAAACTTGATTGCTTGTTTTCATGATGATGGTTCAAAATTGCAGTATACAGAATTGTATTGATACGCAGATTTTTTAGTTGCAAATATATGTTCACTAAAAAATGCAATTTCAGTCTAGCAAAAATTCATCACATGTTATACTTTTACCACCAGTACCAGTTATAAGCTCCAAAAATGAAAAAATACAAACGTTAAAGAATAAATACATGTTTTCAGATTTAACACTGTAACTTAAATTTAGCAATGACACTACAAAAAGGGGCTTAAGAAAAAATGATCGATCATCAGTTACTAAAAAGTTTATATCTAAACTATTGTCTGAATTTTCTTTTGTTTCTTGAATTTTTGTGTTGATATGATTAATCTGAGACTTTGCATGTTCAACCACTTACGCGTCCATTCCATAACGCTTTCCCAGGCTTTTCGTTTGTCCGAACCAGTGAGGGAAACATCACCATCGAGCACGTCAAACTTGTTTTCATACTCGGAAACGTGCGTTTCAAACTCGTTTTTTTGACCATTTCGTTTTCTTTTTCTTCGTTTTCACGTCCATTGTAACGATTGATTACAGCGAGTATATACGATCTTGTCAAATATTTATTAATTAATATAAAATGTGTAAAAAAACTTATTAAACATATATTTTTATATAAAATAAAATAAAAAGTAAGAAGAACATATGTCGAAAAATGCTAAATAAACCAGATATTTAATTCTGAAATCGAAAAAGGCTGTGCAGTCGAATTCGCCAGCATGTAAATCATGCAGGGAGGCGGAAAACTACAACGGGCGAGGCATGGTAAGGGGTGATAACCCCAAAAAAGGGTTAGGGTAAGGGTCAGGGTTAGGGGTCGGGTTAGGGTTAGGGTTGGGTTTAGGGTAACCCAAACCCTAACCCGACCCCTAACACTAACCCTAACCCTAACCCTCTAACCCCCCCTTGCGCAATACCATACCATGCCTCGCCCGTTGTAGTTTTCCGCCTCCCAAATCATGCATGTACAATGTGAATCTAAATTTAGTTTAACGGTTTATTTTAAATTCCTGCAACGATATCTATTCATACGACACACGAACACTAACTAAAAAGACGAATGCTTCGGTTATTGTAGGAAAATATGTACGAAATACATTCGTCACAATCGGCTCGGGGCGCTAATTTGTCTTTGCTGCATGTTATGAAATTCGTCTTCAATGTATAATTTTTTTTGGCTATTTTGTGTTATTGTAACATATTTTATCAATATATTAGAATTTAACACATGCAAAAAAAATCGTATAATCTCGCTTTACAGTAGATACTGTTGCAGACGATTACTTTCTTACGCGTCCGCGCGCACCTGACAGGCTAAACAACACTTACACGCAGCGTAAATTTTGCGCACATTTTAGTGAAACGGCGTACGCATTAATTAACGTTCGGCGTAAATTCTGTGCGTAAACCTAAAGTTGCGTAAATATACGCTATGTTAGTGAAACGCACTCCCATTCTATTAAAATGAAGACATGCATAACATCTCTACATCAATTGTTTATGTTCGTAACCGATATACATGCGGGTTTTGGGTTTTGTTTTTAAGTATTTACGGACTGTGGCGTGAACAGCTTCCTGCAACGCCAAGAAGACTGATACATACGCTCTTTAATATTTGAAAAAGCGCATAAGAATACTTGTACGTGCGCATGTTAATCCTTGAAAAAGCGCACTTGAATACTTATACGTGCGTACGTAGATACTTGAACAAGCGCACTTGAATACTAATGCGAGCGCACGTTAATACTTGAGCAAGCGCACTTGAATACTTATACGTGCGCATGTTAATCCTTGAACAAGCGCATTTCAATACATATACATGCGCTCGTTAATACTTGAACAAGCGTACTTACAAACGTATACGTATGCACGTGAAGATTTGTACAAGCGCTCTTGGAAACTTCTATATGCGCAGGTAATTACTTATCCCGGCGTACGTGAGATATGTACGCGTACAAAACCTCAATTGTATGATAAAAGTTTTCCAGTCTCAAGAAGTCCCTAAAATAAAGATGCTATATTTTCCCACGACAGGCTCCAGTTAATATTACGTGGGGAAGTTACACACTGAGGGTGTCGGGCAAAGGTCCAATAAAGTTCAAGAACGAGACGAGCATATACGGTGATCCCAGATCACTGGCTATCTTCGTACAGACGGACAAGGCGGCGTACAAGCCAGGGGACACAGGTTACATATAATCTTTAGTTTGACTGAGCCTTTTTTGGTACGAATAATTCATTATTCGTCCAAGCTTTCGTCAGTCTAGTAAGTTTATATGGTAAAGAAACACTACGGGTCTTCACATAAGTCAGCCCATCGCGCAGAAGGATATCATTAACTTTAAAATACACTCAGTGATTATAAGAAGGTACACTTAGTCCATTAAATTTTATTTGTGCTATCGTCATCAGTTCGTATGAAAGTCAGTATTGTTCTCTTTTTTTTAAATCGTTTTTTCTTATGAAAGTAATTGTTAAGCTTTTATTTTCGAAAATGTTTGGTTCAAAATAACGTGTATATTGGATATTGAAGATAGTCATTGTTTAACTAATTTAACTAATGTTTATTGGTAAGATGCCCATATGAAATAATTTTCGCACAAACAAGTGTACTGTATCCAAATTAGTTATATTCTGTACTTATAAATGTGTTTTATGCATTACAGTGCGGTTCCGGGTGTTCGCTGTCAACAGTTCTTTAAAACCTGCAAACGTTACACTGAATATAGAAATAACAGTAAGTATTTACAACATAAATAAAAAAAATTACCAGGCGTTTTAGCTCAACTGTGTACAACGTGCTCAAAAGGAGCTTTGTGACCGCCGTTTTTCCTTCGTGCGTCTTGCGTTTCCAGTTAACGTTAAACATTTCATTAAAACAAAATTTTCCTCCTTAACCTTTAGGCAGATTTTAATAAAACATAATGCGGTCAAAATTGGCTCACCCTAGAGGTTACTGGGGGTAACATGTTTTCTGTAGATAAGGGAGATGAAAAACTTTTTGATACCGCAATGTCCAGAGGTTGTGTGGTCCTCTACACAGTTTGTTAAAAATAGTACCCTTGGGGTCAAAACTGGCCACACCCCGAGTTCATCAGATTTATATATGTATTTATATAGAGTTATATCACCAAATACATTTTACAATCTGCTTCGTTAAACCACAAGGCCCATCTTTTTTGTTATATCAGATAATCTCAAAATATACAACAAATGATTAAACTATGCCTCTAATGTCAAATCTCCCCTGGAGTCACATGATTTATATTAAATTATTTTGCATATATATATAGACATTGTTGTAAAAAATAGCGTCTTATATGGAAAAACACGTCCAACGTGGTGTTATATTTAAAATATGTGAGATGACATGTTTTATATTAAATTATATTGCATAAGAAAATTAAATAATATTTGAAACACACAAATCACACAACTTTGATATAGCCATTCAATTAAATAAATATTAAAAAGAAACCTGTATACTTAATGAACACCAATCGGGTTATAAACAAAACCACTCATGGTAAAATTGTATGGACGATGGTTATTTGATAGGAACTTTTTTTGTGGACTTCAATAAAGCATTTGACTTAGTAGAACACACCATTCTTCTGCACAAGTTGAAACTATATCATTTTTTGGATTCGTCTTTGAAGTTTTTGTAAATCATATCTACAAAACCGTTTGCAACTAATTCGGGCAGATGGAGTAACATTAGACACCTGCATGATAAGTTCCGGTGTACCGCCAGGCTCCATTTGAGGACCTTTGTTATTTTTTGTTTACGTGAATGATCTACCCTTAAAATCATCATCAGAATTTGACATGTATGCTGATGATGTAACAATCCACTGTAAAGGGAATAATATAACTATGATAAATTGCACACTTCAAGACGACTTACTAAGGACACACAATTGGTGTATGATAGATAATATGGCTATCAACCCAGATAAAACTACTTGCATGACTATAGGATCACGCAAAAAACTTAAACATTCAGAAGATCTTAATTTGTTTGTAAGTAACTTAAAAAATAAAACATGTTGCAACCCCAAAAAAGTCTAGGTATCCATATTGATGAACATTTAAATTGGAAGGTCCATGTTTATTAAACTTGTTAAGAACTTGTTTCGAAATTATCACTGTTCAGGCGTATACAATACAACACCTGAGATGAAAATTATGTTCTATAATGCGTATGTAACACCAATTATTGATTATGGATGTGTCACATGGCAAAATGCAAATACTAGAGACATAAACAGAATATCAAAACTTCAAAAAAGAGAAATATTACGTAATGATTTAAATATCAATGATTATTATTTATCACAAACATTTCAATGGCTATCTTTTGAAAACAGATGCAAATATTTCACAGATATAACTATTTACAAATCTCTTCATAATTTAATGCCCACATATATTGACGACCTGATAAAACTGGTGAAAAACAATAATTACAATTTAAGATCGATATCAAACAATGATTTGACGCACAAAACACCTCACTCAAACCTTAAAAAAAAGTCGTTTAGATACTCTGTAATGGAAATATGGAACCACATACCGGTACGTATTCGACAATCTCTCACTCTCACTACTTTCAAACAGGCTTAAGAAATATTTCCTTATTGAGGCGCAAAATGAGTTTCACGCGTAGTAACATTTTTGTGTTTTCCTCTTATTCAAAAGTCAAATACTACATAAGTCGTAATGATTACTGTAGATTTAATTTCTGCAAACAAATATATTCATATTGCTTTTTCAAACTATTTATATCGCAAGGAGGTGCAGGCTATTCTTCATTACAGTTGTGTAATTGCATATCCTATTGTGAACACTGGTCATGAATATTGATTTCTGTAATTATAATATCAGCCACTTTTTTGTCAATCGTAAACTATTTCAAGAATAATGTATTTCAAGTTTTTAAACTCTTACTTTGTACAATAATGTACGCGTCTGTTCTTGTTAACTTCTTGTTATTATTATTGGTCGAGTTAATTAAGATATGGTAATTGTTTGTGTGTGTGTGTGTGTGTATATGTGTGTGTACGTGTGCGTATTTGTGCATGTGTGCGTTAGAGTGTGTGCATATGGGAAAATGTAATCAACAATAAATTTATATTCTTAAATACTTTCTGTTAATAAATAATTTTTCCTAGAGACCATTTCAATATTGAAAGAGAAATTAATAATAAAAGAGAAGTCATGTAATAAACTTGCTTTATATATCATTTCTATTACACTGTTACAGTAATCTTATGTCCTTCAAAGTCTGCATGTTTGCATTATAATGCAGAAATGCATTATACATACAGTAGTTGTTTGAAGGCCTCATTGAAAATAAGATTGCCATTGTTAAACTGTTTGCATGACTTTGTATCAATGTGTTGTCTTAATGAGTTACCTTCGGAAAATAAAGAGATTATTATTATTATAATTATTATATTATATTTGGTATCAACATTTATTTTATTGAAGCCTTGCTTAAGTTATAACCAAATACTAAATTTCACTTGGTTTACATGCATATAGAATCCACGTAGCGATAAAATCTTTGAGATGATGGGACAAAGTAATTTGACGCCTGACGGGATACAGGGCAGCCTCCCTTTGTCCGATATGGCTCTACTGGGCAATTACAAGATCGAAGTACAAGATGCGGTAGGTTTGTGAATACGTATTTATTAGTAACACGTCTCATGTGTGTAAACGTTTAAGAAATGGTATAATGGATAGAAAACGGTCTATTTTGCACAAACGAGGTGTTTGTTACCACCAACCCGACCGATCCGATTTCTTAGTGCCAGCCCTTAACCTGTTTGACATTTTTAACCTGGTTGAGTTTTCGATAACTTTTCTAAAGTAAATCATACTCACGTTATTTACTCTTACGTTTGCGATATTGTTTGATTCATTTTACCGTATTCGATACATTTACTCTTTATTAACAATAAAAAGCTAAAAACAATGTTAAATAGATTGTGAAGATATCTGAATTGCACATTCTTATCATATTAAGTCGGGAAATCGTAAACAAAATTAACAAAAAACGTTCAGCCCATCACGTATCATAATTTTGTCTGGAATTGTTAGTGGAAACAAATTACTCTTTCAGGCCATAGGGGCATTTCTGTTTGAGTTTTAATTTTTGTAAACCTATTTATTTAAGCTCTATTGCGTTGAAAGCCTAAGGCTTATTTCAAACGCTCTGGAGTTTCCTGGGACTAGAAGCAGTATTTAGTGTCTATGAGAGAGATCTAAAGAACTCTCCCACAGTGAGGATCGAACCCGTGACTACCCGCTCGCTAGGCGGACACAATATCCACTACGCCACGGCGACGTTGCTTGTGTCTTTATGTATTGGTATAGCATGTGCTTCCTTTAAAGAAGTAATTATATTGATAATCATGTGCAACACTTTCTGAATTACTGGTTTTTCGTTTAGAGGAGACTTCCTGCAAACGAAAAATCCTTATAAGCGGAAAGTGTCATCACTGATCAGTCTATGCGGACTTCACAGGGGGACGACACTTTACGCACATGCATCGAGCCCCGTTTTCCCAGAACGAGGCTCATATAGTCCCTTTGGTTTGTTTTAGGGTGTCGACGCCAACTCAGAGTCCTACAGTTTTGAGGTTCTGGAATATGGTAAGTAATAGGTATATATATTTTTTTCTAAGAACTTGAAAACAGATTGCAATCACAGCCTCTCGCAATGCCTAAAAGGTACAGCTCAATACACAACTCAATATTGATTAATGCTTGTATCTCAAATGTCCTTCTCTATGCAAGATTTTATTTAAAATGCGATCATTCGATCGAACAATGCTTTTACCATTACAAGGAAAACAACAATTCACGGAAATATATAGTTTTGCATTGCTAACCGTAACTTATTTCATTTTACATACCAACAAGGCCTTTGTTATTTCCAATGATTTTAGTTCTACCGAAGTTCGAAGTTATTGTGACGCTACCTTCGTATGGGAAGACATCCGACACCGAACTGACTGGAAAAGTTGAAGCTAAGTACGTGTAAATACTACGAAACTAAATACCTGTTTTGGTACGGTACCCCATTATTGAGTTTCACCCAAGACGATGTCCCACGTGGATTCTAATTATACAAATTCTGCTTTAAAATGTACTATATATTTTTGTTTGATTTATTTAGTGTTTTGCTCTTCAGTATATTTTATTTTCAGTTAATGTAACTGTAAACAGAGTGAGAATAACAAAACGCAAAAGTAGAAAAGTATGCACACTGATTAAATATACACTGGTGTTGGTTTATTTACGAAGAAATGACATAAACGACGTTTCTTGGTTGCAAACCCAACCCGAGCCGACCTCAATATTGATTTTTGTTTTTTCGTAAATATGGATCAAATGAAAACATCTACGCGTTAATTTCTGAAGAATTTGCAATCTTTTTACAGATACACGTTCGGCAAGCCGTTGGTGGGCAACGTGGTTTTGCAAGTCAAGGAGCGCTATGGCGGCGGATTCTTTCTCCCTTCGGCTGCGCAAACAGAGTTTCCGGTGACTTCTTTAACCTTTTTTTATGAGTCTGTCTCTTGATGGGGTATTATTGCGGGCGGCTTTCTCTAAGCCGTCAAGTTTTAAGGGAATCATCACTTAACTTTATATAAGAATTGGTTTTACATCAAATGAAGACTAAGATCGATAGGCAGCGTATTCGCAAAAGCTCTTCAAAGTTTTTGCCCTTTATTTCTAGAATAATGTACAATTCGCCGTTTCCGGTCGTACACCTTTCATTTTTTCTTCATAAAACTTCATTGAAATGTTTTTCGTCACAAAACCAAGGCCAAGTTTAATGACCAGTCAAATCGCGCCATGAAATTCAGAGTTTTAACCTGTTGTTATTTTGTTTGCAAGATTCACCATTTCAGCTCTTTTAGCCCATTAGCACCTTATCTTTACCGATTTTCCAGATACGTTTGTTCAACAGAACGGATGTCAATTTCGTTAACCAGCCAACACAATATCATCCATTTGTTGGGTTAAATTGTTAAAAACGGGCGTGTATACCTGTCCTTGTTATATTAATACTTAACTTAATTGGTTATTGCTTCTTTAGAAGATTAAACAAGTCAAGTGTTTAACGATTTCTTAATCCAATAAAGGTACTTATTTGTTAAAAATAGTTTGAATAATAATTATTTAATAAACACTGGTGTGTCGTTATAACGCACACCATGAAATGTTCTTTACTTTAAATAAAGGAAATATCAGTTTGATACTAAAATCGTATAGTGAAAAGGAAAATATTTTTGTGATGCTTTCAGTTATACAACTAATTATGTTTTCCGAGCCATGCAATACGTTTACTCGCCGATATCAGATACATATCCTCTGAATACTATTGTGATGGATTGCCTTACTTTCCGGTCATAGGAGGCCTCACTGTCCGGTTATAAGAGGGCCTTACTTTCCGGTTATGAGAGGGCATGGTTTCTTGCCTAAAGATTATAAAGATCTTCTAAATACATTTGTGTTTAATTTACTCTGTGAACATTTAACCTTTCCCGACCTTATGGCGGACTGGGAAGCTCCTCATTAGACGCTGATCAAGTCGCACATAACATAAGAACCACTTTTGAACATCGTGTACTTTTCAAGTTCTCGATTCTGTGATGCACTGATGTGCGCTCAAGTACTAGTAAAATATTAATATGGAACCCCTTTTGGTCAACTCAGTCCAAGACAAGTATTCACCGTAAATTATTATGACACAGATTAATGGCCAAGCAACGTTCCGAATACCAATGACTGTCCTCGAGAGGGTGACTCGAAGACTAGATTTCAACACATTGCTAGTGGTTGCAGCAGTGACGGAGACGGCAACTGGCTTCATGCACAAGGGCGAGGCGGAGATCACATACTATTCAAACCCGTATAGGATTGAGTTCTTTCCAAATATGCCGGATAACTTTAAGCCTGGCTTTGGCTCATATCCAGTCAAGGTATTTATTTGTAACTTTCGGTTATACAACTTATTCTGTCTCTCGAGCTATGCAATACATTTACTCGCCGAAATCAGATACATATACTCTGAATACTATTGTGATTGATTCCCTTACTTTCCGGTAATGAGAGGGCCTCACTCTCCGGTTATTAAAGGGACTCACTTACCGGTTATGAGAGGGCCACACTTTCCGGTTTTGAAAGGGCATGTTATCTCGCCTGAAGATAATTAAAATCCTCTAAATACAAACATGTTTAATTGTCTCTATTAAGACTGGTTATGTAACGCGTCATAAGGCCGAATTCAAAAATATAATGAAAATACTACCATGTTTGTCTCTTTAACCAGTGAAACGATGCATTAATATAATCTTAATTATAATATTTTTAATTATCTATCCCTCATGTCAAATAAAGTATATTTAGTCTAAATACCATTATGTTCCATAGTCGCCATGATCGATTAATAAATGTCATCTAAATATTATTTTTTTCATGTTCTTTTTTACCGGTGAATATTTTACAAATTATTTTACATCTATCAATCATACAAAAATTTACTGTTTTGTTTGGTAACAGATACGTGTCACCGAGCAAGACGGCCGGTCGCCCGTTACACCAAAAGACCAGGTCAAGGTCACTACGAACTTTTTCACCGATAAACCAATCCAAGGACCCGCGCCGCCAAACTCAATAGTGATACCGAACTATGAAGTCCTTTCCCCGTTCCTTTTGGGAGATACAATAATGATTGCCGTGATGAGCTACCCGTTAAGCAATGACGGGACTGTTGAATTTGATCTATCGATACCCGCCAATACAGCAACGTTTGCATTAAAGGTAATGACAGATGCGACGATTGTAGTTCGTAACTTTACGCATATATCCATAAAGGCGTGGTTAATTATAAGACCAAATATACACCTACTTAATGCTTGGAACAGAATAACTGTAATTAAATGTGTTGCAGCTTTGCAATGATATGCGTTTACAAATATGTTTGTGTTTTAGTGTGTGTTTTTTGTCGTGTGTACGTTGTCTAGAATTCAACATCGTATAAACTTGTGTCGTCTTTTTAAGTAAAGACATACATTGATTATGGTTTGGTCAGTGATGAAGCCAACAACTGACATTAAGAACAAAACACATCATACTAAATGTTTTAAACTGCAAGACAGGAAATATACTGTTAACGACAGGATATATTTTAATTTACATGTATTTAACAGGTTTTAAATTTCCGAATTTTTTTTAAAGGCAGAGTTTGGTGACCAAACAGCTTTTAAGGACGTGAGCCGTTTCCGATCACCAAATGATATTTTCCTGAAAATTGAAATGGGCTCAACTTCAAATCTAAAGGTATTCGTGATTATTTTTAATAAAGCGGTTTATAACATTTGTTTTTAATTAAAACATGCAGTTTCCATTCATAGAGTAAAGTAAATAATATATGTCTTAAATAAATTTAGTATAATAAGGTTATTTAGCAGAACGCGCATTGCAAACATTGACATCAGTGTTTTTGGATTCAAAAAATTGCACATACGGAAATTAAATGAACGTATATTGTAAATACATAGCGATTTGTTTATTGTTAATAGTCAGCATTTCGTTATTACTTATGATTAGATGTTATGTGGTTCTTAGATTGGCGACCAAGTTACAGTGACGTTTAAAAGCAATGCCAGACCATCAGATCTGAACTATTTGGTAAGAACATGTATTTGGTACTTCGAAATAATGGCGACGAACGTTTTTTTAGTTTAATGAATGCAAGTTTATTTAGTAGCTTCACACTAATGAATCAATCACGTCGTTCTAGTTCCTACTGAGAATTCTAATTACTTAAAATAACTATATTTTTAACGAATTCGGTACCGTTTCCAATATAAAATTTTCGGGGAATGTCGTGCCTGAATGTGCTTGCTTAGTAACCATTTAGGCGATGTATTAGAAAGTACTTTTAAAACCCTTTTTTCTCACAGGGTCCAAAATCATAGCACTATTGTTGCTTATGAAACATTTTTATGTGAACTTGAATGACCATTTTCTGTAGGAGTATTCATAAGTATTCACTATTTTGATAATACTTCATTACATATTGTTCGAAAAATTAAATTAATGTTTTACCTGAATGTTGAGGCCATGCTCAATACGAATATCGTTGCTAATAAATTAGTGTATTTTATATGCTTTTATTTTATTTTTGTGAAACATCACGAAGTTTTTTTGTTTTTTTTTCAATTTTGTATGTGCGGATGTTCAGGGATCATTTTCGATGTTTTGTTTCATTTCTAGGTCACGGCACGTAAGAATATCGTTGCTCACGGAACGGCGCAATTTTCTAGCGGGTCGTTCAAGGTTACTATCACCAAAGAGATGGCGCCTTCTTGCAGACTCGTGGCCTACTTTGTAAACACGAATGGTGAAATTGTAGCAGATGGTCTTAATTTTGTTGTCGAAGACCTGTTCGAAAATAAGGTAATCCGATTAGATTGCGTTGTAAATACGTTGAAAGGGAGATCGTAAAAATGTATTAATTTAATAAAGAGTAATGTGATATGCATGTGTTAACAAACAGCTAATATTTGAAAGATTAGACCGACGGATGACGGTATATTGCTGAAAAATCGTTACAAGTAACAACAAAATAGTTAACATTTTGAATCCAGTAAAAACGTAAGCAAATATGTGAGATTTTAAAACACCACAAACTGTTTATCGAACGGTTACTAGGTGACAGTGGCATTCAACCAAACCAGCGTTGCCCCGAAGGCGCCAGTGACTCTGAAAGTTACGGCCGATACGGGGTCATTGGTGAACGTTCTCGCTGTTGACAAAAGTGTCATACTGTTCAGACAAGGCAACGACATAACACCTCAGAAGGTAAGTTATATCATGTTTAGGACATTGATAGCACTCACGAATAAACGAAAGTTTATGTTATTGATACACATGATTATATCACGTGCAGACAGTATAACTGCGTATATTGTTAAACATAAGCTGACATATTTTACCGAGAGGCGAGAAGTTAAGCAACTTCCCTGCATGTAGATTTATTTGTTCTGTTTTTAGGTTACTGACAAAATGGCGATCTTTGGAGATTTCCCGATTATACTGTTTGGATGGGGGCGAATCTGGCCGTGGTGGTTTAGTGCCGACGACGCCTCGGATATCTTCTCGGTACAAACAATACAGCAATCGCCTTTTGCATGTAAATTCCGTTTGTTTCGTTCCAAGAAACGTGGTTTAAGTCGCATACATATTCAATTAAGGTAAATAAAACAATTAAAAAAGATAAATAAAACAATTCAAAATACATTCCACAATGCCTATTCGCCTTTTACTCCTTTCACCAAATGCCATTTATTCCATCTTGTTTACCATACATGAAAACAGTTCCACTTATAGGAAAAATATGAATTAGACATAATGATATAAAACTTTAATTGTTTTTAATGCTCGTATCAAACACTTTGCGTATATCAAAGAACTAGTTATACACAATAGAGAACTCCGACTGC
This sequence comes from Dreissena polymorpha, assembly GCF_020536995.1. Taxonomy (NCBI): domain Eukaryota; kingdom Metazoa; phylum Mollusca; class Bivalvia; order Myida; family Dreissenidae; genus Dreissena; species Dreissena polymorpha. The sequence goes on along the minus strand of NC_068358.1, from coordinate 59,214,211 downwards.
TAGTTAACTGTTTATAATACACAATACCGAATACCGATTGCTAGTTAACTGTTTGTAATACACAATACCGAATACCGACTGCGTGTTAACTGTTTGTTATACACAATATCGAATACCGACTGCTAGTTAACTGTATGTATACACAATACCGAATACCGACTGCTAGTTAACTGTTTGTAATACACAATACCGAATACCGACTGCTAGTTAACTGTCTGTAATACACACAACCGAATACCGACTGCTAGTTAAATGTTTGTTTTCGCTGAGTTATACTCTTATTTATGAAAATCAGTTGCAATAAATTTTTAACTTACTTGAAATGTGTAAGCTATATAATATCACAATTAACATATTTGAAATAGAGCATGTCTATACCATACGACTATATGCCACATAATTTGTTTATATATGCAACATTATTACTTATTCGTGGTGTAAACGCAATAATATGTAATCATAATTTAATTATGTATACCATGTTATTGATGAGTTGTATATTATATGAAAACGACTGTCAATGTTGTAGAATGCTGGTTTGACGGTAATGACTGATGCAAACTTGTACAGTTTTGACTTCTCTTCTGGTAAGTGCTAGCAAAAGTCAATGAACGATTAAGTGAAAAAGTACTTAAAAGCCCTTAAACTCTCAAGATCAACGAATATTTCGTACAATATTTTGAAAAATAAACTTAACACATAAAAAAGCAATGTTCCTTATTGCAGTAGCCAAAATGTTAACGCTAGATGTGGTCTGTTAACAAGAAGCAAAATGCTTTTTATTGCTGGACAATACATTCAATACATGTAGTGCCAAGTTAGTGTTCGTGTATCGTATGATATCGTTGCGGGAAATTGAAATGGAATACAGTCTACTCTCGTTATCTCGACATCGCATATCTCGATTTTCTCGATATGTCGATGGAAGCTCAATGTCCCAACTTTTATCCTTCTTTATCTATATTTATATTGTATATTGTGCCACAAGAAAACGAGCATATTGTATCTAATAAAATCTATGCTACCATACCACATCTAGCGTTGAAATTTTAGCTATTGCTATCACGAACACTGTTTTTGTATGGGTTAACTTTATTTTACGAAATATTATGCGAAATATTCGTTGATTTTGTGTATTTATGCAAAGACCTAGAGAATACCGGTATTATCTAGGTCTTTGATTTATGTTACTGGAATTATTTAATTAAAGCGATATATTTTAAGTCAGCCTGGTAAATTAACAAAACCCACTATAATGAACATCTCATTGAGCCGATAACAGGTAATGGTCTATTTCTATTTCATTCCACTACATTTTGTCATTTTAAGTTTAGACGTTACTTATATCTGCGATTAAATACCAATTGATCACTCGTTTTATACGACTGGTCCATGTTCAATAGTTTCTTTATTCAATTTCACTTTCCTCTATTTCATATGTTCTTTACATATACATTTAAACTCAGTGTGTCTTTGCAAAACTTGATGTACATGCGTCAAGTGTCGTATCTCTGGACTGACTAAAGACGCTGATTCTGCAAGGCTGCATTGTATTTCCACTATAAAGAAAGTGTTGTCACTAATACGCTGAAGGCGGAGAACGACAGTTTGCCAATGCCTGTGCGGATCGTTAAGGCTGATCCCACAGTCTACACTATATGCTCATGAATTAATCTGTCGACAGGCATCACCCTACATACATCATTAATATATTTCAGTCCAAAGAAAGGGTTTTAATGAAGACAAATCAGCAGGATCTCGTATCGGCGTATTTTCCGCCATGACACAGTTGAATACAGCCGCGGTCGAACCACAAGGTCAGGTTAGGACGGACTTTCCGGAGACATGGCTCTGGTCATCTAAAAAAGCAGTGTACGTACATATATGACTTGGATTGGGAGTGTTTGTAAATTTCGTGGTTGGTTCATTTTACTTAAAATATAGTTTTAAAGCAAACAAGTATAGAATGAATACTCTATGAATCATAGTAGAAGAACATGCCCGATTTAAAATATAATAACTTATACATTAACAAATTATTGATGTATTTAACTAAAACGAAATACAGTCGGTTCTGACCGATTAAGATACAACACTAATTTTTGCAATAGGTGCATTTAAAACAGTTTGAGTATTTTATGCAGTAATGCCTGTGTATTGTTGTGTGGTGCTTTCGTTCCAATTATTATTCGAATCGGCAATTTATAACAATATTTTGGTTAACAGATGAATAAACATTATTCACTTTCATAATTATTATTGCCAAACGACGATTTAATTTTTTTTCTAACGAACACATATGTAGCAATTAAACAAACAGGTCCAAACATATGACGTTTTGTAAAAATGTGCATCCATTACTTGTGTAGATATATTTTGCCAATGTTATAAACTCAGTTTCAATTTAAAAAGATATATCTGTTTTTGTTTCATATTGATTAAAAGAAACGGTCAAGCCAACTTCCCAGCCATCGCCCCTGACACGATCACAGACTTCGTAGCGAACGCTTTCGCCATCCATCCTGTCTCGGGATTGGGTGTAGCTCCAGTCACTTCAAATGTAAGCAATATGTACACGAGTTTATTACTGAACATGAATGAAATCAGCACGCGATAGAATAGATATATGATGATTTTCCATGTTTGCACACGATCACCTCAAATCACATCAGGAGAGTTCCAATTCTTTCACGTGGCCAACCCACACGATATCTGCGTTTAAACGCAATTACGCAATAAACATAGTATCATCTTACCATTTAAATTATATCTACAATCTGATTCCATTTACGAAAATGGGATTGCAAATAGTGCCCATAACATATACACATTACTTCTTTTTAAATTCATTATTTGTATTGTTATTCTAATCACATCTGTGATCCTCCATTAAGCTTTATTTAGGATCAATACATCTTGCGTTTACAATATTATTCTCAGTATGTCCGTTTTACTCAGAACGACAAATCTGCTGGGACGTTGATGCTTTCTTCACATAAAAAAACCTTAAAAGTACTAAACATCACAATCCTTTATATTATTCAGCTGACCGTGTTCTTGCCATTCTTCGTGAATCTTCAACTCCCCTATTCAGTCATCCGTGGAGAATTGGCGGTAATCCAAGCGAACGTGTTCAACTATCGTGGGAACGGGTCCACAGAATATGTAAGCAAATGTAAAAGATTCGAAAATAACAAGATTGCTTACTTGACATAATTAGCATAATATTTATGTGATCTAAAAAATATTTCTGATACGGGCTTTGTTCTTTAAAGCATTGAATTAGTTTAAACTAGTGGTATTTTCACCATTGTCACAAGTATTCCCAAATCAGTGAAACTTATCATACAGTGTTTAACGTTGCGTTGATTATTCGGCGTCCTAAAAATGCCAATTTCAATTGCTGTAAAGTATAGATAGTGAAGCATGACGTACACAAGTCGTCGTTCTACGCTAATGTTTGCTATTATGACGTTCCTTTCAGGCGTCAGTTCGCCTAAAGTTTTCCGAGGACTATGATATTGTTTCTATCAATGGATCCGGTATAGAAACGGCTCAGGTCAAGGACTTCATCAAATGTGTGAAGGTTGTCAACGTTTATACTTCCTGTTTTGTGGCTTTCGTAAAAAAGATTCACGCACTTTAATACCAAACACTTGTTGTCTGGTTGGGTATTGTATCTTATGTTTGATAATTTATTTCGTTAATATCTCCAAGATAGAGCAAAACATGCAATTAATAAATACAATAACCGTTTATAATGATCGTACCTTTATTTTTTATTTTTTTTTTAAGACGACTCAAGGTGGTGTGACTACAGTCTACTTCTTCATACGACCTAAGACCATAGGTACAATTGACGTGAACGTTCGAGCAGACATCGGTCCACCCGTGAATATATTTGATGAAGTGGTTCGTCAGCTTCCAGTGAAGGTTGTAGGCATTCCACAAAACAATATTTGTTTCAATGATAACGTGACGATCTAGAGGTCTGAACATATACTTTTAGAACGTTGGAGTGACGTTTTAGTCGATGTCTGTATACAAACATGAACATAAAACAGGGTTGTCATTATCGTCTAGAGGGGTTCCACTTATGATATTATTGTTACAATTCCTCAAAGAAACAACAATGTTTTCCATAATTAATTGTATATTCAACATATTGCATTTTGTTTATTTAACCAATTAATATTTTAAGGCAGAGGGCGTACAAAGAGAAAAGAATCAACCTGTTCTTGTAAGTCTACAGACATCTGGATCAGTTACGGAATCACGAAATATATCGTTCCCTAGTGCTGGACTTGTGTCCGGTTCTGAGAAGATACAGATAACAGTTATTGGTAGGGCAAAATATTAAATAATACTGTGCTATTGTGTGGAAAATGTCTGAATATCATCAAGAATAACAGTTGTTACGCGTCAATAAGTAATACAATTGATGCAGTAAGAAAGCTGGAATAATATCGCCAGCAGCTTTAACTTGTTTGCAACACGTTTCTCTTCGAATTCAGTTGCTTTAAATAATCCATAAATTTCACTAGCTTTACTAGTGTCAACAATACGTTTAGTTTACAAATACACATTTCTGAACATATTTCAAGAGGCAAGCAGCTGGATTACTATAATAAAGAACCTTTAACTGATAAAATGTTTGGTTTATACTAAATAACTTAAAAAAAAGCAATATGTAAATAATTGTATAAATAACTATTTTTGTTGAAAACTATTGTGTGTGTTTTCAACATAAGTGATTTGTAATGGTATCATCAACAGGAGATCTATTCGGTCCATCGCTTGCCAATATAGACAACCTAATACAGCTGCCCACTGGTACAGGAGAGGCGACACTTATCCTCTTTGCTCCTGCAGTTTATGCGGCTGCCTACCTGAAAGAAACTGGGAGGTTTGATGGCAATATTGATCTGCAAAATAAAATCCGGACTATTTTACAAACAGGTTCGCTTTTATTAGTATTATTTTGGTTTCAGGAAAGGGAAAATCTAAGTTGGTTGATTTGAATACATGACTAGAATAAATCATGTACATTTGCACTCGATAGTTTGTGTTATTTTTATTGTTCGATTTCACGTTTCAAAAATAGATTCTTGCTTCCAAATTTCTGTTACAATATTTTTGCAATAAATATAGTTGTACATTATCATCATTTACATTACATCATTATTTGATATTGGCGGTTTAAGAATTTGATATGGTCCCAATAGTCGGTTACACAGGGACAGTACAATGCATTATCATCGAGAATACACATTTTTTACCAAGGTTATCAACGTTTGTTGATATATCAGCGAACGGATGGATCTTTTAGTGACTTTGGAAATGCTGACAAAGTTGGTGATGCTTGGTATGTAGTTTATGTAGTTTAATTGAAAATTAAGATTTCAAACAGTCAATAATTTAAAAATATTTGTAATACGCTGAAGAAAGTTAATGGGTAACAACCTTCATATTTGGTAAATATCTGTTGGTTATAATTGTTTGACTTAAGCTGTTCGATATATCGGCGAAAAAAATTGAACTCATAGCGATATTTCTGCTATTTCATTTTTGAAAAGCCTTGTTGCATAGACATGTATGTATAAACATTTGTAAATTACATTCTGCGGATACATTTAATAGACCCAACTTTAAAGCGTGAGGTGGAATTTTAGCTGCAACGCGTGTATTTCAGTTCCCTTTGTTTGAGTATTTTTTGTTCTTTAATACGATTTATATCTTTATTTCAATTTATTTGTATAGCATATACTGGTTTTGTTACTTTGAACGCACTTTAAAAAAAAATCAAAACAAAAATTAAAGTATTTCAAATAGGCTGACGGTAGTTAACAAAAATATGATTGTTCAGATACAAGTGCACATGTCTTCTTCTTCTTTGGAAGTTGGTAAGCAAGGGTGTGTGTATTATGATTTGATGTATATTTTGTTATTTCAGGCTGACAATATTTGTGCTAAGAGTACTCGCTCATGCTGAACAACTCAATATAACCACGATAGACTCAAATGTCATACAGCGTGCTGTTAACTTTCTCCTAAATGAAGACCCATCCATTGCCGATCCTTCGACTATTTCCCACCCTGGTATGAACGGTGGCTCAAATTCAAGCAAAAATGCATTCAGTGCCTTTTACTTGATCACACTTAACGAACTGAAAGCGTCACGTCTAATAAAGGTATGTGAAATATTAATAAGAGTAAATTGAATAACCATGTGCCCCATACTAAAACCATATATTAAACGCATGCTTGTATGGCAAACCATATGTGTTGATTTTAAAACTCGAGGAAATAATTCTAATTGTCGAAGAATTTATTTTCTCTTTTAGGATCAAGCAGTCAGCGACAACATTACTAAAACGATAACGAAGACGACCACTCAGCTGATCGAACAAATTCCAAAATTAAAAGAGGACTATGAAAGGGCTATTTGTGCTTATTCGCTCGTAAAGAACAATCAAAATGCAGCGGACACAATTCTAGAACAGCTTGAGTCCAGTCCTAATAAGGTTGTTGAAGGTAATTGAACGCGTGAATACCATTTAAATGGACAATAACGCAATTTGGGGCTAAAGAAACACAAAAACAGTCCTCAAACTATATTATTAAAGAGGAATACAAATAATGACGTATTCTATGAATTAGATGCTGTAACTATGTAAGTTCATACCCTAGATATGTATACTGTGTAGGAAAATGACCCGTATGATGAATCTCTGCGAATAAAACTAACATTTACACAGGTATTACGCCGGCAAAACATGACAAATGCGCATGTCTTTTTTAAGAAGTCAGTTCAGAAAAGGAGTTTTCACGACAACAACTCTCAAAACTTCATCATTATACATATTCGCGCGAAAACAAACTTTTGAGGACGTCTACGTGTTTTACCACGTTTTTACAGTGTTTTGCACGTTTCATGACATACCCGTAGCCAGGGGGGAAGCGTTGGGTGCGTTCGCACCCAATATTTTTTGACGAGTAAAAATTGTATTATAAGTTGCAGCCATTATGATTTGACACAAGAACGTTTTTTTTTCTCTTTTCCCCGGAATGCAGTGAGTCTGCGTATTTAAGCGTTACAATAAGGTAGAATTCAATAGGCTACCGACAGGTCACCATAAAATTAATTGTTTTATTATGTCAAATTTGAAACTTGAAAATATGTCCTACTCTTAAACAGTTGTTAAAATGAATTTAAAACGTTATAACATATGCTAAGGTGGACGTTAACGTTTAATGTTCATTAACTGTGACGGATCTTGAGCATAATGGGCAAATACGTCCATCTTTTTGTTAAGGACTTTGAGGCAATAGGGCCAGCAGTTTGTGGTTATTGTGTCTTGTGAAGCCTTATTTGTTATATGTTAATATTTGTTTTGAAATAGATAAGTAATTGGTTAAAAATAGTTTAAAAAAATAAAAGTAACCAGTTATACCATTTTGATTTCTGTTTAGTATTGATGCAGATTAGAGAAGACAAAGTTTTGTTAATCAGTGGTTGTTGCACAATGCACTATTAGCACGTTTAGAGCAATGCTAGGTCTCTGGTACTATCCATAGTAGCAGACAAACAATTGTTTTGAAAAAAGAGTAAAATATTTCCGTTTAATTTGCTTGATTTAAGAATGGTAAAATTTTGGAATGGTGAAATACACCAATTTTATTAAGATTAAAAGATTCCAATAAATAATGATATTTTGTACTGTTTTTATTGTTGATTAATATTTTTTATTTAATGCTTTCCGGTGGTTTATAGAGAAATATCAGTGAATTAAAACTGATAATTTCACTGTTTCAAACAGTGAAAATTATCGGTGAGAATTATCGATAATTTTCATTGTTTACTGTGAAATGACGTCATTTTTTTGACGAAATGACGTCATTATCCCAGCAAAATTCGTTAGTTAAACTCTTGAACAATGTATATAAACTGTGAAAAATGCATTAAATAAAAAGAAAATTTGTTGGATTCGGTGGATTATCGACTTTAATTCACTCGTGATCATAGAAAACATATATTTTCACTCGTGGCTGCGCCACTCGTGAAAATATTATTTTCTATGATCACTCGTGAATTAAAATCGATAATCCACCGGATCCAACAAATATCCTCTATATAATTTTGTTGTTGCATATGTAAACAAAGAGTGTGCGCGCATACTAGTGTCGTGTTAAACACCGTATAAAATAGTGTATTTCCGTTACTGATCGAACAAGGTGGTTATTGAAAAACGGTAGTCGGGAATTCATGTATGTTATATCATATTCATGTCCATCAATCACTGAGTATGGTCCATGAAATTGAAATTTCATATAAAAATGCTCTATATCTTCAGTCTCTAAATACAGATAAGAAGTCACCAGAATGCAGGATTTTACGTTTCATTTTCAAAATTTTCTAGGAAAATTCGCACACCCCTTTTAAAGACCCTGCCTACGGGCCTGCATGAAACAATACTGCCTAAAATATATTATAGGCAACAGCAAACATTGGAAGACGCCCTCTAACACGTTGGATATCGAAACTACCGCCTATGCACTGTTAACGTACAGCGTCAAGGATGACAGAGTCAACGGCCTTCTTATCCTAAAGTGGCTTGTGCTGCAGCGTAATGCCTTTGGTGGATTTTCTGTACAGGTTTTTTGCACATTGATCTTTTTTAAATACCGTATACATTATAAGTTATATTTCAAAAATGAATTTAAGATAATAGTTGTGATGTTAATTGGAACAATCTAGAAGAACAACGCATTTAATTGAAAAGCGAGTTGCGGTTCAAGATGGACTGTAAACTTTTATGTTCGTGGTGCCAAGAAAAATGATATACGAATAAAATACGGATAGAACTTGCATATCATGTTACATTACAAAAGTTTATTGTACGTGTTTTGCTGTATTTAAATGAATATTATATAATGGTTTAAAGGACACGATTGTTGGCCTTCACGCCCTGACGGAGTTTGCCAGACTTATCTACTCGAAGGTTGTTGACCTGACGTTGGCCATCAAAAGCAAGACAGGCGGGGTAGAGAAAGTGGAATCGACGCTGACTCTAAATTCTGAAAACCACGATGTTCTGCAATTTGTTAACGTACGTAGTGTTTGTTTAATAATCAGGCGGTGCTTGATGCATATTTTGAATGAATTATCTATTTCTAAAGTGAAAAAGGTTAAATTATCTATATAATACGCGATATCATGAAATGCTTCAAAGAGGCAACAATTAAACCTCATGCTTTTTGCCTCATAGATTCCAAGTGCGGTCGATGAAATTATCATCCAGGCAAATGGGTCGGGTCTTGCCCTTGTTGACGTAAGTTTTGATGATAAGTATATGCATAATATAGTTATGAAAATGCCGTTTAAGCTAGTTCAGGACAAAACTGCCATCATACTTTTTGTTCTTAAAACTTCAGTAATTGAATGAAGCCGGGTATCGTGTGTTGGCATCAGGTCGAACTAACTTTAAAGAGCAGCCCTTATATTATGCAACATCTACCATAAATATTCGTGAACAATCACTCTTTTATAAAATTTAATATATAAACAATGTTATGTTGAGTTTAAATTTACATGTCTGCCATTACTAATAAATAAATTTTAATTTTAAAAAGGTATCTGACGTGCATGTGATATTTATTTAAAACGCAGTATGGTTAAAATAATAGTAATAATATACATACATGTTTTCTTTCACTGCACATTTATGATTTCTACGAAAATTGTTTTTAGATCATACAATTCTACAATTTGAAAGGAGACGAACGCGCCCCATCATTTGTTATTGAGCTTACAACACGCAACGAAACTACGAGGAGCTTTACCTTGAATATGTGCGCGTCGTAAGTTACATATGAACACTTTGTAAACGATACAAATTAATATATGATAACTTACGAACAAACGAGGCACGTCAAACAAACTCCTGATCATAGATCATCAACCAGATACGATCTCAACTATTAATAAGTATGAGTCGTGATTCGTTTTTTTGTTACAGGTAACATTGAGCAAAACACAACTTTTCATTTGATAACAATAGAACTCTTTAACAACATATCTGACAGATAAGAATGCTGTTAAAGAACACGAATATCTTCAACAATTATAAATGTAAATAACAAATAGTTAAATATGACTACCACTTTCTGGTGTTATAGATCCAATGTGTTTATACATGCTAACACTACGGTCATCTATGACATCGGCATGATATCTGGCTTCGAGCCAGAAATGGAAAAAGTCGATGTTCCAGACCTTCTTAAGAAAAAGCAATTCGTCAAAGGCAGACTTATTCTTTATTTTACGGGGGTATGTTGACATATATCATAAGAATAATCATCAAGCAGTTATTTTCCTATTGGTCTGAATATAAATGGCAAACAATCAACACATCGATGATTCTTTTTTCGTTGTTTTGCATGTAAAGCTCTTTTTGTACAACATTATAAATTCAATACTCATACCTTTGTAATTCTGTGTAACAAAATATTTTCGAACCATAATGTGCAGGATCACTGTGTTTTCCATTTTTTTACTTATAAGGTGACAAAGACAGCAGTTTGCGTGGACGTTCCAGTGAGTCGTGTTTCTGTTGTGGTGGGTGTTCGACCCGCTACTTGTGTAGTCTACTCTCTCAGTGATCTTGGTAAGTACAGTCTGTGATATGCTATGGTAATATGGCACGTGCTTATGGGTATGCCTTTCAAACGTGCACAGATTAATCAATCTATTTTACTATGCATGTCCTTCCAGAAATTTATTTTCTTAGTTTCCGAATGGTTTACCAAATCGAAAACAAATATAATCGTAAACATTGTTCGATACATATTTGTTGAGTGAGATACACATATACTTGTCCGTGTATTTCTGAATTGTCGACTCACTAGATTTTTTCTCAAAAGAGTTCTAAATTTTAATTATCGTTGTAGTTTATCACAAGTGTGGATTTTTGAAATATATTAAAAAAGTGAGTGTCAGATGAGGTTCACGACAGTATCTACAATAATTTATTTTATTTCGTAATCAAAACATAGAGCAAATGTAGACTTCTTCAACTATTTAGGTATACCCAACGTTCAAGTCGGAAAGATACATCTAATGCGAACATTGAACACATCTATAAACAAATGTAACTTTTCAGATACAGTTGCCATAAAGCAGTATCTACCCAAGAACATGCAAGGTGCCGGGCTGTGCAGCGTATGTCCAGAATGCTGTGACCAAGATATGGTTCCACTAACGGTTAAGCAAACTATTTTACATTATATTCAATTCAAAAACGAAAATTCAAAAGACGATGTTGATTGCAAATGTTTAATATTTTAGAAAATTCATTTGCGCATGAAACATTTCACGTGTGATTATTTGTAATATCAAATGAATTTAATAAGTCAATACACATTCATAATGTTAAAAAAAATCTAATTTAAATCCAAACATATTTCCATCAATTTGGCATAAAAAATTATCATAATAAGTTTTTCATATACGTACATTCTTGGAGAAGCAAGATTTTATATCGATTGTTTATCTTTTTCCAGGACTGTGGAGTCGCCGCATAAATGCAGTATATCAGTTTTGGGGTTTATGTCTGATGATGTACTTAAATGCCTCAAGTTCAATAAAAAATGTCTAAAGAAGGATTGTTATTTAAACTGTTATTTTAAATTTTTAATCTAATCTGGAATTGACAATTTAATGGACTTTAAAACGTGCATATACGTATCATTTTAGACAACTATATACCCTTGATCGACATTCAATTTCTTAATTATTAGCAACAGTTTGTTATGAGCCGAAAATCGTAAAGAGTATAATAAATTGCATATATACATACTGACTATTCGTGAAGTTAATGTTTTGTAAATGCTCCACATTGCCATACGCAGGTTTTTGAAAATGGATGTTCTTTATTTATCTCCTGTGCCATATGTTTGACGGCAGCGAGCGGCTTACCTTTACCCAGTTAGGTTGACGCACACAATAAACATTAATACGACCGTAATGATACCTTTAAGAATTGTCTTCAAGACTTGTCACGTTGACATTTTAAAACTCGTCCCTATAATGTGTAACTACATATTCGAAACATATAAGTTGTACAATTTCACTTGCGCTATTTCATTTTTGCACTAGCCAAAGCTTAAGAAAACATTATCAATAATGCAGTTATATTCACGTTTACTACAAAATAATCATAATAATAATCTAACTACATGCATATATCTCAGGCTTATGTAATAATAATCTTAATTAAGGATGTTCTGAAAGAAAGAAAAATTGTTATTTACTTTTCTTTTTTTTGTTGGAAGTAAACATGTTTAAAATCTTAAATATATAAAGAAAATTTGAGTAGAAAGGTCCGATATTCATCAATTGTATAGCTTTTTCAGGACAGTCATGCGATTATGAATATAGAGAATAAAAGGTTGATGTTGAAAAAGAGAAACTACGGGTTATCTGGTGCAGCTAAGGAATCGGAAATTGGGCGAGCCTTTAAATTTACTGAGGATGCTAACGTCTTTCCACAGTTTTCCACTGTTTTTCCCCCAAAATTCTTGAACAGCCGGAAGTGTTTTCAATTTGAGTGTACTTAATGTGGCCCTAAACGTTTCCGTTTTCCCCAAAAAACCATTGTTTTCGAAATCGCCACGACTTGTCGGACCATTTTTATTTTTCAACTGGTTTACAAAAAATTATCTGATTGTAAATACCGCTGCTTTAAATGCATTCAGAGGTTTTAATGACTAATGTCAAATACCGTTCAGGGATCAAATGATACCGTGGTTAGCTGGCGAGAAGGAATACACATTGACTGGATATCGCAGTCTCATGATCTACACCCGGATATCAACTTAATTATACGGTCACCATTTTATCTGTATAATGTACTCAATAGTAGCAGGATGAAACACTACTTCGGACAAAAGCTCAGTATCGTGAGATCTTGACAAATGGGCCAATAAGGCTAGTCTTGATAATTTTATCATGTTGTTTATCATGATTATATTACAAAGTTCCCACAAACCTCGTAAAATAATGTATTAAGTGTGTAGTCCATTTGATACTTGTCAATACAATATATTTAAACACCAGTTAATGATCGTTTTATTACGTTTATGTAATTGGAAACATGTTTCAGTATGTTTAATAACGTTTTTACTCAAGAACGATTGGTTCGCACGGAACTAACTAAGATACGCACGAAGATTCACTCCACTTGAAATGCTATCGCTGACAAAAACTTAAAGAAGAAAATCTACAAAACGTTATTTATTATGTGTAAGCAATTCAACACCCTTCTCTGTATCTATTGATACCGATACCTTCAAAAGTGAATGCTAATTGCGCAATACGGGAATCCTAATGACACAAACACTAATAATAACCATTTATCGGAAAACCAACATAATACATGAACTGTATTACCACCAAATCGACGATTGGTTGGCTTTTGTATTGTTTTTCGAAATGGCTGCAACTTCCACATATTTATTTTGAAGAATTGTTTTATCTCTTGTATCAGGCGTAACACAAATAATTGATTGTTTCCGGTGGCCCGACCTTACCTATTTTTTTTGCCGCCGGTCCTAATCTTTTTTAGCCCTAAATTCGAAAAACATCGGACCGCGTATTTTTCGGCGACGCTCAATAAACTTGTCTACGTTAACTATCATTTTTATTGTTATTGTAGCGCACGTGGTAGCTGGCCAATCAGCAATAAGTTTGCTCACACATAATATTGGGTCATTCATGCGCAGACACTGTACTTTTGGAATACACAGTCAGTTGATCTTGTCGTCTGCCAACAATATAGCGGCCGATGGCAAACGTCGTATTTAAAGATTAACAAATCAAAAGAGACGTACCAATAAATAAATTATTTCTAAGCTGAATACTTAACACCTTTCTCCCGACTATCGATCTGAATTAACGGATGATAATTAAATAATTAGTTCTATTTCGACGATGTTACACCTTTTTGCCGATTATCGTTTGAAATTAAAAGGTGATAATTAAGTTGTTTTTTACCCACAAAAAATGCTATTGTAAAGCAATATGTCAACCAAATGGTATATTTGCTAGGTTTTGCAATGTCTGCAGTCAAACGATTTGCACATTTTATCTAATGTGGCAAACGCGTACAATTTTTCGGACTGTCGTTTTAGGATACATTATATTTCGTCGATTATAATTTATTTTCGAAGTTCTTTATAGAAGAAAAAGAATGACGAATCCACATGCGGTGATACGGACGGTGTGGTTTATAATATTTTAAATTGTATTTACCTAAAAATACAATTGGAAAGACTGTCAAAAAGAACAATTAGTAAGGGCTCTGGATTGGGTGGGGGATCTGCCTTTATTCCCTGTTGGATTCCTGCGGCTGCGGTTCCAAGACCCCCGGCCTAATTTTCAGGATTCCAAATTTGGAACAATCGACACCCTTATTAAATGTACATTTATAAAATAACTTATGTTTGTACTTTGACAAGTACCATACTAATTATTTCTATATTGAAAAATGTATGTAACATTATGATATGTGATATGCCCCTTTATGTCATTAAAAGAAATATAAACAAGTTGATAGTAAATGTATATATGATTATTTCAAAACCAGTTTTCGCGCATCGAAAAACAAAAACCTGGTTGGCTCAAAGAAATTTTGGGACAGCGCTAGCCATAGTAGATAGACCCCACGACACCAGTACATAATATAATCTGAAAATGTGGTCCTTTGGAAGCATAAACTGCATCCAAGAAATATAATAGCACATCCAGTTTGATTGGGTCTGTTCATGGTGATAATGTTACATGCAACACCACTCGCGGTCCCCCTAGCATGGCTTTTGGGCTATTTAATATATTATAAATTATAAATAATATAGTATATAGTCCATGATCCCAAAGGAACAGAATGATATACAACACTAAATCTCTAAAGACGCTGAGGGTCAAGCTTACTACGACTTTAGTTATGCCTTTTATTGGTCATAAAATGGACTATTAAAGCCGTTGCCAGAAGTCAAAATTAAACTCGGAAATAAGGAAAGCAACAAATGCAAAATTAATGAACAGCAAGTTTTTATTTCATTAAAGCATTTAAATAAAGCCATATAACATTACATAAATCATCCAATTTATTGTGCATACAGTTGTACACAAAAAATGAGAAGAAGATGCAACATGTACGACAATTTCTAAAAAAAAATATTTTTAAAATAAAATTATTTGCCAACCTGCCTACCCTAATTTTGAAGGCCATGTCAGTGGAAACAAACATATTTTTTGTTAGGCCTCACCTCACAGCTAATTTTGAATCGTTTAACTGTTATAATTCGATAGGAAAACCCCTGTGTAGAAATTAGAAGCTTTTCTATTCTAGAGTTTAGCTCAATGCAAAATATTCAATTCGTTTATTCGTCCGTACTTACTCACTTATTTGTGTTATTTGCTAAAAAGTATCATTATTGGCACCAATTACACACGTAGTGTGTTTCTTAAGGGAAACATAAATAATTGGGAAGTAATAAAATAGACTTTGTCCATACAATTTGCCATACAAAAGTGGAACAAGTACAGAAGATGATATATGTTCACATATTTTCATTTGTAATGTATCATTTTAATATATTAAATAAAAAAAAATATTATTTGGAAAAGTTCAACATCTTACCCATAAAAAGTTGAATACGCAGTTTTCATTAACCTGGATTTTAAACGGGGACTTTTAAGAAAAAAATCAATTGCGATTACGATGCACACAACATACTTTATAGATTCACGGTGCATTTTATACGTTAATAAATGTAAATTATACACGTAGTTTACAAAAATGCCGATTTCTATTTAAGATTATGGAAACGATATTTTCTTAATGTTTTAATTACGGTGTGTTATTTTGCTTCTTTGAATCTATGTATTTTTTTGACAACTGACATTTTGAGACACTGACAACATGTTTCAAAAGTACATAAACATGTATTGTGTTACAGGTAATCACTAGGGGTATACGAAAGCGTTACTCAGTTTATACATGTATATACATTTATAATGTTGGTTAAATTGGTTGTTGTAAACACTTCTCATTTTTCGCATTTGAACAGGATCACTAGAAGGGTTATTCAGTGAGATTTAATGCATTTCATTACCGCGAATAAAACTCATATACAATACGTATCAGGCTTTGATGTACACAGAAAACGGTAGCGTTCTTTCTTGATGTTCGTCGTCGCCTTGGTGACTTTTTGTGGTAACGCAGTTGTAACATCTGTAATTAAATTCACATTACCGAGCACCGCTGCGTTATTGCGAGATTGAAGATTAAGAAAGAAATAACATTTGATTGAACATGCTATATCCGGCTCGATACGTTAATTATAATACGATTAAGGATGTTACCATGATTTCGAAACACCTTTCCGCTACCAGGCACGGACAACATAAAGTTTTACTTTTTCAGCTTGTAGATGAGTTCAAAAGCCCATATATAAAGCCTCATGTAATTCACAAAGCTATAATGGTCGGTTTTCATATCAAGATTTAACCATGTATGCTACTTTTTTCGTAGTTCTATGGATATTTACGTCACCGATAGCCGCTGAAAAGTAAGTAGTAGCTATTATGCGTTCGTGTAAAATCTACAAGTTACCAAATTTTTTTACAAACCGCAAATGGGTATTTGTGATGAAGATAATATGTCGAGCTGTACTTTCTTTTTACACAGTACGTATATGGTATTGGTTCCGAACACCGTTCGTGCAGGAGCCACCCTGCGCATTGCAGTTCACTTCTTGAAACCTCTGTCCGGTGAAACGGTCACTGCTGAATTACTAACTTGGCAAAATGATTCGCTAGCCAAAACAACATCATCCGCAACAAGTACGTTTTAAGTGGTTTAGTTGTAACATAATTTTTTTTGCATACAGCCTGATATGAGATTTAAATCACTTTTTAAAACAGTGTCAGTTTCTACTCCCAGATGTGCGAATAGAATAATACGCAATGACAATTTACATTTGTTTTAAGTTAGCTGAGTAACGCTCGATTGGTCATTGTTGGCTTGTGTACTACTTAAATGTACCCCGGGTACTCGTAAGTTAACTTTAATGTACCCCTGGTACTCTTTAGTATATTTAAATGTACCCCGGGTACGAAAAATATACTTAAACGTACTCAGCCAATTTAGACCCGAGTTTTATTCCCGCCCAAAATCCGATGTCGTAAAACTCGCTACGGATACGAAACATGATTCTCTTTGAACAAAACCTGCCTCATTTTTTTTTCTAAGTATGAGTTTCGATGATTGAAGCCATTTTACCAAATGTTGACATAAACAAGAATATATTTGATTTAAAGAAAAAACAACAATGACAAATTTATTTATAGAATTCCCGGGAACGTTTAAGTATATTTTCCGTCCCAGGGGTACATTTAAGTATACTTAAGAGTACCCGGGGAACAGTAGTAGTAACCGAATCGACAATGACCAATCGAGCCTGACTAACTATAACTACTGTGGTGTTCATGCAGAAAGGCATGCTATAGGTCTATTGTTGTATTGAGTTTGAATTTTATGTCATCGATTTTAATAAATAAGACGCAAAATCAAAAGCTAAGTATCAGTGTTTTCCCTAAAAATAAGGCTCTAATATAATTTAGGTAGGCTAACAAATTATGTTTTCTGACGCCCGGCATATTTGGTTGCTTTCATAACCTTGAGCTTCAACCATTATTGTATACGTATAATTCTCTCACAGTCACATGTACTTGTAAATGTCTTGCTTTATGACAATGCAGAGGGTCCTGGAAATACATTCACGCTTCCTGAACGCGTGTACGGCGATATAAAGAAGCTATGGCCATCAGGCAACAAAGAAGGGAAATTTCCTCTTTTGGGACCAAGTACTTATTTTAGTTGGCTTACCTATTTTGCTTCAGTATTTTGCTAATATTTTTAACGTATTACGATACTATTTATTGGCAGTATTTGCTTGACGTGTGCTTATACGGGTCAATGGTACACCATAGCCGTTGTGTAATCTATTTATAACGTACATTTAACGCGTAATCGTTGCATAATTTAGAACAATTGATGTAATTCAATGCATTAAATGTATGTAAACGTTATTTCTCTATAAAATGTACGCAAACATGGGCTACATATGCTTTCAATTATCCCGGATATAAGAAGTAAATAAGTTGAATCACAAACGTGTTAATTGCTATCAAGTCAAGGATTATAAAAAAAGTGTAGTGTACCATACATTTCATTAATTTTGCAATTGAATCGAAAATCAAGAACGCGTTACCTCGTGAAAGAATGCCAGATACGCACCGCTATTGGGAACCAAAGAAATTAGAAAAGCGATATCGGCACACATTTTATGTACGCCCCTCATTTTCTAATCCATATAACAAAAGTATCAACGACAGTTTGTTCATGATTATAGTGCGGTGTGTACTAACATCACATTAACAGCTTGTTTTACATTAACTTTTTAAGAATCTTGTTTTATGTTTTGAGTGGTTTTCATCATTTAAAGGGACTTGTTCACAGATTGTTATATTTTTGAAAAATGGCATTACATATGTTTACTTACAAATCAATAATGTTTAAATAGTCTTAGTAATTACAATAACAAGAAAAAGGTTGAATAAAAATATAGCGATCCCCGGGATTGTAAACCGGGTCATCTGGACGCCAA
This sequence comes from Dreissena polymorpha, assembly GCF_020536995.1. Taxonomy (NCBI): domain Eukaryota; kingdom Metazoa; phylum Mollusca; class Bivalvia; order Myida; family Dreissenidae; genus Dreissena; species Dreissena polymorpha. The sequence goes on along the minus strand of NC_068358.1, from coordinate 59,195,479 downwards.
AACCAACGCTATCCCACTGCACCACGAAAACATTCATGTTAAATACCGAAATAACCATAAAACAAATTAGAACTCGACGTATTTTCCAAATCATAGAGGAAAAGTGTTGAAAGGCTTAATTATTTTACCGGTAAGGAATAAAGATTACGCGTTAATGAATCAATATTTAAAAAATAATTCTCAGTTAAGAGCGCTTTGTGGCTTGGTTTAACATAATGCGTACTTTCTTTTTTGAATATATGCCAATGATTTGGAAAATCGATATTTTACCAAACTCTGAACAAGTCCCTTTAAATGAAATCACATACCACATAAATTAACATATTCATGTTTCATTTTACTTACAGAGTCCAAGATTTAAAAAATAATTGTTGCCTACAAATGTGAGCGTATAGTATAATTTGGTCGGCAAGTCCATATAGTAAGCACTTAAGTTTGATTAAGGTCTGTTAACGAAACGGAATGATTTTTCAGATGTATTGTGTTGTAAACTTTCAACTAAATGGTTCACACTTAAAATCGGTAAACATATCAAATATAAAACTGTGTATGATTTGTAGAAAACATTATAGATGTGTTCGTGTAGGAGAAGTGCCAATGGTACAAAGCCGATTGCGTTTTAAAGACCTGAACAAATCCATCAATGGTGAAACTTCTTAATTTTAATAAAATTTTCTCTTAATATGCATTACATATCGTTGTCATTTTAGCGTCTGGAGGCGCGATTCAAGACATCGTTTTAGAGTTGGCCGTAAGTAGATTTAGTGTATATACTTCTCCAAACGAAACTTTGATATTATTATGAAGATATATGAAGACTATACAAATGAATTCTTACACATTTTATGCTATTCAGTAAATAAATCATTAAGCAATTTGCACCCAATCAATTCAATATGCCGAGATTACAAATATCTTCTAAAAATTATCCGATTTGAGAAAGACCCCATCACGGGGCATACTTTTTTTTTTTTGATGCGGAACTTTTTCTATTTTGCTGAACGAACATGAAAACAATGAAAAACATTCATCAAAGGAACGGGGTAAGAATTTACAGCGACTCAATATGTACATAATAATAATGTTCTTCAATCATTGCACGTGGCTTCCGTCTCCGGTCCAACATGATCTGAGCACAATGTCCTGCGTGAAGCAATCATGACGGTGCCGAGGGTCTACGAAGAAAACATTTCGAGAAAACTGGCGGAACAACTCACTTTAGGACTTCGTCTCCATGTCCTCCTCTCGTTTCTCTTCTTGTTCCCTACGTCCGTCCTCCTTGGGGGTGTCTCCTGCGTCGTTTTTTTCCCTGCGTTCCCTGTCTTCAGATCTGGAGCTGAGTCCACCCAGGGCCTCCTTGGCGAGGTTCTTCAGGTCCCCGAGGTCATTCCTCTCATCCTCCACGTCCTCAATCTTGGCTGTGATGTCTGGCAGGATCTCCCTCAGCTCCCCTATCTCCTTCTTTGCCTTGTACACCGGGTGGTCAAAGTACGAGGTCTCCCTTTCCTCCTCGGCTGCCTCCAGGACCTTGTTGAGATTGGCCACTCTATCCTCAATGACTCTGATGGATGCACGGTAACTCTCGGTGGACTCGGTGAAGTTCTTGTTGAAGCAGTAGGCCAGACCCAGCTGGTAATACGTCTCAGCAAGGAGCCTGTTGTCGGCCTCCAGGAGCTCCTTCTAGATCTTCAGGCACCTGTTTAGATCCTTAATGGCCTCTTCGTATTGCTCTGTCTACAGACTGACTTCGCCAAGTTTCAGATGTGATTCTGCTGCTCTCAACTTGGCCTCCCTGCTTTCATCCTTGCTGTAGATCAGCTTGGCCAGTTCCAGCATCTCCCAGGCCAGCTGCAGGTTGGACACATCGTCAGGGTTGCCATCTTGTGATCCGTCCTGTGAGGTTGTCTCCCCTGCCTCCACCTCTGTGGCCACAGCTTCCTACTCACGGGGCATACTTTATTAAAATACCATCCTTATTTGGCTATTATGAAGGTCTTGTTGTGACATATTGTGATGAAAGTTACCACATTTAAATGTATAGTACATATACAGAGCGTGCTATTTTTTCCCCACCAGGCGCCGCTTAATATCACCTGGACACAGTATAGAGTGAAAGTATGGGGTGAAGGTCCTGTTAACTTTAAAAACGAAACAACTATTAGCGGTAATCCGCGCTCTTTGGCCATCTTCGTTCAGACGGACAAGGCTGCATACAAACCAGGGGACACAGGTAACATTAATACACGCCACTTTAAGCTACTATAGTGTATAGCAAAAAATGAAACGGTCGCTGTTGAGTATTTGAGTTGGCGTATGGAACGTCCTGACTTCGATCTCCATTGTCGGAGATTTATATTGATGTCCTTCATAGGCATCAACACATTGATCGTATAGGGTAAAGATCTTGTGAACGTCTCAATTACCTTGGCACTGCTTTGGCTTTCAATGGAATCAGCCTGATATATATGTATAGGTTTAAAACAATAATCAAGACTTTGATCCCCAGTGCACAGCAAAACTTTTGACTAGATTTTCTATTTGAAGTTGAATATAATAAGACAGGATTTTAATCCTTGTGAGTTTGTAATATTAATCGTCATAGCAAATGTCTCTGTTCCTAACATATTGTAAACCATTATTAACTATAGCGGATTCGATTTGCCAATAATATGTTGTTGAATATGAAAGCACCGTTGTCAAATCCTGGTTAACTAAAATGCGGAATTTCGACTTGTAATAATTTCAAAATGTTAATATTTCCTTTCTAGTTCTTTATCGAGTCTTCGCCATAGATAGTTCACTGAAACCAACCAAGAGCTTTCTGGACATTGAAATATTTGTACGTATAACATTACATATCTTACTCTAACCAATATATTTGACATTAACATATTATTTTACATCCTTAAGTCTTGACATGATCAGCAGCTCAAAAAATGACAAATATTGACAAGTAATATTTAGCATAAGTAACAAGCTTCTTTTTCCATTCTGTCAAACTACACACAATGACTTTTTAACCCGCTTCGCAGCCAATTCCTCATTTTGTAATGTTTATGAGTTCATTATATCATACGGATCTATGAAATGTATACCTTTGTAAAATTTACAATGATATATGAAGTGTACATCTTTGTCAAATATATCATGTTTGCTTGTTTACTGATGCTTGCCTGTATATTTTATATATTGTATATTGTTGGAAGTAAACTTATATAACAATTTGCTGCTTCTGTAACTCCTACAAATATGATAAATTTTGTGTACAATAGTTCCAATGAACTTAACAATTTTGAAGTTTACGTTACCGTGAAATAACGTCGTGCATTTTTAATTGATTCATTCCACTTTTGTTTATATACATGTAGATAATAATATTGTATTAAGTTAAATTCTATAGTTTGTCTTGTCTCATTGTACGATCCTGTTTGTAACTCTTCCGAAAATGGAGAAAATTTAGATACATTATTACACCAAAAATACATTGAAAAATAAAACAAAACAAATGTGAATATTATAATTATACGAAAATTAATGAAGAAAAAAATATACAATTTCATAAATATTTTGGCAGAATCCACGAAATGATAAAATCGACGAGAAGATGGGTCAGGATAATTTAAAACCCGATGGGATACAAGGAAGTCTGCCTTTGTCTGATATGCCTGTGCTGGGAAGCTATCGGATACAAGTACAAGTTGCTGTAGGTCGTCATTTATTTACATAATTATATTACTTTAGACGCTATCTCGTCCCCTCGTAATATATAATTAACATGCGTTACGAATTTGCAAACGTTGGTCTTAATTATTTAAAGAGTGTTATTTACTTATAACACACTTAGGTGCCACGGTTGCTTTTACGTATCTGCATGAGAAACAAATACTACAGTGATTGAGTGCATATTCTAATCTAAATAATTCATGTGTTATGTCTACACTTCACAGGGGATGAAGAATGGAAATGAACACTATTACTTTGAAGTGTTGGAATATGGTAAGATATTGTCGACGCTATATTTAAATAACACACATTTTAAAAAGTAAACATTAAAACTTCGTGTTTATTTTTATAGATGTTTTGATTAAAATTATACATACCATAATTACGCGATGTGTTAAACATGAGACTCATCAACATCCGTATAAAAATTTAGCCGAGTCGATATCAAGAACATAAATGTTAAGTAGATACTGGAATTCTTTCATTATTTTCGAATCCAATGCCACACTAAATATCATGGTTATGTGATGATAATACACAATTGGCCATGTTGTTTATATTAATTTCAGAATTAGGAACTTGTGAGACAATTCGCATAAAACTATCAACAAGCTATGGACGTTTTGTTTAACAGCACACGATTGGTAGTTTAAGATAAAACATCTATGTGTCTATGAATTTCCATCGTTGATTTTATTTGAATGTCTGGACACGTTCCTTGGCCTCGTTTTCTGAACGATTAACAAATATTGTTTATGTTCGAGGCTATATGAGGAGCATTACACCTACTTAAATAGGACCATTCTTGTATCTGAGTTTGAATTAAGCGCGTATAATAGTAATCGGATAATCAACATAGTGAATGAACTGTAACAGAACACAATGTCTGGACTTCCTTTTAACACATTGCAAAATTGGAAACGAATTGGACATCAGTTGAAACAAATAATGATTCAATATACACACTCGATTTGTTTAAGTACTTCCCAAATTTGAAGTTATCGTGGCCCTATCATCGTACGGAAAGACATCGGATACCGAACTCACTGGGGAAGTGAAAGCTGTGTATGTAATCTACGATTGTTTACTTGTTCTTATTGATGATTCTGCGCTTGAGTACGATATATAGCAAAAGCAATAAGTCTTAATTCGGTTTAAAATGTGCACAGATGGCGTGGTTTTATGTGAATGGGACGCTGATGATACAGCAGCTGGAAAAGAAACATGTCAAACTTATTAAAAAATTGTTATCGGTACATTTCAAACCAGTGCAAATTTCCGCCTATTGCTCACGTCCGAAAAGGAGGTCTTGTTTTCCCTTTTTCGTGTACATTATTTAACAGCTTAGTAAAGTAAAGGATATACATGCAGTTGTATGTACATTTGTGAATCGTCAATTTCATTATGATAATTGGTTTAGTTCATTATGATTCCGAAAAAAAAGTTTACAATATTATTGGATGGCTTATTCCCTGACATGTGTTTTATTATTATGATGTATTATTATTTAATTTTAGTATTCCAATGAAGTCGGTATAATGGGTCTTCCATATTTCAGATACACGTTTGGTAAACCAGTGGTTGGCAATGTCAAATTACAAGTCAAACAACGATACGGCGGAGGATTCTATGATCCAGCCGCTGCCCAGACAGAATTCCCGGTTAGCACAAGTGTTCAATAAAATATAATAAATACGTACATACTAACTTGATCTTATTGAAATCTAAATATTAAATTTGCATATAGGTCGGGTCTGTTCTAATTGGTAATATTTGCAAATCAGAACGATCATTGTTAAAAATAAATTAATCTACCGTAAAATATTGAGTCTTATTGTACATTTACGACATCTTTTCACAGTTCTTCTTTCAGAATAATAATGTGTAAATAACGGACGCAACATGACAAGCCATTTATAAAATTTGAAGTATTTTTCTTGGTTCCTAGTGTAACTAAAATGACTGGTAATGACTTTTTTCGGCCCTGATTTTGTAACATAAAAATGTGTATCACAGATTTACGGTAAGGCCCCTTTCAAGATCCCCATGACACTCATTGGACGACTTGTTCGCTTTCTTGACTCGAATACCGTTCAAGTGGTTGCCAATGTTACGGAGACGGCTACCGGCGTCACACAACAGGGCAGTGCATATATAACGTTCTATAAGAGCCCGTTTGTGATAGAGTTCTTCCCAAACATGCCCGACAACTTCAAACCAGGATTCGGTCCATATCCTGTTACGGTATGACTTCGTCATTACAAAGTTTCTATACAGGTTACACGTGCGGATATAACTTCCGTCATTTTTCTGTACCACGTTTGCAAGTTTGATGTCAATTTCCACCATAACCAAGAGAGTTACTATATCCAAATAAGGCCATAATCTTTTGAATAAACATCATTTTAAATTTACGCTCTTACTCAAGTGTATTAACTTAGTATCAACTTACCATTTTTTATGCATTGAGGCTACGTAAGAACTGTATCGAGAACATTAAAAACAACCACAAACATGTGTGATTTGAAACCACATAACAAGAACGAAGACAGATGTTTTGTTCTTGGTTACAAATATACCTTTAACTAGACACAAAAGCACATCAATTAAACATCATACACTCAACAATGGGTGCTTATTCTTAACACATTCTTCAAGCATTTGTAGCATAAACTGCCGTTTATGAAATTAATACGACATTAATAATTCCAATATCGATCGTTCAATGGCAGTCGTGTATTTGATCTAATTCTTAGCGTCACTTAATTTTGTATTTAACTGTGATCTGATCTTAATAATTGTAATGTTTTTTCTTGGTTTTATGACGAGTCTCCAGCTATGATCACTTTTATGTTTGGTAGGGTTATCTTTGTTTTCGCGTTTCGACCACTTATCTAAATAAAAGTTTAGAAGATGACAACAACACAAATATCTCCCGATAATATTTATGAAGTTTTATTTTAATATATAAAACAATTCACAGATACGAGTAAAGGAACGTGATGAGCGTCCGCCAGTTTCACCCATGCAAAAGGTAAAGGTAACAACGAACTTCTTCACCGACAAACCCATTCAAGGACCCATGCAGAAAAGTGCCTTAACGTTTCCAAATGTTGACGTCATAAGCCCATTTATTTTGGGAGATACCATCATGATTGAGGAAAAGAGTTATGACTTGAATGAGAAAGGTATCGTCGAATTTGATCTACCCATACCTGCCAATACAGCAACCTTTACCATAAAGGTAACTATTGATACATGTACCTTGCATATCTAATGTTTATATTGGGTTTGATTATTCATTTTAATTTCATAAAAACATTAAACCAACAAGAAATATGTAAACGATATGAATTCACGTCACAAAATATACTAGTAGACACCCATATACAGATACATACACACGTGGATTAGGTGGATGCACAGTACATTCATATTGTCAACAAGCATATTAAAATATCCATATGACATTAAAGGGACCGTCAACCGCGATTGACGAAAAAAGAAAAGTTATAAAATATCGTATTTGTTTTACAATTATTTGTTTATAAAGATTAAAATATCACGACTGGTATATTATATAAATTGAAAAAAGTTCATTTTTGCAGTATATTCGGTAATTAAATTTCGCGATGTGAAATCGAAAGTACATCGCGAATAGGTGACATAACGATATACACACTATAAATAACGTTAGTAAATTGATCATTTCATATATAAAATACATACAATTCACTACGCATGCACAATTTGAATTCCTAGGTTTATCACGTGACAATGATGATCAATCTAGTTGCGTTTTTTTAGTAAACTGGTAGTTTCCTGGTACCTGTAGTCAGTAAAATTTATTACCGAATATACTGAAAATATGAAAACTTTTTTTCAATATTTAAATAATACTTTAATAGTCTATTGTTTAAGCTATAGTTTGTGTTTATTCCGAAGCATCAACCAGGGTATGAACTTAAAACAGAGACAAAATGACACAATCTAAGAATGGCATTTTTTGCTAAAGGGCAAATGTTAGGCTGCCAACGGACGCATAATCATCACACTTATACTGCGACATCGTAAGCTTGATTATGTCAATGCTGATCGAGTGTTCAATATAAGTGTTAAACGTCGTCTTTGTTCTTCAAAAGGCGGAATTTCAGGACGAAGTTGTGTACAAGGAGGTTAGCCGTTTCCGCTCCCCGAATGATGTGTTCCTAAAAATAGAAATGACCAACGCAACAGGTCTTCAGGTATTGTGTGTAATATGCGTTAGAAAGTACTTGTTCCCGTATTCTGTCACAGATTTTAAAACAATCAGTAAAGAAGTACATACAAGAAGTAAAACATGTAATTTGTATGATAATGAAATTCTTCATTTACAAAATCCACATTTTTTCTTGAATCGTTCAATAAGTAAAACAGTTTAGTATAAACATAATTTTTAAAAAGCCGGTTATGTTTAATCGGTATTAGTATTGCTAAGAGTATCCAGTTAGGTCGTATGCAAAAAACTATAAGCAATGGTTTTGCGGTTCGTATCTTTTTGTTATGGTATTAATTGCGGAGAAACAAAAACAACTATGATATTATACGGTAACTTGGGAGGGTGGAACTGTAAAATTAAATTTGTTTCACGCTGTGTGTTCAACGCTCACAAAACCAATTAAGTTTTTTTTCGTGCACACGAGTTCACAAAATGACATAAAACATTAAAGTTCAAAGTTAACTAAGATGTAAGTTTTCAATGCTTAGACACGTATGGTTCAAACTTTAAACAGTATAAACTTAAGTCTAAATAAAAAACACTTTAATTCAAGATTTAAGTTTGCTTATTATTAGAAAAAGTATCCAGGTTGTATACGTTAATATATAATAATCACAATCACTCGGCATTAGCTGCAACCCCCAATGACAAAAAAGTTCGTCGAAAAAAAATATTGTTTTACTTATATATATAAGTAAAAAAAATAAAAAAATTCGACGAACTTTTTTGTCATGTTATTTTTATTACTAATGGTCAATTTTGAGAGTTTGAGTTTGGGAAGGGGGTAGCAGCTGGGGGGGGGGGGGGTAGTAGCTATGGGGGGGGGGGGGTAGTAGCTAATGCCGAGTGCCTGTGATTATTATATATTAACGTACACAACCTGGATACTTTTTCTCAGCTAAGGAGGCAAGAATAAGTGTACTGTTTCAATCGATGTTTCAATTGTCTCAAACGATGTGTCCTCTGCCCTTAATAACACGGTGCAAGTACACAAGAAAACGTAGTTGGAAAGTGACGTTTGTCGATGAAAGAAGTATCGTACTAGGCCCTTAGTTAATGATGAAAAATTATTAAAATAAACAAACAATAATAAAGTGTTATACAATAGAACGAGCTGTTATTATTGATTGTACCATAATGTGCAACTTTGTGATCATGGCATGTGTTTGAATCATGTAGATCGGTGACAAAGCAACTGTAAAGTTTTCCAGTAAAACAAACCCTTCGAAGCTGAACTATTTGGTAAGATACTGGCTGAAAAGTTTACTTTACAATTTATATTACAACGTTTAATAACCTTGCTCGAATAACCGTAGATTAAATACACACGGTTGTTTTGTGTGAGCAGTGTGTGAACAATTTTGTTCTTACTTTAACTTTATTTGCGGATACAATAAACGCATTCAAGATAATATAATTTTACCGCTGGCATATTAAAAATATCCGTTAATGATTATAATATATATGTGTATTTATTAAATGCGCACGACTTCTTTGCAATCAGCTTGCTACTGTTTTCATTACAAATATATTAATGAAATAGTATCACTACATTTGTAAATTCTCTACTGTGTGTATGCAAACTTATGATTAACAATTTCAATTTAATGTGAAACTTCAGGTTTTGTCACGTGGGAGTATCGTTGTCTTTGGAACAGTGCCTTTTTCTGGCGGATCTTTCAAGTTTAACATCACAAAAGAGATGGCACCTTCATCGAGACTAGTTGCCTACTTTATTAACACAGATGGAGAAATCGTAGCAGATGGGCTGAACTTTGTTGTTGAAGACATGTTTGAAAACAAAGTAATACTACATGATTGTTTCGCCACGATTTCGTTGTTGTTTCAATATTAGAACATCATGAGAAAGTTACTTCTTTAAATTGTAAATGCGATTGGTTTTAATGATTCGCGAATGCGTACATGTTTTTTTAATTTAATCATTATAAACAATGTTGAACTTTTCTTACTACCGGTGCGTACATGTCTGAATTTAATGATTAAGGGCAATGTTGAACTTTTATTACTACCTAGTGTTGAATATGTGTAGTCACAGACATGTTAATTTTACATATCGAGTAACGTGATGGTATTTAAACGCAGATTGCATATACTCTTTACAGAACATTCCGAACGGACGCGTATTTTCAAAAAACGTAATGTTAATACATTTTAACAGGATCTTGTGTATCTTTCGGTCAGGTGTCGGTGGAATATGACAAAACCCAAGTCGTACCGAAGGCTCCCGTAAATCTCAAGGTGACTGCCGACTCTGGGTCATTAGTAAACGTTCTCGCTGTTGACAAAAGTGTCATATTGTTCAGACAAGGCAACGACATAACACCTCAGAGGGTATGGTAACTGTGTATAATTCCAAATTCCCACGATTTTAGCATGTCACAAATTAATGGCTTTTATCATGGCAGTCCCAATTGACACATTAGCATTGCTATTAAGACAGACTTATAGAATCGGTAAAATCTAGAGATATTTTGATTTATATTTATAAGATTATTAACTAAAACCGAAGCACATTGAAGATTGTTAACACAATTAGTAATTTTTTTAATCTTGTCCATTCAATTATGTTATGTAGGTAATAGAAAAAATGTCGATTTTCGGCGACTTCCCATTTATATCCCGTGGATGGGGACTCATTTGGCCGTGGTACTTCAATGCGGACGATGCGTCAGATATATTCAATGTATGTATATCATATAAAATTATATCTTTGCAAGCAAGATATTTGGTGCAATAAATGAGCCATTTGCATGGTTAAACCAGTAAAGTACCCTTAAGAGTTACTTAAAGAAAAGCTTACTTCATCATTTGTGGCGCACATTTATGTTCTTGCATAACAGCCTGAAACGCAGACTTCCTGAAAACCGTTGGTCCGACGGACATTACCAACAAATTGTGAGTGGGCCGATATTTTTCAACAAAATCGGTTAAACCGTCCGACGACTTTATAAAGATTGCATCATGTATGCAACTGAATAAAACGAACTTATATCGGAGCAATTGAATACATCTATGTTTTATTCTAGTTCGGTAAAAAGCATGTACACATTTTGGCTGTCAACAACAACCTTAATAACTTTACCGTAACGCCATATTATGGAATCCTAAAAAATGCACAAATACCGCGTATGTATGTAATGTTAATTGTTAAAAAAACGATTTGTTATCATGCATACTCGTATTTTATATGCACAGCAAAAGTTGTTGTAAAATGCGCTAGTTAATCAGTTTATATGTAATATATAGAATAAAAGGTTGTTGACGAGGATGGAGAATGGTTATCTGGCAAGTCGGAAGAAGATCCGACGACGAGCCAGCTAACCATTCTCCATCCACGTCATATAATTCTATTTATCAAGTCACATTTATTTATTTTTATTTTATGCTTTTTTTCACCGTTTATTTACACTGTAAAAGAGTTTAACTGGAGAGTTTCGCTGGAATGATGACGTAATTTCGTAAAAATGACGTCATGTCACAGTAAAACAGAGCGACTGACGGATATTCGAGGTCAAGTGGTCAACTAGCCTAATACATGTAACTCTTGGGTTATTAGGTTACCTGGTTATCAGGCTGATTAAAGGCATGTGGCAGGATAAATTAATTTATCGGTCCCTGAAGCTTTCGTTAAGTCTGAAAACGGAGACACATGACACATTTTGTATTTTACTCAAATAAAAAATATTAAAAAGGAAGGGATGCTTTTTATTAATACAGATTTTGTCGCGAGATTTAATAAATATATTTACAGTTTACGCAATATTTAAATAAGAAGGTTTAAAGCACTGCTCTAGTAACCATATCTATTTCTATACTCTGTGTGTAATAAAATGCTACGTTTCGATTTTTATGTAATTCCAATACTATAAATGTTCGTGCGCAGTTGCTTTGTATCTATTGTAGAATGCCAATTTGGACGTTCTAACAGACAGTAACTTATACAGCTTTAACCTGTGGTCTGGTAAGTTTATCGATTAAATGATAGCTAATACACCTTCTCATTTTGCCTCTTTGTAATTGAAAGTGAGAAAAAGTTTTAAATTTAACGTGTATAAAGCCGATGCAATTCAATTATGTCACGTTAATGCGAGGAGATTCGCAAACTCTGATGTTATACTGATTCCGAAAATAATATGCAAGCAAATACAAATGACTGAAAACTGATATGGTTACTGACTACAGCGATGTGTAAAGGTGGTTTGTTTGAGAATAATCCATTAAGTGTACGTTTAATAACGCATATAAAGTTTAAATAACAAAATAAAACGTGCGTCACTAGCATAACGTAGTGCCTTAATTCTACATGTTTGTATCTCATGAAAAGACATCTCATAGGGGCTGATTTGATGTAGTCAGATGCTTTCAAGTTTTCTCTCTGTTCATCTTCGGTTTGGCTGCAAGGAAATTATCGTAGTGACCAATGCTCAAATAAATGCAAAATGCGATTAAATATAATCAGTTAATTTTAATAACATTTTACCAGGACTTAAAGATATTATCATTCTGTTCCAAATAATGTGCACAATGATAGTAAAAGTCGTAACTCAAAAGACTGATCCCGAAATGCGCTTGAGTTAAGAAAACCCCACTAATACCTCGGTACAAACAAAGCTGGGTACCGGTGAAACGTTGCTTTAAAGCTGCTTAAAATGTGACAAAAGCACAATACAATGAAGTTTGCCTAGGAGAAAATATGTTTAAACGATGAGAGATATGCAACGAACACACTCCATACTTAGTTGTGTTTTTTTCCGGAATAGGACTCTTGAAAAGTCTCGGTCGAGTATGCTAGAAGTACTGAGACATGAAGCAATCGAAATTTCGGGTTTTACATTTTAACAACTGTTTACATCAAATACCATGTATTACCCATCATATACTTAAACCAAACTACTGTTTCATTAGTTATCATGTACTATATTGCACCCGTTGTTTTTATCACGTGTTTTGTCTTAAATTAAGTAAGTCGTTCAGGCTGATCCCACATTTTAAACTTTATTACATTTTATGCAACTGTATTACTCAATGCTTTTGCCGACGACACGCATTACGCGACATTTATCATTTATATCTTTCAGTCCAAAGAAGGGGTTTATCAGCAGTAAACTCTGTAAGATTTGGTAACGAAGATGCCATCATGTCAAAGTCGAACATAGATGCAGTCGAACCACAAGGTCAAGTTAGAACAGACTTCCCGGAGACTTGGATGTGGGCATCTAAAACAGCAGCGTACGTATATAACAACCTCATTTGAAATGTTGCAAAACGTGTTTTTTTCCGCCTGTCTGTTTTATGTGGTTATCTTTCAGTTAATTGAAACCCAATTGATTTGATTATGAAACAATCGATTTGGTTTGTTTTGCCACTGTAATATTATCCTAGAATTTGCGAGTTTCATTGCTAGATTGGCACTTGTCAAATTGTATCTTAGCCTAGCTAAATCCGGGATAAATGGTGTCCGTATTATATGTCTTTATTCCAACAAATATATATTTACTCTGAAGTAATTGGGATCATGTTTGTGTTAATGTTTCTGTAAATATCTCACACAGCAAATACTCATAGTAAGTCTTTATTAATGAATTTTAAAGGCAATATAAAATAAGTTGTTTGTTTGTTGGTAAAGCTAATGAATCTTTATGAATCTTTGTATTTCTATGAGTTGTGACATTTTCAAGGACTGCAATGGGTCAACTACATAAAAAGAATTTGACAAGAATAAAGTGGCATATAAAAACGGTCACAACTCTTTGCATGTTCAAAAAACTACAGGTTATGCAATCTGAGATAAAAATCTTGTTAAAATATACACTTTATAATATGAGAACTATTTGTTTTCCCTTTTTATGTTGACATTATTGGTTCATAATTGTTGTTATTGTCTATATCCATTATTTGGGCAGGATATTTATGATAATCATAATAGTGCTGTCGATAAAGGTGATGTAAACTGTCGTTTCTTGGTATGACTCATAAGTCATGTGTTCGATACCCACTTGTAGTTTTATTTTTTACGACGTTTTTGCTTATTTGTTTCTATGTAATATATCATTTTGCATATGGCAACTATTGATTAACTTAGGAAATATGTTTCAAGACCATGCGTCATGAAAAATATGATTGCAGTAGGAATCAAGTTTTTTTCTTGCCTTTGTTTTTATTATGTCACAGTGTCATTGGTAAGTAAAAATACTATATTGGGGCTTTGTGTGATTAATACCAATTTGTATTGGATCACAAAGTGCCGTCGTGCCAAATTGTCAAAGTCGGATCGTTGCATTTAATACGGAGACCCATTAATCTTGTATACAAGTATTCGAAGATACACATAACTTGTACTATAATCCGTTTTATTTGTAGAAATGGTCGGGCTATATTTCCTGGATTCGCCCCTGACACAATAACAGACTTCGTAGCGAACGCGTACGCCATCCACCCTGTGACTGGACTAGGCGTAGCACCTGTTACCTCAAATGTAAGTAACAGCGTGGCGTGTCGAAGGTTTATCGCGAACCATTTGTATATTACTATTCATTCAACAGAATCTTACCCCTTGATGTAGTGGAAAGATGCTTTCAGAGACACGCGCAGTATTCTTACAATGAAACAGTTCGGTGATATACACGTTCCCCTTTTTTAATCTCTTTACGCCTCTGTATCTTCATATATCGAATTCGTGATATGTTCAGTTTCTAGTGTTGTGTCACGTTCTGTTTGTTGGAATATCAATTACATTCATCTACATGTGTATTTTATTTAGCTGACGGTTTTCTTGCCGTTCTTCGTGAATCTTCAACTTCCGTATTCAGTCATCCGTGGAGAGTTGGCGGTGATTCAGGCCAACGTGTTCAACTATCGTGGGAACGGATCCACGGAATATGTGAGTATAATTAAAGAGACCTTTTTAAAGATGTTGGCATGCGTTCAAAATACTTATAAAATGCTTAATATTGATAAAAATGTAAATCATTGGAACTAAAAAGCAACATGAAACAAATAATGAACGAAAAAAAGTAATCCTCAACTGGGCTCGAGCCACTGACCCTGGGAGTAAAAGTCTTAAACAACTTGACCATCATGCTCATATTGCGATTTGTGTATTTCATTGTGAATATTAGCAATCCTCGTTGTGACAAAATTGTTAACGATAACAACAGAACTTCCCAAATTATTCAATCGTTTCGCGTTTGTAACGTTTTAAAATTTACAGGGTTTCATATTGCTAAAAGATGCCCATAATAGATATGTTTAAAGCATGGTAAATTTTCAGTTTAACTGTTTTCTCGTAAATATCGTAACTACAACGAATATTTTCGAATCTGAAACCATTTTTTTCTAATTTTGTCAATTTAACAAAACGTGAAATGGTCCCTGTAACAGCAATGATAGATTATAACTTAATATGCTGTTGCCATAGGCTACGGTTCGTCTGAAGTTCTCCAAAGAGTATGACATAATTTCTGTCAATGGCGCCGGAGTAGAAAAGATTCAAACAGAGGATTACGTCCAGTGTGTGAAGGTTCGTTAAATCGACGCAAAGTGCTATGAGAGTAGTATAAACTTGCGAATATATTGAACATAGAGTAATGCAAATTGTAGTGTTATATCCGAATGAAATTGTTTTACTAAATGTATTTTCTTAATGGTCAAACTAGCAGCGTCTTAACATAAGCAGCGTCATCATCCTTCAGATTTATTGCAATGATTTCATTCACTTTATGACATATTGGTATTTTAATTAAAAAGTATGTAAAGGCTTTTTGTCAGCAAACATAACATGAAATACTTATAATTAGTTTCCAATGTCACACTAAGTGTTTTCTCTTACACAGACGACCCAAGGTGGTGTTACTCCAGTATTCTTCTACATTCGCCCAAATACCATCGGAACTATTGAACTTAGCGTTAGAGCAACCATCCCTCGACCGGTTAATATCTTTGATGAAGTGATTCGCCAACTTCCGGTCAAGGTATCATTACATCACAGTCATTCTATAAGAAGTCTGTCATGTAGTCTTATTCAGATGAGATTCAATATGCTTTCATAATATTTACATATATTCAAGGTGTAATTCGGGTAAATCAAAACATGTATCCTTGTTTGGCCCTCTGATCTAAATTAATAAACCAATAAGAATACATAGCATGACAAAATAAGTTGATTTTGGCTTTTGTATTTTTTATTAATAGCCTTTTGTCATGAATAGAGAACTTCGTGGTGTTAATAATGATTTATTTTTGAAAAATTAAATTAGCACCTGAAAAAGATGTTTATCCACTGTTGCTCGATAAGTTAACATGCGTTTATTACTAACGTTTGAATGACATTTATGAATATACCATGCGCTTTTCAAAGTATACGATTAAACATATCAAAACAAACAAACAATTAATAGGCTGAGGGTATCCAGAAATCAAAGAACCAGCCGGTGCTTATAAGCATACAGACACCCGGCACCCAAGTGGCTACACGAAATATTACGTTCCCCAACGTTGGTTTGGTGCCGGAGTCGGAGAAAATACGTGTAACAATAATTGGTAGGCACGATTTGTTTACATGTTACACACTCATTCTATACATGACAACCAGAATGAAGTATTCCATTATGGTTTTGTGATGCCGGCAGTTATCAACTATATGAATTCCGACAAAGGCTTAAAAGCTAATGTAATAAAAAGAAAGTGATTTTGTTCGATACATATATATCTAGTAGAGAGAAATGTTTTTTAGGTTTTCAATCATTATGTTCTGAAAAAGATATGATTACTCTAAATATCATAAGTAAGATATAACGCATGTTTATGCTTTTTTAATGGATTGAATCTGAAAAATAGAAAAAAGAATGTTCACATTTTATCTAAAACACTTAAGTCAACTACAGAACAACTAGAAACCAAGGTTTTCCTTTTCTTAGGAGTTGGATATCGCATACATCTCATGTGGACCTTTAATCTTGCAATTGTAAAATTAAACACTGTAACAAAGAACAACCATCCTTCGCTCTAGAAACATGATCAATGGTATGCTCAACAGGTGATCTGTTTGGCCCATCTCTTGCCAACATAGACGATGTTGTTAATCTCCCATCTGGAACCGGAGAACAGAACCTCCTCAGCTTCGGCCCGGCAGTATACGCAACCGTGTACATGAAGAGTACCGGAAGATTCGATGGCAATGTCGCTCTACAGGACAAGATCCGAAAGATTTTGATGACAGGTACATTTCAAGGGCAGTTAATGAAGCATTAAGTTTAACATCATAAACTTATTATAAACTTATTATTTTTGATATTATAATCATAATAATTATAATTATAATGATAATTATTATAATTGATATAATAATACCATATTATAATAATAATAATTATCATAATTATTATTTATTTTTTTCAACAAACATAATACATAAATTGTTTCTGTTTAAACGTTTATGATATCGTTTTGAATTCAGGCTACCAACGCGAACTGATCTTCCAGCGTGGGGATGGATCATTTAGTGATTTCGGAAACGCCGATGATTCAGGGAGTCTATGGTAGGTTCTTTACCGTGCGAAAATTGCCACAACACAGCACTCTGGTTCGCTGGTTCGACTTTCTACCTGATCATTTAATTTGTCGAAAATAGTTATATTGCTTTTATTTTGTCCAGCTCTGAGTTCAGTGGGGCATTTGTCAGTTGCTCACATAAGTATGTGAAATATGAACTGGTACACCAGCTTACTCAGGAAAAGTGAAGATAAGTTATCTGAACGCCGTTATATGAATGAATAATGTAACAAAACGTCTAATAAATCAAACAAACAAAACCCAACCCACGTATCAATAATCAAAATTTGCTTGAACGGATCTCATAACAAAACTTATTGATTGCAGCGTTTACTCATTTACTTATTAAAATTACTTTCCGCATCTATACCTCTTAATCATCACGTTTGAAATCAATATTATTAATAAAGTTATATAAAATAAATTTAGCAAATCACGAAAAAACCACTTCAATATGTAATCAATGACAAATCAAACATTTGAGAGTATGATTGAATTCCCGTTCGAAAAATAGTTTATGTTGTAGAGTTATACATGACTTGTCTGCAATACTGGTTTAACTTCATCAAATATAAATATATAAATCATATATTCTTATGATTATTACCATACAGCCATGCAAACTGCGTTGGACAAGATATTATTGCTTTTTCAGCAGTTTGACATATGAATTGACGAACATGCCTATTTTGCTGTGTCTTTTAAAGCATTTGGTATTTGCATTACCTACATGTGATAAATTATACCAATACCAGCTCAGTTCAAAGCTGATAATTTTGAAAACTATCAATTACTTGATTCGGTTATCGAACTCTTTCTAGGCTGACATCATTTGTGGTGAGGATTTTTGCCCAAGCCGCTCAGCTGGACTTGATCACGATCGATTCCAAAGTCGTTGATCGTGCCGTCAAGTACATCATCAACCAGCAAACGACGAGCGGCAACTTTGTCAGCACTGGAACACTCGCACATCCCAGTATGCAGGGAGGTTCCAGCTCAAGCGTGAACTCTCTCACTGCCTTCATATTGATTGCATTGAATGAAGTTAAAACCGCGGATATTCTTACGGTAGGAATTGCCCATTATTTATTTTATTAAATTATACGAAATGATATGAAGTATGTCCGCTTTATAAAATATATTCAAAACATTAAAATCCTCTTTCCTAAACAAATGATGTGTGTCAATTAAGGATTGAATTAACTATCATGGTGATTTAATGCTAAATTGGTAAAATATTTGCCGTTGGTATCTTGATTAGTTTCTTTTTTTCTTACCAATTGACGTCAATTTTAGACATGTAAAACGGTGACTCTTTTCTATGTTTTTCCGATCTGGCTATGACAAATTATGGAAAATGTTGATATGCTTTACACATATATTCTTAAGATAAACAAAAAGTGCAATACATTTAAATGGTGGCTTTTTCACTGATGGCACTTCTATATGATAATTGGTCTAGGTCTATTTCATGTCTTCTGGCAAAGTTTCACTATTATACAATGATGCAAGTTTGGGAAATAAAAAAGGCGGATAAAAAATTGTGTATCTGAACTTGTATGAACATAAATATTTAAGTATGCATATATTCATAAACATGTATTCTTGTGGGTTTTGTTTATAGGACCCTTCAACAATTGCAAGTTTAACGGCATCTATCAGTTCGGCCACATCGTTCCTTGTGGGGCGAATTCCGACCATGACTACAGACTACGAAAGAGCAATCTGCGCTTATGCTCTAGTGAAAACCAGTGTGGCCCAGGCGAACACAATACTGACACGACTGGAATCCAGTCCCAATTTAACCATAGAAGGTAGAATGAATTGAATAATTTATGCCCGATGTAGTTAGTATATTGTTAGTTTATATATTGTATATTGTTATTCGATATATATATATATATATATATATATATATATATATATATATATATATATATATATATATATTACTTTAGCTTGTACCAATTATGGAGTTTAAAGATCCTGTTTATGTGTTTCGTAGGCACTTGATAATAAACAAGATTATCTTAATACGAAATATATACGGAAATATTTTTTGTAAAAATACAACATACATTATTAAAGTGTTGTTTTGAATGCATTCACATATAATTTCAGATACGTGTATCTCTTTAAGTTCTTTACGTTCTTAAATAAATTGTGAGTTATCGTTGTAGATTTGCAGCGCATTTGTTTCAACGCCAAAAGAAATATATGTAAACAAACAACAACAAAACTACAAATTGTTAGCATATTATTTAAATGAAGTGTTGTCTTGTCCGTGTACTTTCTTTATAACACAGAGGAATGTTGCTTCTGTTTGCCAAATATAGACATTGCAATTTATCTGTTTCGAATTGCAGGATCTACTATTAATCAGGTTATACTTACACAAAGTACACAGTCATCAACATATTCTATGGAAAAAAACACAACAAACACATAAAAGTTGTTATCTTTTTCACGATCCTGAAGTTTTGACAGCAGCAAGCACTTGATGGAAAACATGCTAAATACATTACACGTAATTGTCAGAAGCACGTGTCGCCATCGTCTGGTTAGGACACGCTATATATATGCTTTTAATGTTTCTTATTGATGAGTACGCTTTAAACATTTAAAGACTCTACCTACTATTTTAGGCAACAGCAAGTACTGGAAGAATGACATGTCCAGCTCGCTGACCACAGAGACGACAGCCTACGTCCTCCTAACATACAGCGTCAAAAACGACAGAGCTAATGGTCTGCTTGTCTTGCAATGGCTTGTGAAGCAACGCAATGCTTTTGGCGGATTTTCAACCCAAGTAATTAAAATTGTTTATTGATCACAATACTTTGTTACCTTCTAAAATATACATACGCGATATATGTCTATAGACACTACTAGGATAGTGATGCATACATGTAATTTTATTTAGCGAGGATAGGAAAAAAACCACGAGCCTTGACGAGTTGTTCAGGTCTTCGTACCAACCAACCAATCTTGTCTGTATTTAACACTTATACTATTTATCCTATCATTTTCTTTATTGTTTCGGTCATAAGTAAACAAAAGCCAATCGCTGAATACAGCACAACACAATCCAATGAAGCCATGGAAAACGGCATCGTGATACTGCGGCGTGTTTGCTGTATCAACAGTACTAAATAAACTAACATGTTTTACATGGGTTAACTTCTTGCTAATGCAGGTATGATTGTGTGATAACTTCATAAACATTATCAAGAGTTAAAATCTTGGTACAATCCGCTTTTACTGGCAGCTTACTTGTTATGGGCAATTTTGTTCTAAGACATTCTTATTCATAAACATAACATCAATACACTTTTAGGATACTATCGTTGGCCTTCACGCTCTGACGGAGTTTGCCAGACTGATCTACTCCAAAAGTGTCGACCTGACGCTTTACATCAGAAGCAAGACAAATGGCGTAGAGAAACTGGAGGCTACCCTTACCCTTACTTCTGATAATCACGACGTGCTTCAATATGTCGATGTATATTTCTCTTCTTTGTATAACCCTATTGAAATGTACACGCGTATACAATCGCTGAAATAAAAATTCGACCACTGTTGGTTTAGGCCCTTGGCAGTCTGTGGTGTGATAGCACATTTTTGACTATTCAACCATGTACGATGATTTACCAAGAAGTACGAACAACAACTATGAAAAAGGCTTAACACTGTAAAACGCCAGCTCAATTATGCATTAACAAGTAGAAAATGGTTGATTAAAGATATCCAGTAGAAAATGGAAAGTGTCTTATAATCCTATTCTAAATTGTTAATTGCAAAAGTTTAGGACTCGGCTTCCACGTTTCTGTTCACAACAATTACATGTGTTTCTTATTTTTTAGATTCCGGACGTGGTGGATGAGATAATTGTGCGAGGAGCTGGTACGGGTCTTGCTCTTGTGGATGTAAGTGACTTCTTTGTTGTGTATCCGCTGCGTTCATTATTTTTCTTCTTAAACGGTACATACCGGCAAATGCATGTTACTTTCTACTTCTGCACTGAAGACTATTCATGTGATTCATTTATCTTTGTGGAACTGTTTTATTTGAAGTTTTGTTACAACACAACTATTGATCGTGCAATACAAATATATATCTATATACCATCCACAATACAAACGTTAACTTATGTCTTAGTTTTATTAACCCTATATGCGTGAACATTATATTGCATATGATTCGTTGTATTAAGTACAAACTCGGCATTTGTTCAAGAATGAGTATTATTGGAACATTTTAATCATGACTTTAATGTTCAATACACAGATTATTCAATTTTACAACATTAAACAAGAAGCGCTACCGCCGAAGTTCGATCTTAAGATCACCACTTCCGACGAGACGCTGCTGAGCTACGCCTTGAGAGTGTGTGCGTCGTAAGTAACAGGCTGCTTCTTAAACATAGACAATACTAGATCAATGCTCAATAAAGAAACGTGTAGTCAGCGAAGCTTTTGAAACCAAGACCAAAGCAAATCGTTTCCTCTAAAATTGGTTTACCTGTTCGTGCCAAACATAATTTATGTTTAATTCTGAGAACAAAATAACACCACATGTTATGCAAAACGAAAGAAAGACGAATAAGCCACTCACATATAATTTAAAAGCGCGTTCTGCTGTATTACCAAACTGTGGAACTACATCTACGTGTAACCCTTGGGTGTTATTTTGTTGATACACACGTTCTTACAGATAAAACAGGATATTGTTCATAGATTTAGTGCGTAAAAGGGTATCAAAAACATAACAACAGCAAATATGATTTGTAAAAAAATGTGTGTTTTATAGAAATCGAACATGATAAACGTACATGTTGCATCCAAATAATTTTGAGAAAAAAAGAGTTTGACATTTCTTGTGATCTCTTAGGTACAACTTTCCCCAGAGTGGAAGCAATATGGCCATCCTGGACGTCGGATTTATTTCCGGATTTGAACCAGAAATTGACAAGGTCGACGTTACAGGCAATCTTAAACGGAAGGAGCTTGCTGGCGGGAGACTTATACTTTATTTTAATGAGGTAGATATCCATGTAGTTGATCGTCAGTAAAATATGTCCAATTATTGAATATTACTTTCGAATTGTGCTTAAGTATATAGACCTTTTTGAATTGCATATGCAGCTTCATATGCAACTAAAATGATCTTCGTTTGTGGTGCCAATATACGTTTTTGTTTTCTTGAGGTACTTGTGAACAGGTTTTCGTATTTTAAAAAATTGTTATTCAATGAATTTAGGTTTTCGATTTTATAGCAATAGTCACTAAATTAATTAATTATTATTAATACTTGTTATATTATAAATATTTTCTCAAACTTAACATAACAAGGACAAAAGGAAACAAACAAATTCATGTGATTCCATGTCTAAAAACCCGGGGCCTTTCGAGGGAAAAGTTAACGGTCTTCCACTACGCCACACAGGGTTTTGAATTTAAACGGTAGTCTTAACGCTGTGTTTGTAACACGGGGTTATGCTTAACGATAATGACAATCGTAAAAACGCCTTTTTCCTTATTTCGATTTAGGATAATCTTTAAATAAATTTTAAACATTTTTCCTACACAGGATTTATATATAATGCATACCTTCTTGTTAAACCTATAACATTTTTAATTGTCATTTGACCTAATTGTGTACGAGTAGTTTTAGAGGGTTTATTATCGACTACGGTTATGATTCAAAATGTTAATTAATCTTCTGCATTATAAATTGAAGTATTTTTTCTGTCATTAATATGTAGACTGGTTTTCATTACACAGATGTTAACTAAGTATATTCCATGTACGTACATGGGTTAATAGCTATGTTTTATCTATGTGTAGATTCCGTCAAAGCCGGTATGTGTGGATGTTGTTGCCCGGAGGTTGTCCTATGTAATCGGTGTTCGCTCCGCCACTGTGGTCCTCTACTCGTATTATAACCCTGGTTTGTGTCTATAGCATTGTTTTGGAAAAGTAGCGTTGTGTAATAAAGAAGTATTATTACAAAAAATATATTAAATGAGGGCTTGAATCCTTAAAATTTACCGAACATTCGTAAGTAAATGGAAACATGATGCATATTGTTAATTTACTTCTGCAACATGCGATATTTATTAATTTACGCATAATATTAAAGCAACATTAACCATATTTATAAAGTGCTTCAGAATTTAAATAAATGTACAATTGACATGCATATCAAAAAGTCCTGGTACTTCATCGTTGCTTGGTCTCAGATATAGTATGTTTCAAAGGGCAGTAATAAGTATCTTAAACTCAAGATTTACGCCTCCCGCTTTTAATTTTGCTGCTATCTTTTTTCACAACAATTTGAAAATCTCGTTGAACATCCTTTACTGGCATAACCACTGTTTTATAACGATAAAATATTGACTGAAATGACCCGCCACATTGGAAGTATTAGTTATGCTGCAAACAAAGCGTCTTTGCCGAAGCGGTCGTAACGAAGCAGTTTTTCGCGAGATAAATTTTGCACTACTTACACATAAAATGTTTCAGAGGAGCGGACTATGAAGGAGTACTTGCCATCCAACCTCAAGGCCCTCGGATTGTGCCGCTTATGCCCGACATGCTGCGCTCCGAAAGTCCTCCCTCTATCGGTATCTCGTTGTAATGCTTTGATCTCGTCGGCAAGATTCAAGGGGCAGTTGCAGGATTTTGTTTGGGGGCTCTGATTAATAATTTCCTTAACACTCAGTTGCCTTTATCTGTTTTAAGAGTATCAACCTTAAACTTCGTCTGTGTATTATCTATACTTTTCGAGCTTTACCTTGAAACTACTTTACTTATATACGAACACTACATCCAGCATTAGAGCACTACTCTGTGTACGATTGTCAGTTATGCTGCAAACATGTAATGAACACTTTTGTTTTTGTTGAAAACAACTGTACCATGAACATAATTATATATGATTACAAAAACAAGTGCATGTAGGACAAACGTTTTGATAAATAAAAAGACGCGACATTTCAATGCCATAGTTGTTAAACCGTCGCTTTGGCAATGTGACTGTCTCGCGTTAATTTTATTAATTAGACCCTGTCGAAAAGGCTTTGATAAACGGTCATTTGTCAGAAAAAAGTATATAACATAGCTGTCATCCACATGCTTACTGCCACAAACATCACGCATGTGTCATGGACTGGCATACACATTTCATTTTAAATCTTTGATATAAATGTTTTTACACTTACCAATACAGCATGAGACGATGAAATAAAATGCATTCGAGTGTAGTTAATTTATGAAAACGTTTCGTTTTAATATATTAATAGGTTCTTTTATTTTCAGACGTGTGGATCCCGTCAGTAATAGCCCAACGAACCCGGATATTGACATGTTTCTTATCGTCGGACAACGGGTTGTCAGAATATGTGCGCATTAAAACTTATTTTTTGCTCTTCGAGGAGCAGTTTCCTATAAAAAAAATTAAATAGTAACGGCTTCTTGATGACACGAAGATTAAAATGAATACATTAATTTGTGGCACTTGAAGATCATTGACACTTTTGGGTGGGTGGTAACCTTTTTATTGTGTGTTATTTTCGTTAAATCTTTATTAAGTGTTTCCATTTTATATTCATGTGTTAATGAAAATTGTTATTAATGAAATATTGTTCTTTTAAAACGAAGCCCATTATCAAACGAAATAAATAAATAAATTGATAATATGTTTCTCATTTTTGAGTGTATGTGTTTGAATAAAACTACAATAAAACAGTCGGTCATTTAGAGTGAGACCAAGTGATTGCAGATCTCTATTACCCAAATATTCCTAAATATGCTGGTATCTTGCATATGAAAAAGCATGCATGGATAATTGGCAAAGCACTGTGTTAGACTATTTGATAACAATTTGATAATAATTAAGTTTATTCCAAAGTAAATTTGATATATTTGCTTACATACACATACAGGGAAACTTCAAATACATAGGCATTAGTTAAACCATGAGGTCCTTTGTTTATAAAAGGGAGTGACAGAGCACTTGCAAACCAGTGTTTAAAAACGTACTTTACACTATGTTATTATAAATAACCAACACACATGAATATAACTGGGCCCCTGCATTGGAACGGTCAATACAAAGTATTTAGGGTTTTAACCGCTTAAAAGTTGTTTCAAGCCTAACACTTGACCAGAGTTATTCACACAAGATTTAAAGGGGCCTTTTCACAGATTTTGGCATGTATTGAAGTTTGTCATTAAATGCTTAAAATTGATAAATGTAAACATTGGATCTAAAAAGCTCAATTAAAACAAGAATAAAATTAAAGAAAGAAAAAAGTAACCCTCAACTGGGCTCGAACCACTGGCCACTGGAGTAAAAGTCTATCGCTTACACTACTCGGCCACATACAAACGTACACATTTTCGGTATTATTAAAGGCTTGAGTACACTTATCTCGAAAAGAATTAAAACAAACATGATGAATACAATGCATCATATTGAATACTTATACATGCTAAGAAATCATATTTTGTAAGTTTACTATACAACGAATAAAACCGAATAAAATGTCAATTTTTACAATATCCGCCACATAATTGGCATTGTTAAAGTTCTAAATAATAGAATTTTATTAAATTTAATAAATGTTCTTCTTATAATGTTCCCACAATTTAAAGATATTAGAAACTATTACACCGTGTTTGCAATAAAAGATAAATTTTTAGCTATTACCACATGTCATATTTAATTCTACAATTCCGACGATTAAATTGCACTTGTTCGTAAATTAATTAACTAAACTTGAATAAATAAAATATGTTTACGCTATTATAACATGATACAAAAAATCACAATTTCACCATAAAAATTAACTTAAAACTTTATTTACAACTACAATTAAGACGTTCCTACAAATTAAAAGTGTCCTCACTAATAAGTTATTGTTAGACATCCAATTAATTACTTTCTTGTTTTGAATTTAAATGTCATTATTCCAACGATAAAGATGATAAGTAACCTCATAAAATATTTTTATTTATCGCCATCCTTTCGCAATAAACATGCATAAACAAATCATTTATATTCATGAAAACACGTAATTTAACATCACAATACCCGCATAAAATGATATGTGTCTTGTTCTGTGAAATTGGGCAAAATGCATGTGCGTAAAATGTCGTCCCAGATTAACCTGTACAGTCCGCACAGGCTAATCAGGGACGACACTTTCCGCTTAAATGGTATTTTTCGTTTAAAGACAGTCCTTTTTTACCGAAAATCTAGTTTAAGCGGAAAATGTCGTCCCTGATTAGCCTGTGTGGACTGCACAGGCTTATCTGGGACGACACTTTAAGAACATGCATTTTGCCCAATTTTCACAGAACAAGACACATTTTATCAGTGAAGTTGTTGAAATCTTCGATAAATAAATGTGGCGCAAGTCCCCTTTTGGTGTGTAACTATCATAGAATTACCATTCAAATTTTTAAAGGGGCCTTTTCACAGATTTTGGCATTTTTTAACTTATTCATTAAATGCTTTATATCGATAAATGTAAACATTGGATCGTAAAAGCTCCAGTAAAAAATCAAGAATAAAATTTAAAAAAGGAAAAGAACATTGCCCGGACCAGGTTTCGAACCAGTGACCCCTGGAGTCCTGCCAGAGTCCTGAAGTAAAAACGCATATAATGGCTATATTAGACCATGGTAAATGTTCAGTATTACTGTTTCCTCACAAATATCATAACTAAAACGAAAATTTGCGAATCTGAAACAACTTTTTTCAATTTTGTCAATTTACCAAAGCGTGAAAAGAAATCAATATTTTGCAAGCATAATAATACTTATTGCAGATCTTCTATTGTATCATCAATTTTTTTCAATAACATTAAAAATGGCGTTTACATCCATTTTTGAGCTCGATAAATATGTCTTGCAACATGTACATGAGCACCAAATTTCGATGGCGGACAGCAACCCCTTTGTAAGCAATGTAACAGATTTCAAACTTAACATGTTCTTCAAATAAAAAATAAATTTCTCTAGTTAAGGTATGACAATCCATGTGACAAAATTAAAGACAATAAGACAAAATTCAGCCGCTTTATCTATAATAATTAAAGTACGTTAGATAGAATGTTGAAAGTTAATCAACCGAACGTTGGGCGCTTTTCTTTTTGTGTGGACAATTGAATACTTTTGTAGAACCATTTAAATGTATACCTTTATACAAATCAATCTCAAAACTCAAAATATATGTGTCTTGTTCTGAGAAAACTGGTCATAATGCATGTGCGTAAAGTGTCGTCCCAGATTAGCCTGTGCAGTCCGCACAGGCTTATCAGGGACCACACTTTCCGCTTAAACTAGATTTTCGGTAAAAAGGGACTTCTTTTAAACGGAAAATACCATTTAAGCGGAAAGTGGCGTTCCTGATAAGCCTGTGCGGACTGCACAGGCTAATCTGGGACGACACTTTACGTACATGCATTATGACCAGCTTTCACAGAACAAGACACATATGTAAATTGTAGTTTAAGCATTCCGTTGAGTGAACAACAGCAGCGGCCGACATTCCGAATACCAAACATGTATTAGAAGAAGATTCCACTTGTTGGACAAATTGTAGGTTAGGCATATTTGTCTTGTTCTGTGAAAGCTGGTCATAATGCATGTGCGTAAAGAGTCGTCCCAGATTAGCCTGTGCAGTCCGCACAGGCTAATCAGGGACGACACTTTCCGCCTAAACTTGATTTTCGGTAAGGAGGGACTTCCTTGAAACTAAAAATACCATAAAAGCGGAAAGTGTCGTCCCTGATTAGCCTGTGCGGACTACACAGGCTAATCTGGGACGACACTATAAGCACATGCATTATGACCAGTTTTCTCAGAACATGACTCATATGAAGACGCATACTTGTTTTAACAGTGGATTATAACTGCAGTGGACACACGTTATGAAATAAGTATCATATCCCCTTAGTGCCATAATAATTTAATAACAATAGCAGTGAGGGTATAAGATGGTTATGTTTATTTTTCTTCGACAATCCTAACACGTAATTATGTAAACTATTAAAATAAGGTAAACGATATAAAGTCAAAATCAAACAAGGTTTTATCGGTTCAATTTGTAACACGTAGTCAAGTTGGCACATACAGCAATAAACAATTGTGTCATACAACATTATATCATTTCCAGTTGCTATAAAAAAAATTAACATAATGCTAAAAAACTGTCTGAAGACTGAAAATGCATACTAACTTCACTCTTGTTATTTAATGTTTTCAATACCATTAAAAATATGCAGAATCGGTCACATAGTTTATTTAAAATAAATTGATATTCTGTAATTTTCGTTTTAACAATGATAATCCGTTCTGCCATGTTCTGACATGAAGGTCATTTATCCTGACAAATGGATTGCTAGCGAATCCAACAACAAAAAACTGTTAAAAAAAGCAAAAAAAAAATCCACACAAAAATAAATAAGCCAAAACAGATGTTCCAATTAAATACAACTTTACCTGCTTTGCACTGACCTAAACCATCTATGTGATAACGTATGAAACAAATAAACACTTGCAGGTATGTTATACATGTCAATTTTGCGGACAGAGTGAACAACAAATTATTTCAAAAGAATACTTAATTCACAAACTCGTCAGTGCAACAGTAACAAAAGGCTTATTAATTAATAAAATGACATTTTACATGGTAAAGTTCATTATTTATTCAACTGTACCAGTTTTGCGACACACTAGAAAGTTTCAGTGTACTTTATAAAAATGTGTCGAGCAAGCAGCTTGTTTTTGAAAATATGCACGTAAACATATCAGTACGGTATGTTGAGAGAATGTATTGTCGTTGCTTTATTTTTGTTTGGCGACTCATTTAAACTTACACAGAAGGTATTGGTGTGACTGGTCAAGTCTACGTCTTGTTTTAAACCATATTCGTAATCATACGATCCCACCTTCGTGCGATCCGGCATGAGCCTCACGATTCTTGACACGAAGCTGATCGTGGTTATTATCTGATATTTAAGGCTTAGATGTCCGTACGTTATGAAATGCGGCCTCGCGCTCGATTTAAATATGTTCTCTGCCACGGTCTAACATGGTCTGATCCCCAGTTCAAATACGTTAAAATACCCAATTGTTGCTATATCTTTGGGCTTTGGCGATTGTATTTGCGATGAAAGCGTCTTGACCCGATCGACTATCATACCCGTAGCAAGGGGATGCGTTGGGTCATCAACTGTGACGGATCTTGGGCATATAATGGGCATATAAGTACATCTTTTTTCTTCATCGTCCTAGTATACATTGTTAAGGACTTTGAGACCATAGGGCCAGTAGTTTGTGGTTATAGGGTCTTTATGAAGCCTTAGGTGTTCTATGTTTCTGAAATTCGTTTAGAGAAAGATAACTATTTGTTAAAAATATTTATAAAAAAATAAAGTAACCAGTTATACCATTTTAATTTCATTTTAGGATTGATGCACATTAGAGAAGACCAAGTGTTGTAAATTAGTGTTTGTTGTACTATTCACTATTAGCACGTTAGAGCAATGCTAGGCCTCTGGGGTACTATCCATAGTAGCAGACAAACAATAGTTTTGAAAAAAGTCGAATATTTTCAATTAATTTGCTCGATTTATGAATGGAAGAATGTTGGAATGGTAAAAACACACCAATTTTATCAAGGTTCCAAACTCCCAATAAATAATGATCTTTTAAACCGTTCTTATTGTTCATTTTACATTCTATAAATTTTATGTTGTATATGTAAACAAAGTGTGTGCGCGGATACTAGTGTCGGGTTAAACACCGTATAAAATTATGTATTTCCGTGACTGATCGAAAAAGGTGGTTATTGAAAAACGTTGTGGGGAATACATGTATGTTATATCATATTCATGTCGATCAGTCATTGAGTATGGACAATGAAAGTAAAATTTCATATAAAAATGCTCTATAACTTCAGTCTCTAAATATAGTTAAAAAGTGACCAGAATGCAGGAGTTTAGGTTTCATTTTCAAAATTGTCTTGGGTGGGACCTCTAAAGCATCCTATTGCAGGAGGAAATTCCCTCCTGCACATAGCCCCTTCGCCACTTCGTTGCTCAATAACAATCGTCATTTGCAAAAATTCGCACCCCATTTTCAAAACTCTAGCTACGGACCTAACTTTAGACTTCATCTCTTCTAACCGATCCTAACGTTTTTCTTGCATAAGATTGACTGCGATTGCCACG
This sequence comes from Dreissena polymorpha, assembly GCF_020536995.1. Taxonomy (NCBI): domain Eukaryota; kingdom Metazoa; phylum Mollusca; class Bivalvia; order Myida; family Dreissenidae; genus Dreissena; species Dreissena polymorpha. Next base: position 59,164,685 of record NC_068358.1, on the reverse strand, counting down.
ATAACACGATGACGACAGTGCGACAATACGATGACGACAGTGCGATAGTACGAATGTGACAATGCGACAATGCGAAAGTGCGATAATACGATGACGACAGTGCGACAATGCGATGGCGACAGTGCGATAGTACGATGGCGACAATGCGATAATACGATGACGACAGTGCGACAATACGATGGCGACAGTGCGATAGTACGATGGCGACAATGCGATAATACGATGACGAAAATACGATAACGCGATAATACAATGTGATAATGCGATGATACGATGGCGACAGTGCGATATGACTATCGTATTGTCGACATCATACTATCTTACTGTCGACATCGTATTGTCGCACTGTCGCATTGTCGTCATCGTGCTATCGCGTTGTCGCATTGTCGCCATCGTACTATCGCAGTGTCGCCATCGTACTATCGCATTTTCGCCATCGTATTATGGCACTATCGCATTGTCGCCCTCTGGATTTAAATGTGTAACCACGATAGCCGTTAAAGTATTCCGTATAAGAGCTTTGTTTGGATACAATTTGATTTACTACGGTTACTGCGATTAAGAATTAAGCGCAGTTGATCGTGCGTATAGTAGATTTTTTTTACAGTTAAACCATTTTTCACGATTAACATGATTGACTTCAAGATCTGGTATTAACCGATACGATCTGATTAGGTCCCAACAAGACGTTCAATCGAGGCGCAAATCGTGTTTTTTTTGTGCGAACGCAGAACAACAGTACACACAGTAACCTAAGATGTTATAAGCTCAGATCAATCTCGGGTTGTTTTGGCTTGGCCAATGTTCATTTACAAGTATTTACGTGATTAACGTCTTCTGAAGGTAAGTCACGCGTTTATTTTTTAACTCATTAACAACAACAACAACGGAAACATAAACAGCACGATAAATATGATGCTACGTCAACAATCAAAACGCACGAATACACTCGCTTGAAAGGTTTATGGCCAGTTTGTGGTTTACACCGCTTACCGACGTTTAAGTGCAATGTCTTTGTTAACAAGTTAACGCATGTTCGCATGTAACAGTAGCGTAGCAATAAACGTGTAACTGTGCAGCCACACATAGCATGCTTGTATATTTGTTTGATCGGTTTTTGATATTTAAATGGAAAAAATATAGTATTAGACCAACTTCGATGTATCTGAATGCAAACGCAAACGCTCACGCCAAATTGTTTGAACACTTTTGCAAGAATAAAACAATGAAATGCGTAAAACGGCAAACATAAATAATCATTTAAAACATCTTATTCGCCCATGCAACAAACTTGTCGATGAATTGACTTCTTTCAAAAAAAATGTTTTTCGATTGTTCATGAAATATGAATTCCAAGAAACACGCGAAGTGCATGTATACATACATGTGTCTCCTTTTACACTGACTTTTACATATTTATGACATTGTGTAAAGGGTTAATTTGTTACTTGAGAGCTAATCGTGCGTGTATTGTTATTTTTATATGTTTGAACGTTTGACTACTTGTGTTTATACTTTTTAAAGTAACGAAAGACGAAATTAACTTTGTCAAGTGTTACCTGAAGTGTTTTAACAGAACCCCATGTTTAAAGTATTTATTCGTCTTACGTCCCTGCGAAGTGCACATGGAGTCGTTTATTATTTGTTGCCGCTTGTCTGGTATTCGAATGACACACGTTGATACGAGTTATGAGAAATCATGTTTTTGCTGGGACAACATCGGTCGACTGGTTTTGAGATATGTATGACCTTCAGCGGCGCAAGAGGGGTGAAGGTCAAAAAGAGAAGATGAAACTATATAAGATGAGAAGCTTCAAGAACATTTCTCTTTTGAAAATTGTTTTTCAAGGAAACTACACTGTGAGCATGATTTATCAATTCATAATTTTACTTACTGCAATATGAATCACAATTAACACCGTTAAATTGAAAGTTATACTTTGAGGCGACCACTAGGAAATCGATTTTAAAAAAAATCGCTATATCTCTCAATTGAACTTTGAATTGTACTCGAACGTTTCATTTAAAGGAAGTTAGGTTAAGTAAATATCAACGTTTATTGCCTTGAGGCAGGTGTGTTAAGTGCGAAATGATGACTAAATATTTCCACGTATTACTTGTTGTATTTCCAAGCAGCACATGAGAAGCCATTTAAGTAGATAAGCATTTGTTCATAATTTGTTGGAGCATATTGAAAAAGTAATAATAATAATTATTGTCATTTCAGTGTTGTTCGTGAACTAAGAAAGGAACGAAGTTAGAATGTACGGTGTTTTTCTAACCGTGCTGGTGTCGATGCTGTGTTCGACATACGCAGAAAAGTGAGTATTTTTTATATTATTAAAAAAAATCACCAGTCATACCACGAGTAGCTTAATGTAATGAGTAAATAATCTCTGCAAATAATGTTAAACGACGTTGTTTTTTTTATGAAAATACAGGTAAAAAACATACGTTCACGTGGAAAGATAGAGAAGACTATAAAATAAACCGTACGCGGATATCATATTTTAACATATTAAATAATGTTATTATTTAAATAACATTTAAATTTAATAAATAATATTAAATTGTTTAAATTGCATTGATGTTGGTTTTGCATGAAAATGAATATTACAAGTGAAAATAGTATTTCAAATATTATTTTGTTCAGGAAAAAATATTTTCTGATTCTTATTCCAATAAAATTATAAAAAGAGATATAACACATGATAATTTTTTACTTGTTACACCGATTTTCATATTTCTTGCAGTACCTACTTGGCACTTATTCCCGGCACGGTTCGGCCGGGCAACATTCTGCGCATACCAGTTCACTTCCTGTCTCCAGTGTCTGCCGAGACCGTCACAGCTGAGCTGCTCACGTATGAAAACGAATCGCTGTCCGTCGCTACTTTCCGTAAGTTATTCTTATATGCTGGCTTCTTCCTTCGGTAGAAAATAGTGCACACAACTACTCCCGTCATACCTGACCTTATAGCATGTGCGTTTAAAATGCATGCTAATCGACGAAGTTCAGTAGATACGTCCTTGTTCATTTCTTTGGCTTTAAAAGAATAAAATTCAATCAATCAGATAAACGGTAGAAGAAACATCCTGAAGTTAAGAAGAAACGTTTTAAGACTCCTACAGGATAAGGTCATGGTGCATAAATAAACGGAATATCGTGTGGCGCAATTTCCATGAGTCAATATTCATGGTTTTAGAGATCTCAGCTGGGCCGAGAACAAAGCGTGGGGTGTCACCTGATCCACTGGGTGCAGAAACGGTTAGTGGAATGATCCTTACGGTGCCAGGAGCGAATGCAGTCCCAACTACAAGACAGGTCATCCGGACAGCACAGTCAAGTATGCTGATTGTGTTTAAAGCTAGCTTATTGACGATAAATACTTTACATGCAAAAAGCATATTGTTTGAATCAAACTTGTGTTTATCTATGTAATCCAAGTAATGTTTTAAACATGGCTGACTAAGACCATTTTAACCAAGATTTGGCCTTGCAATAATTTATTAAGCAGGTCGATTTTAATTCTTATCATTGTGATCCTCTTGGTGTGTATGAAGAGCACAGCTTCTGAGCTTTATATTTAACACATTTCGTGTTGTTTTGTTATTACATTTGTAAATATACTTTATCTAATATGAGAAGTCAGTGCTACTTTCTCATCTCATCAATCGTCGTTGTCTTTTAACTAATAAGTGCATATGCGCGGAGCGCATGTCATATGCTCTTTATGCTACTGAACGAACCCATTTTAAGCATGTTTATTGTACGCCGTTTAGTATGCCTAAGGTTTAATTGCCAATATGTATATGCCGTTGTTTTCTTCTTACTAACCATACATACTTCGACACACGTTATGATAATGGATGCATCTTGTTCAATTTCCACATATTTGCTTGATAGTTTTTTACATGGGCAAAACAAATCAACAACACACTCAACGTAAAAGAAGCATTATAATTGTTTTGTTTTACTCAGTATATATGGTATTCATTATTTACAGACATGTCGGCATTGTATGCTTATGTTGGGGAATGTATGCATATATGAACATATTCCTTGTTTTACTTCTTGTTTATTATTGTTTATATGTACTGTGTGCAACATGCCCTGCATGGTCTGAGGCCTCTATTAATGGAAATAGATTAGTTAACTGCATATTGTACAGCAACGTATTTCCCCAATGATAACGTGTGCCTTAGTTCTAGAAACGATCTTCTAGATGGGTCTTATATTTTTCAGCCTCTACAGCTCCGACACGAAACATAGTCCTGGATCTTACAGTAAGTTTATAATTGCTATTTTTTGTTGTGTGTGTAATTTTAACAAAAAATGCTTTACTTTAATTGCATGTAAAACAACTGATAGATATGTTGTACTTTGGGTGAAATATATATAAAAAAGCATTTAAAGCAAGCCGAAGTAATGGTGCATTAATAAATATACGTGTACTTTTCAGTTCATTATTGCATGTTCGTGTAGGTATGGATTATTTTATTAAACAGCACTAAATCGTATGTTAATTTAACTATGCGGCTCTTGTAGGCACCCAGTGGCATCACATGGGGCAGTTACAGATTGAAAATCAAAGGCGCAGGAACAATCAATTTCGAGAACCAGACGATAATTAACGGAGACCCAAGATCCATCGCAATTTTTGTACAAACGGACAAGGCAGCTTATAAGCCTGGGGATACAGGTAATACAGGAGTTTACACGTACCCAGGGGCACTGCTAAGGGAAATAATAGGCGATCATTAAAAGTGCATGATGACATTTTTACACTTTTTTCTGAGAACAATCGCTTGCTAAACGTAAAACTGCTTATTGCAACCTTTACGCTGATCGTATATGAGTTCATATTACATACAGTTTATGAAAGCCATGTAAGCAATTAAGAGCTATTAAAATACATTAATTAAATAGGCAATATGCAAGTTTAACCAATAAGATGTGCGAACGAATAAACGAAAATCAAGTGGTTTGTGTCAATGCGCACGTAATAATATGATAGAAGAGCTCAAGTTACAGTTTGAACACATAATATAAACTTTTGAACGTATCATGAAAATTAAATATAAACTAAATACATCAGACATAACTTAATTGTATTTGGATATGTGTTTTTCAATATGGATACGTCTAACTTCAGTAATTGTAAAGTCATAATTGAGGAATACAGCTGTAACCAAACGGCATATACTCGAAGAGTTTTCTTTAACATTTATGAATTAAATAATGTACAGTCATATAAAACCATGTGGTCAGTTTAGACTAACGTAAAAGCGAATCCGTTTGGATACATAGTATTTTTTAAGTGACACATGCATGTGAAAAAAGGGAAAAGGTTTATGACATCTGGCATATGCAAAACATGCAACATTTTATTTTTAAGATAATTCTAGATTTGTGTTTTGCTGATACACACATTTTATTGCTTTTGAGCAGAGTCGCAATATTGCATGTGACCTTTTCCAGCCACAAAGTGCTGTTCTCCCTCAAGGCCTTTCATTAATCAAGTACATAAGCGACATAATGGATATTTTGTTTCCCTGATATGATATGGAGTATAATAGTATACTAATAGTATATACTACATTTTTTGTTTAAGTCACGATAGGTTTAAAACATAATTATCAGAAGATGCATCGTTTCATATTAACTGCATGGCATGTAATTTTCTACAACTGCGGTACATGTGCCCATTAAGCGCTTGACAGGCACACGAACAGTAGACATTTACCAAACTGTAAAGGAATATAAAAATGTATAAAATCTGAAGGGTGAACGTACTTTTAACTGATGATGAGATTAAAAAATGTTTTAGCTAGGCTGACACAACATGCGTTAATTGATAGGCCACGCGAAACTTTCTACATGAAACATGCTGAGATGTCAGGGAAAAATAATTGTTTAATTAGTGTCCAAATGGTAGGTGTCCTGGAACAAACTGTCAGTGTCAACTGTTAACAAAGTATGCCCTTGATCCATGGTTAACCCTGAAACGTCTACCGTCTAGTTTGTTTACTCGACAGTCGTACCATTGATGTAAGAAATGGTGTTTCTCGTTAAAACATGTTTTGTCTACGTGTTCGTGTTCAATCACGGGCTAATGTTTTGATTCAGTAGGTCGTGCATCAATTGCGTTGAAATAATGATTTGAACGGCAGGATTTTTGCGCAATGTGTATGTTTGAATTTATGGTTCAGTTCAGTTGTGAACTAGTTATTGTACATATGTCTGATTTGTATTGATTTGTATAGACATACAAAACATAAAGTTTCAGGAAACATAATAAAGATTAATATTTTTTTACCATTCTCAAAAAGTATTCACGATGCTGAAAGCGCCTTGAGATGATCAACGAAAAACATAGCTTTTCAAAAGGTTGAAAGGCGATAACACATTTCAAAAATTAAATTTCATCGTCGATTTGCTTCTTAAAACCGCATTGACAGGTGTCACTAGTGATATTGTATGGGCATTTTAAAATAAAAATAAAAATGAAAAAAAAAATTTAATAATTGTATATTTTATGATGTTGTTTCTAATCAGCCCGATGCATTAATTTTCAAAAACGTTTTATAAGATTGCATATAACGTTATTGCGTAACGTTGTTCCTCCATGTACAGAAATGAACATGTACATGCTTTGTCTTTCGCAGTCCAGTTCCGCGTGTTTGCAGTTGACAGTACACTTAAACCAGCGAAGAGTACTTTAAATATCGAGATATTTGTAAGTGAAGCCACCAAGTGAAACCAACATTATAGCCTCGCTTCCCAAAATGTTATAAGTACAAACCTTTTTATAAGAGAGCCAACAGCTTTAACTTATTTTAACTTATCTGCTTAAGAAAAAATTTAACTTGGCGTCCTCGTATGTTTTTATGCCTCCTTGCGCTTTCAAAAGCCCTCTTTTTCCATCTGCTTTACATGTAAAGACATGATAAACACACATACTTGGTCAAAGAGATTTATTTTAAAATCGTTTTCATATTATCTAGAATCCTAAAGGAGATAAAATATATGAGCTGATGGGAGAAGACAATTTACAACCAAATGGAATACAAGGCAGTCTGCCTTTGTCAGAAAGGCCGGCTTTGGGCAACTATAGGATACAGGCGCAAGTTGTGGTAAGTACTGTTTAATAAATAATATGTTAAATATACATAAATAAGTGTGTATGTGTCTTATGAATTCAGGAAGCAAATGTAAAAAAGCGGCTTTTTTTGCTTGGATAAGTAGTGATATCGGCTACTTAACTGCACATACACATTTCCATCGGCATGCCAAATACACAAACAAATTAATAAGTCGGTATGAAGAACAAAGTATTTAAGTAAAATTCTCAGTTAGTTGTTATTGCTGCTTGAACATAAAATAATCATCGGATCATGTTATTTTAACACTAGGCTGTGAACGTTGTGAATGCCCTAATAAATGTTCGACTGCTCCTCAGTAGGTGTACTCACCGGTAAAAATTACAGCACACGGTCTCAACGTTTAAGTTGCCTTAAACCCATACTTTGACAATCAAAGACATCCATAATTTTGAAGACCTTGATTACTTTTTCATGGCGTACTTACATGTGTGACTCATTTTATTTACAGAAACGCGTTTCTTTAAAGTTAAACCATAGAAATTCGCCGGCAAAATCGATGGTATTTTTCAACGAAAATAGCCCGTTTCTTTAAATGCGCCATTAAATCAAACTGGTAATAATCGGCAAAACGCTCGTGGTTACATACCACAGGTGGTTAGCGTGTGGCTATGCTATTAATTAGTGAAAACATCATTTTGAATGATAAATAATCATATTATAACGAAAAATTAACTTTTCTGAAAAAAAATATTTCACTATCAAATATATATATAACAAGGTATGCAACTCAAAATCAGCCCAAAACGGGGTGCATCGCTTTGAACAGCCATATCTTCATCAATTTTGCAGCGATTTTCACGATCTCGGTCTTATTCAACGCAGAAATGAATTTCCTTTCTGGAAATGTATATGTCTTGCAATATTTTTACAAATGCTGGGTCAACTTTTAAGAAATAACACGATACACAACACGCATGACCCAGTTGACAGTGATCATGTATTCTTTATGAATGAAATCTCCAGTTGTAAAGACACACCTCCGCATTGGACCAATGAAATCACTCGTATGTTTAAAATGTTAGTTAGATGAAATGTATGTAAACAAAGGTTTCAAACGGCGCTGGACAGTTAGTCTTGATGCAGAATGTAACGACAAGAACGGTAATAATGTTTTTTCATACGTTTTATTGAATTATGGTATCGAACTACACGAACTTTATAGGGAAGTTACCCTTTACTCCGTGAAGATTTCAGTCTTAAAGACAGCATGATCACTGTCAACTGGGTCATGCGTGTTGTGTATCGTGTTATTTCTTAAAAGTTGACCCAGCATTTGTAAAAATATTGCAAGACATATACATTTCCAGAAAGGAAATTCATTTCTGCGTTGAATAAGACCAAAATCGTGAAAATCGCTGCAAAATTGATGAAGATATGGCTGTTCAAAGCGATGCACCCCGTTTTGGGCTGATTTTGAGTTGCATACCTTGTTATATATATATTTGATAGTGAAATATTTTTTTTCAGAAATGTTAATTTTTCGTTATAATATGATTATTTATCATTCAAAATGATGTTTTCACTAATTAATATCATAGCCACACGCTAACCACCTGTGTTACATACCACTTATTGCTTATGTTTATTACCTTGCCGTTAACACGAATTTGGATCGACTACTACTATTACTTCTACTACTACTATAACTACTATTACTATTACTACTATTACTACTACTACTACTACTACTACTACTACTACTACTACTACTACTACTACTACTACTACTACTTCTACTACAAATCTCATTTAAATCGTGATAACAATCTATTGGAAATACATGTTAAAGGGGCCTTTTCACAGATTTTGGCATTTTTTAACTTATTCATTAAATGCTTTATATCGATAAATGTAAACATTGGATCGTAACAGCTCCAGTAAAAAATCAAGAATAAAATTTAAAAAAGGAAAAGAACATCTCCCGGCCCAGGTTTCGAACCAGTGACCCCTGGAGTCCTGCCAGAGTCCTGAAGTAAAAACGCTTTAGCCTACTGAGCTATTCCGCCGAGTACACAGAGATAACGTATTTTATACATTATATAAGCAATCTTCGTAGTTTCACAAAATTTAACGACAAAAACAGAACTCTCCAAATTATTCAATCGTTTCGCGTTGCAACGCTTTATAATTTTTAGGTTTTAAAATCGTCAAAAGATGCATATAATGGCTATATTAGACCATGGTAAATGTTAAGTATTGCTAGTTCCTCACAAATATCATAACTAAAACGAAAATTTGCGAATCTGAAACAACTTTTTTCAATTTTGTCAATTTACCAAAGCGTGGAAAGATCCCTTTAATGTAAAATAAAATTTAAAATGCACCTTTTCATGTTTAAGGGATTGGACAGTGCTTCCGAAAGTCAAAACTTCGAAGTTTTAGAATATGGTAAGTAAGTGATTTTTAACAATATTATATGGAATACATATAGGGTGAAATTAAAGACAACAGTCTTGTATTTTGAACAAACGGAACGATAAAACGGTCAAACTACTGTTGCTCTTTAAAAAATAATGTCATTTTATGTTGGCAAAATGACTTTTTATCATGATTATTTGAATCTGTTAAAATGGTTTGACTTCACTTTGTCATACTTTAACCACTTGTTAAGTTCCATTATTTTTTCAGTGCTACCGATGTTTGAAGTCAGTGTTACAATTCCACCGTTTGGAAAGACAACTGACACGCACCTAAAGGGGAAGGTCCAAGCAAAGTACGTTTTCCAGGAACTTTTATTAAGTGTTTTATATAAATCTTGAACAATTTCTTGAATCTAAAGTAAAACATTGATGCATTTTTAAGAAATTTGTTATAAGATAAAATTAAAGGACCTATTTAATATATGATTTTTAAAATCTTTCGCTTGTTGAACACAATTTTTGCTTTAAATAATACACACCATTTATAGCTAAATACAAAACTATTAAATCCAATAAATTCGTAAATATTTTATACCATTGTCTTAATGTATTGGCTTACATACATTGTAGTCGAAATATAACATAAACTGTATATATTCGGAAGGTATACGTTTGGCAAACCGGTCATTGGCAATGTCCTTTTGCAAGTTAGAAGAAGGTACAGTTCAGGATTTTATGACCCCATAGCTGTCCAGTCAGAGTTTAAGGTAAGTGCACGATAACAAAGGTACAAGTGATACGCCAAATTAAAATTGATAGTACTTCAAACTTTTCGCGGTCAACATTTACTATTTATATCAACTGTTGTTGTATTCGATATTCTTGCGTCTCTCTTTATTTCGTTAATTATTTTAAGTAATGGACACACGACACCATGAATCTTTGCGAAATTAGCACTGTCTGTGTTCATTACGGTTCATACAAAAGCATATTTCCATTTTAAAATTTAATAGCTATTTACCAAAAAGTATCATTTACTGGTTGTTAATGGGTGTATAACTGTTGCGTAAACTATACTATTAACGGCATTAGCATTTTATCCAAGAACGTCGTTTCGTTTGGAAACTAATTCATTTTAAATGGCACAGAATAATTACTTTTCGTTAACACTTATCCGCACAGCAACACATATCGACGTTTGCATGACAGTAATTTTCTATCTATAGCGCAGTTCCAACTACTTTTTGGCGACAATAACGTCCTTTCTTTATAGTACAATTATATAAGCATATAATATAGTGATTCATTACGCGGTCCCTTTTTTCATTTGCTACAACAGTTGCAAATTTCGCGCAGATTGTTATTTTTATTGAAATTGTGTTCAAATATTCACTTATCATGTTACGCCGGCAATGTCGCCTATAAAGACCCTAATACTGTGTAAAACCTTAAGTCTGATTTGATATTGCGGTTAGATTGACGGTGAGGCCCAGTTCAGCGTTCCCATGGCGGTAATCGAGAGGGTTACACGCAATCTAGAGTTTGAGACGCTGGTAGTGTTTGCGAACGTCACTGAGTCCGCTACGGGCCTTACGGAGAAGGGCGAAGCAGATATTCACTATCGCAAGAATCCTTATGAGATCGAGTTCTTTCCCAACATGCCAGACAACTTTAAACCAGGTTTTGGTGCTTATCCAGTGAAGGTATGTTAATTAGTCTGATGAACAAGTGTATATATTTTTAATACATCTTCCAAACAGTAACTCACTATATTGTAGAAGACGTATTTTATGCTCCTTGAAACATATCTTACAAGACAAAAGCACTTTTATGTTAAAATATTCGTGCATTTATCGGAGATTACAATTAAGTCTGACGAAAACCGTCATAAAATTCCCTTTTTTCAAAATTTGAATTCAAGTTTATGTTATTATAAACAATAAAGCTTGACGTTTCATTAAGCCAAGTCCTAATTATTATGCAACAGCGTTATGAATATCTATACGCGTTGATTGAATTGAAAACTTTAGGGCGGTTAAATCTAATTTATTTTACATGTGAGACACATTTTATGCGCTAAACACTCGATGTTATCTTGCTTTCGCAGATACGAGTGAAAGAACGCGATGAACGACCTCCCGTTGCGCCGACAGAGCAGGTCAAGGTCACAGCAACATTCTTCACGGACAAGCCTATCCAAGGACCGCTTCCTGAGAATGCCGTAACAATACCGGACTTTAGCTTGATATCGCCTTTCCTTCTGGGAAATACCATCATGACAGCCTCTAAGACATACCCACTGAACCCAGATGGAACTGTGACTTTCGATCTACCGTTCCCCAATAACACTGCTACATTTTCAATCAAGGTAATGTTGCATTTAGTTTGTTGTATCGGCCAATCAAAAAAAGTTGACTATATACGTTATATTGAATAGTATATGATAAATTTACATAATTATAGAGGTATACATATTTACAAGTGCGTTATTTTACCGGTCTTTGTCGCCATTCTTATATTTAAAAAAAAAAAAAAAATATATATATATATATATATATATATATATATATATATATATATATATATATATATATATATATATATATATATATATATATATATATATCTATTATTTGCAATATTTAGTAGCACTATTTATTTTAGGCGGAGTTTGGTAACGAAAACGTGTTCAAAGAGGTCAGCCGGTTCCGTTCTCCAAATGAGGTGTTCCTGAAGATAGGCATGGGTGACACGTCCAATCTGAAGGTAAAGTAGCAAAACTCATTAAGGATAGCTAAATTGCATTTTTAAATTGTAAAGCTCTTCAAGTCTGAATTATATGGTTTATGAAAAGAAAAAAAATGCGTTTTAGAGTCGTATTTCTAAATGAGAATTAACCATAACAAACAACCCAACTTATATGAAAAACGCATTTCAGATTCGAGACACGGTGTCAGTTAACTTCACCAGTAACGCATCACCATCAGAACTCAACTACCTGGTTAGTAAGTTTATATTATTTCTGAGCTATTGCATTTCACGTGCAGTAAAGGTCCAGTATTAAAATTGTCTATTCTGAAATATATGTCAGTAAGAACATATATGTGCACTTTGATAGACATGCATAATAACAGCTGGTATTTCTCATTTGAATAAAGTTATAGAAAGAGTAAGTTATAATATAGCACAAGTAAATACAATAAAATTCAGTGTAAGACTATCATACAACATATCCTCGAGTGCCCAATTTCGACGCATACAAGCAGTTTGTTGAAGTTTTGTTGCTCAATATAGGGATTAATGTAATTAATTTGTTATTTCGTTACACATTTACCTTTTATTTATACATTTTAAATTCATTTGATTGTGTTACCAACTAAAATTCGTTGAAAAACGAAATGACCAAAGTCTATGTAACGGCGGCCATATTTGTTGAGAGTGCCCTTAAACGACGCATCTGATTTGTTACCTGATTTCAATGTAAATATCACTCCTGTGGAGACTGAATGCATAAAATATTAACTCATGAATGTTGTACTTACATTTGTATCACTGTAAGAGCAATATTGAACTGAAATTAATTAAATCAATTAAGATTTTTAATTTTGGGATGCCATTTTTTCTGGCAGTGGTTTTAATAGGGGCCCCTGTCAGCAACCCCTTGTCATAAGCTGTGTTTATTGAAGTAGGTGAATACAACCTGTACTTCTTTTGTGGATCCTACCCTTATAATTAAGTAAATGAAAATAAGTAATAATCATAATATGCAATTACCAACATAAACACTTGCTAATTGTAGTTAAAATTGTATAACAGCATAACCAAAAACATATCTGGACTTCAAATCAAAGTTTACGCGTACACCTTTTTCATAGTGAAAATTAATCTATTTATACGATGTTTTGTCAAATGGCAGTCATGTGACTTATGAATGAAATAGTGAACTTTTGCAAACGAAACCGATGCATTATCTCACGGTCTTATTTACAAAGACAATTGGGTGTAAAGTGTTCAAAAGTTTTGCATTAAGTAAAATACATAAAAATCCATGTATTGCAAACCAATCAACCATACCATACCTTTTAAGCCGCTATTTTCCACATAACAAACAACGACTATAGACAATTGTTCGTAGTGTTCCATGTGCTATTGTATGACCTCAACGGATGTCGCTTATGTATCAAACAGAGGCAAAAATCGCGTCGAATTAGGGCAGCGGGTCACTCAACGGTACGTTTACAAAATATATGGGGCAAAGTTAAATAACAATTGAATGAATGCAAGAATAAAAGCAGCCATATTATATATCAGAAACATACAATTGTTATGATATAATATTTCTCGGCTATTAAGTTCACTCAAAACAACAATATACGATTATTCGCTCAGGTGAAACTGAAGCTGCACCAGCAGGGGATACATATATGTCTAATTTAAGTTATTTTATATTATATATGACACATGGGAAGCAATTTCAAACCAGTGAGACACAAAACAGTCGTACAATAAAAGACATGTGAACAATGTATAAAACTGGGGTTACCTCATTAGAACGGTCAATATAAAGCATTTAGGAATTTTAACTGTTTTAAGGAGCTTAATATATCAACATTGCCACAGAACTATTCACATTATATTTAAATGTAAAAACAAATAACCGCATAGCACCACATACAAAATAGAAACAAAAAAGAATACATTTCAATTTAACCACTTATCAAACTGGTTAGATAATAAAGCACCAGAATTGTAATTTTCTGAGATACGACAAAATGAAACCAATACAAGTATAACGTGCATGTTCAACTTACACCAAAAAGATCTTGTGAGACGTAATCTCATAAATTCAAATAATCAATTGTCGCATATCTCATGCATTAGAAGAAAGGTTGTCTTTCAAGGCGATTCTGCATAGCTTTAACTACACAAAATAGTACATGTAACATTGTTTAAAAGAATTAAAAATGTACAGCCAATTTCAATTGAAATGTTTTGCGTAATTCTAAGTTGACTTTGAAAGTATTACATGCGTTTTCTATTTTGTTGAGAGTCATTACTATGTTGCAACATAATTTGCAGGTGTACCGTTTACATTTCCGGGCTGTGAAGGTGTATCATGTCCATTTTTAGGTTTTATCTAGAGGGACAATTTCGGCATACGGAACGGTTCCTTTCTCGACTGGTTCTTTCCAAGTGGCAATAAGCAAGGAGATGGCACCATCCTCAAGACTGGTGGTATATTTCGTCAACGCTGGCGGGGAAATCGTAGCCGATGGGCTGAACTTCATCGTTGATGACGCGTTTGAAAACAAGGTGAACTCGATTTTCACCAATACTATGATTATCACAGAACAGCACGGCCTGTTACGTTACGTTCATACAATAACGCGATATTCGAGTATAATATGTAAATATTAATACAATACATTTGGTAAGGGTTAATGTAAATAAATAAATAGTGTGCATACTTTTGTAAAAATATTACCACTAGAAACAGTACCAAGATAACTTTATTACGATCACTACTTATCGACCGGCACACGCCTTTGTCATTTCACAAAAAAAGAATACGTAAAAGCGCTTAAGCTCAACATTGTGTGTAATAGTAACTGGTAGAATACTGCATACATGAATGTGATTTTAATGCTGCGCTTTTACATTTTTTTCCATGATTAACCAACAGAGATATTGAACCAAATTGACTTGCATAAAATATTTTTTTACCGGTCGATTCGTCAAAATCTCAAGTAAATATATTGTGTTACCGATATTCTTTGACAATCCTCATATATTAGTTACAACGGTTTTCATCTTTTATTTCGTTTCAGTATGATTTTCTTGTTTTATGTCACACTTTGTTTACGTTTTTTTGTTGCAATGATCTTTTTTTTTAAAGTTTACTTATATACAAAGTATGTTTGGTTTTATATAATACGTATTATAATAACATTCAACGGTCGAATTAAGGTTACCGTCCAGTTCGATCAGACGAACGTTCAGCCCAAGACGCCGGTTAATCTAAAAGTTACCGCTGACGTAGGATCCCTGGTCAACGTATTGGCAGTCGACAAGAGCGTGTTGTTATTTAGGCAAGGCAACGACATCACGCCACAAAGTGTATGTAGCTAGCGCCCATCAATTTCTTAATAAAACATGTTATTGTAATTTTCTCACCCTTTGTGAAATATTTAAATGTGACTTTTTCACGATTCTTTTTTTCAAACAACATCGATCAATATGATCACATAATAAATTCATTATAGCAAATATTATGGTCTAAAAGATGTAAAAAGGAAGAAATCCCATTAATGCAGATGGAAAAGTCAGACGTTTTATATTATGTTCAGAATCGTTTTCACATTTACATTTAATATATTCGGCAAACAAAACTATGAACATGTTTGCATTGACTATTTTCTTCAAAGCAAAAAATAAAAATTACAAAAACGTTCATAAAGAGGTTTGTTCACAGGTCAAGGATAAACTGTCGATGTTTGGAGAGACGCCATTCCCAACACGAGGGTGGGGCATAATCAGACCGTGGCCATTCGCTGCCGATGACGCTTACGATGTTTTTAGGGTATTTTTAATTTGTGTTAGTAATAGTTCCGTATGAAACCAGAATTGTGATTGCAATTTCGATATATATATAAAGATATTATTTATAATACGTGAAAGACAGGTGTACACTTGACTTTGTGTAAGATGTAGTTTAGTACATGGAATACAACTACAGCATGTAATACACATGTTAGCGTGTAAGTATTAAGATTCTTAAAACATAAATGGTCTATTATGCTACTTGTAGACTGCTCGGCTGGAGGTTCTTACAGACGCAGACTTGCACCAATTCAACTTGTGGGCAGGTAGGCAATGCATTTAGTGTTTTTAAGGCATATCAAAAACAGCGTTCAGATATAGGTAGCACACATGGCTATAAAAGCTTAAAGACCGTTTAAGTGTGAACTTTGCTCGTATCAAACAATTGATTTATGTACTTAAACAGAAATGAAAAAATAATAATAATGCATATACGCGCCGCGACATGCAGAACGTGTCTGATGCTATATGCGGATTGCGTAGCTCCAGAGCAGCAAATCTGATCAGGAGATACCCTGTCCGCATTAAAGTCATACAAAGTTTTGTGGTTTCATATACGAACCGGTTGGTTCTTGACAGACTGTGGGGATATGCTGGGTGGTCGGGAGCTACGGTTGTCGTACCTGACATAAGATCCATTTTCGCTTGAATCTAGTCATATATGTGAATTTTTACAACGTGTAACCCATGAAGAAAAATGCAAAACATGAAACCCACACGATTGCGTTTTAATTGAGTATTCGAATACAATAAATACCAACTTATCTTCAAGTAGAACTGATAAAACCCTTCATAAACCTTAGTTCATTATTTTATTAATATATCTTTTGGTAAAGTCGTTGTAAATTTATACCGTTCAATGAATGTTGTTTAAGCCAAAGGAAACTAACTTTGCATGCTTATTTTTTAAAAAAGACTTAATATATACAATGAAAGTATTTTCACTCGCATTATTTCCATGTCAGTGATGATAGAATGCGTTAATTATCATTCCGCAGACACATTTTTAGTTGTTCGCTATAGCGAACAGCTAATGTTGTTACTGAAAATGTAGGGTCAGTTCTTTGTTATCTACGGAAAGCCTACTACCCGCCACAACTGCCGTATCTGCGCGAGAAAGAGTTTTATAATTTATGCAAGATGTTTGAGTTCTCCAACTATATTCATTCACAAATGGAAACATTATGTGAATATCGGGTTAAATGGAATAGTTTCGAACGGAGCTTTTATAGAAAAGAATCATAAACAATGTTGGTATTATACGTGTCGCGGAAGAGATTGTTTATGAATGATTAAAAGAGTCCACTATCTGCTGCATCTTAATGACGTAGTACAGGTCATTCATAATCTGAGGCTATCTATAGATTCGGGAAAAAAACGCAATAGTTTAAGGTTACGCTTGTTTAGATTTTCAATTTATAAAACGTTGAACATGAGTTCAACAATAATGATACGATAGGGATACGATAGACATCAACAAAAATGCTTCATAACCGCTAAAACCGAATATAAAAAAAAACAATTAAATATAACAAGAATTAACAGTTTCGTAACCTCGGGCATGCTTCTACAGCGCGGTTAAATTTGATATTTATGGGAAACTGTCTTTTGTTCTCAACAGAATGCGGCGATCTGTTGTATTTACGGGTGCTAACAACGCAACAGTAGAAGGTTAAGCTTGTTTATATTCACAGTTCTCAATTAATAAAACGTTGAACATGAGTTCACCAATTACTACAGGTATACTAAAGACAACCTCAAAAATGCTTTATAATCGCTGAAACCGAATAAAAAACAACTAACTATAACAAGAAATATCTTTTTAAAAGGTAGTCGGCGTTAATGCTGACTTTGAAATCAAGTTTGCAATTTTTCGTTTTTAAATAAATAAATTGAAAAAAATTTTTAACTATTGTGGGGGTTTTCAGTTTTAAGTCGCATTTTCACCGCATGAAATGTGTGTAATCATTGTCAAACCACACATTAGTGTAAGTAGATAAAAATTATACTACGGGAGTGCACATCATATGTGTCCTCACTTGCCTTATTATGAGTATAATAAGGCAAGTGAGGACACATATGCTGTGCACTCGCGTAGTATAATTCTTCACTATCAAATATATCGTATGTTAATATTTGATTTAAATGCAGTTTTCTTTCGACACATTATAATCACACTTTCATAGCCGCGTCATGCGAAAATGGGTCTTATGCTTTCGGCCAGCGTATCTTAAACCCAACATGTGCATTTGCGCAGTCTGGGCAGAGTCGATGCTGTTCGCTATAAAAAATCTCTCAATGTGTTATGGTCTCATTATGTATCTCCTGACCATAGATGCGCAGGCTGAGTGGGCTATATATATATGATGGGCGCATATGGAATAAGACCAATTTTCGCATGACGATGGTCATTAAAAATCTCATTGCGAATTGTAAATGGCACATATTGGCACAATGCTTTCCGATTCGAAATTGAATTCAACATAGCAAACTTGTAAATAAGGGCAGCCTATCCAGGCGTTCAGGAACGACTTCCATACGTGCTGACCGAGTACGGCAAACATTGTGGTTGGATAATTCAATGATTTCCCCTTATCGTGACATTATACTATTTCGGTAAAAAAAAAATTAGTGAACGAGTACTGACCCTGAAATTTTGCGAGATGGATTTTAACGCTTTATTGTATTTGGGCCACGATTTGTGTCGTTTGAACATACAGAGAGTAGTTTGGAGTTCCTAACACTGAACAGTGCAACATCCTTTGCGCAGAGCACTGGCACAGTGCTGAAGCCAAAGTTCAGAGGTTTTATCTTGAATCAGCCTATGAAATATTCGAAAATATGCATGCGTGTCTGCTGGCGTTATGTAAAAGTCATTAAAGGTGAAAAGCTGGGTAAAACAGCTGCGCCGAAAAAGCGAATTAGTGCTCTATACCTATGTTTAGGTCAGAGTTGTTGACACCGTGTGAACTGCTAGGGTAACAAGTAATGCATAAACAACAAAACTAGTTCAACAGCGCTGTCTTTACGACTACCTCATTCGTGAGTAAAAGGTAATGCTTGCATATTTATTTTCATCAGTTATCTTATTGTATATTTTGAATTTGTATATGGTGCCAAAAATCAAAAGTTTTGTACAGGAAATTTTTATCATGAAATTATATTCTTAATGAGATAGGTATTCGATACTCCAACAATATTCATTGAATATGATTGTGATTGCAAATTGTCTTTATATTCAGTTTTCATTATCATTTTCATCATACTTTCTATGCTTTCAGAACGTCAAAAAGGGCCATGTTGTTGTTAATTTTTTTAAGTTATCTCTATGAAATAAATAGGATAATAAAAAGTGCACACAAATCTCGACCCGTGCGTTATTTATAAATGATAAATTTGAATGGCGTGTGTTCATTTCAAACTTGCGATTAATTTAAAAAAAAAATGAGTTGCGGCTTAAATTATGCAAGAGCGAACAACTGCAGTGCCTTCAGCGCTTTGTTTTATGTATGTCGTTGCGACGACGGGTGTTCGAAAAGTCTGTTTAATAATTATGTTCCTTAATGGATTAAATGATCCTGAATCTCCGATTAATTTTGACAGTTCCACGCCCCGAATTCAAACAAGCTGTAGGTTTCGGGGGAGGAATGTCCCGAATGGCAATGTCGGCTGATATGGCAGGAGGATCAGGCGGGGGCCAACAGGGCCCACAGGGCCAGGTGAGGACAGAGTTCCCTGAAACGTGGCTGTGGAAGTCTGGGATAGTGACGTAAGTATCGTCTCATCGTGTTTTTGTTTATTGGGTATAGTTTTTATACATCAACATGCTCCATGAACTGCGTTGAAAATTGCCATCAGTTAGCGACGGCTATCGAGCGTTCAGCGTTCATCGTTGAACGCAAAGATTATTAATAACATGTAAACGTACGTACGATTATAATGGAATGCCGATTATTGAAGCTATATATAAAAGATGTGTTATGTATGATTGGGACATGGATATTTTTGTGAGACATTCACTTCAATTCATACATGTATTGGTATGTAAACTTTACAATAGTTGTTTTCAATTTTTAAGCAACGGTGAAGTAACTTTCCCGGCCAATGCCCCTGACACGGTTACAGACTTTGTAGCGAACGCTTACGCCATCCACCCTGTGTCAGGACTCGGTGTTGCCCCAGTTACATCAAATGTAAATAGACCGTGCTCTGTGAAAAGGGGGTTTAATTACTGTGCGTAAATTGTCGTCCCAGATTAGCCTGTGAAGTCCGCACATGTTCATCAGGGACAACACTTTCCGCCTTTACTTGATATCTGCTAAGTAGAGACTTTTTTTAAACAAAAATACAATACAATACAATACAGGGTCATCTTGGTCGACACTTTGCGCACATGCATTAACCTCCCTTGTCACAGAGCACGACCAAAATATTGATAACATGTGTTTTTTTAGACTTTAACATATGTTAATACGAATGAGGTCTTTATTGCATTGCTGTAATTTTTAATTACGCCAATGCAATACATAAAATACTGTTTAGTAAACGTTTAATTGCTTTGAGCTGCTCATCTGCTTTTGATGCATAAACAGTGAACATTTTTAATTTCAACTGTTCATATAAACTTACCTAAATAACCATCTTATTTACCGTCGCTCGTGAATCAACATTTATTATTAAAATTGTTAAGAAAGTTTAATGCTATGCATTTTTCACATTCGGACGAGAATAGCATGACCTTTTCTCTATATATTCCATATTTAAAATTAATAAATTCGATGATGGAATCACTTGCTATTGTTTACCAATGATTTGCCAACTCAAAACTGGATTGACAAGTATCTACAAGTAATCTATGCACAATGTTCAATTTATCATCTGGTTTGCCTCATGTGTCTCATTGAATACGTCCGTAATTAAAGAATTGTGAAACTACTACGTTCATTCACATTTTACATTCAGCTGACGGTGTTCTTGCCGTTCTTCGTGAATCTTCAACTTCCATATTCAGTCATCCGTGGAGAGTTGGCTGTGATCCAAGCTAACGTGTTCAACTATCGGAACACCGGCGCAAAGGAATATGTAAGCAACTTTTTAAAAAAGGCTCCAGTGTGCTATATACAATATTTTTCAAGCAGATTGATATTTGTAGAGCAAATCTTTGCACACTTCTTTATACATATATTTTTTTTTTCACCAAGAGTTTAAATTTTGGGTGCGAAAAAAATTTTTTTTTTGTAATTTCAAAGGCTGATACTTATTTCAACATTTAAAAAATAATAACTTCGGTCTTCAGACATATTATTCTTATGCATCCATTCATTTTTCTTAAATAACTAAAATGATGTTTTAGTATACTTTCTTTTCACGTTATTGTTTGAATTGTTTCAGGCTTCCGTACGCCTAAAATTCTCGCCTGAATACGATATTGTCTCTGTCGACAGCGCTGGGGTTGAAACGATCATTACAGATGATTATGTGAAATGCATCGATGTGAGTAAACGTTTCAACTGTTTTATATTATTTTTGTCTATCGTTATGTACGATATTATGGATGATACAAGACCGGAGTTCTATCATTCACGAATGAGTCTAATATCTTTACATTTGAGAATTAGGCAATAAAATAATAACTTGAGAAACATACTGCTTAACACTGAAACAATATTTGAATAATTATTATAGTTATATTAAATCAGGATATAGAAACACATATAAAAAGAATAAACAAATAATAAACATACATCAATAAATGCAAAATTAACATAATTATTTAAAAGTTCTCATTTAAGAAAATTTCGGTACGATATGTTCACTTTATGGATGATCGTGTTTAAGGCGAAACAAGGTGGCGTCACTCCTGTGTTTTTCAACATTCGACCAAAGGCCGTCGGAGTTTCAGAGATAAGTGTTCGGGCTACAATTCCTCCTCCCGTGAACATCTTTGATGAAGTGGTTCGGCAACTCACTGTCAAGGTACGTTGGACCCTGTCGTGCTTACCTTTTAAAACGGAGCCCCAGGAAAATATGAGTGTGAAACCGCAAGGTTCAAATAAAGGCTCCATAAAGTGTGTTTTTTTTCAAATCATGACAAAAGTCTAAAATTTGCCCTTTCTGTGTTTAGACGATAATGACATGTTTAAATATAGTTATATTTTAAGTGTGACATCAGATTGTTGGCCTCTTAAATGTTTGTTCGAATCATACTCCTGCTTCCGAAATCACCAATGACCAATAGTGCAGATGAGCGATCAAGGCCCAACCTGTCCCTCTAGTTTAATTTTGAATTCATTAACGTGTAACTTATTAACTGTTTAACTAGTTTACGAATGACAACATATGTTGTAACGTGTGAGTTAAATGTGATTGCAATGGAAATAATTAGATATTTACTTATCATCGATAGAAAAAGTTTAGTTTAAATAAATTTGATTAACCCGAGTGGTTAGTTTTATAACAAATATTGCACACTGCATAGTTACCACAAAATGTTTTACAGCAAACATTTTCAACTAATTTCTTTTAGCTCTTGATTATGTATGAAACATGAATTAATAAGGAACGGACTGAGTTGACGTAAAACGTGCAAATGGTTGGTATTTATGCAAAATCCTATAAGAGTGTTTTCTTTTAAACCCTAACCATGCTCTTATGATAAACCACAGGCTGAAGGCGAGGAGAAGCAAACGAACCAGGCCGTGTTGATCAGCATGCAGAGGCCCGGCTCACAGACCGAATCTAGAACCATAAAGTTCCCCACCGCTGGACTGGTCCCAGATTCTCAGAAAATAACCGTTTCTGTCGTCGGTAAGCGTTTGTGAGCAGACTAAAAGCTATGCTACTATTTGACCGTATCTAATAAGCGAGACAAGTTGTGCTGGTTGGTCAATATTTTCACAATCCTTTGGTATGCTATTATGCTGATTTCGGAGCTAATGCCACGTAGCAAAGTTATTGACCATCTCCAGTTTAATGTTCCTTGTTAATATGTCATGTTTTTTTATTTCACTTTACACATCTTACATACGCAACATAGCTTCAACTCTGATTATATTTCAGGTGATTTGTTTGGGCCCTCTCTTAAAAACATCGACGACCTTATCAAAATCCCGGACGGAACAGGTGAACAGAATGTGCTCAACTTCGCTCCGGCGGTGTTTGCGGCGCTTTACATGCAGAGAACCGGTCGCTTTGCCAGTAACATAGATCTTCAAAACAACATCCGCATAGCGTTGCTGAAAGGTACTATTCTGATGTATTTCCTCACATTTAAACATTTAATAGTGATATTATTCTGTTCATCTGTTCCTTTTGAGTGAATTTTTTCAAACGTATTTTCAACGAAACAACTTGTTAATTGGTTTTAACTTGTTCTGAACAGTAACGGCTGCGAGTCTGTCTCGTTAATTTCTACAGACAATACAAAAGAAATATATCGTTTAAACAACGGTTACCGGCCAAACTTGAACAATATGAAAAGAATGCATACACATGTATATCTGTCCATGCTTCACTGATAATACACAAACAATTTTCATTTCAATTGATCCCAGGAATTGTTTACACGTTTGTTTTAAGGGTATCAGCGACAGCTTATCTATCAGCGAGGGGACGGTTCATTTAGCAATTTTGGAGACGCTGATGACAGCGGAAGTCTGTGGTATGCTTATATCTTGCCATTTATTAAGTGTGGTATTTACAAATTGTGTGCTATCGCTGTAAAGAAGGATGAATTATTAGATGAAGCCATATCAATAAATTGAATGTACTTCGTTTTATATTTCATCATCAGTATTTTTTCGAATGCGGTTTTTCATAACAGACTCACGTAATTCATCGTTCGCATTTTTGCCAATATCGGGTTTCATTTCAGGCTCACGTCATTCATAGTGCGGGTCCTCTCCCAAGTAGATCAGCTAAACATCGTCAACATCGATCCCCAGGTGATCGACCGAGCCAGTGCGCTACATCCTTGACAACCAGAACCTCGACGGTGACTTCGCCAACACGGGCAAAGTCATTCACCCGGCCATGCAGGGCGGCTCAAGCTCGAGCGTAAACGCCTTGACGGCATTCACATTGATCGCTCTGTATGAAGTACAGAGAGCTGAGATACTGACGGTAAGTTTCGGCTAATTAATTCAGGAAAGTTGGTTGTGCTAGTTTTATTTACATAAAGATTTGTTTTCTAAGACGTGGCTAGTTCACGGTGCAGCCTTATGTTTTTAACCCACCGTCGATCATAAAAGCCAGTGTTTGAGCCTGCATGTATTCGTAGGCGCCCCATTTCTCCAATAACCGTTTATTTAATTTCTTAAAACTTAACCTGGCTAACATGTTTTTAATCAAACTGGTCTAAAATTTAAAATGTATCATACAGAATTGAAAAACACGGTTATCTGAACGCCACTGCGAACTATAACATACCATTATTGCGTAAGGAAAATATGCCTTTATGTTATCTCACACTATTCATAACACACCGTATACATATAATGCTTGTTCAAGAAAAATATTCACCTTCATCAATGCATTTCTTTCAGGAGCAGGCGACAATTACACGATTAAACGACGCATGCTGTCAATGCTGCTACGTTCCTCGTTAGAAACATTCCCTCCATGACGACCGACTACGAGAAAGCCATCAGCGCGTACGCTCTCGTCAGAAACAATGTCAACCACGCCGACTTCTTGCTGAATTCACTGGAGTCAAGCGGGAACAAGACCTCTGATAGTAAGTATATATAAAGAAGGTAAGTGATGTATGTTTCTTGCATACTTGTGTATAGAACTGTGTGATTATTTTAATACAACGGTCAATTATTTATCATCACACTTATTGTACCTAATGTGACTTTGTCGTTTTTACCATACATATACGATGTGTGGACTGCCTAGCTGATTAGTATTTTGCATACACATCACTCTGCTTGGGATGTATTATTTATTATACCTTCTCAACTGCCTATGATATTTATATACTATAATTATAGTGAACCACTGTTGAATGTTTTTGGGATAATAAGGTAAACCCCATATTGGTGTATAGCATTCTATGCGGGATGTTCTTGTATGGTACGGCAGTACATGAATCGATGCACTGCGTTATTTTAGGAGACGGAACGTATTGGAAGAACACAGGCTCCAACTCCTTAGAGACTGAAACCACGGCGTACGTACTCCTCACCTACAGCGTCAAGAACGACACAGTCAAAGGCCTGCCCGTCCTCCAGTGGCTTGTGAAACAACGCAACGCCTACGGAGGATTCTATTCCTCTCAAGTAATTGAACAACTGAAAAGATTAAAACATATAACCAATTTACGAATAAACTTCTCTTCATACTTTCTGTCATAGAAAAAAAAATCTCACAAGCAAACTTCAAACCACATCCATAGAAATTGTCACTCTTCAAAATGTAAACCGAATACGCGCTTATATTTCGTTTAAAGCGTCCTTTGTTTTCCCTGCTTATATATTTATGTTATCGAAAAAAAGAAGATATAAACCATGCTCAATATACCTCGGTAAAAAGCGATTGTCTTTGTAGGACACGGTTGTTGGCCTCCAAGCCTTGACGGAGTTTGCCAAACTCATCTACTCGAAGGTTGTTGACCTGACGTTGGCAATAAAGAGCAAGACAGGCGGAGTAGAGAAAGTGGAATCGATGCTGACTCTAAATTCTGCAAACCACGACGTGCTCCAATTTGTTGAGGTAAGCGTTTAAATAATATCAAAATTACTTCAGTTGTGGACATTATAAGGAACATATAACGAGTATGTAAAACATAAATAAATCTTATAATAATAAAAACGGCATTGTTGATGTCAAATAAACAGGAGCTTGAGAACACGCTACAATACCTTCTAGTTGATTGCTGACCGCCAAAGCCATATTTTACGTGAAACATTGAGATTTTGAAAATCCTTTATGATACTTTGAAATACGTTTTCTTATATTTTGATGTAACATGTTTCTATCGAAACATATGTTGGACATATTTTAAACTATTTTGATCGATTTTCTTTAGTTCGCGAACAAGGTTGATGAGGTTATAGTACAAGCAAACGGATCTGGGCTTGCTCTTGTGGACGTAAGTTTTATTACACATACACGGATAAAACCACAGTATTAGGGTATCATAGAGAGATGCTAAGTTTTATGTTCATTGATTAAGTGTGCAGAGTATTTCAACAGTACACATTTGTCAGTACAAAATAGACCATGGCTTAGTAATAAATCATTGACGAAAGCTATTGAATATATTAAAGGGGCCTTTTCACAGATTTTGGCATGTATTGAAGTTCGTCATTAAATGCTTATTATTAATACATGTTACCATTGGATCTAAAAATCTCCAATAAAAAGCAAGAAAAAAAGAGAAGAAAGAAAAAAGTAACCCTCAACTGGATACTGACCCCTGGAGTAAAAGCCTATCGCTTAGACCACTCGGCTATCCGTGCTCATGCCATCACTATTGTATTTTATACTTTATATAAGCAATCCTCGTAGTATCACAAAATATAAAGACAACAACAGAACTCTCCAAATTATTCAGTCGTTCCGCGTTACAACGCTTTATAATTTTCAAGTTTTTAAATCGTCAAAAGACGCATATACTGGATATTTTAGAGAATAGCAAATGTTAAGTATGACCGTTTCCTCACATATATCATAACTACAAAGAAAATTTGAGAATCTGAAGCAGTTTTACCAAAACGTGAAAAGGCCCCTTTAAGATGCTGGAACTTTAAATATAAACACATATTATGTCATGTTGCTTTTGCGTTTATAACGCCTTCTCTACACAAAAGGAGATTTTAATACCATGATAATGTTTTAACAACATGATGCTTACAAAAAAGTTTTTTACACAAATACAATATTTCTTGATAAAGATGAACATTTTGATTGAATCTACAGATAAACCAGTTCTACAATGTGAAACAAGACGAGAAGCCTCCGAAGTATATCCTCAATGTCACTACATTGGAGGAACAGGCAAACAGCTACACTGCCAAAGTGTGCGCAGCGTAAGTGTATGTTATGGATTTATTGTGTACTTAAATCGGGAAACATACGGCAGACAACGGTCATAAACATACAACAGATTTACAGCAACTGCTGTACATTTATACGCAAAATCAAGACCCAAACAACGGCCATCAGACGTCAATGGATTTATAATATAAAGCCACCAACGTTCATGGTTTGGCGTTTTTAAGTATTCGACCAGATGCCTTTTTTTCAAAGTTGTAAGATGCCAAATCAAAGATTGATATATTCAGAGAGAAAAACAAGCATATGGCTGAATGATTTATAATTGTACAAAAACCTTTACACAAACAGAACGATGTCTCAAATTCACTAGTATGTTTCTAATAACATCTCGGTTTTCGTATGTAGTAATAGACCAATATAGTAGACGGCCCTACAGTGAATGGAAATAAATGTTACTTCCAGGTTCAATATTCCAAACAGTAAAAGCAACTTAGCAATTATTGACGTAGGAGTTGTTTCCGGCTTTGAGCCTTGGCTTGACCAAGTCGCTGTGTCAGGAAACCTGAAGCGGAAGGAAGAGGCCAATGGGAGACTTATCCTTTACTATGATGAAGTAAGCTTTATCTGCATCATTGTATGTATGATTGTGTTGACGCAAAGAGTACAAGCGAATCGGATGTGATTGTAAACGCGGAATATAAACGTTTACATATATTCCTAAGAGTTGAAACATTTAATATACATGCAATTTTCTTATTGTTCTCAACAAATATAGTATATGTATTTTTTTCATGATGCTAATAGGATAACATATTGCTGAGCAGATATATGATGGGTTTCTTTTATTATCTAGATTCCATCTGAAGAGGTGTGTGTATATGTACCTGCTAGGCGTATCTCGGCGGTGTCTGGTGTGAAGCCCGCGACAGTAGTCGTCTATTCGTACTATAACCCCAGTAAGTATCCCCCGCCTTTGGTTACTTTATAGAATATACATTTCTTTTACCAAAGTCGTAGAAGGAAGAATCTAACACAAACGAATAATTAGTTAAACTGGTAATCTACTAGCACAAGTATTATCTATCGCACCTGTATTGGTAATTAAGTAGAATATGACGAGCTAAGAGACCCCGAATGCGCACAGAGGAAATAACGTGTGATAATAATCTTATTTCGGCTTTCCACTTGTACTATAACCACAGAAAGTTATCAAATGTCATGGGTATGAGAAGTTTCTTTTTGTTAGGATTTGCCCTGTTTTAAACAATAATTCGGTCATATGACGGCGGTAAAATGACCTATTTACAAATGCCCTCGGTAAAAAGGCTTATCAGCACTAATTAAACACTACTTATGCCAGTTAATGACATTGTCCTACTTGACTCAGAGGTAAGCAAATGGTCGTAAAATTATAATATATCATCTCAAATAACGCCTAATGATAATCAAATGTATAACTATAATCTTAATGCCAGGAATACCTTAATTATCTACAGTGCAAGTACTTGACGATGTCAATGCACCTTGATGGCACTTACGTGCTCCATCTTTACTTGTATATATGCGTACGGTGTTAATATTAACACATAGCCTATTTTTTATAAACCGTCAAGGCATGACTAATTTAACAGTGGTTAAGTAAGTTGAATGACGAAAATGAGACAGATCAATAAATCACGCACTTAAGTAAATGTATTCATGATTTTCAAAACATCATTATTTTCTAACCGTTAAACATATTGTAAAGCAACACGACGAGGCACACTAACCAAATTTCTACAGGTTCGAGTTCCAACATTTAAGCTTTTCTTAAAGCGAGTATTTATAATAGTTTGTATTTTTATATGATGTTCGTGAACATTGAGGTGTGTATATAAAAGTTTAAAGTTTTTTCTACTTTTCTTCGTGTTTGCTTCTGACTCTTTCCCAAAATTAACAACAAACGATGGATCAATTCAAATGCAAAAATTATTTTCATGTAAGTATTTTGAAGCATAAGGTAATCTTGGAATTCGTGTGTAATTACTCAATTAATTAATTATTCAAATACAAATGGAAAACAAGTCCGCTCCGATCAAACCATTCGTTGAAAAGCCGATTTTCTTCCGTTCGACCATGGCAACGGATAGAATATGTGACGGGTAATATATATATATATATATATCATAATAAGCTTTTCGGCCACTGTGAACATGGGGAATACAATGACGTTTAGAATAACACAAAGAACACATTCAACCGATATGAAAATATAAATAAATATACACTATATAACTCAATTGCTTGCACACCTAATGTGTTCGTTTCAGACGAGCGGGCAATGAAGGAGTATCTCCCCTCCAACCTGCAAAGTGAAGGAGTGTGCACATCATGTCCGAACTGCTGTTCCGCAGCGAACACTGTTCCTCTAGCGGTAAGGATTAAAGTGTCCATGTCAAACAACATCTTAAAACCGGAAATAAAAAAATAGCCATTCACAATGACCATGCTAATAAAAGCAATGTTATTTCATTCTAATTTCAAGATTTCAAAGAAAAAACACACAGTTTATCAAAACCGTTAACAACAGATACATTTTACAAAGACACTATAAACAAAACAATCGTGTATTTGAACAATATGTCCTGGTGTGCTATTTTTAGTATACACGTAAATGTATCATATATGGGTTTGTTATGAGATTTTTACCTTTTTTCTATTCCAGAACTGCGGAATTATGCCATAATAGAGGCCGTCAACAAGATAACCAGTTGATGCATTTTCTGCTTCAACACAATATCGTTGTCAGAATAGTCAGTTTAAGTGTACTCAGTTTCACATTGCGACATTAATCATGTAAATGCAGCGCATGTTCCATAAACTTGTACTTACCCGTACTTTGAACATTGCCATTATTATATAGTTTATTTCTGTTGAGTTTTCTGTTTGTGTCTGTAGCTATAATCCCTTTGTATCCGTATGATACTTTTATTTAATAAAGTAACACAAATGCCCATTGCATTACGTTTAGTATGTACAATAGCTATTTTTATATAACACATTAACTACTTTCAAGTTTCAACAGACATTTTATTATGTTCAAACTGTGTGCACGATACATGAACATAGTGTGTTGCTGTTTTGTGTGTTTCAATTTATCATTGGAGCCGCATCTCATTTCTAAACCCAGGTGTTTTAAATGAACCATTACTTACGATAATGTGCATCGAAAAACATTATACAATTATTTGAATTCGCAGATAACCCTAGTGTTGCACGTTTAAATATGAAACAATACTTCGGACTCACAACAGAAAACACGTCACATTCATTTTCTTCAACATTTAATTTATGTAATAAAATATAAAGAATAATAAAGCATATATAAACAATAACAATAAAGTATCACAATATTAAAAGGTGGCAAAATGCCAAACGTATCGTATTCAGAATTATATGGAAGTACGAAATATTACAAACTAAAAAATGAGATCCGCTGTCGGAGACATATGCCCCATCCCCTCTC
Organism: Dreissena polymorpha; assembly: GCF_020536995.1. NCBI lineage: Eukaryota > Metazoa > Mollusca > Bivalvia > Myida > Dreissenidae > Dreissena > Dreissena polymorpha. Next base: position 59,134,052 of record NC_068358.1, on the reverse strand, counting down.
TCAAACAGGGCTTTGATTTGAACTAGTGACTCCAATCTCAATAGGGGTCATCTACTGTCCAAGGCCAATGTACATGTGAAGTAGCAAGCCAATCGGTCAATTCGTTGACAAGTTGATCAGAAAAGATTTTGACACTTACTGTGAAAGTAACCAATATTAATAGGGTTCATCTACTGTCAAAGTCCAATTCACATAGGATGCATACAGCTAATCGGTCAATTTGTTGACAAGTTATTGATCGGAAACGATTTTCCCACTTATTGTGACGTTGACCATGACCTTTGACCTAGTGACCCCAAGTTTCAACTGTCCAAGGCTAATTCACATGTAAAGTATCAAGCCAATCGGTCAATAAGTTGATGAGTTATTGATCGGAAACAATTCTCACACTAATTGTGACCTTGACAATCGAACTAGTGACCCCAATTTCAATAGCGGTCATCAACTGTCCAAGGCCAATTTACACGAGAAGTATAGGCTAATCGGTATATTCGTTGAAGAGTAATTGATCGGAAACGATTTTCACACTTATTGTGACAGTGGCTTTGACCTAGTGACCCCAATTTCAATAGGGGTCATCTTCTGTCCAAGGCCAATGATCCTGTAACGTATCAAGCCAATCGGTCAATCCGTTGACGAGTTATTGATCGGAAACGAACTGGTCTACCGACAGACCGATGGACCGACATCCAGCAAAACAATACACCCCCTCTTCTTCGAAGGGGGGAATAAAACATGTACCCAAAATTCAAGCAAAAACACAGACAGTCTAACGCCGTTATTGTCATACATGCAAATCGATATTAATCTCGAAAAACAACATGTACGCCATACTCTTCAGAGGTTTGTAGACTTAAACTTTTACAGACGTTTGTTTTCACCAGAGGAGGCTGAATTTAAAATCTATGAATGATAAAGTATTCATCTTTATTATGAATAGCACTCATGTACATTCATGTAACAAAGAACTATTTCTGAGTTAAAAATATTTAACAGTTACGCCATCAGTGCACGCATATTTCTTAAATATACACAAAATAAACACTTTGGAATGTTAGACGACCCAAAACGAAGATATACATCCTCGTGTCAGGCAGTTATGATAAAATAATTTATAAAAAATGTCGCACACGTGCTTAATGAAAAATATATATACTGTAGATATCATATATGATTTTTACATATAATAAAGATAAAACAGGATGCAACAAATATAATTTACTTAAAATGCAGAAATTATGGATGCAATTTTGTCATTTATTTTCATTATAAAATTGTCTTTGGTTATGTGTTCACTCTTCTTAAGGGTTTCGACACTCAAACGTGGAGGTACATGCTAACATTCATATAAACATTTGCAGCCACATTTTCTATTTCCAAAGAAAACTGATGAAAACATGATTCAATATCTACACGTAAATTAATAAACGAGCATAAACACCCAAGGCTAAGAAATGATCAGTATCTACAATTTTTAATATATATTTTCTGATTAAACATTGCTGATATTGATCGATCGGCGTAGTACTAATGTAATCATATAATCCACATTACTTCTCCGCTTTTTGACCAGAAGTACCATGTTTTCGAATTAAATGCTCGATTTTGATATTCAGGTCTCGTGTAGGTCCAGACTTGGTAGATTTTTCACCGCTGCTGTCTTTTTGATTGGCCCCTTCCTTGGGTCTAGAATCCTCTGGTCTTCTGGTATATTGCTGGAACGTGCGAATGCATACACATCTGAATGTTATATTACTGTATAATACGATGGTGATTTGTGAATAGCCTTTTGAAAGAACTCTCTAATAAACTTAAGTTCAATAATTATTTCCCGTAACACAATTAAAGCATGTTGCTATTTCATCCCACAATTTTATATCTAACATCAATTGCTTCATATTTAGACTATAATAACTTTAATTGAGCATAAATCCACACCGATACATAAGAATTAACACATTAAACTACACCACAATGAGAAGTAAGTTTTCAGAACAACTTCTAGTATCCTATATATAACTATCCATAATAATGCCTTTTAACATTTGAATCCGATCTTTGGCTCATTTAACATAAGGATAAGTCTATATTCTACAAACACACACTTGCAAAATAATGCCTCATAACATTTGAATCCGATCTTTGCCTTATTCAAATTAAGGATAGTCATTGTTTTATCTATAAACGCAAACCTGCTAGTGTCTACTTGGTTGAAAAAACATTTTGCTCCAAACACAAATCTTGAGCACTAAAATGTGTTTCCCAGTATGTCTATAACTATTGCTGGTTATGAAGGATTGAATAAGAATATAAGCATTATTCAAATAATATAAAGAATGCAAATGAAGTTAAATGTAATATAAGTTTCCGGAGAGCATCATTAAATACGCTAAGATAATTTTAGTAAAAATAGTTGTTTAAATGTTGAGGTAAAATGTGTTTCCTCTCTATCCAACCGATAATAGTGTATTATTCGTTTGCAAACAGAACATGTGCGACCTGCAAAACAGACAATATACAATGCTGCAAACACATAAGACCGAAACGCATTGTAATCAATGGCATAATTGCCATAGTAAGTCATGGTGAGGAAATACAATACTGATATAAAGTATTTGAAATCAGTCTGCCACCAGAACAAAAACGCAGAGGCACGAAACTTTGCAACTGCTAGTTAAACACCTAGCTCCCAATATTCAATAAAGCACTGTGCATATTGTTTCAGCCTTGATTAAAGGTGTTTTTTCTTACATGTTCAAGCGTGCAAATGAAATTTGCCACCGTGTAACAATGTGTACGAGAATCATGAAAGACTGAAGAAAAATCGTTACAGACAGTACCAATGCATAATGTTAACCTGGTGTTTAAAATTTATTCCTTATAAGAAAGTTAGATGTGTTTAATATTAATGCACATGTGTATAACCCTAACACCATCTGTAAACAATCACATTGCAAGACGTTACATTCAACACCTTTGAAGCAACATACATAATATGAAGATGGTTTTATCGGGTTTTTGAACTCTTAATGGATCTACTATCTCGCGACTTTGCGGATTTTCGTGTATCATCCTTTTTTCCCAAAATGTAAAGCAAGAAACTCGTCATTTCTGAAATGTTTAAAATGGAAAGCATCTGAACAACAATGCGGCTAAAGAGGACTCTGGAATTCAGTCATTTTCTATTCAAATTGTTTAAATAACTATTTTCAACCAAAGCATGCTCCCTTTGTAAACAGCTATGCCACAAAGTAACACAATTGTTAACAATTTGAATGTAATTTAATAAACCGAGTGTTAATAACAAAAGCAAATACAAAAAATAAAGTATAATTCTGTATGTATGAATACGAAAATAGTATACATTAATTTAAGATGAGAAGTTTTGTCCCTCATAATAAGTGTTTGCCACAAAGAAACCTTGACAACGTTTGGGTCAAAGCTGAAACGTTACTTTGCAATATGACTGTTTACAGGCAAAACATGAACACAAACAAAACAGTCCCCAACTATAAGCTGAATATGCCACCTGGAGAATCTAGATTTACTATGACTGAAGATTCTAGATCTACTTTCACGCCGTAGGACCTTCCTGTACCTCAGACTGGGCACTCTAGAGCCCATATTCGATATGGAGTACGAGTACGAGCTCCGGCGACTGCGATCCCCCAGGCGACTGGGACTAAATATCAGGATCACCATTCAAGTATCGCAGGACAGATAATTATGAAATTTTTTATTGAGTATTTCGTATCTTTATAACACCTGTTGTCTCAAAAAGAACGGAACATGAATACTTTTAAAACCATATACGAATTATTATAGACATGCGTGTGTCCTTATTTTTTGTATCCAAATATATTATATTAAGAACATCCGCTTTCTTATAGAATTGTGAATGATACCAAAGCATTTTGTTTATGTCACATTTTCACGCGAAACATGCGTATTGACAGACTACTCTTTTACAAGTCTTCGAAAACTACACAATAAATGTATACATTTGAATAAAAATACTTATAACGTTTGAAAAGAAAGCAACAGTGAATAATTGTGTGATGGCAATGGTAAACATTTTTATAACAAACATTATTTAATACATTACCTTTAAAGTTTAGCAAACCTCAGTTAATACAAGACTTACATACAACGCGTTAATACAATGAACACAATTAAAAAGCTATTAGATCTAGAGATTATAAATCAAAGCTTATATAAAACCAAACCCAACATCATTTTTGATTCAAATAACCTGATAACAACATAAAAAAGGACATGCGTGTCAAATGTTTATGAAACATTTGATAAGCATGAATGATTACAGAACAACAATATCCCTTACACCAATTTTCATGTAAAATGTCAAATCAAACCCGTATTTGTTTCTTGATTCTGTAAAAAGACAACCAAAGTTCCTATTGATGCAGTCACTTGCATCAACGTATTCAATGGCGTAAGCATAAACAGTGTTCTTTTATCTTGAATTATTAAATATGAATGAGCATTATTTTCAACACTGTTACAAGTCTGTCCCATGTATTAAATAAGAATAATAAACAACTCGAAACTTTTAGCATTCTATGAATTACCGTAACAGCAGGCAACCTACGATGTTAATTTACAAGCCTCAAAATTAGGAGCTGAGCCACGTTAAATATTAAATAAGTTTCAAACCTGATTCAGGCATTTCAATTAGCATGCGAATGAAATGATACCTATTCTCCGTGGAAACTCGCGAGGCTGGAGATTGGCTAGTTGAAGCCGTGTTTTGAGAAGAGCTTTTGCGCTCCTTTTCAAATAATTCAATATTGAGCAACCGCATCTTAAACCGATCAGCGTAGCTGAGAAAATTCGCAATTATTTAATATGAGCTTAAAATAACACGAATGTACAACTCCTACAGCTTAATATGTAATGGATGAGAAAGTGAACTAAAATATGAATACAATCAACAAAACCATTAAAACGGACATCAGATTATCCTAATATATAAATGCAAGCATTTCCGCGTGAGATCAAAATAATTCAAGCAAGCAAACTCATATGAGCTGGGTAATATGCATTGATTACTACATTTATTGTTATAACTGTTTTAAAAAAGAAAATGTAAACATTTGGTCGTTAATACAATGACTCATTAAATAAAACACAAGTCCTCCATAGCGTGCATCCCCTAGCAGTATATATCACCGTTTTACCATGTATAAATGAGCATTTACCAAATAAATGAATTAACTTACATTTTTCGATTAAATTACATAAATGAACAAAATGTATATAATTAAAAAAGAGGAAACTGTGACGCCGAATATGTTCTGGCAGTAAGCAATATGATCTGGCAGTTAGCAATCATTTTTTCTGAAAGATATGTCAGGGTTTTTATATTTGTAACCCTACCTTGTCCATATTTATAATCAACATTTATAACTGCATAGTCTATAGATCGCAGCGAAATACTCCTTAGGTAACAGTTTTATGAAAGCGAAAAATGGAAAGAAAAATTTTGTAAAATGGTGTGTAATCAGTTCTTAAATTGAATTACACATATGTTTGCAATATATGTTTCACAATCCCTAAAATAACACACTAACAGTACGTTGTTTTTGCCTTACCCCATCAGCCTTGGCGACCTTGACAATTCATCCGCCTCACGCTGCTGCACTCCTACTGCCGCGCGCTGTCGGGCTTTGTTTCCATCTATGTTGCCTTTTGTGGTGTTGATCTCCAAAACGTATTGCTTCCTTTCATCATTAGCTTTGTGGTAGGCCTATACAAAATTGTTATTAACTAAGTTCTGATACAATAAACATAACTATATGTGTAAATATTTATCAAATGTTAAAAATAATTTAATTTGTTTTCGTTTTTGTGAAGTTCACGAATAAAACCGAGTATAAATATCATAGAGGGCACAATGGAAGCTTTAAATGTATGCTATTAGAGTTTATGAGTGTAAGGTTATTGTTGACATAATATATACCTTTGATTCCTGATCTAGCCTCCACTCAAGGTCTCTGAGCTGGTTGTACAGCAACGCTTTCTCTTTCTCCATGGTCTTGACCATAGCTGGATTGGCCTGCATTAAGAGTTATTTTAACTTGTTAAACTTGAAAGGCGAGATAATGCACTTTATGGTAATACAACAACCAACAACAAGCTCTATAATGCATGACTAATGTGTCTAAATATTAACGAAATAAACATGAAGTGAAAGTCTAAATACATGTACACAAGTAAATTACAAAATGTAATACGCAATTCATAATTGTAAGAAGGAATAACACAAATATATTTATTAACAATTATTAACATCTGTAACAAATAAAGATGTATATTAATTTAAGTACTTTTGTGTCACAGAAGGTGAATAAACAGTTGTGCCAGGATTATTATACCTGATATTTTCAGATGAAAAAATGGTATAATATTTATAAAGAATAAGAGAAATTATAGAAGCAAATCAATATTGAATATGTATTTATGTATTGTAGGATTTGTTTTGAATATTATCCAACACCCATTTAAATATTGATAAAATACCAGTATAATACGAAAAAAACACCATATTATATTAGTATGTGATGTTATCTAGCGTAAATTTAACTTAAGTTGTTAAGTGGTTAAAGATTAACAGTAATGTTTGTTGATAAAACTAAATAGCCACGGATAAACAGGGTCTGCAAACCAATCTTAACTGCTAGTAATTATGTGTACACAATTTATGCGCAAACTGGTTTGGGATATATATGTTTGAAATAATCGGCCAACATTTTGCACGTTAGTATGAAAATCATAAACTCTGCCCGTAGCAATTTTACCACACTCACATGCGTTTCATGCACAGATACATGTACCTAAAAGTTAAAATGTTAACATACAACAAACAAAGCAAACAATTAAAACAAATGTAAACAAGAATATCAGTGAAACTGATGGGTGCTCCCCCAAGATGCGCTTTGTCAATCTATGTGTTAATAACCACCTTAAAAAATCTATTATTAGCCTCAGTGACCTTGACCCCAGTGACCTCAAACCTCATCAAAAGGTAGAGGTCCATGCAAGGTACCTACATGCCAAATATGTAAGAGATCGGTAAAATAGTGAAGGCACTATGAGAAATTGTAACAAAATTGTGACGGAAAAATCTATTATTAGCCTCGTTGACCTTGACCACAGTGACCTCAAACCTCATAAAAAGAAAGAGGTCCATGCAAGGTACCTACATGCCAAATATGTAAGAGATAGGTAAAATATTGAAGGCAATATGAGAAACTGTAACAAAATTGTGACGAAAAAATATATTTTTAGCCTCGGTGACCTTGACCTTGACCACTGTGACCTCAAATTTCATCAAAAGGTAGAGGTCTATGCAAGGTACCTGCATGCCAAATATGTAAGAGAACGGTTAAATATTGAAGGCGCTATGAGAAACTGTAAAAAAATTGTGACGGAAAAATCTATTTCTAGCCTCGGTGACCTTGACCTTGACCAAAGTGACCTCAAACCTCATCAAAAGGTAAAGGTCTATGAAAGGTACCTACATGCCAAATATGTAAGAGATCGGAAAAATATTGAAGGCGCTATGAGAAACTGTAACAAAATTGAGACGGACAAATATATTATTAGTCTTGGTGACCTTGACCTTGACCCCATTGACCTCAAACCTCATCAAACGGTAGAGGTCCATGCAAGGTACATACATGCCAAATATGTAAGAGATCGGTAAAATATTGAAGGCGCTATGAGAAACTGTAACAAAAGTGTGACGGAAGAAAGGAAGGAAGTAAGGAAGGAACTCCAAACTGGCAACTATATGCTCCCCGAAAATTTTCGGGGAACATAAAAAAAGAATTTCGTTTATAATCCGTAATTCTGTACGAACGGGTGCCTACGGCGCTAACATACATATACAAGAACAAAAAGTATGTTCTCAAGCTTTTTTCGAAATTATGTTTTAAATTCACAAAATGCTCTGCATTCTGGTTAAATGCAAACACAAACCAAGTGAAACAAATACATATTCATGTTGGTCACACAAGTTTGTCATGGTACAAAAATTGCTATTGGGAACTGAATTAAAACTGTTGCCCCCCCCCCCGCCACCCTCTTCACGTTAAAACGATATTAAGGTGGTTTTACTCAACCAAAACCTTAAGCCATTAGCTATATATTTATTCCTAGAACATACCCTCGGGTGTTATACTATAAATGTATAGTCGAAGGAAGTAGGCAACAATAAACATGTAGGGAATTACATTTTTACTTGCGCAGAAAAAAGTCATTATTTGCTGCGAATGATCTTTTCAGCATATCAAATCAATGTTTATTTTTTTCTTTTCTAACACGAACATTTAGCTTATTAAGGAAGAGCTATACCATTCCCTTAACAATAACATAAATAAAAGGGGTTCCATGTGCTAATTAAGTATTGGGGGAGGGCTAAAACGAAAAACAGTATAATAATAGTTTGCACAATGTTCCATCACAGAAACATAATAAAATAAACAGTCGTCTTAAAATAAGATTTCAGATCTTTGTTTCAATCACATTTTAAAACTTATGTCTGAATTTTGTTTCACTTGCTTCTTCCAAACAAAATCCAGTTTCTTGTTAAATTCACAAACAATTATATTGTATCAAATGATGAACAACATACAAATAAACAACCTTGGTTTCAATGTCCAACATGCCTTTAAGGTGTGATAAATACTGTAAAAATAAACAATATTCAATTTCAAAAGTTTACTATAATTATTTTTTTAGACATAACATTAATGTATGTCGAAAGCCAATATTATGCTCATGGGCAAAAAATAAATTAATGACATACACGTTAATGTATGCATATATGCTGCATAACATGACATATTGTATGGCCCATAACATTACATAAATGAATTACATAAATGTATGATATAAATGTTTGCGCATGACAAAATGCTCCTCATCGAGGTAGCATTAATGTATGCTGCAAGGCCTGGCATAATGCATGTCACATGACATGACATAATTGTCAAATGACAAGATGTACACTGCATTACAAAAAGTACGCCGCATGACATTATGTACGCCACATGACATGAAAAACATGTGTGCCGTGTTACAAAAAATTTACGCATGATACATATCATTACATGACTATAATGTATGCCGGATGGCAAGACAGTAATGTATGCCGCTTGACAAGATGGTAAGACAATGACATTGACTTGATAAAAAAGACAAATTTTGCAATAAAATAAAAGGATTATACCTAGCTCACGATTGAGACAATATTCAGCAAAGTGTAGCGTAAAAGTTGATATTAATGCATCGTCATTTAATGTTTGTGGTAATATATATAAATCTATGTCTGTTACTGACAGCATTTTGATAATATGATCTTTAACAAACAATTGCACAGGAATAATTTCCATGCGAATTAAGTGTTCAATTGCATTATAACTAGCGCTAGCTTCAACCTGAATGCAACGAATTATTTATTTAATAATAAATCTTAAAATGAATCATTATTAAGACAGATTTCATGTTCAACCAAATCACATAGCCTATATTCTTCAAACACGTGTACCTTCATTTCGTCTTAACTAAATAAATTTAAAATTATGACTTAACCATGACTTAGTATACATTTTATTATAGCATGCCATAACAAACAATCAACCCGTACTTACGTCTGATAGATCATCAAATGACTTGGCATCACGCGGAGTCTTGCCAGCTGAAATAAAATAGTTTGTATCACACCACAGCAACAACATAGTGTATTTGTATGAAACATATACATATCAGAATACAGGAAACAATCCCTTGTTAACCAATAAAATTTACTAACTAGGGTTACGTTGTGGACCCCAGACTTGTGACGTTTTTAAATGTGTACATGTATATAAAATTTGTATAATCTGTGTCAGAAAAAAAACAGATGAATGAAAGTGTCTTGCGTATTGCTTTCTATGAGACATACTGACGTTTTACTACAGCACTAAAATGTCAAAAAAGCATTTGGCATCTGAGAATAAAAACAAGGTTCCTGGATATTTTGTTTTACTTCCGATTTACATTCTAACTAAACACAGTTGTGAGTTATATTAAATAAAAACTTGCATATAACATCTCAAAATATCAAATTTTACAATAAGTTAGGGGAAAGTGACTATAAACATAAACATAAATAACATTGAATAAATATTTAACAAATAAAATTGTAAGAAGAAATGGATAAGAAAACAGATCTTTATCTTTACAAAACTTAGATAGTGCATATCAAGTGCAAAACGTCAGTTAAAATATTAATACCCTTTTCTCCAAAACTAGAATGGTGTTATTGTAAATTTAAAGGGAAATCTAACAGTTTGATAGTTTAATGAACACGTTTTATAGAGTAACCTATATAATCAAATGTATTAAATTAAAGAAAAGTTATTGAATCATGGGAAGTCATAAGTCACAAACAATAGGGTAAAATAAGTATTTCAAACAATAACACACATAAACAATAGCAACAATGCTAAAATACAAATATGACATAATTGTGAGTATTGACTAATGAAATATAATATGAACTAGCAGATAAGAACATACATACAAACATTGACTTAAATGAAATGAAGTTCGATATAATTTTTGTCACAAACTGTATTGTTTAATGCATAATATTTATTACATTAATTAACATTAATAAATATATTTTAATAGCTTTGTGTTTATAATAAATATCTCAATTTATCTTTAAAACAATTAAAAAATTAAGATCATTAGCTTTGTGTTTATAATAAATATCTCACTTTATCTTTTAATTAATTAAAATACAAGACACCGTCGGAGACGGTTGATGCTCCCAAAAGGTTTTTTTGTCACAATATTGCACTATATATTCAGATAAAAGGAAACGTCTTGACAGTAGTTGGGGGGACAAGATTTTTTATATAGAAAATTTCAAAGGGCCATAACTCTGTGAAAAATCATCCGACCAGAACCCGCTGATAATATGCACATCTCCTCTTGGTAGTGAAGCTTCCTTTAAAGTTTCATTGAATTCCGGTCATTAGTTGCTGAGAAATAGCCCGGACAAGAATTGCACTATATGTACAGTTAATGGAAAATTTCAAAAATTTAAAAGGGCCATAACTCTATGAAAAATCATCCGACCAGAACCCGCTGATAATATGCACATCTCCTCTTGGTAGTGAAGCTTCCCATAGTTTCATTGAATTCCGGTCATTAGTTGCTGAGAAATAGCCCGAACAAAAAGTGTGCACGGACGGACACACGGACGGACAGACGAAGCGGCGACTATATGCTCCCCCCCCCCAAAATAAATTTTGGGGAAGCATAATAAAGATCTTGTACTTGCATTTGACACGCAAAAGGCGATGATGTCAAATGTGAACGAATTAGACATGTGCCCCGCCCCCAACCCATGCCTGGACAGGGAGATTTCGACTATATATTCTACAGTCCTAGTTTCTTTCTAAATGATCGTGAAAAATGGTCATTCAACTGTGAAAAACAGACAAAAGGTCGAAATTCTCCCCCAAACGCATCTCAACCGAAATTCCTTTCTGTGTGATCTATAGGACTTTAAACTATGAAACATTAGGGGAAATCCAAAAAGACGTTAAAGAAGAGTTCAAAACACTATCTCTAGGAATTACGGACTTACGTTAGGACGTATATATGTACAGACCTATTGACGGACCATTCAATGCTTAAAATATTTTATTCATTGGGGCATAAACATTCATTCAAATTAAAACGAGAGCTGTCTCCATCGGAAGACATATGTCCCCGAAAAACACTTTTTCGAAACCTAAACGCAGATTTCGAAACCTAAACGCGGACCCTAAGTTCAAGGTCAAAGGGGTCAAAATTTGTGTGCGTATGGAAAGACCTTGTCCATATACACATGCATACCAAATATGAAGGTTACATCTGAAGCGACATAGAAGTTATGAGCATTTTTCGTTACCTAAACGCAAAAGTGTGACGGACAGACGGACAGTGCGATCACTATATGCCCTCCTTCGGGGCATAAAAAATAAGAAAAAACAAAGAGAAGCTTCTTAATAAAAGGACATAATGCAACTGAAAGTTATGGTGCCACAGAGGAACATAAATAAGAATCTGTAACCGTAGAAAACTCAAGTTGAGTACTGAAAATAAGTGCATTAGCGTTACTAATATCAAGTTGTATATACTGCATAGCTAGCAATACCAAACTAAAATAATTGTAAAAAGGCACACCAATAACGAACAAAATAAACTAATTAAACATTCATTTTTTTCTATAAGCATACCATTATTACCAAAACCGTCAAGAATATTACTAGCTATGCAGACAGGTGCAAGGGTATAACGCAGACAGCACGCATATAACATAGTTAATAGGTAAAAGCTTTGCATATAAACAACCTTTTTGATTATTTTTGTATACACTGACATGCATTTAAATATTAGAATACATTGGTACTAAATGAGTACATGTATCATAATATTTAAGTCCGATTTTATGTGCTACTTATAAGTGCATTGACTGATAAAAAACAACCATGCCAGTGATAGCTTTGCCACATTTAAACATTGTATTTTGTACCAGAATGTAAATGGTCTTCAAATGAATATTAGTCAGTTCAATTAATAATTATAAGTACATTTATTTAAATACTAGAAAAAAATGTGCAAACCCCATCAAAACCATATTTTTATGTTGACATTTTAGTAAATATAAAGTTCTGATAAAAAGTATGGAAGTTTGGAATTCCAGTTGTTAACGGGATGAATATGTGAAATTATGAAAATAGTTTGTCCAATAAAAGTAAGCGTTATGGTGTTACACTGAAATAATATATTTACTTTGATGAAATTTTGCATATTTGCATTTTGACACTGTTTGCCAAACGCAAATTGCTTCATTTGACATGTTATCATTCATGCAGAACACGAAATGGCAAATTGGACTATGGGAACGTTCATCGAGGTGCATTGAATAGTTACTGAATTATTAACGTGCAACAACTGAATTTAAATAGGCTTCGTTTTAGAGCCCAGTACATGTATCAGCATTGTGAGTGTGAATAAAAGATTGTGTTGTTGGTTTGCTTTGAGACAAACATTTTTTTAGTTCAAACTGGTATGTAGCGCAAAGAAGCGGTACAATTTGGCACACGTCCTTCTTAAAAAATGTGCGCTTAATTATTTGATCATAAGAAAAAAAGCGTTAGTATGTATTTATATTTTAAGCCATTATTTCAATCTTGTCAACTTAAGCGGAACCATATGGACATGCTTTCTAGAGGACCTTCCAAGGAACATAAGCGTATTTGTTCGTGAAGATTATCCAAGAAGCTAAGAACATATGTCAAATACACAATTAGCCGTTAGCAGCTTTTTGTGCAATGAAACATAACCTTTTAAATAGTTTTGGCAGTGGACCACCTAATTGATAAAATTATTTACAAATCTAACACTTGACTGGGTTAGAAAAAATGTTTTAACACAGGTTTTTGTTAGAAATGGCGGCATAAGTGTGTAGTAAAATGTGACGAAATGCACGTGTATGATAGAGGACCCTCCAATAACCATGTTTTTTTAATTACAATTAATAAATAACACCATATTTAGCTCAAGCGCTTTTAATTAAATGTAGAAGAACCTTTTTGCATATTTTTAAAGAGAATATCTTAATGAGCATTTGTGTGAAATCCTTTACAAATATAACCTGTTTTAGACAAAAATCGTATGCATACGTTGCCATGGCGTTCATATTGAGCGGTGACCCGGAGCCTTATACCTATGTTGTATAGAGGATCGCCTAAGAATCATGTGTGTACATTTCATGTGTTTTTTTCCGAAAACATGTCAAAATATACAAAACTTTAACGCAAATTATATATAAGGTCAAGCGGTCATTGTCTTCAATCATGCGGACCTTTTTGAATTATTTGGCACATAATCTCCTTATGAGCATTTGTGACACAACATATAAATCTAACATATATCCATGTGTATACATGGAAGCATTATTGTGCAGTGAAGCAGAAGCATATGCACATGTTTTGTTTGAAAGAGGACTATCAAAATTAAAATGTGTGAACAATTTGCTCATGCGAGATTTTTCGTTGAAAAATCCGGCTAAACATTAAGGGATCTATAATGTGCGTGCGGTCTACGTTCAGCCCTGCATCTAAAATAAACTAGTTGAGAATGGAAACAGTAACGAGCCCTTGATCGCCCAAAGAAGCACAAAACACACAGATGTGCTCAGGGAAACTGCCCCATGGACATTACCTTATCAAATATATCAAATGCAAACCCTATAACAACCTATTTTTAATTCAACTATTAACAAAAAGGGTTTAGAAGCTATCTCGCCTTGTACAGGTAATAAGGCTGATCAAACAGCTAAAAAGGAGAACATGTCGACTGACTCGAATATCATAATTTGAAATCGGCATATAATGATTAGGGTTTTCATTTGTAACTGTTTGTAAATAATAAATATGTTGATTAAACAAATCAAAAATCCTGTAATAAGAGTGTGCAGTTTTCGTCCCCTTTCGCCACTTCTGTGCGAGTGTGTGTACATCACCCTACCTTGTGGGGATACAGAAATGTTAATTGTTATCCCTGTGGATTTAGATTTGGGCGAATCAGCACCTGCACGTGGGCTTGGGGCTCGCCCTTCCACATAGGCTCTCGCTGTAAAAACGGGAACCATACCATATTCAATGTTATGATTAAATACCTAGAGTTTCTGCGACGCCAGTCACAAAACCATATTCACACTTTAGTTTTTCGAATTAATAATGAAGTATGCATCATGCCAGTTAAAATGATAGGCCGTTTTAAAGTGAAACGAATTGATGCAAAAATTAAATAGCATTTTATATTTTATTTTAAGACGAGGCCTTTTTCTTTATGATGAATATACGTTCCAATCATGTCCCATCAAGTCACAGACGAGTTACTTGTTTGTGACATATATTTGCGAAAGTAAAAACAATACGGGGTTGAAATTTCATTTTTGGTCAATTACTTTGTAATTATAACAAATACAACCGAGCCATAACATAATCACTGTTGTTTTTATGTGACGAGTATATTAACCAGACCACATACATTGCTAGGCGAGTACATCTTTTTTGTGATAAGTGTTAAAATACATGTGCAAATATGAAAACACCTCCTATCTTAATGTTCAAATTGCACAAACGAAGTTGTTTGCAAATACATCCGTATATGAACCAGGTATTTTGTTATCAAGGACTAAATTCATGCTATCATGTAAATAATGTTTTGATAATGAGGCGTCAATAAAACTTAACTACTCATGAAATCAATCAATAGGCACACTAATTTTGACAGTTCCTTTAATACATGATTTTTCGAAAAACGTACAACCATATGTGATGTGAACAGGTCACAGGTCGGAACCTTCTGTGTTACATATGATTCATGGATACACATGTATGTGCTTCCAAATAATCATCATTTAATGTAGAATAACAACAAATATTGTGATGTAATTGAACACTATAATTACTAAAGTTTGGACGGCTTTGGATATGCATATCGCGAAGTCAAAAACATGCAAGAAAGAGGGAACAGTGTTTTTTCAGGGCAAAGTAACATTTTAGCCGGTAAAACTTTAAAATTATAAAAATATGCGAAAAAGAGAAACTGTTATTGAGGTTTTGCAATACAATATACTATTTAGCTAAAGAAACTTAAAGATAAATATTGGTTAAAACATAACAAGGTAATTATTAAATATAACACGTTACCTGACGCTTCCTGTGATACTGAAATGTCGGAGATAAAATGTTTGGTCTGATTATTTAATACACTACAGGGGTCGAAAAGTTCTGAAAGCACACAGATGATAACAAGGGATTACGAATAGTTGGAATACGCAGCTATATTAAGCAATGTCATTGAAATAGTTGATGAGGCCAGTATCACAACAGGCAAAAAGGTAGGAATAACACAGGTTAAAAGCCCTAAAATACTGGGACAAAAGCCGTTGCGGGAGTTACCTTTCTTGCGATTGTTTTGCTTCACTGTTTCTTCTGTAAAATAACACGGCTTACGAGTGATCTTTCGCGTTGGTTTTTACATGGTAATTTATGGAGTTTTATAAATGGTTACATTGTTTGCATTTATTTGGCAATTTTTTATATACGAAAAATGTATGTTCATATTAAACGTATTATTTTAAAGGCTTTAATTAAAAAACTTGCAGAGTGAAATAAAAGACGGTGTTCATGCTTGATCAGGGCGAAAAGATCCAATATACTTTAAGTTCTTCAGAAAAAGAAACAAATCATGCCCTTACAGTCCACTTTTGTCTTAAACTTCACTTATGTCAAACACAAGCTGCTTCATGGTCAAAAACGACTTTCGACCTATAAGTATAACCTTGACCTTTGAGGTTTGAAGATGGATGTTACGGATGACACGTTGGCTTATACGCGTTTTTATTATAAAAAATAATCAATATATTGAAACGTTAGGCCAGAGACAAGAATTTCACGCTGTTGTTTGGCTAAATGACTTTTGATCTCTAACTGTGACCTTGTTTTTTAATGTAGGGAAATAAGTGCTTTACGCGACATATCGTCTTATGATGGTTAATATTCCTGCCAACTTATTTCAAAATCAATCGATATATGGTAACATTATGCCTGAAACAAGAATCTAAGAGGTTACGTACAGATGCACCGACAGATAAACTGACAGACAAAAAGACAGACAGACATCCGACATAGCGACTGCTATAACCCGCCTTCTTTGACGAGATGGGTAGCATGAAAACGACATTAAATGTGATTGGATGATTTGCCAACATAAGTCATTAACCAAGATAATGCTTGGATGCTTACCTGACTTGACAGAACCAAAAAAGAACCAGATAAGAATTTAGTAGCTAGAATGTTATAGCTACCTAAGTTGAGAAGGAAAAAATGGCAAAATCTGACGAGATATTCCTAATAAGAAGAACAATATGTTTTAGATGTTGCCTTGAGCATAAAAACAACTCTTTTAGTGGATGATTTTGTTCCAAAATCTGTGATGATAACCGACCGAACAAACTTATAATAAGTCAGTTTTCGTTGACCGTTTACTTCAAAAGATATGAATGGCTTAACACAAAAAATACTGTCTTCTTCTTTGATGTGAATGTGATTTTTAAGCACTCTGATTAAATCAACAGAACGTTACAAATGTTTGAATAAGTCAAACAAAACACTAAATCTAACAAATGTTAAAATCTGTGTTAACGTCACAATATATTAGAGGTACGAAACAAATAAGTGAAAACTTTGGAAAAATTAAAAATTTCATTTCATTTTCCTACAACTCAGCATATTAATTGCGTACTTTCCAATGTACAAGTGACCATTTATTGTTGTTTTATTTCTAATAAATCTCTTGTGTATTCAAAAATACGATTTCACACTTAATATTTTAATGGACGTACTAGATTTGAAAATACGCAAACCATCGATTTTGTTAAAAAAAAACTCAGAAGTATCAATGTTTTTTCCAAAGTTCACAGAAACAAAGCAAAGTTTAATTGCCACGTCTGAAGCACAATATAAAGTTAACCTTCGAATTTCTTGGACTGATATAGTTGAACCAAGTCAGCTGAAATTGCAACATTGACAGTAACAAATACGAACACTTACACTTGTACAATATAAAGCAATGTCAGTTGTAAAAAACTACGCTTATTACTGTACTGATTATTAACAGTGTATTCAGTGCCTATAAACGGAAAACGCATGTTCATGTTTTTATTGGAAATATTTAAGAATCAGAAGAAAAAAATATTTATGAAAGTTTAGGTTGTAATTTTTTTTATAAGTACTTTAATTCACAAGAGCTGTCAGAGGGCAGCGCGCTCGACTATTCGAGTGCTTGACAGTATAACGTAAGCCATCATGGAGTGGGGGGTATAATGGGGGTGTGTGATCATTTAATAGATGATCTTTCAAAAATAAGAAAAAAAATGGAGGGGGGGGGTCTGGGGGAAGAGGGAGGTATAATGTGGGTGTGTGACCATTTAATAGATGATCTTTCAAAAATAAGTAAAAAAATATTATTTTTTTTGGGGGGTGGGGGGGGGAGGGAGGTTCTGGGAGGGGGGGGGCGTTGGGGATGGTTTGAGTGGAGTGCATTGTGGTATTTCAGGTAAGTGTTGTTTTGTCAAACTTTAACCTACATTTATCAATAATATGCATTTTCTAAGTATAAAAGGGGCAATAATTCTGCCAAAATGCTTGATACAGTTGTCTGCTCCTGTTTATAGGTTGGGGTCATGGTGGTAAACAAGTATGCAAAATATGAAAGCAATATGTCAAGGGACACAGGAAATATTTGGGGTAGTACACAAACTTTAACATAGATTTATCAATAATATTCATATTCTAAGTAATAAAGGGGCCATATTCTGCCAAAATGCTTGATACAGTTGTCTGCTCTTGTTTATAGGTTGGGGTCATGATGGTAAACGAGTATGCAAAATATGAAAGCAATATGTCAAGGGACAATGAAAATAATTGGGGTAGTACTAAAACTTTAACATTTGCACGCTAACGCTAACGGAAACGCCGACGCCGGGGTGAGTAGGATAGCTCCACTATATATATTTCATGTATAAAAGTCGAGCTAAAAATGAATTGAAGAAACGGATAACAATGAGGGCCAGAGGCCGATGCACGCTCACTTTATACCACACGAAACTGAATGGATCTAATGTGCTTTTGTGATGATACTTTAATAAATGTAGGTTCTGACTTAGCTTGTTACTCATATGACACAGATTTTGTCTTGCCCAAACCATTATTTGAATTAATTAATTTTCTGACAAAGTTTGAGCAAAGACGATAGCCCCTGCTTGACCATTTTGGAACAATAAAAAAGTCTGGTCAACGTTAACCTATTATTCTGCATTATGTGATACAAAAAACTGCGTAACCTTCTAGCAGCTAAGTGCTTTAATTCACCCAAGACATTTATTATTATGGATTATGAGAACACATGCTCTGATAACTTTTTGTAATACTAAGGTACAGTTTTGATTTCTTGCTTGTTCACAATGTTTCCATACAATCACATAATAAAACCTGAACTCTTAGAGCCATGTTTTTTAAACAGACTGGAGTCTTTATCGAACTCGAGACATATATAAATAGAACAAAATAATTTCCTAAGCATTCATGTTTATGATTTAGCACAAAATATGATATCTTAAGTGTTCTCAAGCTCTTTCAAGTACTGATCTAGTTTTTTACCCGATATGAGTAAATATAGAACTATTTCATTGTTCTTAATTTTTAAGTTTTAACAGGACTTTTATATATTACAGACAACATACAGCCGAAGGACAGATCCAAGCATATTATTAAGACTAACCTAACATTCGATAACTGAAAATATTTAAGTGAGACCTTTAAAAAAACAAGAGCATCGCCTTGCGGGTGCAGACCGCTCATCTATTTTCTTTTTAAAGGTGAAGGGACTCTCATTTTCAATCACAAAGGAGGGAGGGGTGGAGTGAAGAGGGGTGTATAGTGTGGGGTTGTGGACATTTATTACATTATCTTCCAAAAAAGGGAAAAAAAAATCGGGGGGGGGGGGTGGGGGGGGGGGTGGGGTGGGGGTGGGGGTGGGGGCGATGGGGGAGGGGCGATTTTTTGGGTGCGATGGTTGGACGGTATTTCAAACATAACCGTTTAAAAAAAAATTGGGGGGGGGTATAGTGTGAGGGTGTGGTGGTTATTTGTGAGATGATCTTAAAAAAAAAAAAAAAAAAAATTGGGGGGGGGGGTGGGGTGGGGTATAGTGTGAGATTGTGGTGGTCATTTGTGAGATGATCTAAAAAAAATAAAATGGGGGGGGAGGGGGGAGGGGGGGGAGGGGGGAGGGGGGAGGGCATGGGGGATGATTTGGGTGGAGTCTATTGTGGTATGTCAGGTAAGAGTAGTTTCGTCAAAGTATCAATCAAATCTAATCATAAATAAAGAAGTTATGGCAATTTTAGCAAAATTTAATAATTTGACCTTGAGAGTCAAGGTCATTCAAAGGTCAAGGTAAAATTCAACTTGCCAGGTACAGTAACCTCATGATAGCATGAAAGTATTTGAAGTTTAAAAGCAATAGCCTTGATACTTAAGAAGTAAAGTGGATCAAAACACAAAATTTAACCATATATTCAAAGTTACTAAGTCAAAAAAGGGCCATAATTCCGTAACAATGACAACCAGAGTTATGCAACTTGTCCTTTTACTGTACCCTTATGATAGTTTGTGAGTGTTCCAAGTATGAAAGCAATATCTATGATACTTTAGGGGTAAAGTGGACCAAAACATAAATCTTAACCAAATTTTCAATTTTCTAAGTATAAAGGGCCCATAATTCCGTCCAAATGCCAGTCAGAGTTACATAACTTTGTCTGCACGGTCCCCTTATGATAGTTAATAAGTGTTGCAAGTATGAAAGCAATAGCTTTGATACTGTAGGAATAAAGTGGACCTAAACACAAAACTTAATCAAATTTTCAATTTTCTAAGTATAAAAAGGGCACATAATTCTGTCAAAATGCCAGTCAGAGTTACATTACTTTGCCTGCACAGTCCCCTTATGATAGTGAGTAAGTGTTGCAAGTATGAAAGCAATAGCTTTGATACTTAAGGAATAAAATGGACCTAAACACAAAACTTAACCAAAATGTTCAATTTTCTAAGTATAAAAAGGGCACATAATTCTGTCAAAATGCACGCCAGAGTTATCTAACTTTGCCTGCCCAGTCCCCTCATGATAGTAAGTAAGTGTACCAAGTTTGAATGCAATATCATTGATACCTTCTGAGAAAAGTGGACATAAACGCAAAACTTAACCAAAATTTTCAATTTTCTAAGTATAAAAAGGGCACATAATTCTGTCAAAATGCACGCCATAGTTATCTAACTTTGCCTGCCCAGTCCCCTCATGATAGTAAGTGAGTGTACCAAGTTTGAATGCAATAGCATTGATACTTTCTGAGAAAAGTGGACCTAAACGCAAAACTTAACCGGACGCCGACGCCAACGCCAACGCCAACGCCGACGCCAAGGTGATGACAATAGCTCATAATTTTTTTTCAAAAAATAGATGAGCTAAAAAGGAACATTCGTACGTACATAATTATTTAATAATACTGGAGGACAAATCCACTGGAAAAATATTACTTATGAACGTCAGAGCCTTGTAGATTAAGAAGATATCATTTAAAAGCATTCAAATTAGTTGTCCTATTACAGGCTTTATAGCACATGTTACCTCAGGCATTACCAGATTTGATGCCTGGAGGAAACATTGTTAGTGATTTTTGTGTGAGATGGCCAGAGAGCGACCTCAATCGCTTTCTATGAGAATGTGTAAATTCAGGTTATATTAGCTTAAAATATTACTAAAAAATACCGAAGAGCTTGCATGTTGGTTTGGCATATACAGAGAGACACAAATGGATGACGTAACGTAACGTAAGCATTATTGCTGGACGTATGCAAAACACTCACGTAAAAACATTACAATAGGCAATGCTAATAGTAAACCTTGAATGCAAACTGCAAAGTTAAATGAACAAAAACACGAAATAATTAATAGCTTGTTGTTGAGTGGTAATATGTAAAGAGACTCAAATTAAACTTATTCTAAAGGGTCAATAGTATAAATTATTGCAATTAGCACTGCATAAAATACTTCCAAATATACGTAGAAAGGATTAAACAATCGTTAAGTTTGAATGTTTAATGCGATCGAATTATAAACGATGACAGAACTTACTTAACCTAATTAAAGCGATATTAATCACGAGTTATTGTATTATTTTCACTATTTTAGGCCTGACATATTATGGTTGGTAGAACTATTGGATCCGTCTACACAAATTAAGAGATTTTTAATAACAATATGAGTAACATTAATGGAAAGAGAATGACATCATCCAGGAATTTACCCTTAAGTACCATTCAACAACTCGCTCTTCATTGTAACTCGGCAGTCTTACAACTCACATGTGTCTTACACAGATTCAACAAAAGTGTCATGATCTCAGCATATGAAACGCCTGTCGCTAAAATGTAATTCAAATTAAAATAAATCCATTACATCGGTCAACAAATGGATTATAGATTATACGAAACAATTTACAAAAATTATAGTTTATAGTTTGGAATAACGTTTATCATACTGATGTCTCCAATGTTATATTTTCAAGATATGTCGGCGAATGCTATATTTAATTTTACCCTATACCACAAAAATATATTGATGATATATGAAGATCGGCAATCAAATTTCCCTATTCTATTTTGACATAATATAATATTAAATGTGATAAAAATACTACGCAAAGCTGTGAGGATAATTTTTGTGAAAGGCCTACTACAGATACCAAACAAGCAAATTCGTTGAATTGATATCCCCCGCCAATATGCTTCTGGACACAAGTATTATTATGACCACAGGAGTTTAAAATTCTATCTATGAAGCTAATCTAATGGCTAAATAATAAAAATAATATACCCCTATATAGTATATAGACTATACTATAAAGGGGGTATATTTTTTATTATTTAGCCATTAGATTAGCTTTATGGATAGAATTTCAAACTCCTGTGATTTGACACTAAAAAAAGCATTTTTTAAGATAAAAAGGGCCATAACTCCGTTATTAACGGATGGTGTCATTCCTGTTATCCATATATATACTCATACCAAGTTTCAATGAAATCCGCTAAAGCACTTCCAAGATATGGCTCCGGACGGACGGACGGAAGGACGGACGGAAAGACGGGCGGACGGATGGACGGTACAACGCCAAAACAATATCCCTCCGCCTATGGCGGGGGATATAATAACCATTTATTTAAAAAGTGTACATTATTTTTTAAAATGTGCCCAAAAATGTCATCTTTTCGCCAGATAATATCGAATAAAGGTGAACTTTACTTTTCAGATTACTGAAAAAATGTAACAGGTACCAATTTTTAATTTGCAAGGCTTTCGTTATATATTGTATTGTGTATTACCGGTATGCAATAAGTCTTTATTTAGTTATTTACACTTGGCCATGATGGGAAAAAACTACGGTACATGGGAATCTAAGCAAAATCCAAAATAGTATACTTAACTAATGCCTATAACATGCTTTGGGGGCCTTTTGTAAAACTAACTAAGAGCAAAGTGTTATAGCGTACCATCCTTCAGATTGCGTTTCGCCTCCTCTATTTTGTCCTGCAGCATGATGATCTGCCGTTCCAACTGTTGGTTCATCTCCTCTTGCGTCTCAAACCTTGTCTTCCACTCATTGCCTACACACATACCAAAGATACCACATGAACATGCCTACAGTTAGCAAACGACTAAGCATGCCTTCCATCCATTGCGAACGCAAACCAAGGACACCATAACAAAATGCCTAGAGTTTGCAACATGACTTTCCTATTACGCATTTGTTCACCACATAAATAATCCAACAGCATACCAAATTAACATTTTCCGACATTATAAACAAGTTCACCGCATGAACTTTAATATGTTTAAATTATCTTACACATGTCTTCCACTTATTGCCAACACATATCAAGCGCATCGAATTACGATGTCAACAGTTAACAACATGACTTAGTTTTGTCACAGCCAATATCTATTTCCTCTCTTCTAAACAAGGTTATGATCCGATTAAATTTTATATTTATTCTCATAATGTATAACATATATATTTCATAGAAGTAAAAGAGGTTAGCCAATTTGAACTATGTGTATTTATTCATAAACAATAATATACCAGTTGATATCGTATTATATACAATTGTCATCGTAAAAATCAACTAACGTTAGTTAATTGAATGTAAAGCTTATATAGAAAATTAAAGAAAAAACAAAGAAACAACACATTAGATGGAACACCCTATTAAAATATTAAGCATTCAAGCTCGAGAACGGTAAAATAATGGTAAAGGGACCATCTACATCATACACTATTTCACCACAAAGCATGCAATTGCGAAAGAAAAGTTTACACAATTAGGTAAATAACTAAGGTTTGTGCGGATTACATCAACGAAATCATATTTCACGTCATATTTGCTGAATGGTTATTACATAACATGTAAGTACATACGTATGTGCATGCGTGTTAGTTCGGGGGCAACTTGTACTGTTGAACCAAGCAATTCAGCTTGTACACATGTTATCAAACTTAATCTAATCTAAAAATAACATTTTAGTCCGACTTAACTATTCGTTCCTTCGTGACATGGTATTAACTGTCAAAATGTACGAGTTTTGATAATTTATATAATATATTATAAAATTGAAAACAAATTGAATCAAATTCAATACTTGCAAATTAAGACAATGTCTCATTTAATTTAGGGAAACCGTTCATGCATAGATATATAATTATTCGATAACGTTTAATTAGCAGTATTTAACGGTTAAATAACAGTATCTTTACAAAAGTATGCACAAAACGGAATGAAATCAACAAAAAAGACAATACCACTTTGCTATTTGTTAGAATACATTCTTTTTAAATTTACTGGCAAATGCAAAAAGGTGTTAGTTACGACAACAATAGGCATATATACAATGCATGCATATTATGCAAAAGAACGGACTGAAGATAATAAGCAATGTTGATTTTATATGCAGCCATGCATAACTTACGAGCCTGGTCATCTTCCATATTAAATTGCGCAATTTTAACTTTATCTAGAATATACAGAGAGCGAGCTTTTTGACAGCATTTATGGAAGACACATTGCATGCAACAGGATAATGTTAGTGGGTAACATAGCCTTTCTTATTGATAATGTCATTGGGTAACATCGCATGTCTAATTTACTTTATGAAATATGTACAATCAGTTTAAAATAGTACACATGATCAATATTTATGCTACGAAATCGTCATTAACATTTTTAATTTCACTTTCTTTTCATTCAAAATATGTGCGAGTATTAATGCTATCTAAAGCGGAATGGAACAATAAAGCACATGATAAGAATGTGGCGTAATGCGTATTAAGCACATATATGAACAGATTTGTTACGGACACTATAATGACATAATACCACATTACCTTTGCTTAAAACGACTTAATGAAAACAATATGAATGCATATTCAGGACGGGTTAAAATAAATTTACTTGTTCATAGTCCAAGAAAATCAATATTGCTTTGTTTGATCATAATTATTTAGATGTGCACACGCCGTTGGACTATAACGTCCTTAAAATATACAAACAGGAATCAAAGATATGCTTGAACAATATCCGAATGCCTTTCCTTCGGTTTTAAGATGTTATGTATATAGTGTCGGAATCATAGTTTTCTGAGTTTTGTAAGCAAAATAATCAATAAATTCCCAAGAGTTCCGCGGTCGAAGACATATGCCACCCCAAACAGGGCTTTTAACTAGTGACCTCAATTTTAATAGGGTCATCTACTGTCCAAGGCAAATACACGTGAAGTATCAAGCCAATCGGTCAATTTGTTGACGAGTTGACCACAAAAGATTTTCACACTTACTGTGACAGTGACCTTGGCCTTTGACCTAGTAACCCCAATTTCAATAGGGGTCATCTACTGTCAAAGGCAAATGCACATGTGAAGTACAATCCAATAGGTCAATTTGTTAACGAGTTATTGATCGGAAACGATTTAATTTCCCACTTATTGTGACGGTGAACTTTGACCTAGTGACCCCAATTTCAATAGGGGTCATCTACTATCCAAGGTCAATGTTCATGAAAAATATCAAACCAATTGGTGAATTTGTTGAAGATTTATTGATCGCAAACGATTTTCTTGTGACAGTGACCTTTGACCAAGTGACCCCAATTACAACATTGGTCATCTACTGTCCGAGGCAAATGCACATGGGAAGTATCAAGCCAATCGGTCCCTCCGTTCACAAGTTATTGATCAGAAACGAACTGGTCTACCGACAGACCGACCGACATCCAGCAAAACAATAAACCCCCTCTTCTTCGAAGGCGGGCATAATTAAAGGATGTACTCTTACAGCGGATACTGAATTCCATTACTGCTACACATGAACATATGAGACTCACAATGGTAAACGGGGTTTAATGCATGTGCTTAGTGTTGTTCCTGATTTGTCTGTGCACTGCTTAAGGCTTTTCCGTGTTTTGTTTTTTCAGGTATGGGATACATCAATATGTACATTGGATTCCAGCCTTTGGTAAGCCATAAGGGACGTAATCACAGTTGTTTTGAAGTATGTATAAGCTGGCTTAAGCACGGGGTTCAAATATCAAAGTTCTATACCAATATACCTAGTCTTGTTTAAACTCGTATTACTTATAATTTACCGTTCTGAAAATGCAGTGATCCATATTTTTGTGTTTATGTTTTTGTGTCATCAATGTCCTGTTGTGTTTAAAGCTATTGGTATGTTTCTATTTTGCATTTGGTTTCTTGCAATGAAAAAGGACTATTAGTCATAATAAATAGAGGATATTTGTTGGATTCGGTGGAATATCGATTTTATTTCACGAGTGATCATAGAAAACAATATTTTCACGAGCGGCGCAGCCACGAGTGAAAATATATATTTTCTATGATCACGAGTGATATAAAATCGATATTCCACCGAATCCAACAAATTTTCTTTTTATTTTATGCTATTTTTCACCGTTTATTTACATTGTAAATGAGTTAATCTGGACACTTTCGCTGGAGTTATGACGTCATTTCGTTGAAAAAAATGACGTCATTTCACAGTAAAACAGTGACGAATATCGATATTTTTCACTGTTATTTTTCACTGTTTAAAACAGTGGAATACCAGTTTTATTTCACTGATATTTCTCTATAAACCACCGGAAAGCATAAAATAAAGTTTAATCTTCTGCTGGTGAAGCAATAATTTCACTTTATTTATAATTGGTTTATTGACTTAAAAGACTGGCTGATGTGTCAAGGATTTCTGTCCAGATAATGTTGTGGAGTTTCATTATTCTACATAATATCACATGGTCATTCCAATTGTTATAAAATGTCTGTATGAAATTAATTTGGTGTATAAAATCCAGATTAAGCTAATGATTTTCAAGAAAAACACTCCAGGTGATTTTATCAGGGCTGAGTGAGTATTACCATGTCGAAGCCATTACATTTTCAGTAGATTAAACTGAGGAATCATGATAATCAATGATAAATTGCTACATTTTAACCTTTATATTTTAATCAAGTTAAACTGATAATATTGATAATTACTGATTTTTTTTACAATTACAGTGTTATTTTGCATTTAAATAGTACAGAACTGATACAGATCTTTAAAAAAATTACACAGCTACAATTCCTTAATCTTTACACAGGCTCCTTTATGGTAATAAATTTAATTGTACATGTATTTATTTTTATGAAGTCAATTTTTACTCTGCATGTCAATTGAAAAGCAACTAAAAGAAAAATTATAAATCAAAACAAAAGTCAAAAGCTATGCATGCTTTCTGATGAAATGTAAGCGGATGTAAAATGGTGGCAGTGTGTGAAGAACAAGGTGTGAGGGGAAGCAGAGGGCTTTTGGATTGTTAGAAGGTGACAAGCAGAGCAGTTAAACGTGTACCTGCAAAAGAGAAAGCACAAGCACAGAAATATAGTTAGTATGTTATCATTACAGAAAGTATATATGATATAAGTGTTATAAAATTATTATCCAGAAATTAGTCTCAATAGTTTAATAGACTTTTTTTTAATATCATTGAACAAAGGCTCTGCTAAGTAAAATAATGATAGGGCTAAATTGTATATTTTTCTAAATTTCAAGATGAAACCTAAAACTTCAACTAAAATCAATGAAATAGTCCTCTATTTTAATTTAAGATAAAGATATAACTTTATAAATAAAATAACCACGATCATCCAACTTTTTACCATTCAAAAAAAGTTTGCAGATTAACAATGTCATTTTATGAAAATAATTTTAACCAATTTTAGCAGATAAAAATTTGTGTTTCTTCACAATTGACTGCAAAGGTGTTAAACTTTGAAAATTGTACAAACTAGAGCTTTGTCACAGACGTGACTAATACCCCCACATTCCGCATTGACACAGAATATTTTGCATGTTGTCTTCACAAAAAACAGCAGACACCATGCTCAATGTAAAACAACACACATAGTGACCCCGTGACCTAGTTTTTGACCCGGCATGGCCCATGTTCGAACTTAACCTACACATCATCTAGATACAAGTTCTGACCAAGTATGGTGAAGATCGGATGAAAACTACTTGAAGTAGAGAGCGGATACCATGCTCAATGTTTAAAACGCACTAAGTGACCAAGTGACCTTGTTTTTGACCTGCCATGACCCATATTTGAATGTGGCCTAGACATCATCTAGATACAACTTCTGACCAAGTTTGGTGAAGCTCGGATGAAAAGTACTTAAATTAGAGAGCGGAAACCGTGCTCAATGTTTAAAACGCACTAAGTGACCCCGTGACCTAGTTTCTGACCGGGCATGGCCGATATTCATACTTGACCTAGACATCATCTAGATACAGCATCTGACCAAGTTTGGTGAAGATCGGATGAAAACAACTCGAAATAGAGAGCGGACATTAAATACGGACCAACAGACCAACCGACAGACAAGCTCACTCCTATATACCCCCCTAAACTTCGTTTGTGGGGGAATAACAATTTAATTGAATAAAGTAAACATTTTATACAATTAAATCTACAAGTGGTTTATAAAGAAACAACAAAAATTGAACAAAAACAGTATGATATTATCATTTAAAATATTTATTGGAAAGAAAAAGTTAAAGAAAAAAATAAAAGTGAAACAAAAATAAGTCTGGTGTGTTACTTGTGTTGAATAGAATTGAGTAGGGGTTCGAATACATTAATGAAAAACAGGTAATATAAAACAAGTCTACCTCTTGCACTTAAATCTGGATCTGATTTCAAACATATTTTTTACCAGATATAACAAAAATACCAGATCGAATATTGCACTTGATTTCCATAAAAATTAAGTATTGACATGTGGATGAAGTTAGAAATTTTGAATAAGTATTTCTTATAGGCCACTAACCAATAAACTTCCTAGAGATCTTTAGTCACAACTGTACTTCATAAATACCAAGCTGTTCAAAACATAATCTGTGGGATATTTAAAAGACTAATATATGGCTACTGTAGGGGATAAAGATCTAGAAATGGAAGTAAAACTTTTCATTAAATCAGGAAATGGAAACATGTCAAGTCAAATTTTGAAGGTGTGCATTGTTGAAATAATTAAGGACGTGTTAGTATTAACATTTTTTAGAAAATGCTAAATGGGGCATATGAAACATGTTCACATTCTTTGAGTGTTTATTAATTTCATTTTGCTTTTTTTATATAAATTGTTTATTGCAAATACTTTCAAAATACCTGTATACTGAAAACAGTATTAGCTGTCACAGTGTGTTTTAAAACAAAAAATAAACAATATAAATCATTATCCTAAACAAGTGTAATTTTAATTAATATTATGTTTCTTAAAGCCTTATTTGATAAAAAACAAGTGGCTTATTGCAAATTGTATTTACTCCCGAGATAAACAGACCTTTCAATAAACAAGCAAACCTCTATACCTTCATTTTCAATGGCCTCGTATCTTTTTTCCAGTTCTTCAACTGTTATACGAAGCTCTTTTGCAGATTGATCCAGCATTTCTCTGAAATGAGACAAATAATTGTCACTGACACAGAACTATGACAACTTTAAGAACTAAAGTGATGAACACGGCCTCTGAGTACCAATTTGCTGTTATTATTGACATTTGTAAATTGTCTCCGCCACGTTACAAAAATGTTTGTATTCTAGGAGCATGCTTAATTTGCTTTCTGCCTTTATACTGTGTGTTATTTAGGAATGTTTTACTTTTTAATTTACACCACTTACATTTAAGTGATGACTGATCTATTTTTCTTCATAAGGATTAATGTAAAATTGTTAAATAGCATTTTATAACTTTTAACAACTACAAATAAGGGTATTTTATGTCTATTAGGTTAAACACACAATTAGGGTACAATTTATAACTACATGACATGACTTTCTGTAAAGCATCCATAGGGGGCAAACAAAGAAGAATTCACCAACTTTTGCTAAATCAACATTCAGCTGCGTGTAAAATTCACTGCAACCAATAATAAACACAATCAGGAGAAAGTTTGCTTACAAAACCAAAATGACACACAAGTGTGTTATTGATATAACACCAGTACATTTGGTTAACTTTTAACTTTTACAATACTAACATCAGTGTAATTAATAACTGCTCAGAAATTTGTTTCAAAGTGTACAACTTTGCATTAGTTCACATATAATGAAGCATAATCAATTTTATCCATCCATCCATCCATCCATCCATCCATCTATATATATATACTGTCTAACTCCCCTTTCGGGTATTATCGACAGGTGCGCAGTCAGTGCAGGTAAAAGTGTTAAAAGTGAAAAAGTGAGAATGTTAAAAGTATGTTAGATTTATTAAAAGGTGAAGTGGTTTAAGGTTAAAAACTGATAAAAACATGTCTCCCAGAGTTCAAGGGGCAGAGGGGGAAGGCAGGGACTGCTTAAACCCTTCAAGATCAGCATGTAAAACTGTAGTGGCGGGGAGGTTGTTCCACATCACAATAGGACTTGGAAAAAATGAAAACTTATAATAATTTGCAGTAGTATGGATCTGTCTGTAAGAGAGGGGATGCATGTGATGAGTGAATCTGGTGGGTCGCTCGATATATGATGGTAGGGGTACAGCCACTAAACCTTGAACAATTTGAAAAACATTATTAATGTAGTGTTATTTCGTCTATCTTGTAGGGTCTGCCAACCAAGTTCCTGTTGCATGGAGGTGACACTGTCATATGGGGAATAGTTATGTTTGACCCAGCGGACTGCTCGGTGCTGTACATTTTCAATTTTTTTTATATTTTGTAATGTAAGAGGGCTCCATACGGAAGAAGCATATTCAACTTGTGGTCTAATCATGGTCTTGTATGCGAGCTGGCGAATGTTGGAATTTCTCGTCTGTATGTTCCTGCGGAGAGAACCAAGAGATTTATTAGCGTTATTTGTAATTCTATTTATATGGGTGTTCCAGGAAAGGTCTTTTGAAATGTCCACGCCTAAGTATTTTGCATTGTCAACAGTTTCTAATATTTGTCCATGGAGCCTGTAATTAAAAGAGAATTTTGATTTATTTCTGGTTATGTTTAAAACTTGACATTTACTTGGGTTGAACTCCATGTCCCAAAGATGTTCCCATTTCATTTGTTTATCTAGATCTCTTGTAGAGTGTGGCAGTCATGCATATTGTTGATTGTTAGGTATACGGCAGTGTCATCTGCAAATAAGCGAACTTGAGAGGTAATAGACTTAGGTAAGTCGTTTATATAGAGAAGAAAAAGTAACGGACCAAGCACAGACCCTTGTGGTACCCCGGATGTCACTGGTACCTCTGATGATAGTAACTCCATCTAGAGCAACCCGTTGAGTGCGACCTATAAGGAATGATTTGATCCATGAGAAAGTATCTTTATCCACACCATGTTTCTGTAATTTGAAAAGCAGTTTAAGATGGTTAACTTTGTCAAACGCTTTGCTGAAATCAAGCAATATTATATCAGTTTGTTTTCCAGATGTCATATTTCGTGCAAGGTCATCAATGAATTGTAGAAGTTGTGTTTCGCAGGAACGCTTTTCTCTGAAACCATGCTGTAAGTATGGACGTCACCCTCTCTAAATTACGATAATCTAATCCTTCACTGAGGTAATAAACAAATAGTCCATGGCAATCATTAGCTATACATGAGCACACTAATGGAGTAAGCATAAAGCTTTATGTGAGGAGACTGAAGTGTGCATTGTCAAGTACTAAATGGAGATGTGGCATGAGTTGCAAACTCAATGTGTTCAGAGATAAGGATAAAATAGTTATAAAGTCGAATTTGATTTAAATTTCATAAGTTATACTTGAATATAAAAAGAAATTATTATAATATCATCGCATGTACTGCCCGGCTCACTACTGGTTAACATAGAATTTATACATTTAATTTTTCTTCGGTGTTCAAAATTTAGTTGTGTGTAACCTCTAGAACCAGTGCCCGTTAAATTGAACTTTAATGGCTTGTTTTAAGATAATACCACTTAGACAAGTTCGGTTTGATTGTGATCATGGTATGCTTAAGGTTGGAATTAATACTTCATCTGACGTTCTTGTAGAATTTCTGCTCTTAATTTCTCCAGTTCATATTCGTCTACTTCGTCGGCCATGGCGTATCCAGGGTGTCGTGACGTCAATTTGTAAACAAGGTGGCGTATGAAATTTTTTAGTTGTAAGATTTAACAAAAAGCGCATAGGTTACAAATCATTTTTGATCGACTACTGTTACTGTCGACGTTAAAAAATATTGCTGGTATTCACGCATTTAAGTAAAATTACGGGTCGCGGTTGTAATAAATAAATTTATTATCGCTTTTTGTTTATTGATGAGTTTTTATGCACGAAACTAATCAAAGTGAACGATAGTCACATTTTCCCTTTGTCTTTAATTGTCCTGTAACAATGTTCATATACGCGGGTAAAATAATCATGTTTTAATTGATAAAGTCATATTTTAAGTTTTTGACAAGATTGCGATTTCATTGTTTCAGTAATCCACTATAAAGGGTACAGAGAGACCACAGTTAAAGCTGCTTTCATATTTACATAATGAGATAGAATGAAAAGCAATTATAGCAAAATCATTTTGGGTTGATGTTAATTTAAATTGAAACTTTTAGTTGAACAAATATATTGTAAGGTTCTGCATAAGCCACAATTAACAAGGCATTAACAGTGTTGTAAAAAATACGTACAGTACTCCGATACTTGCGAAATCCCCGACTAATATAAATGCGCTATTTTAACACGTGTAGGCAAATGTGTCACTTATATAAGATGTACATGTGCCAAAGAAGCATAAATATGTCATTATAACAGAAACCGGATGCTTTCCGATCGGTTAAAAAGTGGTTCATACGCCACAAACTAGGGTCATATGCTTTAAAAACTCGAGAACTAGAGGTATATATACGTACTTGTGTTTCTTATTTTACTAACAGTCACCTGACATTATAACTTTACGGAAATTAAGGTAAACGTATATGTTTTTATTTTATTTTTAATATAAATAAAAATATCGTTGCATTATACTTTTTTACTTTTGATGTTATTATCATTTTGCGCACATATTGCTTGAGCTACCGATGAACGGGGGAAGAGTTTTAGACTGACGAAATGTAAAGATTTCGGCAAGTGTCATGATACAATGTTATATACCAATTGATACTAAAAATGATATACACTTGGAGAATTTAAACGCAACACTTTTCAAACTTGAATATTTCTGTTTTGTGTTAAAAATTTTATTTAAATTTGAAATGTGATCAGTTGACTACATTATCATCAAGCTCACGATAAAAGCATTAATCCGTGACGATTGGACGCTTAAGCACATGGGGTATGTATAGTTTCGTATTTTTTCACGTGGAAATTGTGAAACCAAATATTATAATATATTTATTTCAATTGTATTATTTAAGATGGATTCTTACACCAGTGAAACATAAAAGTCATTAAAAAATGTATGTCTCAATATGAATATTCAGAAGCTCAACCGCGCGTTTTAGTAAATTGCATGCTACCCATACAACGTGATAAAGCGTCCGATATTAACGGATGAATGCTTTTAATCGTTAGCTTGCACCGAATGTAATACAATGATCACATCTACAATTGTGAATGAAAAATTGTACTTATAAGATAGATATTAAAGTTTTTAAAGTGTCGCGTTTCAAAAGTCTCCTATAACCTGCAATTTGCTAAAAGCGCGATTGCGCTCTTAGATATTCATGTGAGCCATACATTTAAAAAAACTAGCTTAATGTTATTCTTACGTAAGAACCCACCTTAAATGATGAAAATGACATAAATTTAAAATATTATTGCGTTTCACCATTTCCGCGTGCACACAGATAAAACCATATAACCCCACGTGCTCAAGCGTCCGATCGTCAAGGAGAAATGAGTTTTATCATAAGCTTGCTTAGCATTTAGTCAAATGATCACACGTAAAATCTTAAATCAAAATCTCAACTACTAACTGAGATATTCAAGTTTGAAAAGTGTTGTATCAGAAAAGCCTCCAAGTGTAGACGGACACAGAGACGGTGGGATGAGCAGTCAAAGGGATTGTAGACGGACACAGAGACGGTGGGATGAGCAGTCAAAGGGATTGACATTCACACTTAGTAGCATATAGCTCAAACCGTATACAAAGTTTTATTAGATTATTTCTTCGGTACGTTTAAAGTTATAGCAATAATTAGTTAATTCAGTTGTTTAATACCAGCGACCTGACTTTCGAGCTCTT
Organism: Dreissena polymorpha; assembly: GCF_020536995.1. Taxonomy (NCBI): domain Eukaryota; kingdom Metazoa; phylum Mollusca; class Bivalvia; order Myida; family Dreissenidae; genus Dreissena; species Dreissena polymorpha. Next base: position 59,099,548 of record NC_068358.1, on the reverse strand, counting down.
GTAAAAAGCGTCATCTAGATTCTTGATATTGACTTTTCGCGGTCGGAAGGACAAACATACACAAGGCCAGACAGAAATGAAGGACAATATGTAAACCTATCGTCCCCTTCGAGGTAACCGGTATGGGGCATGTAAAAGACAAATATTGTTGTATCTTGTACTCCCCATTATTAACGTTGAATTTGCACTATTCTTTTGCTTATTGAACAGGTTATTTTAATGTTTACTTACTGACACATTATCTAGCACTGGTATTAAACATTTAAACAATTATACACATTTTTAACTCCATCTGAATAAATAATACTTGTCTAACCTTCGTCGGATTCATTTTGAAAACATCTACACTAATTATAACTGGAACTTAAGATTCAAGATATTGCGAACACAATAAATGGAACAGCCATGTTCTAACCATAGCAATTAATATTTTTCTGAAGGCTTCTCTATATGTATTATTGAAACTACTTTCTTTATCAAGATAAATATAAATCAACTGACACATAGTCTATGAATAGCCTAAAACCGTGTTGAACACGCAGTTAATATAAATGTAACACCGATAATAACATACAATAGTTCGTATATCAACTACATATATTGTATTGCTCTATCCTCTAGCACTGCTGAAAAAAATATACAGATAATTACACTTAAAACTTCGACAATGCGATATTTCTACATTTGCGCCTGCGTGACTATCTCATAGACTGAAGAGTTAATCAGCGCCTGCGTGACTATCTCATAGACTAAAGAGTTAATCAGCATTCACAATTTCGCTTCTCGGCTATATTGGGATATTCGTGAACACGTTAGCTACTAAATTGGCCTGAACACAGTATTTAATACTGAATGTTCTATTTCACAACCATGAACTACTTTGATTCACGATTTTTTCAAATTTTGAATACAATTCAGGTAAGGCATGGAGATGCAGTTGAGGTTTGAAAACTAAATGACAGATGTAAACACATTTTTGCAATGATTTTCGTAATGAATACTATACATTTATCATCCGCCACACAAGATAACTTAGAGTCAGATGATTGTGTTACCTCGTTCAATGGTCATATTTGAAGAACGGGAATTTAAAGATCGCATTAATTATAATACGGTACATAAATCTGCCAATTATCTTTAGTTTTTTTTACGAGAACATTTAAGCCTTTTTCAACCGAAAATATGTTTATAACTGTAAGCCTTATATGCTTACAATAAGTCATTCTTTAATATCTAGACCATTTACAATATATGCAAATTGTCCTTTTTAAACGTATTAAACTAATCTGGCATTTATGTAAACATGTTCTTACACAAAACGATTTTAATTCTCATTATTTCCCGCCAAGATCTACGAGGATCAACGTAGAAAAGATTTTCAAATGAAACGATACTTTTGTTGTGAATGGTTTGATAATTTTACTTCATAACTATGTTATTTTAACGATCTGAATGTGTTGTTTTGCCTTTCGTGTTTTTGTTTGTCTACATACAATGTATTCCACTTGACGGTCAAGCTGTCTGCATCACTAACGTCAGTGATCCAACAAAGAAAATTTGTGTAAATATTTAGCGACCGAATGCTCATAGAATTACAAAACAATGAAAATGTGGAATCGATATTGGAGAGCTAAAGGTGTTGTGTCCTTCAAGGTTTCCCCAGCAGTCTAAATAAAGTTAACGTTAGTACTTCGCTCAGATTTCGAAGGGTTTAACGATAACAACATACAAGATGAATCTTTGTTGGAAGTCGATGAGTGTGAACAAACACCAGGCGAATGTTATATGGTGATACTAGTTTAGTTTGATAATATTTTAAAATCGTTATCAAGAGACTCAACATTCGCCTGATAAGATCAATGGCGGAGTTGATATCTGTACTTGAAAAGCGATATAACATCGACATTGTACATAATGCCAAGAGGTTAAGCTGTGGAAATAAACCAAGACAAAGTCACTAAAATACTTAACAATAGCGAAAGCTGTAGGCGAAACATATCGACCCAACAAAACACATTTTCAGGCATTATTGTGCTCTAAAGAACTGTGAATTTTTTAATGGCAATAACGTCGCTGTCGATGTAATCAGAATATTCCATATATGAGTGATTTTTACGTTATTTACTATATACCCAATGATAGATAGGAAATGAGCAACTCATGTCTAAAAAATATTTATTTTTCATTTCAACTTCGTATACAAGATTTCGTGTTTGCATATGTACACAGTTTTCCATTCTTACTTTTGTGAATGCTGAATAAGTTTAGTTTTCTTACATAGTAGATTTGTTCTCAAATATTTCCATGTGCCACGCGCTATAATATTTCAATAATTAATAAATCTAATCTGTTGGCCTAACCGTTAAGAACGTCGTTCATGTCCGTTTTTAAATATTCTCCAAGATAAAATTTGGGTCATTTTGTGGCTTTATAAGCGACTAACTGCAGCGCCTATGTTTAAATCCACTTTTCTTCTTCTTTTTTTCACAATTTCTACGGCCAAAAGTAATCTCAGTTGTAGAATTACCCATGACGGCTGTAATGCTCTTGATGGTTCACACGAAATTTAGATCAAATTGGGAAAACATCATTTACATTCAGGCAAGAACATAGACTCGAAGAAAGTTACTCATTGATCAATTGTTGGAATAAAGGGTTTATGACATGTTGTTTTTTTAAACATCATAAAAAATTATACCAATTATACACATTATTTCTTCGTGTGATTTTACTTAAAAGGCAAAATATTCTTATATCGGACCAAAACCGTTTAAATCTTATATTTTCACCGGCATAACACCGTACAAAAACAAAAACTTTCAAAAATGTTATTTAAAATTTTCCCCCAAATTACGCCAATCTCCTCATTAGAAATCTTGGATCTGCCCCTGGTTTGCGATGGTTATTATTAAGCTATACATAACCAACAGTTCGCTCGAACCACATTTCATAACTATGCTTATCTGTTTTATGCCAAACATGGGTCACATCTAGTTCGCATTCTTCAATCACTATATGATTGCCAAGCCTATGTAAACAAATAATCTAACTACTCACGTGTTTGATCATTTATCAACAGAAATTGTCCCCTTGATCCCCGATACCCGGCTTGGTTCTATAATAATTGTGTTTAAGTAAAACGTAACCGCTTTGCATTTAGTAGTCCACGTTATTTTAGTGTAAGTTTAGGTTACGAAACAAAGCCATGTTTCGAAGCGTTCTTTGCATTTTCGCGTTGATATTGCGCGTCTCTTTGGCATATGAAGACAAAACGATCGTCCAGTATCTAGCTGACAATGGATACACCAGCCTCAGTCGAAACCTCCAGAGCCAGGGGCTAAACACACCATTATCGGGCACAGGTATGTGTTTCTTTGCAACGTTTCATGGATGATATGTGGACCTTTTTCGCTGGTTTATACAACCCATACTAGGGTAATCTTTCTTTCACAGAAAACGCATAACACGTTGAGTACATGTTTATATAACATTTTTTCTCATACGAATTCACACAAAAAGTTATCGCTGGTTGTTTATTTTAATCAAGGCAAAAGATGTGAATTCAAAATTACTTTATATTAAACGATTGTTAAAGTATATCTTTGTTTGGCTCCGGTTTTACGAATACTACAATAATTTTATCATTATGTTTCTCCTAATCAGGCCCATTCACAATCTTTGCACCTACCGATGCTGCCTTTGCAAAGCTCGGCAACAAGACGTTCTCCAGTGCCCAATTGACAAATATATTAAAGTATCACGTAGTCACTGACTATCTCATCATTCCGATGATCAAAACTCCTTCTAACCTGACAACGCTTGAGGGCCAGGACTTGATGGTACAGCCAATACCAGGGGTAGGTTTATTGTCTAGGTTATCGTATTTACACGTAGATACAAAAAGCATGTTCCGATTTAATACATATTTGACAATGTTGTATGCCAATATCCATGTGTAATACATAAATGTTTGGCAGGTAATTGTTTTGTGGAATGCATGATTTTTATGTCAGACGTTGCTGCTGAACAATGCATCGAGGGTTATAACCGGAAATAATGACATTATCTGTAACAACGGCGTGGTACATCCGATTGACACGGTGCTGGTTCCACCAGAATTGCCGACATACACCATTGCCCAAGTCCTCCTTAACGACTCGCGTTTTGCTGATCTGAACATTGCTCTGCTCATTGCCGGAATGACGAACATTCTGCAATGTAAGTGCTTAAACCCATTAATGTGGTCAATACCTTTCAGAGCACAGAAGACGCTTTGTCTACCTAATTTTTTCGGTATTACTGCTAAATGAACCCATGGTCTTACCATCAAATCTTGACGTTTATTCTTATGACGTTTCGATTGCTTCAAAACTAACTTATAATAAACTTCTATGAACTACTTTCGTTTCGAATACTTTGAGTGTAGTTGTTCATATGATATACATGTATACGCATTTTACAAGGCCGATTATCCATGAACATATGTTTTTTTGTAGCTGGCGACTTCACGTTGTTTGCCCCAGTCAACACTGCATTTGCAACGTATCAGGGATCGGTCCTAAGTCCAGAGACACCGAACGCCATTGCCATATATCAGGGTAAGAGGCTAATAATCCTTCTGCATATTATTATCATTCATATGCGAATTTATGTCCCGTTACTATACATATACTGCAACACGGTTGACTCGCGGTACTTCAGGAATATTCACTTGCGTCTGGAAACCATCTTCATATATCAGATAAACGATTAAAAGGACAATTATATTTAACTTAACTTTATTGGACAATTGCCTTTTTATGAAGAAAATCCTCCAAAAGTAATTGCCGTAGACACAAATCCAACACCACTGTCCGCCATTGTTGTTAATTTTTTCGCCGGGTAGAGTCGTGGTAAATAGGTCAAACAGCACCAATATAAAATTTCACATGAATAATCAAAGATCTGACACATCATTTGAAATAACAATCAATAACGTTAAAAACAATTTAAATATATGGACTTTAAGACATCAAATAAATAAATTGCACAGTTAGTTTCAAGCACTGTAGTATTTCTTCATTACGACAATTAACAGAACTATAAAAATTCGAATATTGTTAAAGTCCGAGTTTTACGAAATTTAATTACCAAAAATCGATTCCAAGCTGTAGCGAGAGATATTTTCTGTCAAATTTGACAAGTAGGTCACGCAGGTTTGTTTCTAAACACGATCTAGAGGGCGCTTATGAAATACCGCGAGTCAACCCGACCCGCGAGTCAACCGGGTTTGAGTATACTTGTATATATATATATATATATATATATCAAAGTTAAAACTAAGAAATTTAAATCAAAATGTAATATTTGCAATATATCCATAGTAAAATGCGTGTATAAAAATGATTTTTTGTCATGAGTTTATTAAACAAATTTTTTTGACGTTTATTGCAAATCGTAAACTAGAACAAACATATCTAAATCGATCTCATTATGAAATAACAAGTTCCCCTCTACCTTGCTGGGCAAGCAAGAACCCACCAAACGTTAAATGACGTTTCACGACCCGCCCTGCTGAAATTAATAATATATTTTTACACCGATACTCGCCAAAGGTTTTTGTTTTTCTATTCGGTGCCAATTTATTTATTTCAATTAATTCGTTTATTATTAACCGTTTCAGCCGTACTGAAGTATCACGTTACACCCGGAGGAAGACGAGCAACTCAGCTGAAGAACAACCAAGCGCTGTTTACACTACATGGTGTTAATCTAAACATCACAGTGAATAACGGTAGGAACATTTTTATGTTGGTTATTCCATTTAATCAACATCATACAGACATACATATACTTATACCGCATTTTCTGACTCTTCAAAGTAGTGTCATTGTTTACATAATGCCGTTTTTTTAATAAAACTGAAGACTGATTGTCTTATTTAAGTAAGGTTATTATATTCAGAGACGAAGCCTTATTTAAACAGATAAACAGCATCAGATAACTCGGAATTATATACTGGTTTTATTGTCAACGTTTACTGAGTATTATTCAAGAACACGATGTTGGTATTTTAGGAGTGACTGTCAACTCGGTGGCGCGTGTTATTGACTCTGATATCCTTTGCTCAAATGGCATCATTCACGCTGTGGACCACCTGCTTATCCCTCCCGACATCAACCAGGTTGCGAGCGGCAACATGCCATAACATATCGTATATTCAGCACATGCATTGACAATTCATGCTGCGCATTCATTAGCCAATAGTGCGTACTGACAATCGATGGATACGGTCCACAAACAAGATAGATAATCGGTAATGGAATTGACACAACTGTATTAATAAGAAATTGATTACTACATGAAGTTTACTTGCATTCATCGAACAAGTTTTTTTTGTCTTCCCATTTAACAATCCTTTTTTTACTATTTTACTTGAATAAAAAAAAGATGTTCTGTATAATATGGCTTGTTGTCTTTTAAGACTAGTCGTGTTTTTATTTTACAATCAATATACGCGACATAAAACAACACCACATACAAAGATCAAAGCCAAAATATTTTGAACTCATACGAAACGTAAACAGCAATACCATCCAAAGTGCATTTTCCGTTTTACCGCGGTCATTATACATACACAGATATGGCCAAATAATAAAACATAATATCCCACATTAGACCTGGTATTCCCCAAAGAAATTGTGTCGAAAGCGTTATCAAATTTAAAAAAATGTCTGGGCGGTAATATCAACCTGAATACACTGAGACACATTTGTTTCTGTGACCGACATTTTTAAATGACCGCCGCTATTTGTCTGTAAGCGTAGACATTCCGGGTTACGTACATTGTGTACACACCGGTCTTACTGACCTGTGTACTAACGCGAAACGAATTGTGGGTAGCACTTCTTTTACGAGTGAAAAGTGAAAGCGAAAGTTGGTCAGGTAATCGTGCTTCTGATAATCGCTATCAGTCTTAATAGAGATTCAAAATAACATTTCTTTAAACAACATTCCGTTTTAAACACACAATAAAAAACGATTTTTCTTTCATTATTATCATTTTCAATTCTTCGCAGAACTACTTTGGCGGAAGCATAATTCCCCGAACCAGGGGAATGTGATGCGTCTAAGTATAGAGGTAATAAAGTATTGACGTCACCATCTATGTATAGAATGGGGTTACGTGCAGAGAAATGTGTTTATTTTGTTTGTTGAGAACGATTTGATTACGTGTATACAATGTCAATTATTTACACATACATGATGCTAACTTATTGATAGTACATTTCTACCTCTTACAATTTTTTGATAAGTTTAATGTGTCAACTAAAGATATGTTCCTTAGTTTCTATAATGAATAACACAAATCCCATATTTATACCTCAAATTATATGCGAAAGTTTCTAACATTGTTCAATTGCATAATGGAAAGTCCTTGAGCGAGAAGACAGTAGAGTGCTCCATTCTGAACTTTCAGTGGTGTTTCTCTGTTCTACGATGTTTGTCAATGCAAAAACATGTGGCTATATGATTGATTTTCAAGTATATGAAGGAAATAAAGAAGGAGATAAATAATAATAAATTAATGAAAATGTTCTTGAACGCGACACATTGTCGAGTGTCGAGTTTAAAGTCATGTTTTAAAGTCAGCATACCATACGACATTACACAATTATGGTCAATGAAATAAAAGAATTCAACCTTTCGCGCAATATTTATTATGCAGCCGAGCGCAGAAAATTCGACAATTAAATGTTCAAAATCCGTGTTTAATATTATGGTAACATTGGTTATTAGCAATTCTCGTTACACGTCTCGTGAATTTTCACAGACGGCGTCCAATGAGGAACTTACCGGAGGACATACTTTTACTACAGGAGAGTATTTGCCTATCACTGTGTCGAGTTGATTACCTGAAATTGTGGTTCAGCTAATAGAATTGATGATGTAAACATGAGACAAAATGGGAGATTTTAACATAATAAGAAAACTCAATTACTTTCGTTGATTAAACTGTAGACGAACTTATCTAGATGAGTCTACCTGCATAGGACAGTTGTTCTCATTTATATGAAAATATTTATTACTAGATATAATCATATAAGTATACACATTCGACGCAATTCTCGAATGACAAGCGTTTCTTGACATTTAATATTGTGCATCTGTATACATAGCTTATGCTGTAATCTTAACTAATACAACATCGGCACCAAATAATATGTATATTGTACGACCTCATCATTAAAATTCGTGTAGTTACGAACATGCAGTAAACAGATTGTCGTAAAAAATATTTTAAAATGGCTGTCCCATTTTATTGTCATTGAAGGAGTTTATGTTGAAGTTACACAAATACTATATAACTCTTTTTGTTAGCGTTTGTTATGCCTAAAGTTTTTGGAACATGTTAGTAGTATTTATTTAATTGTTTAGCAACATGATAGGACTCCTTCTGTTTTAAAATTCTCTTTTCATAATATTTAATTATAAATATTTTAATTTATATAACCCTTTATCAGTAAGTGGAACATATGTGCCTTCTTAAATAAACACAGACCTAGTCCGACAAACGTGTGAATTGTAAGCCGTTTATCTCAACATGGAGTCAACTACTCAGTACTAGTATTTTAAAATAAAAGCACACTCAGACGTCATCAAATAAGGTCAGGACTTAGGCCTACACTACATAAACTCCTGTTGGGACATGTCATAATATCTATTTAAGGACCAACATGCTCTAAAATGTCAAAACACGATTTTGAAATTCTTGCCAAAGAAAGCATGCACGTAGTGCACATAAAAACTGATAACGTTGTGCGGGGGTGGTGGTATAAAACAAAAAGTATATTATGGGTCCATTATATTTGTAACGTACAACAGTTATCAGATCTCTCACAGAGCATACAGCACAAATATGCGGACATTGTTATTGTTATGTCTTTTCTTTAGTACATGTTGTACAGTTGCCTGCTACGAAGATGTAAGCATCACTAAATATTTAATGGATCACAATGGATATTTGTTTTTACGCAATTTGATGAGACAGACCCTTATGAATGTGACGTTGGCCACGGTACGTAACTGTGTGTAATCTGTAATAGTATCAGACCTAAAAACAAAAACAAGAAAAAAAACTTATTTGGGCCGATTCGGAGTAATTCACGATACTATTTAAATGAATATTAATTTGATGTGTAAACACGACCGCGAGCTCATTATAGAAAGGAGTTCTCTCTTTGTATTTGTTTTTCTCGCGAGCTAAAATTAATTCATGGGTTTGGAAAAACGTTTAAACGTTCTTTATTATTAGTACTTGTAAAAGGATATTTAAACTCGGTCGATACTATTCTTGTATCTGCTTTGCATTCAACTATAACTTATTTCAACCATTAATCATTTCTCATATTTACATTAAACAAGATAACAGTTATGCCCTATTGACCGGCGTGACTCGCTGATATTACTGCTACCGAAATGCAGTTTCATGTTATTGCACCATTGAAATTACTTCGACAGTATCATTTGTTTTAGCTTATTAATAATATCGAATAGTTGTTTTATACATTAAACCAGTGCTTTAAATTAACATTCCTAATTGCATGACAATACATGTTCCCAATGCGTATTTTATCGCACGAAATCTAGGCCAAACCAATCTTAGACAGCTACGCCGAAAAACATGGCGGGGACGATTTCTTAAAACTGTTTAAATCACTATCTTACCTTCACATAACCATGTTTTGAAATCAATTTTAATCGCAAAGACACTGCGTTGTTCAGGTGCGAGTTAAATAAATTCCAAAGTTACCAAATTAAGCATAGGAGATGTTTGCAGATGAGTTACCACATTAAGCATAGGGCATTTTTACTGATAACGTTTTTCCACGATTATGAAACAATTTTCTTTTCAAATCTCTCAAAGAGCGTGTAACAGAAACATGCGGTGTTTGTGCTTTCTTCTGTTTTTTACGTTTTCATCTAACGTTTGGTGCTACGAAGACGTAAGCATCACTAATTATATAAAAACTCACAATGGATATCTGTTTCTGCGTAACTTGATGACACAAACACTTGTGAATGAAACACTTAACCAAGGTACGTTACAGTATACCAGTATTAAATAAAATAAGGTCAAAGCAATAATTTGAACAGAATTTACTTATATTTATATAATTTAATTCAACTAAAACAACCATTGCTTCCTTATTATTTAAATTCGAAAATTATATAGACGTTGTCGTTGGCAGTGTCTATGTGTGGGAATTCATCTTCTGAGCTAGATCAAGATAACAAAGCTGTTTTACCGATCGCACTTAAAGACAACAATTATACGATAATTATAATTACATTTAATTTAATTTAAATTATATTTGCTTATATATATCAATAGAGTATCCACATCACATCAAGACACAATTTCACAATTTTCAATATAACAAGCTATATATTATGTATAAGATCAATACAACGTTATGTCATGCAAATGTGTAGGTGGTCCATTCACGCTCTTCGCGCCAAGCGACGGTGCTTTCTTCTCGTTTGGTCAGGACAAGCTCAACGCCCTGTCAGTGGGACAACTAAAACGAATCCTTGAGTACCACGTCGTTAACGGCTTTATACTGACATCATCGGAAACGAAAGACAAAAATCTTACCACTTTGCTTGGCGCTAGCATACTGATTTCACCGCATGGAGGGGTATTTAGTGTTTTAAAAAAAATCACCACTGAAATTGAAGTTAAGCCATTCAAAACGACTGAAATTCATTTTTTTTAAATGTGTTATTTGAAGCTATTTTTATTTTTGACGTATTTTTTATAATTCCAAATATCTTTATTTCCATAAACGTATATGATTTGACACATATGATTAATTATTACATTTAATGTTTTTAACTTTTGTATTAATGAATAATTTACACGGGATATTAATTACATTAAATTCAAACTTTTATTGTTGCACCTAGTATGATAGATAAACTGGCATTTCCGTCCGACAATGTTATTTTCATAAAGAATTTGTTAATTTCAAAGCATCTTGATATCAATGACAACAATACACATGTTGGGCCGACCAGTGACATTATCGTTCAAAATGGAGTCATTCAGCCGATTAATCACGTTCTCGTACCGCCCGAGAAGTACCTTCCCGACGAGACCATCATCCAGGTGTTCCTTCTCGACAACATCAAATTCAAGGACATCTACTTCGCACTGCTCTTCGGCAACATGGTCAATCATTTGGAGAGTAAGTGAAACTAAAACATTTCACAAGGGCGAATCCATGTACTTCCAAGTATTGTTTTGAATTCAGTCACGCATTATTAATTCGTCCAAGTTTATGTCATTTTATCATAGTAAATATTGAATTGTTTTGTTATTTTCCAAGAGCATTGCTACCGTCATTTCACTGCAGATGACTCATGGTTTAAGCTACAACATGTATTTTCTGTCCGTCTCTCTATATTTATAAAATATTTATCCGTCTGTGAATCGGAAAGTCCGTCCGCAAAAGTGGAGCCTGTGATTTGTAGGTAAACACTAAAGATACTTGTATACTTGAAAATAGCATGAGTATCATGAACGACACATTTAACCAGAGGTCAAGTTGTCGAGCCACTGCTTCAACACTTAATACCGTAACAACCCAACCGGTATATAAGAATGTAGCACACAACTGTGTGTGAAATCAGTTGTGCAAACAGTTGACTGTAAAATTAAGTAATATAATTATACATGAACTATTATTAAATACGCAATTATGAGTTTGACTCTGTGTTACGTTCAAACGTAAATTCAAAGTTAAACACGAAAACACGTCCAATTTTAAAGACTGTGATAAATTAGAGTTTACGGTAAAGGTTTCTAAACTAGTAAAACTCGAAGTAACGCATATGAAACTTAATTATGCGTTTTGCAGCTTTAAACATTGAAGCGTAAGAGACTTAATCACGCTGCATGGGAGACTGAATTTACTTGAAATGATGTTCACTAAAACAAACAAGAAATCACACAAACACACTTCAAACTATTATTTGTTTATATAAAAGGTTGCATAAAAACATTTGTTTCAGACGGGACGTACACAGTGTTTGCTCCAACGGACGAAGCGTTTGCCAAACACGCCAACAGGCTTCTTGATCCTAGCCAACCCAACGCCAACAGGATATACCAAGGTAAACACCAAACTGTGGTTTTACGTTTTAATTTGTTGGTCGTTTAATTCAATACTCGTCTGTTCATTTGCAAATGGTAACAAGTTTGCTTTTTGTTTCTTATCCGCTAACGCTTTCCTTGATTGTAGCGTTTAAGGTATCTAGAATAAATACAAATACAATTAATATTACCGCATGACACTTTTAAATTTAAAACCATATTATTCCGTTGCATGAAATTGGTCGTCTTTGAGTAAATGACTGTGTATGATTGATAACCGCTTGCAACAAAAACTACCGAAACAATGTCCATAACTCTTTTTTTTCATGCAGTCATTATGCAGTATCACGTCATTCCGGGAGAAATCCGATCAAGCAGTCTGAAAAACGGACCTATCTTCAGCGAAGTCGGGCAGGCCATCAACATTACCCTCGGAAACGGTTAGTTTTATGAAATTCAATAAAACCTATTATATTGTGCTCTCATTAAATATATTTTGATATTGAATACGCCAATGTTGATCAAATAATAATTACTTAATACATAAACACAAACTTAGTTATTAAAAAAGTGTTCATAATTTGGAAAACCTGTTGGATAAAACATTTTTTCATGGAAATCTTTTAACTAATTAATATAAAAAGCGGTCCAGAATTTAAAGACTAGACTTTATTGGTCGTTAGAACCTTAAACCTTGGTAGAAATTTAGTTTGAATCAGTGTCAGGAAAGAATGTCATTGAAAACAGTTGCATTGGGAAAAAATACAAAATTCAAAGAATAGCAATATTCGAGAAAGTATTGCATTGATTTTCCGTGAGGCAAAATATGAACATCTTGTGGATGTGTGTTCAATGACCGACTCCAATGCATCATGTGCAAAGTATATACTTCTTTACAGGGTTAAGCAGTGTTTTATTAAAACTTTCGAATGACATCTCTATTTGCTTTTCTAATACTTCATTATGAGTGTTCTCCATTATTTTTTCAGGCGTAATTTTGAACAACTATGCCAGGGTAGTTGAAGCTGATATCTACGCTGTGAATGGAATTATCCATGCCATTGATGATGTCCTCGTACCTCCCAACATCCAAGAATTGATCATGGGATAGATGTGGAGTGACAAAAAACGAGCGAGACGACTTTCAACACATTATGAAAATGACTTGTTTATGTATGGCTTCTAAAGCATATTTGCATCATAATATCTGTAGCAAAATAAGTGTCCATACTTGTTTTCTTTCTTTTAAAACTTCCTTATCAGTTACTTTGATCTAAAAAGAGAAAATAAGAAGTAATGCTTATGCATTTTGAGCAATGTTCTCCCCTCATGTTAATCTAACTAAATTCTATGAAGTTTGTAAAATAAAGAACAACAACAGAGAAATAAAAATGTTTACTTGAATATCACCCAGCACATACTCGTGCAACGGCACAATTTAATAACAAATGGCTAAAGAAACATGAATGAATATCTTGGTGGTTAAGTCCCATAAAATAACTCAAGACCAAAGCATCGTTAATTGCTATAGACAATACACTACTGTGTAAAATATTTTGCTTTAAATCGGAGCTTGGTATACAGCATTCACTCAGTGATAAAGTAATAGGGTTAGATAAATAATGCCCCATTGGCCCATGTATATCGACAGATCAGATTAAAGTCAATAGCGGTGTATTAGTTTCCATAATATACGCCACTGATAATCTTTGTCAACCGTGCGAACTACTTTCAATAACGTCAGTATTTTACTACAAGTTCCATGTTCTATGCATATTTCAAATATACACAAGGTTAAGCTGTGACCGAAGGAGAGAGTGCTAATTCGCACGCATTCCAACAGCACATCGCCATTAATATAGCAAGATATTAGTTGCAAAACAACAGACCACATCGCCAGCCAAAAACTATTGATTCACAGAAATATTAATGAATGCAAATGGATATTTTATTTAATTTTCTTGAAGATTTAGATTGTTGTCATGCTCTTTAAGGAAGAATTAACCGTACATTGTTTGGCTTCGAATGCTTAATCGCATTGCTGTGGTGTTCATGTTTATATAAAAACAATTTTACAATTTACAATAAAACAAGAGGGCCAATGCCCATGCGTTAAACATAATTGTATACGTATATATATACAAAGCAAATAGTAGCAGAAAATATAATAGAAAACAGAAAAAAGATATAATATTTATGTTAAATAAAATTGAAAACAAAATAACTTCACAAATGGTTGCACAAACATGTTTTGAAATTTTCATTCTAAGATAATTTTAAAATGATAAGTTAGATAATTGTGCATAACATATTAAGCCACATGGAATACAGCTCGATAGATATCCACTTTCTATTGGGAATGTTACATCTTACTTGGCAGACTGATTTGCTTAATATTTTAAACCTATTTCCTTTTTATAATGTGAATACACATTCAGCCACATGAAATACAGTTAGAAATGTGCACGCTTTCTAATGGAGTTGTGTACCACACTTCTCACTCGCACTTATGTTGAGCATAAGTGCCTACTTTATGGTGATGGAGTTTTCACTGACTGTGCTGTAACCATTGCATTGAAGAAAGAATACGGATTAGATAAGAGTTCTTGTGGAGATCCACATTCCATCACCTGAAACAACAGTAGGACGATTGGAACATGAAACGTGCAGCACTTTCTTTATCCGGAAAGTGCTTTACATATACCGTCGTAAAATAAACAAATTATTTGAATATGATTCGTTTTTGTTCATACAATGGTTCACATATATTAAACAAATATTATTAACAGATACAGTTGCCCGTATGACATATACTGGAAAAGAGACAAATCCACTTATCAGATAGCTTAGATTAGCGTTCGCGAAAATAATCTCTATATTCTGATAATAATGTAAAAAAAAGCATGACAAAGGGTGATAATTCTGCTAAAATTGGTTGTACAAGTGTATTTCATTACGATTGCGAATACATTTAATTCTTTCAAGTGTGTACGTTTGAGCGAGACCAACACAGTGGTTTAAGGGGAGTTGAAAAACACATTTGATGGTCATTCAGCTCAGAACCTTTGAGAGAAATCCATCATAACACAAAAATGTGGCTGATTTACATGTATTCTATAGTGCAAAACAGCCACAAAACCATAATTACGTCCAAATTGATGGCAGCTAAAATTCCTTGATGCATCTCGCTTTAGTGGGTAAAAATTATTGAACCAACGACAATAAGTATAATATCAATTTAACAAAGACTGATGGTTAAACAGAAAGTGATGAACGTTGAATATATTTTTATAATTTTGTTCGATGAAGAATCAATAACGATAGCGTTGACAGTTTTCTGTGAGTGCACATTGTATGTATATAATTTATTTTTGATATATATATTTTTAGAATAGAATTTACTTAAATATGCCCAAATAAGGATTTAAACACAATTGATAAAACTCATTTGTGAAAATATAACATTAGGTCAGGTGTATACTATTTTACATTTAATAATTTTTTTAAACAGCAATCATCATACATTTTAAACGAATTTCTTAGTTTGAAAGCCTTGGTAACATTAATACAAGATTGTATATGTTACATTTGACGAACATATACACACACCTTGCCACTATCAAGCACTAGTATCTTATCGCTGTGTAAAACAGTATTCAGGCGATGAGCAATTGTGATGACCGTGCAGTCTGCAAAACATTCTCGGATGGTCTGCTGGATCATCGCGTCAGTTGAGGTGTCAATGTTTGCCGTGGCCTCGTCAAGAAGGAGAATCTAAGATGATATTTCTAGAAATTAATTGTGTCATGGGACAACCGGGCGTCAATTCGAGTCGGTTAATTCAGTTGATGGAGGGCTACACTACAAGTATGAGGGTCGCTTGTTCGATCGTCAATCCGGTAAAATAACGTGTGTGGGGTTTGTGTCATGAAATTATTTGTGTTGCAATATCATACTACATATCACTCGAATAGGACAGTTGTCAGTTAATGGCATAAGCATAAGCACTTATTACTGGTAAAACAGTGAACCCATTAAAAGTGCTGAACTTTTGTAGAAAATGGCAAAACACCCAAATATGATACAAATAAACATTCTGGAATAATGCACGTTTGTAGTGGTGCTCATGATCAGACAGTGCATTTCCACATGTTACACAGGCTGGCGCTTTCCGCATTCTGTAAATGTGTTTTAAAAAGATATAACCTACTGAAAGACGAATTAAAATTTACGATTATTTCTGTTTTTCACTGTATATACAGTCAAACATACACACACACACAAATTTCAGCAACAGCAGGAGGAGAATTTTTCAATAAAGCACTAAGTGCCTTACTGATGGCAAGTGACAAACTTCAAAAAACCAACAAAATAAACAGTAGCTCTACCGCTACTGGCTTCAGAAGATTGCAATTATTACGACATTGTACAAGGGTACGGCGAAGAGGATTCAAGAAAAGACATAACCTTGCTGCTTCTTACAACCGCCCTGGCCAGACACAACAACTGCCGTTCACCCACTGAGAAGTTTTCTCCGTTCTCCTCCACCATTGTATCGAGATCCTGATTGAATTGCTTTATCTACAAACAAATACGAAACATCGCTGTTATTGAATTATAAGCCTGTTGTATGTAGACCATAAAGTTGTTTTAATAGCAAATGATATGATGCATAGTATTTCTTCAGTACATCAAGTACACGTCTACTAATTGGCTTCATTATATTGTTCTAGTACGACCTCTTTCATTTAATACTCTCTCTACATACTATAACAATGCTTAAAATTGATGGCTTGTATTTTTAAAGCTATAAAATTGTTTGCGTATGTAAAATTACTTTAGTCCAAGCAAAAAATGTTATTATAAAATGCACATTTATATAACAAGTTTACCAAAGACGGACTTAAACATGCGTGGCTAGTGTTATAAGATGAAAAGTTTTTTATAATGGCCAATGAGTTTAATATTAAATATATGGTTATAAAAAAATGGTGCCTGCGTAAGGTCCATTTTGTGGTTGTTTAACACGGACAATACAATAATGCGTGTACTAAAACTGCGTTAGAACAAAGAATTATGCATGATCCGTCTACACAGAGGAGGCATGGGTTGTTTTAGTTTTACATTAACATAATTAGTGATTGTCTTACAAGTCATGCAATTGTATGTACATGAAAAAATGGTTCATGAAAAATACCGCAGTACACAAATGTTCATGCAGGATAAAATAAGGTAAGGTGATCCATGCAGATTTATTTGGGCTTCCGACTAGTACTGATGTAATAGTGATTTATAAAGTATCATATTGAACCTTCTCCTTCATGTGGACTTTCCCCAACGCTTCCCATATAGTCTCGTCCGTAAACAAAGAGAATGGGTCTATGTTGTACCTAGCACATATATGTTCATGTTTAAACAAAGAGGAAATAAAAAAAACGTGTATACGTGTATGTTAATTATTGATTAGTTGAGGAACCAACCGATACGTCCAAACGAGTCTCGTTTGAAAATCGAACTAACTTCGTAGGCGAATGCTTTATCCCGCGGACGATAATAGTTAGCATCATTATTGTATACCATTTTTCTTTAGTAATCAACTTTTAAAGGTTCAATGAAACTACTGCACCTGATGGTACCAGAGAATAAAACCGGTTCTTGTGTAATAGTTGATATTTTAGAACGAATTATGTTCAAATTCAACTCAGAGATATCCTCGCCATCGATTGTTATAACGCCGTCAGTAAGTTCCACTAAACGGAATAGGACTGTTGCCAATGATGATTTGCCTGAAGAATACGTGCAATAAAATCATAATAAGTAGTGCGAAGTAGTATCAATGTCTTAGTATCAATTTCTTACATAACGCAATTAAAATAACTGCTATTAAATAACGGATTATTAATTTTGGTTTGATTTTCTGTGGCGAAAAATATAAAACCCCGGTGATGTCAAAGTGAAATTATTTAGCGCATATACTCGTTTGTGGAGCATCCATTTTTATATTTATTGTACGGCATAATCATAAACTAGTGGCTAATGTTGTTAATAATTATTACCGATTAAGTTGTGTTTTGTAAGTACTTTCAAAGAAAACTTACCTGCTCCTGTTCTTCCGACAATGCCAACTTTCTCCCTTGGCTTAATCTCAAAACTGACATCCTTCAAAACGGGGTCAATATCTGGTCTGTACCTCATGACTACATTGCGAAAGGTTATCGCTCCCTTTTCAGGCCATTTAGAAGGTGCTTTCTTCTTCGCATCTTGGTTCTCGGACCCAAGTTTCTAGAACACACACACACAATGTTCAAATGTTCAAAGCATTTCGGTATGAATATACTAACTATCAGAAAGATGAAAAATTGAGATCTGGTACATTCTTTCAATCAGGTATCAACACATTGACGGAATCACCAATGTCTAACCAATTGAAAGAAATATTTACGTTGGATAGTACAAAACGACCATGTTCGGAACTCGCAATGTAAAATGCATTTGTGTCACATTTATATTGACAAATTGACTGTAGCTTTGTAGGCACTTTCGAAGACCTTGGATGACAATTCATAACCTCGAATATTTAGATATTTTGTATGTGAACCACAAAAAACTTTGACCTAAAGTTTCACTGATTCCGAATAACAGCTATTGCAAAATGATTTTGAGTGGCTCTTACCACAGTGTATTCGTGCAGCCTTTCCACAGACGTAAACCGTGCTTCTGTTTCATTCATAAGACGAATGAGAAACTGCACTATACTTATTGTCTGAAATTAATTATCTTTGAAATAAAGAATGTAAATTGAACTTCAAATAAGTTACGAGTGTGTAGAGAAATCTTGAATATAAAAATATAAAATGACTAATTATTGAACTATAATTGAAAGGAGTAATATTGAAACAAATTATGTTCATCATTTTGTATCGTAATCGTGCAGTTTATGTAGAACGCTTACAATTGCGATAATCTCGACGATACTTGTTACGTCCAATTCGTGAAAGGGAACACAACATTCATAAAAACAATAAGTAATGACTTTTTACCTGTGCATTATCGTTACATGGTGAACACCGAACAATACTATTGAATGAAATTCGCAGTGTACGATAGCACAACATTCCACAGTTCAGAGTCTTAATGAATCAAAAGGTTGAATCTTTCATGGAACGGTGTGCTCGATTTCAAAAGTGAAAACAAAACAATGTTATAAAAAAAGTTTCTTTTAGTGATCATAACGCTTATAATCACGAGCGAATCTTACCTTGCCACAAAGTCCAAGCACGAGTCCAGCAGATGCCGGCGGTATTAAGCCTTTTGTGACAACAAAAATCAGACTTGAGGACATAGTCATGAGGCCAGCAATTAGATCAAGTCTTAGCCCAATCCATCGCATGCTGACGTCGAATAAAAAGACCGACATCGAGGCCACGTCGCCGTAACTGACGCACCTTGTGAAACGAACATGGTACAATTAATAATAAAATTAACGTTCATTGTTTCAGCCAAAGCGATTTGTGGTCAGGAAGTGTTTACTTAAAAAACGCATCTGTTGTTTATTATCATATATACTCCTTTTGTAAATCGTATATAATGTGAATTGAGAGATGGCAATCGGTTCCCTTAGATTTAAACCACATTTTGGGTATTAAATAGGCCAAATCAAAACAAACCCCAAATAAAATTATCCCATTCGTAGTTGAATTCCTTATTTAGCAAGCCACGGAGATGTTCAAATTAAATCGGGTAAAATACATTAAAAGGCGTCTCCAAACACTCACAGTTGGCGTGTATCAATTAATAAAATCTAATTATTAAAATCATATAAACGAAATAGATATGCAACCCCCTTATAGTAGGGGGAATTTAATTTGTGTCCACTTGCATCCTGCTGTGCACAGAGCCAGCTGAAACAACAAAAATCAAATGGAATATATTGTTTGATGGACAATTATTTTAAACAGATGGAATTGTTCCTTGCGTTGGGGATATTTCTTAACAAGCCCTTTAAAAAGGACACCTTAGCGGTAGATTTATCATGATTTTTTAAATCTTACCGTTTGAAGAAACGATCCTGTTGTCTATACGCCACTATCGTTGACAGACCTTGTGACGTAACATTCACGTTGCTAATTAGTGGAGAGCGCGTAATATTCTCCAGTCTTTTCAATTGTCGAACAGACACCGTAGAGACTTGTTTCATGACGTAGAAGACGGCTACGACAGGCACAACGGCGATAAGTAACCAAGGAGTCACGTACGTGGCCGTACCTATTGACACGATTGTTAGCGATA
The DNA here is from genome assembly GCF_020536995.1 of Dreissena polymorpha. NCBI lineage: Eukaryota > Metazoa > Mollusca > Bivalvia > Myida > Dreissenidae > Dreissena > Dreissena polymorpha. The sequence continues at coordinate 59,079,120 of NC_068358.1, read as the reverse complement.
GAATTCGTACCAGTTGATTGGTCACTTGAGGTATGAATACGTCGCCTGTTTCAAATAAGCGTTCGTATTTTAGTATTCAAATTAATAAATATATTTAATATGTTATTTGTTACAATACACGAATAAGACAACCAATTTACGGTACATGTGCAACTATGTATTGCATATAAATCTTTAACTTTTTCATTTAATATGAATGATTGTTAGCAATATGAAACGTTATTAGTTCGGGTTTTTGTCGAACTCACATATCTGAACGTCAATGAATTATTTATTTCTGTAAATGGTAAAAACTTCAAAAAATAAACCATTACTTGAGAAACGTCAATACACTTAGTTATAAAAGAGCATGAAGCATTTAACTAACTTTTATTGCGAAAATCTAAATAAATTAAATCGCATGCTTTAATATCATGGTGATCTAAATATATGTTTAGTTTCTTTGATAGCAGCAAAATAACCTTCGTCAAGGTCTTTTGAGAATCTGTTCAGTATCCTTCCAGTCGGAGTGGTATCAAAGAATGACATTGGCGCTTTCATGACCCTATCGAGGCACTTGTCGTGCATTTCTTTGGATGCTGTTAATGAAACCTGTCAAGCAGGGCAGACACAAATAGAACGAAAGACAGAAAACATATGTATATTCAAACGCTTGAAAAGAGTTGCAACGCAATATATGTACATGTACATTTAGTATTTGAAAACGTGAATATATGTGCTACGCTCTATTGTTTTAAATAACGACATACCTTTGCATGACAAAATCCATTCACCAAGATCAGAACTATAATGCCAGCAAGTGAAGATATGTAAACGACGAAATAAGTATCGCTACCTATGAAGCTTTCGTTTACCATTCCATTTGCGTACATAGCTGTTGAGTTATTTGTTATAATTACTGACATCGTCGTGTTCAAAGAAGATAACGTTGTATTCATATATATGTTCTCCATGGTTGTATTTGTTGTATACGATCCCTGCAAATAAAAGATGGTGGTAAATATGCAATAAGTTCTTGTAAGCATTTTCATTATGTTAAGAAAGGAAAACATGTCAAATAGTAACGGTCGACGAAAGCAAAGTTCAACAGTATTACACATAACATTTAGCATGCAAATAAATGTTTTTAAGTCAAAGAGCCTTTTCTTCGAATTTCAACTCTACCTGTTTAAGCATATCTAAAGTGGAAAATGAATCGGTAATATTTTTGTTTAATACTTTTACCATAAGATTACGAACATGTTTGTAGTCGTATTGTAAAATTATTAAACACATATTATCTTATGCATTTAATTATTTTCATGAGCTTCTTTACGGATTCCGGTAATGTTAAACAATACTCCATTACGTATCTTAAGAATTATAGGAACCATATAACACGATTATAATATCGAGAAACAAACAACTAAAAGTGAGAATAACGTATACACGTTTAGACGTATTTTCCCAGTTTCGATTTACTCTTAAAATGTAACAAATGTGATAATTGTTCCTTTTTCAATTGATTCGCTTCCTTAAAAATATATTTCTTCGTCATATATGTTTAGATTTTTTAATGTAATCTTTTTTATAATGGAGTATTTGATACTGTTTGAAAATGACATTTGGAAAATCTGTAAACATGTTCCGACCTGATCACGACAGAAAGTTACTAAAAGTACCTTAGGAAGAGATCCTAACCAAGCACTGAGCCAATAATCGGAAAACACGAGTGAGCCCGAGCACAGGAAATAAAACAAAATAACACCGAGAACGGCAAACCAGCCGCCAGCTGCCCGAATGTAAGCGGTATAAGTGCTTACACCTACGTCGCCAATAGCTGTTTCTTCTGCTTGAACGAGTTTGCCTGGATATAACATAAGAACCATTACTGAAGATTACAGTGTTCATTGAATTTCATATTGGATTCAAATTCGTTACTTTGTCAGTATCGCTTGTATCCCCTGATACTAGTTATATAAACACATGCGCCAAATAATGATACAATGATACTCATAATTATAATATTACATCACATAATATCTTCACATAATACTTTTTTACTCGGCACAGTCACTGTTTATGTATTTTAATATAGTCATCATTTGTCATCAACAGCTATCAAGTTTAACAATGTGGTAGATACATCTAACCTCTTGTATAAAAACCATGACGATTTACGTTATAACCGTTGAAAGCAATATATCTTACCTTTCGCCTTTGGCTTGTGGATGCCATTAGTTTCCTCGGCTGGTTTTTCTTTCTTATCTTTCTTCATTTCAGTGACTTCACTTTCCACCGGTGCGCCGTCATTGTTACTGTCTGCAAATTATTTAGAGTGCATGCATCATACAACAACAAATATTCAACAATTACTGGATATTTCACAACCAAAGTACTTGAGAAAAAACAGTATAACCATTAGGTATCCAGTAAAACAACATACCTAGTTTACAATGGCAGTCATTTCATTAAGTTGTTAGAATTATGAACGGTGTGATCTTTTATTTTAAACCACAATTGTTTATATTTTGAAAGTAAAATACATAAACAAGGTGTGTCACTCATTTAAAGACAATAATATATTTGCATACTAGTACTTCGATCGTGGACAGTTAAATAAAGCTGACTACAGAAAGGTGTTCGTACTTGAGCCATTATTGGCGTTGTGACAGGGCTGATTTAGTTGTGGTAATTCATGTGAACAGTTATATACACTATGTTTAAAAATTCAGACTGTAGTTTGGTATTTAAGTGCATTAAATTATGCATGAATGATTATAATGGGATTTCAAAAGACAATGTGAACAACTTTTGAAACCTCTTTTCCACTAAAGATTTGAATTTCGGTATAAATAAATGTGACGTTTGTGCGTTCGTTCGTTCGTTCGTTTATTTGCGATGTAAATTCAATATAAATTATCCATTATTGGAATACGATTTTACTTACATATTTTTCTGCTTTTCATTTCGGTTAGATTGAAAATTCTGAACATCTCGGAATACTTTCCGTCGCTTGCCATCAACTCCAGATGATGACCTTTTTCGACCACTGTGCCATTTTCCATCACGAGCACTTCGTCGCAATCTTTCAGGTACTTTCAAACAAACAAAGCCTTCAGTGAGTAGCTTAAGTGTTGTTAAATCAATTTTTATGTATAATGCGGTGTTGTGTACATTACCTTGTATTGAATAGAAACTTGGGCATTTTTTCACTAAGTAAAATAATAGCTTTATGTTTATGATAATGATAATGTTTCGGTAGTTTCATTACTCCTCTCGTTTATTGTGTGGTATTGATGTGTTTGTTCATATTCTTATACTAAAAAGCGATCCTGTTATCTTATGAAAATATAAATGTGTGGATTTAACATACTTATTTTTTTTAAATGACAATACATTCTTTGTAATTTGTTTTAAAAGAATAGAATTGCCTTGTAAACGAATTCATATGTCGTTTATGTCTTACATTTATTTGCTTAACAGAACATGTAGTGATAAGTTTTATCATATCCTACCTGCAACTGATGTGTAACTAAAATCACAGTCTTTTTATGAAGCTCTTGTTTGATACATTCGTTGAAAATTTGTTTACCGACCCTCGTATCAAGAGCAGAAAGAGGGTCGTCCAATATATAGATATCACTTTTGCTGTATACGGCTCTCGCAAGATTTACCCTTTGTTTCTGACCACCACTTAGGTTAACTCCCCGTTCTCCTATCTGCAATACACAAAATGCATTTGTCATATCATGGTGTCATCATAAAATTCGAGCATGCAATCAATTTAACAGAACATAAAGAAAGACAATTTTATGATAGATCTACACACTTCAGTTTCATCTCCGTCTTTTAGAAGATCAAAGTCTGTTTCGAGTCCGCAGCATGCGATAACTCGGCTGTACCTAAAACATGTAATAGTACAGCAGATTTAGTAATATGAAGCAGTATATTATGAATAAAACATATATTACTGATTATTTATACAAAATTTTCGAATTACACGGTTTAATTGATCTGTTTATAATCGGTATAACAATGTAATTGTGTAAATAATAATTAATTTTGTATCTACAATGTATGAACTAAACCAGTCACACGTTCGTCCGAATGTGCATGGTAAAATTACCTCTCCGTCTTGTATTCTTGTCCAAACAAAATGTTTTCTTTGATCGAAGCGTTAAATATCCACGCCTGCTGGGCAACATATGCTACCGTTCCACTAACTGCTAAATGCCCTTTTGCAAGCATCATCTGCATATATAATGTGAGGATTGTGTGCTTTGTTATACCTTTAAACGTACATTAACACTCGTCTTAATTGTTATTACAAGTATAGTACATACAAGTTATTTGTGTAAAGTATTTAAAGATAATTATTGTGTTGCATTTAAAAGATGTACATTGATTTGATATCAAACGTAAAAGTTATGTGTATTCTCATTTTGATCTGCCCAAATGTCTTTATTAACTTAAATGCACCAAGCGCAAGCTTTCATATAGGTAAACAAGTGTGTAGTTAAAGTCACGCTCACCCTTCCTAATATAGCTGACATCAGTGAAGACTTCCCAGACCCTACGGAACCGCAGATGCCAATCAGCTGCCCCTTGAATACAATTAAATCATGGTCAAATTATATTTCAGTCCAACGTACTGTCTCTCAACACGTACGTACAAAAGTTAATACATAGTTAGATAAAGTATATTAATATAAGATTTTGAATTTTAATCGTTAAATATGATAAATTATTACAATAATATTTTATAAAATAAATAAATGAATAAATTGAAATAATCACAAACCATACTTTACTTTTTTATTGCAATTAAATATTAAAGAGTGTGATATCAGGCATATTTACGATGACATAGAGTTGAAATATACTCATAGTTTTTAAATGCCTCCTCTTTTTAATTATCTCGTTACCACGACATACTAACACGTGGGAACGAGTAAGCTATGTCGTGGGAATGACTGAATAAGTCGATGTAAAGAGATAGAAAACAAAGAGGAATGCAAGACTAAATAAAAGAGGTATGCTATAAAACAAAAACAGTTAATAAAAAGGGGGCATTCAAAAAGTGCATAAATGTTTAGCTATATCTCGAGGGGATAAAAGAGTAGTGCATTTTTTAAAGAGGAGTGAATTTCATATCTATGCACGTACATATTATTCCATTTTTGACAGAAAATGTATTAAGGAAATGCTTATTTGTGTGTTTTATTAAATGTGTATAGCATGCACACATAGTAAAGCAAACTATGGAACTCGAAAAACTAGCATGTAAAATTTTACTAACTGTTAGAAAGATAGATCTTGGTTCATAATACCTTTCTCACTTCGAGTTCTATATCCGACAACTGGAATAAATTGACACTTTCTCTTCTTGAGCTTGCAACTAAAAGCATTAACAGATGTAAAATGTAATGGGTAGTTTAAAGAATAGACAAATAAAATTATAAAACGATAGCCAAATTAAATGAAGCTAAAACTAAATCAAAACAATTGATTTAAAAAGACGAGTGTTTCGCTTTAATGACAACTAACATATCGTTATATATCAGCATCACAAAAGACACATTACTGTGCAACCACTAATTTATTATATATCAAATTATTTTACTTAAAATACAAAAACAAGCTTAAACGTCGTCTCTACTGACAATAAACTACCAAGTATTATACCGAAAAGCCAACGTTATCTCACCGCTTGATTTGCGACCTCTTATCCTTGTCTTTGTTTCTTCGTCATCTGCAACTGTTTCGCAAATAAAATTGGCGGCTTTAATTTCTACTGCGTTTTCTTTGTTAAAGACGTCGGGGGAAGGCGAAGAGAACTCGTCTAACGTTAGCAATTTCTGAAATAACATATACGTGTGTATATTCATATTCTAGAGGACCGGTCCAACCAAATATCAAAATGAACCTATCACGCAATAAAGCGTGAAGAAAAGACTGACGTGATATTCAACATTGATAATTAAGTTTATGAATGTAATTAAGAAATTATCCTTTGCTTGTAGCTATGCAATACCTGGATATGTCTCTTGAGCGTGTTTAACGCTGGTAAGAACAGGTCCATAACGGTTAGAACGACCATAATATTATTTTAATATTGGAACAAAATGATAGAAAACACGTTGATGCATCACTAGAATATTACAACAAATATTATTATTAAGCTATCCGCCAATCAAACGTATTGGTATCGTCCTGTTCTGCGTACTGTGTGCACTACGATTGTTTTTATATCATTGTAGGTGTGATAAGTGCGTCAATTAATCACGTTAAAAGTGTTGTTACACTTAAACAATAGAATGAGTCTCAAGTACGTACAGTCTTCATATAACGTGGCTTACCTCTATCCTTCGAAAGCTTACTTTCGCTTCTCCGTATGCCCTAAAACCGATCGGAATAAGCGCGACAATGATCCGCAGAAAGTTCATGGTTCCGATGATAGCAAAGGCCTGGAATTAAAAAAAAAAATCACGCATATTTCTAGTCTTGTGTTGCCAGCATCTACAACTTTGTTTAACTCTAAAATTATTCTCAATTGTTCTTCATTTTTTTTAAATAAATATTTATTGAAAGAAAACATTCTCGAAAATAAGCCATTTCAACCCATTTCAACTTATTTTGAATTATGTAATGTTTACACTACATATTACGAAAATCCTTTTTGCATTCACGATCCTTTTTTACGATAATGTTTGTTGAACGAAGCCCTTTACAGGTTGACCATAATTATTTCTGATTTTGAATATGGTGCGCTGGTCCTGGTCGTGTAAGCGTATGCACGAAACCAGTCAAAGCACAGCTTTGATGTATTCACCAGTCAAAGCACTGTTTGGATATATGAAACGGTCAAAGCACTGTTCGTATGAATGAACCAGTCAAAGCATTGCTCGGATATATGAAGCAGTCATATCGCAGCGTGTGTTTGTGAGCCAGTCAAAACAATACTCGTGTATATACGTTATAAAATGCATTATGATCTTTCACAAAGGTGAGGCAAGCTACTGGAATTCACCATTAAGGTAGGGTTATCATGTGTATATGACGTTTGTCGTAGCATGATTAGAGCTACATGTAGTGGTAGACAGTAAACCCGACTTCCTTCCTTCATAAAACAGACGTAGACATATTCGGTAAAGAACTTTATAATATTATGTTATTTTAGCAAATAAACCAATGCAAGACTAAACGAGTTTAACTTCTCTGTGAATTTTTCCTTTAAAATACTCACAGTAGATGCGTTTAAGTCGTTTCCGGCGGCTGTGTAGACCGTAATGGTAACAACCGATGCAATGGTCGGCGTCACCGGTATGATAGCACCGACAACCGCGTCCAGAAGAGCAGAATATAGCAAGTACTTTTGTTCTGACTTCCTCACATCTACAAAATATTCGTTTATAACGAAATTCAATATAGACGAATTAGCGGGAAAATGATATAGAACACTCAGTAGCATAACGGATAATAACAATTTAGTGATTGCAAACACATTGGTTTTAGTTTTCTATGTTATATTGCAAATTCTCAGTCGAATACTCCAAATGTGAGGCTTCTGTAGAGGCCTTTGATCTCAAATTGATAACGTTAACGGATGTTATATAGGTGTGTTATGTTTATCCCGGAAATACAACATTGAGTCATTTCTAAATGTAATTGATACAATTCATTGTATTGTTTTAAGAAGACAAACTACAAAGTACAGTTAAAAAAAATTCATGTCATACTTTTGATGGCTTCGTTAAACGGTTTTTCCCATGCATACAGTTTGATGAACTTCATGCTATTCAGAATCTCGCCCATGCGTCGAACCTGCAAGGGACTTCGAACTGAATTGTTCAATGTATTAAGTAGGATATGCGTATATAATTATATTCACTTCTGTGCATAGAACTTCGGACGTAATCATAGCATGTTTCTAGTACGATTCGTATATAGTTATTATCACATAATTGCATAGGACTTCGGATGTAATCTAATAATACATCTAGTTTGATGGGTATATAATTATGATCGCTTCTGTGCATAGAACTTCGGATGCAATATTAGCATGTATCCATTACGGTGCGAAATATGATTACAATCGCTTCAATATATAAACATCGGACGTTATCTAAGAATGAATCTAGTATGAGTCGAATATACTGGTAACTGTGATCACTTCCCTGTATAGAACTAACGAAGTAACCTAAGCATGCATCTTGTAGTACGCGTATCTAACTATGAACACTTCCTTGCAGGGGATTTCGACGTAATGTAGGCATGAATATAATATGCGTATATAATTATTATTGTATAGAATTTTGGGCGCTAATTAAGTCTGGTTCTATTTTGATGCGTATATATGTATTATGACTTCCCTATAGGACATCGGGCGTTATTTAAGCATGTATCTCGTAGGATAAGAAAATATTTATTATCACGCCCCTGCATAGGACTTCGGGCATCATATTTGAACATTTCTGGTAGGTTGAATATATTAATTGCCTTGATAGTCATTCATAGTAACAATAATGACGACGTCAGTATGTTTGTATTAACTGTGTATCATCTCAGAAACAAATTTCTCAGTCCTCGTTAGGATTTTGGATGTATTTATGGATTGATGTATGCGCACAGCATCAGAATTATAGATTATGACAGCTCTTTGTTACGTGTAAAAGAAAAAAAATCACATGTTGTTTTATTCTAACACATACTAATTTCTATTATCTACCTAACATACGGACACAAGCATCTTGTATGGACTTGTTTACATAAAATATGAACACGAAACATGTGTTTTAATTGTGCATTATTGTAAGGTCTCGTGCATTTATTGACATGTTCGTTATGGAAAAAATGTAATGGCTGCATACCCTCATATCGGTATGTTGTGAGCATTTCTTTCGCATCTTTTTCAATAAGCCGGTCATTTGCACCTGCAAAAATATAATATGTATCTTACTGAAATTCATATTGCAACATCAATAAAATGGGATAGGTAACAATTCAGTTCGTGAAAGAATGTCATTTAAATTTTACTTTATACTATGTGTATCATAATGTTTTGTACAAACTGGTATCTCTTGCGATCTATGTTAACCAGGCTAAGTGTTTGTACATGGTAGCAAGTTTATCAAAGTGTTGTTAGTTAATTTTAAATGGAAAAAATAGGCATGATACAAAAGGGTGTAAACTATATTGTGGCTGTAGAGTGTACTCTACATAATGCTGAATACATACATTATAAGTTAAGTAAAACCAGATTCATTTGCCAAAAAAACGTCATAAGAATCAGAATCAAAATGTTTGATAAAAAATACTTAATCCAGCAGAGGTAAAATGAATAACAAAATATTTTTGTGGAGTTTAACAAAGAGTATTTATAAATTATACTAGTCATCGATATTACACGAAAATTACTTTTTGTAATACATTTATAAAATAAACTTATTATTTATAATGCATGAAACAAAGTTCATAACTTTCATTTCTGCAAATGGGAAAACAAAAATAAAATGCACTGCAATTTATAGAAAAGCTGGCGTTCGTATGGAAACATAACAATTATGATTATGTGCCATATTCGTTTAATGTTAACTGAATACATACCCGACTTTTCAGAATTTATAAACTATAATTTGTTGGAAAGTACTGTCTTAATTAAGGCATTTGTTGAATACAATTACTTCTTTTCGGAAGAGCTGTTTACCTGTGTCATGTAACAAACAATAAAGGTCCCAACGGAGACAAAGCACCAATAGCCAATTAGAGTGTAGGCGTAGACGGTGCCGATGATGAGATAGACGGGCACGGAAATGATAAAGATGGTGGTCCACGTGGCGATGTACACGCGGTACGAATCCACGCTGAACGCATTGATGATCTGCAAGCAACAATTGCTGTAAAAAAATACTGTGGTACTTTGTTTTATCTTAGAAAGAAATACTTACTTAAAAGAAAACGGAAATATAGCTACCTGTGAATTTTCTTCAACCGTGTGCACTAGATAACGCACTAATTATTTTAAAATACTGTTTATTATTAGAAAAAAATGGTATTAAAATTAAATTGAAAAAATACTTTGTATGGAAATTAAAGTAAGATAGCACGTTATTTTATGACAATGGTATTGTCACTTAACGTTTTTATTATGTAAACTTTACTCAACTAATAAAAACAAGTTATTTTTCTCTTTTTTGTAAATCACGTCAACTAAATGTTTTGGTATGTATGACGATGCTCATTTCATGACTTATGTAACAAAATCAGCAGGAATCGCTGATTTCGTAGACTGATTTAAATAAGGTTATTCGATCGGTTTATAAATGCCTTGTCCATTACACTGTGTGCAGTAGTCAAATCATAATAAATAGGCTGGTACATCATACCTCTGAATTGGTCTTTCCTTTGCTGACTCTCAGCTTCAGGAGTTTATCATACAGTATGCCAATGAATCCAGATCGGAATCGTGTACCTAAGACAAAGAACTTGTTTATTATTTGATTAAAATACATATTCTTAAGTACCGCATACATAAAGGGTTATGCAGGTTATGTCGGTACCGACATGGAGTACGAGGGATGTACAAAAATGGCTGTGTATATCTCATAGCTGCATTACACCTGTGTTTATCCCTGTGTCGATGCGTATATATGCTGTTAAAACTTATAGATGATGAATACCTAAAATAACAACCTAGTTTTGCAAATACAGTGTACACGCATATTGTTCGAACGGTATTTATTAAAAATGACTATCGATACAAAATTGAAGTCATCTTTAAATGTAATATTGTTTTATTGCCTTTCAAACGGGCCTCTCAAATCGTCCTATTCGTTTAGATTTCTCTGATCTCATTGCTTTCGATAAAAGTAGGAGTTGAAAAAATGTCACTGTTTGTGAATTTATGTCTACGGAGAAAATAAGCAAGCCTATAAAAAGTAAATAAGCACGTAATGTAAAGGCTGACAGCGTTTTACTGCAGACGTTCCGCTTAAGTGGAACAAGAGATATTAACTAATTTCTTAAAATAATACATGTGCAGCATTCTTAAATCGTGATTGTATGGTCATCCAGTAAGCGTGTATATGATCGTGCATTTTAATCAGATTGAATTTCTTTCGTAAATCCCAGATAACTATTATATTATTTTCAAGATTTATTCACTGGTGTACCTGCTTGTGAACTTATCGCCAAAGGGCAAAATTGTTTATTACCATAAACACATATGGACGTTTTGACGTAATTAAGTACCGAGCAAATTGAGATTGGCGAACTCATTTATAAACTATCATTTAAAGGACATTGAACGGGGTTCTTCTCCTTAAATTTTGAGTTGTTCAACATTTTTGAAACTAGGCATGATACATAAAATATATGCTTTCAAACAAAAATGGCTCGGCAGAAGTCACTTTTGACAAAATCCTCGATTATTTTTTTTGATTTTTTTTTTATTTTTTTTTTATTTTTTTTTGGGGGGGGTGTTTGATCTAGCAACAAACTGTTTATATGTTGTCTTAATATAACTTTTAATTTTTGAATAAATTTATAAAAAGATTTCAGGGCGTACCGGTTTGCGCACTGAACACAATTATATTGGCGAAAGTGATTGCGCGCACCACCTCACAGGCCATTATGGCCGCCGTCAGACCGAGACCGTACAGGAGGTTGTCCTCGGCAGACTCCAGGTATTGAAGCACCTTGTTCACCAGCAGAGCCTGCAGAGGTATTAGGGAATATTCAAACATTAATCATTCTACGGTAAATGTTCATTGATATTAACGAACATTTTGACAAGAGTTTTCCACACTTGTTGTTCAGTACTTTTTGTACACATCAAAAATGAGTTTATTTTCATAAATCTACAAATCAAAATCACATTTAAGGGACCTCACGTTCGTTCGCTCCTGCTTATTTATATACATGTGTATAATTGTAGGAACTAAGAAAGCCTTGCGTAAAAGAAGTGTCGGTAAAATGTAATACCATAAACCGTAAACATGTATTGCATTGAGAATATGTAGAATACGATTGGTCACATACAACGCAAGGAAATTTGGTGGAAAGTCATTTAAACGCGAATGGCAATGCGATTCGTCATTTACACAAAAAATAAAGGTTTGTGACGTAAAGGCCAGTATGATGGTAGCATACTATAGTATTCTCAAGAATCCTTGTTAAATCAGTACAATGTGCCCAATACCAATTACCAATGTTCGGCCTTTAGTTAAAAACTTAAAATTAAACCCTTGCATTAATTATTAATCCGAGCAATTTACATCGGAACCTCAAATAAACGCAAAGGTGAATACCGGTCGGTATATCGTCAATAGTTTGTTTCCGGTTTGTATATTTCAATTTTACTGCAAATGTACCACTAAGAGCTTACCGAGGAGAGGAACGTGACCAGAGCGTTGACAACCAGAATCATAAGGCTAGCAACAGATCTTGTGAATATGAATCTGACCCACACCCTCAAAAACGATGCCTTCTCCGGACCATGATCGTGCAGCTCTTTGGACCATAGCAGCTTCATTCTGTGCGAGAAAAGAACTTTGTGTGACATTAGTGTGTTTGTACTGTATTATGATTTAAGATAGTCGTGTGCAAGAGAAAAGCAGTGTTTATCATAAATATGTAGCATATATCAGAGATGTGAATGATTAAGGCAATTTGAGATCGAGAATTTATTTAACATACAGTGAGTTTGATGTGTTTTCAGGCGCTGTCAGACCGCATGGCATGAAAACGAAAACTTTCTTCAATTTAAAACCCGAAAGTTGTTTTTCTGCGTTCAAATTACAAAATAAATAGTGTTTAACTACTTTAAATACATCTCAAAAAGGACTTCAAGACCCGGACTCAACTGTATGTCCTTATCGCGTGCTTGGAATGCACATAATTTTAGAAAAAAAATACCTTTATTGTAATTTCCCTTTATATTTAAGGAAAGTAGGCGTGATTAAACAATAAAATAACAGTAATAAAGGGTATAAAACGGCAAAGTATGCCAAATTCTTTCCATTTTAAGGATCACATGATTACTTCGTCTGAATAATGTCTTTTTAAGAATATAATCATGTACAGTTGTATTGATGTTTTGGACAATACAAACGATTCGTCCATATGATATTGTGATGAAAAACGACTGAAACTAATGGTTCAATTCCAATGCGTGAAAACCCCTAATCCGTCGATGAAATACTATAAAAGGACTACGTGTATTTCTAAACTGAACGCATTTTCACCTCACCTCTCCGTGTTCACTAGGACTCCCTCCATGTCAGAACACTCCCATACATCGCTCTCTGACACTGGAACGTCGCGATGTTTATACATTCTCCAAACTAGCGGAGAGAACCACGTTAAGAAAATGTACGAAAAGAATCCTGCCTTGCTGATTGGGATTTTTCCGTCCCTAAAATAATAAAAACTAATAAATGACCATTGTATTTAAATACTGTACGTTAAGTAATAGCCTTTTTGAAATTTAAAATATGAACCATGTGATGAATAAACACGTATCTTATCCACAAATTATCACATTAGTAACAGTTATATATTGTTAACATGTATTTATAGTATTGCATATATCTATTGATTATATTAATGCTGGTATTTGCGTTAAGAAATAATTCAGAAAAAAAGTTATAGATTCGACATTCAAAAACGACGTATTTTCTTGATTTAGTATACGCAAATAAGTTCCTTCAAATGTCTGTGTGCTTTAATACGTAAATGAATCGGATTCACCTCATTCCAACTTACTTTGATGCGGGTCGGAAGGGCTTTAAAATCTGAAGCGCCTCTGAGTACTTCCGTTTAAAGGGTCCGACATTTCCGCCGTCAAAACTCATCGAAGGTAATTCCGCGAAACGAACTCTGAAACGAGTTCCAAATACGCGGGTTATGGTGGTGATCAGACATAAATGTATATTTCATCGGAGATGATACCCGAATTTTCGTACATTTGCATGCATGCGTGAGGATACTCCCAAGTGTTTGTCAAAGTTAAAGTATCGCACATGAACACGGGTAAGTCCGCACGTGAACTCTTAAAACTGCGATTGTGAAAGCAACACTAGTTCTGGTGACACCTATATGTAACCGCAAGTCATGCAACCGTTAAAGTTATGACACTAAATAAGTTATGTATTTTCTAATAGCTGGTTTATTTTTTAGAATATCGATTGGACTAAGATGATAATGATAGAAGTCTCTTACTCGTTTATTACGATGTAATAAAGTTATGCAAGTATTGGTTAAGGAAAGAGGTTACACAAATGAAAATATCTTCCTTTTTTTCACAAACGTTAACTTTAACTATGTAGCAATATAAAGGGATTTGATGTCGTTGTTTTTATTGGGTAATATATATAGTCACAGGGTCTACGAAACGCAAGAACCAAGTTGTTTATGATTGAATCATAGAGGGTTAAAATTTACCAATTCAATCAGATTGACACCGTGCTTGTGACTGTGTGACATGAAATAAGGAAATTAAATATGCATATTTAAAACAAACATCAAACATGAAAATGTCATCTGAATAATAATTTATTCACTGGGAGCCAAAAAAGGCGTATCAGCTTTCATTTATTACGCATGATAGCATGACATTTTGCTTTCAGTGAGATGTATATATATATATTATTTATATTTATAAATGTATACATCTGGAGACATTTCTAACGCAACACTTTTCAAACTTAAGTATCTCTGTTATAAAATTGTAATTATTTTTTTTTTAATGTGATCCTTTGACTACATTCTGTGCAAGTTCGTGAAACATGCAAACAGATGGAAACATACATACCCCACGTGCTAAAGCGTGCGATCGTCAAAGATGAATGAGTTCATCTTGAGCTTACACGGAAGGTAGTCAAATCAGTACATGTAAAATATTAAATCAAAATTCTTATTAATAACTGAGATATTAAAGTTTGAAAATTCTTGCGTTAGAAAAGACGCCAAGTGTGTATGCATGCATGAGCTATTTAAATACTCAATACTAAATACTTAATTTTACCTTAATCGCTCCCTTTCTTCTTCAATGGTGAGTATTTTATCAGGGTTCGATTTGTCCAGAAGAATGTTGGTGAATCCGGTCAGAGACACGCGCGGGTTTCCATTCGTTTCCGGTAGAACACTTTCGTTTGACGAACGTTTACCGCCGGATAAATTGGTTTCCTTCATTTTGATAGTTTTCGCGTCGATTAGTTTATTTGTATGTTTATTACGTGTTAATTGGTATTCGCATGTTCTGTTGAAACAAAATTTATTTACGAAACTCGCCGTCGAAAAATATGTAAAAAAAATCTAAAATATTTTAATGAATTTCCAATAGATAAATTGTAATCTGAAATTAAATATATTATTGGAGGCTATTTAGTTTTCCATAAAAAAACGTTTTAAGATCATATAATTAAAGCCGTATTTAATTTCGTATCCGATTGCAAAAGTGATCAAACAATTGTTCGTCTATCCAGCATTTAGATCCTAATGTATTTCATCTGAAGCTGATTGTCTCTTTAAATAGTTTTGTTTCGTCGACATCTCACAGTTCTATAAGTTAACCTTGTTATGGGTACACATTGATCGGCTTATTAGAATGCAAGATAACGCATTGTGAATGAATAAATTATATTTTTCACAACTTTGTCATGTCTACGCGTGTATAAGCATTGGTATCGTGCATCGATTTCTATTGCCAAGTCCGTAGCGTTCCAAACGCATCTACATTTTTTTCAGTATTCGTAACATTTATCTAAAAAAGAAATAACTCTTTAAACGTGCTTGCTTATTTCACAGGTGGTTAGCGTGTGGCTATGATATTAATTAGTGAAAACATCATTTTGAATGATAAATAATCATATTATAACGAAAAATTAACTTTTCTGGAAAAAAAATTCACTATCAAATATATGTATAACAAGGTATGCAGCTCAAAATCATCCGAAAACGGGGTACATCGTTTTGAACAGCCATTACTTCATCAATTTTGCAGCGAATTTCACGATCTCGGTCTTATTCAACGCAGAAATTAATTTGCTTTCTGGAAATGTATATGTCTTGCAATATTTTTACAAATGCTGGGTCAACTTTTAAGAAATAACACGATACACAACTCGCATGACATAGTTGACACTGATCAGGTAGTATTTTAGACTGAAATCTTCACGGAGTAAAGGGCATTTTCCCTGCAAAGTTCACGAACCTCGATACCATAATTCAATAAAACGTATGAAGAAACATTATAACCGTGCTTGCCGTTACATTATGCATCAAGACTAAGTGTCCAGCGCCGTTTGAAACCTTTGTTTACATAAATTTCAACTAACTGACATTTTAAACATACGAGTGATTTCATTGGTCCAATGCGGAGGTGTGTCTTTACAACTGGAGATTTCATTCATAAATACTGCCTGATCAGTGTCAACTGGGTCATGCGAGTTGTGTATCGTGTTATTTCTTAAAAGTTGACCCAGCATTTGTAAAAAATATTGCAAGACATATACATTTCCAGAAACGCAATTCATTTTTGCGCTGAATAAGACCGAGCTCGTGAAAATCGCTGCAAAAATGATGAAGTAATGGCTGTTCATAACGATGTACCCCGTTTTCGGATGATTTTGAGTTGCATTCCTTGTTATATATATATTTGATAGTGAAATTTTTTTAAAGTTAATTTTTCGTTATAATATGATTATTTATCATTTAAAATTATGTTTTCACTAATTAATACCATAGCCACACGCTAACCACCTGTGGCTTATTTTACCGAAATTTAGAATATTTTCATCCAAAAAAAATTGAAATATTATAATTGTCGTGATCGTTAATGTAGTTTTGATATAATTCGCAATTGCATTAAAGAAGGCATTATTTTCGACCTTGAGTTTTTTTAATCAGGGTGCAAAATCAACGGGGCTTTCAGGGGTTTACACACGGACTGGACAGCGTGTAATCACATCGTTAAGAATTTTAGTTTTGCTAATATCTCAAGTTATTGAAATACGTTTGCAAAAAATCTGCAGTGAATAAAAGACAGTTTTTCTTGTAGCTTTGTGTCGATATCTTAATTAAGGTATAAGAATAAATCCTTGAATACGTCTGAAATCGGTGACAAAATTTCACGTTGCGTGAAATTTTATCGTGTACAATGAATGCAGAAAACATGGGATGCACTAGTTGAATTTTTTAAGAAAACTTGTTTTTAAAAGTTATTTGAAATAAAGCATCACTTACCCATAGGCGGTTCCAGGGGGCGGACGCTGCGTCAATTCATTTGATGTTTCACACTTAACTAGATCTAAATCACCTATTTAAACTTGTCAAAGCCTTCAAAATCATTCAAAATCACTAAAATCGTGGAGCTTCCGGGGGGCGAACCGGGGGGCTTTGCCCCCCTGGACCCCCAAAACTATAAACTATGCACTTTTTTGGCATTATAAGAAGGTACTTTGATGAAAGTATATAAGGCGTGACATGCTCGAGAAGTGGTTGTCAACGCCTTTAAAATCACTAAAATCGTGGAGTTTACGAGGGGGCTTTGCCCCCCTGGACTCCCTAGCAGGGTTTTGCTCTGCACCCACCAGGGGCCCTGGCGAACCCCCAGCAAATCTTTCCATATCGCCCCCCCCCCCCTAACCAGAAATCCTGGAACCGCCCCTGTCACCGTCCAATAAATCCATTAAAGTTAAAATGTGGAACCCACAAAAAGTCACGTGATTGTGCACCCTGAAAATGTCCACGTTCATTTTCAGCGACCGCTATGGTTTTGAAATATTTAGAACAATAACCTTCAGCTGCAATAGAATAAGAGGATAATTTGTTGTTTATGTGTACTTATTTTCGTTTGTTTACGCATCGCCTTAAACACCCTTTCGAATGGCATGAAACATTGATGTTATATTGATTTAATTATTTGCTTGATTTGCAAGAAATTCAGCATATGCCGCCTGTCTTGGTCTTCAAAACATTTCGGTTTGGTTTATCGTGTAACTTTCTGACAAATTATTGATAAATATACATATTTTAAGAATGTATTAACACTCACAAAAGAATACGTTGAGTATTAACAATGCCACGGGCTAATTTATGGAGCAAGCCATATATACAACGTCGAAGAATATAAGGTCATAATGCGCTTTTGAGGCATTGCCAATAACATCGATTGTATAGCGACCTCCTACTTCAGGATGATTGTATCATTCGTTTTATTTGATTACCCGGCAATGTATATTCTTCAAGTTCGAGTAACGCTGCGGCCCAACCCTGTTCTGTTTTTTAAATTACTGATTATGTCCTAAAATACGACCTTGTTTCGTAAGCCAATGTGACTTATGTGAATGTTAATGACTATCACGTTTTACGCTATGTAGTGCACCCGTGCTCATGACTTCCTTATCTAACTTCTTGACGTACTGTTCCGAATAAAGTGTTAAGAATGCGGTCGCTAAATCCAGCAATACGTGATGACTTTTGCACTTGATTGTTTATGTAAGATGGTTTTTTTAGTCGAATATGAGACATAAAATATAAATTAAGACGACAACGGTTTTGACAATAACATAAATGATAAAGATATACATATACTGTTGATGGCGTTATAATGTTTAAAAAATCAAGTGAATAAAGTAAAATACGTGCGAGACCGACAGAGGAAACAAATAATCTAGTACAGTAGACTCTCTGTAAACCGCATGGTCTCGGGACCGGCCTGATCGTCCGGTTTTTAAAGAGTTCCGGTTTACCAAGAGTATGCATATTGCCGAAATATACATGGTATGCATTGTGCACAGACTCACATAAAAATATAACAAACCATATACATTTACATGTACCATGTGATAACTTTACGCAGGTACTGATGATGTTAATTGCATTCTTAAAAAATGTATTTTTAATCGATTTAAAGCAAAAAAAAATTCCATACCGACTTGTTTTGATTAATCCCAAAGTGAGCGTGGTGCTTTATACATGTACGTACGTGGCATTTGTCATATAGGCGAGTGACGACATAAATAAGATTGTTGTAGATACACGATTTATTATTCAATACATACATGTACAACATTTCATAAAACCTACACATTTGGTTGAGCAGTTGATTCCGTGATGAGCTTTATCTTATCCTCTAACGTAAGTTCTACGCGTCTGCGTTTAGCTGGAGACTGCGACATTTTAGATGCGTTCGAAATTAGTAAACGGCAATGAATGAATTTGCATACTGATGGATGGATATTTAACAGTCATATTTCTAACAGTTTATCTGACAAACAACCATTTCAGCGTTAAAAACATGGCTATAAGATCTTTTAAAATACCCAAGAAGATCACAAGAAAGTGATCGTCGCAACGGCATGCATTAATTTTTTAATTAAATTGTTTATAATAGGCGATAATAAATAATTAATAAAACGATAGAGTCAATCACTTTTTGGTGTTACCGCACGTCTATTATAGGCATTCACAGTTTGTTTTACATTATTTAATCGGACTCCCATAGCGCGGTAACGACTTGACACCTTTATGGTATGTTAAATCCGATTATCAATAATTGCGCGAGCAAAATGTGTGACACCGCACTCGCTGTGCTGACTAGGTATTGTTATTTTTTACGCCTCGGGCATCTTCAGAATTTAGACCGTCCGGTATACTCAATGTATTTTACGTTGAAAATGACCAAATTTACGGAGATACCCGTCCGGTTTCCGGTTTTCAGAGAGTTCGGTTTATTCAACATTTTTTAACAAAGAAATAGAAGGAGAAGATACGGGACTGGCCCGACCGTCCGGAATCTGGAGAGTTCCGGTACTCAGAGAGTCCGGTATTGGCAGAGTCTACTGTATAGTGAAACTTTACTGTAAAACTAATAAGAATGCAACTCAGCCGTCAGACAAATTATTTGCAAAGAATTCTAGCAAACATATGTCAGTAAAAATGTATGATGCTACAGATCTTTGATTTAGGGGACAAGGTCAGTATGTATTAACATCCTTCAGAACTTGAATGTTTTTAAATGTACCTTAAATGTTAAGCTGAACACGCGAAAGAGTGTGTTTTAAATACTATGCTTTGCTGAACATGCAAATCAAAACACTGACACAATTTTTAAATATATTAAAAAATTTATTATACATGTTTCATTGTTTTATATATAAAATGTCATACTTGCTTTTGCAAAAAATATAATAAGCTTGTAAAAGCATTATTTTACCGCACAAAAACATGGAAAACCTAAATAAAAGAAAAAAATATTTTCGGGTGGAGGAGTTGACAAGGTCCACTAAAAAAATGTTCGGTCAAAGTGTTTCTGAGGTGCACTTTGTCAACTGAAACAAAGAAATATATATATGTTTCTGAAGCCATCACAATAATGATCTATTTATAAATTAATTCATAACGTTTGATCTGATTTATCGCTGACTGTGATTTTGATGAATCTTCGAGGCAAAATAAGGTTTATATTAGTGTTAGTTCATCGTTTTTTTCTGGAATAGGAAATAGTTAATGGTTATTTGGAAGTAAGTGAACCACTGAGTTTTTGCCCTATTTTATATGAGATACAAGTACTGGAGTTCATTTTAGAAACATTTTTATGTGTATTTATTTAAGTGTACAAATGGTTTTGTAACACTAGGTGATGACTAATGAGTATTTAAATTAAGCTTTCGATTAAAGCACAGTTCTCCAACAAACGCACCCAACACGTTTATTTCACAACGTAGTCCTCAATGAAATGCATCAAAATTTAGATGACGCACATCGGATACACGTAATAATCACAAAATGTATTTGTTCGATCTAGTTGCAAATAGTGTCCGATCGCTAAACCAGAAAAGAATGGGAACACTTGAAATAATCACTACTTTATTGGGCCACTTTTGGATTCACTATGATTTAGTGGAACGTACCCTATAGTCGACAACAACGCTTTGATTCGATACAACAACAACTTAAACTTATTGTATTTTAATTGTATAGATTTTCGTTGTTTTAAAGCATGATGCGTAGTCCAGACTCAAATGGACCACTTCGCAGGTATCTCCCACCGTATGAAGAGCCGCCGCAATGGATTCCACCAGAAGAGGTAGACCAGTTGTTGCAAATTACATGCTATTTCTATTGTACAAGTTTTCGGATATGTCAATTACGGATGACATGTATATCCTTGTCGGTTCAGCGCCCTCACACTACTTTGGGGAAAGGGGTCCGCAGTCCTTACGAGGGGGATTTTTTTGTAAATGGGAGAATTTTTCAAAGCAAATTTACTTTACACCAAAAAATGCAAGAATGGGAACTATATCAAAGCAGTTTTCTATTCTAAACATCGTTTCTTGAAATAATTTAAAATAAAAGATCCATGCTCCTATTTAAAATTGTTATATTATACCGAGACCACATCAACAGAGTCACAGAGTGCCTCTGTGATCTCGGAACTCGACATGGCATCTTCACTAGCATTGTGACTATAAGTAGCCGAACAAAATGAATCTGCATCTGAGTGGGCAAGGGACTGTTGCTTGAACAGAAGATTTACTTATGTCCACCACCACTATAGTGAGGGACATATTGTTTTTGCCCTGTCTGTTGGTTGATTGGTTTGTTTGTGTGTTTGTTTGCCCCAACTTTTACATTTGCAATAACTTTTGCAATATTGAAGATAGCAACTAGATATTTTGCATGCATGTGTACAGTACAGTCAACCCTTTTTCCCCCAAAAACACACTCCCTCTGCGTGGTATTTGTCTGCTAGAGAGTGATTCCGCGGCAGGAAAGGCGAGGTGTACTCGCTAAAACGCTCGGCGTTCCAATGAGTTAGCTAATACCCGCGGCGTTTATTACTTAAGCCTAGTCGGTAAATACAGACAATTGCCGTTCTTATAAGGACACCGCCGCGCGACACAGCGATAGCAGTGTGCTATTGTGCATGCCAAGAAATAAAAACATTGTAATTAAAAATTGTTTAAATACTGTGGCTTATAAAAATTAAGATTATTGTACAAAAAATTAATATATGTTTTTATTCACAGGTACGTCTACAAAACAGGCTTCCGATTTTTAATGTTAACACGACATTTACAAATGCTTCCAATATACAGTCATCATGTATTTTTCCAGACAAAAGCGCGCGAAAATTATGCTGCAATGTACAAGTTCAAGGTTTATGTGTGGAAAGCGTGCGTGTATTGATTTTTTATACAAACTTTGTAGCGCAGAGAAAACTGAATTCTTTTGATTTCAGTTAAAAGTTTCTTAAGTATTTTTTAACACAATTATATCGCAAATAATTTGATATTTCCTCCAAATAAATTTCAATTCAAACACGCCGTATCGGTATCATTCGTTATTTTAGTAATTATTGAAACAGTAATTGTACTGTATACTGATTAAAGAGAACATCTGGACAGAACTGGATTAAGTGTTTGGCGTTATGAAAATAAATTTCAATTCCAACACGCCGTATCGGTATCATTACGGTATTTTAGTAATTATTGAAACAGTTATTGTACTGTATACTGATTAAAGAGAACATCTGGACAGAACTGGATTAAGTGTTTGGCGTTATGAAAACACGCAAAGCTTGTCTACTGACCTATTGTGTAGACTGCTGTCTGTGGTGTTTTGACAAAAGGGATTATTATGTGTGAATGTCACTCTGCCGATTTGGTCCATAATTGACCACTCGCAAGCTGTCAATCAAACTCACGAAATAATCAATAAGATTTTGCTTATTGCGGCCACATGGTCTGACAAACAAAGACTGTCGGAGTAATGGATAAAGCGTTTTATAAAAAACACACATTCGTGGGCAGAGAAATCTCGTATTTGGCGACTAGTCAATGATAATTACCGGTATTAAATTGTTTTGAATGTCATTATTTTATATACATATGTACTTGTAATGCATGTAATTTTATTTGAAAATCAGGAAGTCAAACAAAGTTAAATTATTTGTTATCTCGTTAAACATTAACACGAAGTTTCCTCCGCATTGCCCAATGCAGAGGGCCGCAGCGTCGGCTTATCAATTTGCCGAAAGTCAATCTCTGTGGCACCAATCATGCAAACTCTGAGTATCTCGGGACGTTCTTAATCTCCCTCCGTGGGCGTGTCCGCGGAGTAGCAAGGGAAATTGGGGAAAAGGCGTGGACTGTACTGTATCTCATGGAGCTGCACATTTTGAGTGGTGACAGGTCAAGGTCATCCTTCAAGGTCAAAGGTCAAACATATAGCTTCAAAGCGGGGCAAAATGGGACATAGTGTTTCTGACAAACACATATCTTGTTTTACATTTGGCAAATGTTTTACTGTTGTTTTTTTTACGATAAAACTTGCTGTTATGAGACATGATGTTGTTTTGACCTTCACCTTCTGGCCGTTCTTGATCGTCTGATGTGTTTTTTCCGATGTTTAATTGAGCGTCTAATCGATTAAGGTTACATACCACCGATTCCATCAGAACGAAATAAGCATAGATAGCGTAGATAGTTCAGTGGGCGAAAAACGGTAAATTTTCAACTGTAAATCAGCGATTTATTTTAATATTTTTTTCATTTTCTGAGGGGAAAAATCAGTTGTTTTTTTTTTTTAAATATACTTTTCAGGTGGGGGACTGCTGCCGAAATTCGGCGGCAGATTTGATAGATTGAGGGCCTTGCAGTTGTCATGTTTATTTATCAAATTTAATTTAATAAAGAAATGTTTACTATGCTTCTGATGTGACAATGATCATTCTTTCATGTATTTTTAGTCATTGTAAATTTCTTATATATTATTAAACTAATTTAGTTCACAGGGATGAGAATTTTCTGCTGTTTGTTTTTTGTTTCCCAGAAGTATTTCAAACTCCAAATTAACAATTGATACATTTATAACGTTCAGCGATAATTATGTTGAAAGCATGCTTGGCAAGTAAATGTTTTTATGATGTAATAATGTGCTGTTATATAACAAAGTTTGTTAAAATTGGCAATGAATGTTTACTATTGTGTGCATGATTCATTGATTGCTTTCCAGCGGGACAGACATCCATCATATTGTTCAGACTTGGAAAGATTTTTACCTAGAAACATAAGCTTGCAAAGATCAAAAACATCAGAACAGGTATAGTATGCTTTAAGGTAGCGCACCTCTAATGGGCACATATCCAAATATAATCTAATAATTATTTTCTTAATCAGCATCATTTCACTGAACTACATGCAAATTTGTAGGTAGGCTTTCCATGCTTTTTAAAAAAATATACCGATTTTTTCAAAACCACCCCCACGCTCGGCTTTTGTCCAATTTATTTTCACCCCTGGGGTATATAAAAGTTCCATAATTCATTCAAATTTGCAAATATGGGCATGCAGTTGGTGTGTAGGCCTACAGATGCTGTAAAGATGTTTAAAGTTTAAACAAGATGAAATAAGTATTCTTTTACAGACATTTATTTTTTACAAATTTTTATCTATGGAAGAGCGCAATGAAATGTAAGTGATTTCAGCCAAGTAAAAATTGGGTCGGTTAAAAACAAAGTGTCATAAAATTCAAAATAGTATCATTTAAGTCATATTTTAAACTTAGTTTTTATAGAAACACTATATACAGCAAAAATACCAAGAAATAGACAGATTTACCGTTTACTTTTTTAAATAAAAATAAAAATGCAACATGCATGGTTCGTATTTTCAACAGTAAATCACCCAATTTCGCCATAACGTTGTTTTAATTTTAATTATTGAAGAATGTGCATAAAAATTGCAACATATTTAACAATAAATATAGCTTATATGCCATATTAAAGCAAATTACGTTAGAAAATAAATAAAACGCGTCGCAAAAAAGTATACGTCGTCGGCAGGATTCGAACCTGCGCAGGAATATCCCAAAAGATTTCTAGTCTATCGCCTTAACCACTAGGCTACGGCACCTAATAGTAGGCTCTTCAACCTTCGAAGAAATCGCGGGAAATCATTAGAGGTGCGCTACCTTAAGTTTGGTAATAAGCAAATTGTATGGTGTCAAATAAGAGCCAGAATGTTTTAGTCTGATATGTGTGTATAAACCTTAAGATTCTGATTAATCTTTCAATGAATTTATAATTGAAATTCTTATGGCCATAATGGTCTTGACAATTTAGACATTGACTGACAAAATTTAGTAGACATAGAACAATTCAACATTCTGAGAAAATGGAGCTTAATGCCTAATGCTTAATGCACTGTCCATCAAGACAAGATTTTGTTTTAAGAGAGACCTCCTTTCAATGAAATATTGATTGCTTACAAATGAAACACTCTTGGAAAAAATACAATAGTATTATTTGAATGTAACATTGTATTTAAATTAACACGTATAACATGCAGATTCTTGTAAAGATAACGGCAGATCAAAGGTTATGATTTAAGATTTCAGATTTCTATATACAAAAAAGTTGAAAAGTCAAACAGATACAAAAGTTATGATTTTCATTTTATTTTGTTGTTAACATACTTTATATTATGGTCTTTTATAGCTTGGTTTCAATATCAGAGGAGGAAAAGAACACAACTGTGGAATCTTTGTTTCAAAGGTAAACATTTTTATTTGTTCTTGAATTGCATTCTTAAGCTTCTTTAAAGGGCTTCAATCTATATTTCGAATGCACGCTAAAATAAGTAATTATTTTTCCAACTAAGTTGTGCACGATGCCTAAAGAACGCTTTTACCTACAATCCATCACCAGTTGGTCACTTGTGCAGATAAGACGAACGCATTTGATTTGGGGTTAATAGTCAGGTGGGAGGGGTTTATAACCAATTTTTTAGTGACATTCTGAGAAAAGGGGCTTTCCTGCATGTGCTTTATGTATTGTTTCAGATTAGTGTGTGCAGCTTTAAGTATTGTTTCAGATTAGTGTGTGCAGCTTTAAGTATTGTTTCAGATTAGTGTGTGCAGTTTGCAAATGCGAATCAGGGACAGCACTTTTCCCTTTAATGATACGTTTGGTTCAAAGAAAGTCTCTTAGAAAAATCCAGTATGGGTGGAAAGTGTTGTCCCTGATTGGCCTGTGCGGACAGACAGCACACTTGTGTATTGTATTAAACCCCTTTTCACAGAGCCAGGCTTATTGGTTTCTGCAAAAAAAAATTTGATCATCAGTGGTTACTCAGAAGGAATGCAGATGTCTAACAAATTAAATGGAAAAAGGTCAAATCTCAAAATCATAGGAGCTTAGAACTCAGAACTTAGAGCTCAAAACCATTTCCTTTTAAGAAACCTTTATTCTAAGGTCACATAAATAAGTAAAAATGGAAGATACCATATATATTACTATACAGATCAATTTGCACATGCCATATTGAGAAAAAGTCTTAATTTCACACATGGACGACCTTGACTTCAAATCATAGGAAGTAGGGGGGAGACACATGTTTTACAAACATCACAAAAATCACTTGTACAGTAAAATTGCAATAACTTGAGCTTGCGATTTCTCGAAAACTGGCGATTGCTCGAGCATTTAAGGAAGTCCCTAACATATTCCTTTAATTTCTATATAAAAATACCCGCAATAACTCAAACATGCAATTTTCGATAACTCAAGGATGTGTCCTGGTCCCTGAAAGGCATTTCACACCTAATAAACTGGCAATAATTTGAAGACACTTTCTAGTCTGGTCGGTGCTAAAAATATTCGAGTTGTGAAAACAGTGCAATCAAGCAGACAAAAAACACTTGATTAGGTGTGAAGTTAGTCGCAGTTTGAGAAACACTGCAAATTGTCATCCTTTGAGATGCAGATAAAAGCTACCAGGTACCCAGTTTTAATGATAATTAAATAATAACCACCAATTGATAATTATGATAAAATGCATGGTATAAAAGAGAGCGTAGCAGATTATACATTCGAATCTCTTAACTGAATTCCTTCTTGTCATTTGCGCTGCATCATGGCAACACAGAAAGAAAATAGTCTTACAAATTGTCAAACTCCTAAGCAATCTAGTGAAGGACCCTCTTGTGGGGGGATAGCTAGATCAGGAAATCACCGTCTTACATGTAAATAAAGCGTTTGCGGTCAGAAGTTAAGCATCACCAACCGAAACAGTGAAAACAAATAATACCATGGATTACTCGAAACCTGCGATTACTTGAGCATCAAGGTCAGTCCTGTGCTATCTCGAGTTATCGCAGTTTTACTGTATTATTACTGTTACTGATCTGTTTGTTTAAATGCTTTAGAGGCATAAGTATTATAATAAATAATTTTAGAGTGAGAAAATGTGTTTAGTGAAGTTTACATACATAAGAGCTTTGCTCACGCAAATCAAAAATTTTCGTTTAAGCCTGTGCTGGCTTCACAGGCTAATCTGGGACAAAAATTTAGGCACATGCATTTAGCTCGTTTTTTTCAGAGTGTGTAAAATATATTTAACAGAACATAAATTCAGCTTTAAATATATTGAAAGATTGGGGGGGGGGGGGGGGTAAACATGAGGCTGTATCTGTTTCCATGTCAAACAATTCATCAGTATTGTTTTGTACAACAATAAGTGTTTTCACAGGTCATGCAGAATAGTGAAGCAGAGAAGTTGGGATTACAGGAAGGGGACCAGGTCCGAGTTTACTATTCTTTATTATTGTTTCCTTTTGTATTAAGTGTACATTAGTTACTCTTTAGTTTAACTGTGAAATGGATCAGAGTAAATGTTTGACAGCATGTACTTCATGAAATCAAGGCAATAGAATTACCATTACAATTACAATTAAACACTATGTTATTAAGCAATCTCAGTTTAGGCCTTAGTGAAAAAAATTATATAGGCAAACAAATCCTACAAGTTTTTGAACAGGAAAAAAGAAAGCTTCATTACTTCAAAATACAGTTTTTTGTATAAAATAAAATAGAGAAATTTAATGTCAAATCTGCCTTTTTTTCATTTTAGATTTTGTCTGTCAACGACAACAACTTTGAGTATATTGATCATGGAGAGGTATGCAGATGGTTAATGCTTTACTGTTTGGATTTTATGTTATGTGTCTCTGAACTGGAAAGTGTTCAGTTGTATTCATTGTAAGACTGCAATCAAAATATTGTTGGAAAAAAATAACTCATTATTTTGATGTTTCTCTTGCGTTGTTGAAAGGTTTCAAAGCATCAAAGTGATGTTGAAAAACAAAAATACAATTTGTAGAACCTAATCAGATATAATCTAAACTAGAAATGGCGTGGCAGAGGCTGACACGTATCCCCACGTGGCATGTTTGACCCAGGGGCGCCCCAGGCTTGGTAATGGGGCCATGCATAGTTGAGATTGACTGTATTGTAATAAGAGAGGTTCAGTATCAATTTGAAGTGAATCGGTGTAGAAATAAGGAAATTATAGTAAAAGGCAATTTTGGTTGGGCGTGGCCTATGTGGGCGGAGCGCTCCAGGGTTGGTAATGGGGCCATGCATAGTTGAGATTAACCGTAGTGTCATAAAAGAGGTTCAGTATCAATTTGAAGTGAATCGGTTTAGAAATGAAGAAGTTATAGTAAAAGGCAATTTTGGGTGGGCGAGGCCTATGTGGGCAGGGCGCCTCAGGGTTGGTAATGGGGCCATGCATAGCTGAGATTGACCATATTGTCATAAGAGAGGTTCAGTATCAATTTGAAGACAATCAGTGTAGAAATGAAGAAATTATAGTAAAATAACCTTAAAAAATGAGTAAAAATCTCTGACCCGGCCCCACCCCAACCCCCATAACTTTTGACCCAGGGGTCAGATCAAAATTCCAAATAGTGCAGGGTCGCTCATATGCTCCTAGCTACCGTGTGTTTAAGTTTCAAGGTTCTAGTGCTAATAGTGTAGGAGGAGATAGTGGCCCGGACGGACGGACGGCGGAGATAACCACAATATCCCCACGCTTTTCAAAAAGCGTGGGGATAAAGACAATTTTGGGTGGGTGTGGCTTGTTATGGGCAGGGCGTCCCAGGGTTGGTAATAGGGCCATCCATAATTGAGATTGACTGTATTGTCATAAAAGAGGTTCAGTATCAATTTGAAGTGAATCGGTGTAGAAATGAAGAAATTATAATAAAAGGCAATTTTTGGTGGGCGTGGCCTATGTGGCCGGGGTGCCCCAGGGTTGGTAATGGGGCCATGCATAGTTGAGATTGACTGTATTGTCATAAAAGAGGTTCAGTATCAATTTGAAGTGAATCGGTGTAGAAATGAAGAAATTATAGTAAACGTCAATTTTGGGTGGGCGTGGCCTATGTGGGCGGGGCGCCCCATGGTTGGTAATGGGGCCATGCATAGTTGAGATTAACTGTATTGTCATAAGAGAGGTTCAGTATCAATTTGAAGTGAATCAGTGTAGAAATGAAAAAATTATAGTAAAAGGCAATTTTAGGTGGGCGTGGCCTATGTGGGCATGGCTTATGTTGGCGGGGCGCCCCAGGGTTGGTAATGGGGCCATGCATAGCTGTGATTGACCGTATTGTCATAAGAGAGGTTCAGTATCAATTTGAAGTGAATCGGTGTAGAAATGAAGAAATTATAGTAAAAGGCAATTTTGGGTGGGTGTGGCCTATGTGGGCGTGGCCTATGTGGGCGGGGTGCCCTAGGGTTGGTAATGGGGCCATGCATAGCTGAGATTGACTGTATTGTCATAAGAGAGGTTCAGTATCAATTTGAAGTGAATCGGTGTAGAAATGAAGAAATTATAGTAAAAGGCAATTTTGGGTGGATGTGGCCTACCGGTATGTGGCCGGGGCGCCCCAGGGTTGGTAATGGGGCCATGCATAATTGAGATTGACCGTATTGTCAAAAGAGAGGCTCAGTATCAATTTGAAGTAAATCGGTGCAGAAATGAAGAAGTTAATGTAAAATAACATAAAAAAATGAGTGAAAATCTCTGACCCGGCCCCGCACGCCCCAACCCCCATAACTTTTGACCCAGGGGTCAGATCAAAATTCGGTCACTGTCACTGTCACCGTCGCACATATGCTCATAGCTACCATGTATGTCAGTTTCAAGGTTCTAGTGCTAATAGTGTAGGAGGAGCAGGTGGCCAGGACGGACGGATGGACAGATGCACATCACCACAATATCCCCACTTTTTCTCCGAAAAACGTGGGGATAATTAAATTAGATTTCTTTCCCTTCATAAATGTATTACTCTTTCAACAATGCTTTCTAAAACTGATGTCGTATTTGTTTTTATGTTGCCTTTTTTTTCCAGAAAATTACAATATGCAATATATTAACCAGTAACACATATAACCTTAACAAAAGTCATCTCTGAGTGAAGAATATCCATTGTTCTGTCAAAAACGTACAACAGAATTGTAAATTAACACTCTTTCAAGAATCTTGTCTCGGTTGCAGTTAGAGTTGCAATCAGTAAATAACTCAGTCTTGTTCAATATAACTAACATTGAAAATTTAGTTTGTTCTTTCAGGCTGTGAAAATTTTAAAAAGCAACACCTCAATGTGGATAACAGTGAGATACTTCCCCTATGGTAAGTCACCCGTACTTTATTACTGATATGCCCAATAATTAACGTCCTCAAAGGTGGGTAGATATATTACCCGTTTTGGCATTGTCCGTCAGTCATCTGTAACAAAATTTTGAAATTGGCAGGGTATATCAATTAAACAAATTTGCTTGTTTAACTCAGTTGTCAACAGTGGACTCAGGGTTTGCATGTTTTAGTCCATGCCTTGGAGATCATTATTTGTCATTGCATTTCTAACTCTAATTATAATTGTTCTTCAGGTTATAACAGAACATATGACAAGAGTGGTCACAGTAACCAGGGCAGCCCTCAGCCTGCAAGATAATGTGTTGTGATGAAGTGCAAAGGTCAACTCCATAAAAGTTCTAGGGCATCGTTTGAATCTCCGCAGCATTCCATTATCTGTGGAACAGATTTTTATGTCCCCCACTACAGTAGTGGGGGACATATTGTTTTTGCCCTGTCTGTTGGTCTGTTTGCGCAAACTTTAACATTTTGCAATAACTTTTGCTATATTGAAGATAGCAACTTTATATTTGGCATGCATGTGTATCTCATGAAGCTGCACATTTTGAGTGGTGAAAGGTCAAGGTCATCCTTCAAGGTCAGAGGTCAAATATATGTGTCCAAAATCGCTCATTTTATGAATACTCTTGCAATATTAAAGATAGCAACTTGATATTTGGCATGCATGTGTATTTTATGGAGCTGCACATTTTGAGTGGTGAAAGGTCAAGGTCATCCTTCAAGGTCAGAGGTCAAATATATGTGGCCCAAATCGCTTATTTTATAAATACTTTTGCAATATTGAAGATAGCAACTTGATATTTGGCCTGCATGTGCATCTCATGGAGCTGCACATTTTGAGTGGTAAAAGGTCAAGGTCATCCTTCAAGGTCAGAGGTCAAATATATGTGGCCCAAATCGCTTATTTTATGAATACTTTTGCAATATTGAAGATAGCAACTTGATATTTGACATGCATGTGTATCTCATGGAGCTGCACATTTTGAGTGGTGAAAGGTCAAGGTCATCCTTCACAAGGTCAAGGTCATCCTTCAAGGTCAAACGTCATATAGGGGGACATTGTGTTTCACAAACACATCTTGTTTATGTTTTGTTTTTTTTTAAATGTATATTATAAATGTTATTATAATACTTAACGGTTAAGGGCTTTTTCCATAATAATAAAAAAAAAAATATTGGCATGTCAGATGCCAAAATTAACAGTTAAACATAACATTACAATGATGTCATTGAAATAATGTTCATGACCATATATTTGTACAGAGATTATTCATTGGGAAATTCTTGTGGTGTATTTTTTGTCCCAAATTGACATAAACCAACATTTAAATCTATACGTTTAAATAACTAAAAAGATGTGTTAACACGGGTAATGTCTACTCTCAGCTTTTGTCTATATACCCATTTTTGAACAAATTTGTCTACTCAACTTGTTAGCATTACATATTTGATTATGTACCTTATTTCAGGAATAGTTTGATGTTATATGTTCTTAAATATGAATATCATATACAGAAAAGGTTCAAGTGCAGTGCTTTTTGTTGGGCTTTTTATTATACATTGAAATATCATTATTATGGCTCTGTTGGTCATTGTCGGCTTGGGTACTTATAACATGTACACCGGGTACTGTTAAGTATACTAAATGTACCCCAGGCAAGTGAAATGTACAAACACGTACCCGGCAAATTTAGACTGCACCCGAGTTTTATTTCCGCCCTAAATCCGGTGTCGTAAAATGCGCTTCGGGGTACATAACAAAATTTTTTTGAAACAAAAACTAAATCAAAATGCTTTTTTGAGCAGGTGTTAATATAGAGGAAGTTTTACAGAATATGACCATACCAGTAAATATGAACATAATTAATTTGGAAAAACATAGCAGACAATGACCAATTTTGCGTTTAAATTCCCAGGTACGTTTCAGTATATTTTTTGTAACCAGGGTATATTTAAGAGTACTTAAAGAGTACCTGGGGTACATTAAAGTAGTACCCAAACCGACAATGATCAATCAAGCATAACTATGGTGTTGTTAATAACCATTTATACAGTTTTATTACGCAGTTTGCAATGTTTGGACTTGATTTTGAAATAATTTTAGAGAACAACACAATACGGTAGTTATCAAATTGTAATATTATATATTTGTTTTCTTTCATTAGCATTCACAAATACATGTATAACACTCATTATAATAAGTATTTGCAGGTAAAACTGTAGTTTTGTAATTGTTTGATGTTTTGTTTGATAATGACACTTTAATATATAGGGCTAATATTTTGTACCTATTGCAAGTGCCATTTGTCTATTAATCAAATTAATTTTAATATTTTAGTACCATTGATATTTAAGCACTTTTCAGTTTTGATACTGCCTATTTAGCAAATGAAATTAGACATATAAATAATCACAATGCCATCGTTTCATGTTATATATGTGCATAATGGTGATATGTGCATTAAAAGTGCAAGTCAAATGTAAACAAATTGTTTTGAAACATGTACACTGTGTGTACATGTTTCATTTTGTACAAATGCATACTAATAATATAATTGGTATGTATAAAAGCTATATTTTAATTCTAACCTCAATTTTGAAATTATTATTTGTTTATGTGTTATAAAGGGCCTGTTCACAGTTGAAAAAAAAGGAAATTTTCAATTTTTATTATGCCCCCCTTTGAAGAAGAGGGGGTATATTGTTTTGCTCATGTCGGTCGGTCCGTCCGTCGGTCCGTCCACCAGATGGTTTCCGGATGATAACTCAAGAACACTTAGGCATAGGATCATATAACTTCATACGTAGATTGATCATGACTGGCAGATGACCCCTATTGATTTTCAGGTCACTTGGTCAAAGGTCAAGGTCACAGTTTCTCGAAATAGTAAAATGGTTTCCAGATGAAAACTCAAGAATGCTTAGGCCTATGATCATGAAACTTCATAGGTACATTGATCATGACTGGCAGATGACCCCTATTGATTTTCAGGTCAAAGGTCAAGGTCACAGTGACTCTAAACAGTAAAATGGTTTCCGGATGATAACTCAAGAATGCTTACGCCTAGGATCATAAAACTTCATAGGTACATTGATCATGACTGGCAGATGACCCCTATTGATTTTCAGGTCACTAGGTCAAAGGTCAAGGTCACAGTGACTCTAAGTAGTAAAATGGTTTCCGGATGATAACTCAGGAATGCTTACGCCTAGGATCATGAAACTTTATAGGAACATTGATCATGACTGGCAGATGACCCCTATTGATTTTCAGGTCACTAGGTCAAAGGTCAAGGTCACAGTGACTCGAAAAAGTAAAATGGTTTCAGGATGATAATTCAAGAATGCTTACGCCTAGGATCATGAAAATTCATAGATATCATCACTGGCAGATGACCCCTATTAATTTTCAGGTCACTAGGTCAATGTCACAGTGACTCGAAACAGTAAAATGGTTTCCTGATGATAACTCAAGAATAATTAGGCCTACGATCATGAAACTTCATAGGTACATTGATCATGACTGGCAGATGACACCTATTGATTTTCAAGTCACTAGGTCCAAGGTCAAGGTCAGTGACAAAAAACTTATTCACACAATGGCTGCTAGCACATCTGACAGTCCATATGGGGGGGGGGGGGCATGCATGTTTTACAAACAGCCCTTGTTCACACTTGAAAGAAGGTGGCATAGCAATCCCAGTCTGTCTTGTTGTTATTATTAGGAATGTTTCCCATCTGTTTCCAACACTTTGCCATATATTTATGAATGTTGAAGATAACTTGCCACAAATGTTGCACCATCTAAAAGCAACACCCTTATAAAACCCTGAAATATTTTACAATTTAAGTTAGTGATTTGGACAAGGTATCACTAACAAAGTGTTTACAATACGCATACTGTTATAAAATTCAATGGCCAGAACATTTTGATCTCACAGGGCCCTGGTTTGAAACAAGACATATGAGTCGCCTTCTGAGAAAACTGGGCATAATGCATGTGCGTAAAGTGCTGTCCCAGATTAGCATGTGCAGTCTGCACAGGCTAATCAGGGACGACACTTTCCGCTTTTATGGTATTTTTAGTTTCAAGGAAGTCCCTCCTTACCAAAAACCCATTTTAGGCGGAAAGTGTTGTCCCTGATTAGCCTGTGCGGACTGCACAGGCTAATCTGGGACAACACTTCACACACATGCATTATGGCCAGTTTTCACAGAACAAGACATATTATTTTTTATTTCTTTTTGTATTTGTATTAATTATTTTTTATTAATCCAAATATCTTAAAATTTTAAGTAAATACATGTAACAACATTTTTTTAATCCAAACATCTGTGAACAAGTGTCTTAATTATGAATTTTGTATTATTGTTAAGTATTCTTAAATATATTTATATTTTATGCA
The DNA here is from genome assembly GCF_020536995.1 of Dreissena polymorpha. Taxonomy (NCBI): domain Eukaryota; kingdom Metazoa; phylum Mollusca; class Bivalvia; order Myida; family Dreissenidae; genus Dreissena; species Dreissena polymorpha. The sequence continues at coordinate 59,044,226 of NC_068358.1, read as the reverse complement.
TGTAGTTTTACTTTATTGGTAACAAGGGGTAATATTATTTGTTGAATTAATTTAAATGTAACAATAGGGTACACACATATACGACGAGTTAAATATATTGTATATATCCTAACAAAATCATGCTGTTTATACACAAAATGATGAAATGTATACCATACAAATATTTTCCACGCATTAAATTAATAAAATTGTATAAAATAGTGACTTTATTTCTACTTCCAACGATTCCAGCTAGTAGTATGACCATACTGAAGCATTAAGGCAATAATCAAATAATTTGATATGTAAAAGCATGTATCAATTTGTAGGTCACATTGTGTTTCCCGCCCATATGTTTCATAATACTACAGCCGGCATTTTGCAGCCTGCACATAATTCGCAGGGCATTTAAACAACATAAATAAATATGGGTGATGCTATTGTTTTTTTATTTCTTGCAAAATACAATCACCAAACATGTCGGCTTTTTCCTGTTATATACCTCATCCTGACATTACTAAGTAGATAGGGGGTGTAAAACGGATTCACCATTGGCGTCTTTCTATCCGTAATCACAGCCTGACGAAATAGCCCTACACTTAATAACGTACATCATTCAAACTTTGAATTGGTTGGGGTTTTTTAGCGTTTAGAAAATACGGCAAACAGTGGGTTAAATCTTAGGAATGTTCGACGTCGTAGTTAGTAGACTGGGGCTCGTCCTAATAAATATCCTATGACAATGTTCTTCTGTGGTAAAATATAAGAAGCCGAATAATCATTACTATGCACCCAATTTGTTGTGTAGTTTACTTAAGTTTTCGAATGTATTTGACACAATTTTTAGTTAGACACATATTGACGAAGAACGTCTTATTTAGTTTTAACAAGAATTGCTGCATAATAAATTAGTTGTTCGATCTGTAAAAATATACGGCCTTGGTGTAAATCAATCTCTGATAGCACGAGTCTTGTATGGTGTCGGCGCTCGTATCAGAAACCCGTCCTTACAGTCGAACGCGTGAGTCACGTGATCGGCTTCCCGCCTGAACGAGAACCGTTGAAGCAGGTTGGTGAACGACAGGAAGAGCTCCATGCGAGCCAGCGTCTCGCCAAGACACATCCGGGGACCTGAAAACAGCAAATTAATAATTGATAAACACGTGAATTTACATCGTGTACAATTAGTATTAAGTATTTTATACGTAAAAAGTTGTTCCCACAGTGGGAACCGGTATTATGATACATTGAAGTGAACAAGTTACGCTCTTTGATAAAATAATTTATTGCGTTATCATTTGTACCCTTAATATGTTTTTGCAGAAGTTAGTGAGCTAACGATATCATTCTTTCGTGTTCAAATATAAATGAATAACCCAATTCGATCTGTTCAATGTTTTTCATAAGCAGAAACGTACCGAGTGAAAAAGGAGTAAACGCTGGATTTTTCTTCAATTCTCCATTCTCAATGTGCCTTTCTGGACAGAACGCCGTCGGATTCTCCCAGTATCTTGGATCGAGATGTGACGACAACAGATTAGCTTGGACAATTGTGTTCGCTGGTAACCGGTACCCGCGAAACGTCACTTCCTGCTTTGCCACGTGGGGGATGGACATTTCCGCTGCAATACGTTAGTACCAATAGTTTCGCTCGATTGTTCATTGTCGGCTCAGCTACTACTGGCAAGCTCCCCGATTACTCTCAAATATACTACAAAGACCCAGCGAAAGGGAAATTTACTCAAAAGTACCCCGGAGTATGGCCTGGTGCCATGAAGCGTATTTTCCTTAAGAGTACTCGGGGGAACTATTCAGTAGTACCTGAGTCGACAACGACCAATTAAGCAATAATAGCATGTATAAGCAGCATTTTCACATGCACACCGTGCACGTCTTATCGTAGCTATCATCAAAGTTATGTTTAATGTTCCTAAGTGAGCATAATTTGCTGCCAAATGTTCAATAGTAAGCATACTTGTACTGAAAAGTGTTTCGAACTCAGCGCACTCTTATTTCCAGGATTTCATATTTAAGATTACATCAACCCTCGTGATTTTTTAAATCACTATACCTATATTTCCGAGTCGCTGTATCTCTAGTAACGTAGCCTCAGTGTACGGTAGAGTTCCTCTGTCAGACCACGTTATCGCTCGATCTCCGAATTTCTATTAAAATTGATGATTTAATATTTAAAATAAGCCACATATAATAACATTTTCTATTTAAAGAAAAACACCATAAAAGAAGGAACAAGAGGACATCAAAATCGAATCTTTAGTTCTGGTTGTAAATTCAAACTCTGTCGTAATCAAGAAACATCAACTGTTTCACTTTAACGACACAATAAAACTGTCACCGATATATAAAAAAGCGACGAATCTATGTGTCGCCTTACAAAAAATCACAAAATGGTACAATAATAATAGCACAAGCTCAACGCATGTTTAATATCAGGTACCTGTCGAAAACTCGTCGAGCCCAATGTAAAGAATGTCATTCGTAATTGATAAAAATGAGAATATTCTTGACCTCTCAACACGGACTAAGGAATTATACTCAACATGTCCTTTCAACAAGGTGCATAATTATGTTCGGTGTATTAATTTTAATTTGCTACTGATTGCAGTCGTTGACAGCTGTATAATTCTTATATTTTCGTTACTGAACTTAGAGTATGTCGTTGACCTTAAACGGATGGACGCTTTTCACACTACGTGCCGTCACCTAATATTGATTTTTTGAAGCAAGTAAATGCACTGTACGATTGTCGGATAAATGAAGAACAATCTGTACTTTGCCCAAATTTGAGCTTTGACGTTCTATGTGTGACCTTTACCTTGTGCCAGGGACACCGATCTTACACACGACACGCCGCCTGTACGAGGTCAACGTTTGCTTTTCACTTATTTTTAAACTAATTAATGAATAGAAAAGAAACTGTCTGGGCAAGTTTTATGCAAAAATATAACCTTTGATCTTCATATTTAACCTTGACTTGTGCCATAAGGAGATGAGTGTCTACCGTGACATGTATTTTCTTTGTTTACAAAGTATGCTCACAAAATAAAGAAGACAACAAATGTAGATAAAGTCCTTGCATCAGTTCTCTCTAAAACTTATATCATTCATTGACATTCGCAAAAACAAAAAAAACGCTCGCTCTGGTATAGTATTTAAGGATTTACCATTAAAACCTGCAATGTGATAATTGGTCGAAAATTACGATGATCACGTGGGCAAAACTGGGTGTAATGTATGAATGTAAACTGTCTCCCCGGGTTAGCCTGTGAAGTTTCTTGCTTGAAGAGATGATCTTGGAAAAGAAAAATACATTACAAGATCCCGTATTTGCCTGGGCGACCTAGTTAATTAATGCTCGAGTGATTAAGTCCGGTTTTCCCGCGGTATGCGCAACGGTGGCCATATCTGTTACCTCGTGTATCTCTTCGCGGCTCTTCCTCTGTACTTCCGGGTATTCTTGGAGGTAAAGGATACACCAGTTGAGACTATTGGAGGTCGTGTCGGACCCGGCAATGAACAAGTCAAGAATGGTACTCAGCAGTGTGCTCACTGAAATATGGCAATATTATTATGAACCTCTTTCTGGGAAAAGTGGACGTAATGCATGTGCGTAAACTGTCGTCCCAGATTAGCCTGTGCAGACTTCAGAGGACGACACTTCCCGTGTTTATTTTTGAAATTTTGGTTCAAAGAGTCTCTTCAAAATGAAAATCCAGTCTAGGCGGACAGCACTTTTCGCGTGAATCGAGCCCAGTTTTCCCCAGATCGAGGCTCATACGTTAACGGTATAACACATATTACTTGGATAGAGTAACACACACGCTGAAATCTGCCTATTTACCTAGCACGATTTCGCGTGAGCTGGTCATATACTAGTATTATCTACCTATCTAGCGGGTTCATTTAAGTATCTCAAATTATCTTGGCAAACTGATAAGCATTTTGGGGTATTATGCTTATTAGAAATAAAATAAACGTTTACTTGAAAGCAATGATGGCATATCAACATACATGTATGTGCGAAGGGGTCGATCATTCCGATCATGCAATTTGAATCTCAAGGAATTATTATTTTGCCTGAGTATTTTCTGAATAAAATTATTGTCCACATTATAAGATCAAGCGGACGCACGCGATTGGACAGACACATGAATTGCTTCATCCATCCCATCATTTTAGATATAAAATCCTACATTGTATAGCTTCATTCCCAGAAGAGTCTGTATTGCTGTCTTCCATCTCCTTTTTCAAGTAGAGGTCGATAAAGTCCCGGATATGGTTTCCGTCGTACGTTTTCCTGTGCTCCTCGATATGGCCGTTGATGTGGCTGAATATCCAGGTAGCGGATTTATCGAAGTATCCGTCAGGCTTGCGCTACAATGGTATTCGCGAAAGAAACTCAAAATAAACAATGTCAGTAAATCGCTATTTGCTATACCTTTACCTAAACATTTACCACGTAGATACGTTTTAACGCATTTGTAGTCCTTAAGAAAGTTAAATTTAATTAAATACCCTTCTTACTACATTCAAGTTTTAAAAGCTTCATTTCCAACCCTTAGATGCCGATGAGCAGCTAAGAGCATAGGACCTGAACAGAATGCGAGTTATTCGCAGGCTGTTCTGGTTGTATGCTGTTTGCACATAGCCATTTTCGCTTCCGAGAGGGAAAGGGTTAAAACGGCGCACACATCTATCTATGAATGATGCGGCGTCTCATCAGGGTCTGCGCTGTTTGCTTAAAGAAATTTCTGTAAGAAATATTCTAAATATAGAAATACATATACCAGACATCCCTATTTTTTTTAATAAATTGATCCAATTTAGAAGGATGGGAGAGTCCACTAGGCATAAGTGTGTTAAGTACAACGCGTGGGTTGCGCCTAGTGACGGCAGTCAGCACAGTTCTTCTGTCTATGTATAGAAACACACTGCGTCTACTCAATGAATACACTTTTAAAAAGAAATGATTTGCGATTTATCGAGGTATTGATGTAAGATGTCAATCGATTTTGGTAAAAGTAAGATGTACATCGCGTCAAATTACGGTTAGGCCCTATTTCAGCGAAAAGTCCGTCGCGTCTAATTCAAGTGAGACATTCACGGCGTTTATTTACGTTAATATGATCATTTTACCTGCTTATTTCCGACGAGCTTCAATACACTTTTAGGGACGAGTCGTACTACGTCAATGGGGGCCCCTTCCAACAGCACCCTTCCCATGTTGTCTAACACGTCCAGCATCTCCTGACTGTGGAATTCTAATCTGCAAAGTAACGTCACCAAAAACATAAACATAAAAATGGGATAATATTCATGTACGTGTACTACTATGTAGCATTATCATTTACGTAATCACATTTTATTTCAATTTTTTAAATATAGTTTTCGAAAATATCAGACGCAATCGGATGATAATAGTTATTTTCGTTAAAGGTAGAATAGTCAATACACATTACGACATCGTAAATATGTAGGAAAATGAATACGCGTGTACTTGAAGAAGTATATTTGTAGATGTACCGGTAATCACGAATAATTGTTTAAGATCATATTACATGATAGGTTATGTACTCACATTTCTAGTAAATGCTAATATTGTACATGTTAGTCCACTAGCTGTGTTCACTGGAAAGAGTTTATACGAAGCATTGCAATTTATCGCATGATCGAATGCGTATTATACAATGGATTTCAAGCGTACCTTTTACCAAAAATGATATGGTATATGACGTTGGTGACCATCATTGACGTCATATCTCTTAATGAAGTAGGTTCGCCGATTGTTGAACTGAGGTAGTCCGTTGCGGAATCCACTTCCTTCAAAATGATTTCTTCTAAAGAAGCCTTCCCGACACCAAAATCCCGCAATGCCTGAAACGTAAACTTGCGCATATTTTTCCAAGCTGCTCCGCTCTCGAAAATCAGACCTTTGTAAGGGACCTTGAACACCCATTCCGGTCGGTCAGAGAAGTCGTCTGCGCGCGTAACGAACGCTTCGTGAATTGCGTCGTGGCCATTTAAAAACACCATGTTAATGTTCCCGACGCTCATGTGCACAACGTCACCATAACGTTTCCATTCATTGAACAAGGCTACCGGAAGTCGGCTTTTCCTAAACGAAAGTAGAGCAAACCACCAAACGCTTCCGATGAGCGGAAATCGAATGGGTCCCGGTGGTAGTGATCGATTGGAGAGGAAATACCAGGTGATGAGTAACGTCACTAGACCCACGAAGAGTGGACCACTCCAACTCGAAGAGAAAGCCCATGTTGCTATATCAGCTAGCCCTAGCATGGCGTACAGTATTCAATATTTTATTCACAGCCGATACGCAACACTTCATAAATAAACACTAGAAATATATGTTACTAAGTATCGGTCAAAAATGTAAATGTTTAGATTGTCATTGATCTTTGGACTTCGCTAGCGTCTGTAGCGAAAGTAGTTATGACATTAAGTTGAGATGTTTTCAATTTTAACTTTTTTTCAGGCACCAACAGAAAACCTATTAAAACTTTCTAACATTATAATGTTGTTTACAAAATCCCAAATCCAGTATTGTATGATTATGTTAACAAGCGAATCTTTTTTATACGCACCATGGATTTCTATTTTGCAAAAACATTTCGTCCCACTTTTTAACGTTGCTATTAACACTGTTTACAAGCCAAATCCAACTTTCGTCCCACTTTTTAACTTTGCTATGTTTAAAAGAAGTAGATCTCTATCTTCTAAGCATGCCGTTCAACGTTAACGTTGAGTCAGATGCACGCTTTTTACGCAAATCAAATAATAAAAAAATAATTGCCGATTCATCGATGTTTTTCGGTTAATAAACCTCAATTTGAGTTTTGATGCGTAAACATTAAACCGCGAAGGCTTATGAAAATTGTTTTTGATGTGCCCGGGTTCGTACGGAATACCGTAAGTGCCATCGTGGTTACACATTAAAATCCAGAGGGCGACAATGCGATTGTGCGATAGTACGATGACGACAATGCAATAGTCATATCGTACTGCCGCCATCGTATCATCGTATTTTCGCCTTCGTGTTATCGCGTTATCGTCCTGTCGTCATCGTATTATCGCATTGTCGCCAACGTACTATCGCCATCGCATTGTCGCACTGTCGTCATCGTATTGTCGCATTGTTACCATCATACTTTCGCACTATCGCATTGTTGCCATCGTACTATCGCACTGTCGCCATCTTATTGTCGCACTGTCGTCATCGTATTATCGCACTATGGCATTGTCGCCATCGTACTATCGCACTGTTGACCGTTTTGTCGCACTGTCTTCATCGCATTATCGTATTGTCGCCATCGTACTATCGCGTTATCGTACTGTCGTCGTCGTATTATCGCATTGTCGCCATCGTACTATCGCACAGTCGCCATCGTATTGTCGCACTGTCGTCATCTAACTTTCGCATTGTCGCCATCGTACTATCGCATTGTCGCCCTCTGGATTTTAACAACAATGGCCCTAACGGTATTCCGTAGGTTCGGGAATGGGTTCCGGGGTTGTTTTGTTTTTGTATTGCAACTCTAATTTTGTTCTGTGTTTATATGAAGTTAAGGGATTTAACGCTTTGTGAAGGGCGTTCATCAACTTGTTGGCTTCCTGTACTAAGATTTTGGTAGTTTTGCAAAGACAATTTTGATAGTAGTCTTATCTTTGAAGTTTTGATCGAATAATAGATTAGCATCGAATTATAGATTAGCAAATTAGTATTATATTTGCTAACATTTCATTGGTAGCTCGACACAATTCAAGTTTTTAAAAAGACACGTAAGTTTTAATTATGCGTTCATATGTAAAATTCTTTAGTTAAATAAGAATTGAACAATATAAAACAACACCTAACGTAAAACGTTGATGAGAATTATACTTTGATTTTGTACGGTTAAAATTATATCTTTAACTTTCGCATAAAAGAGGATACTGCGTGTTAAAAATTCATTATTTAGATTAACAAACAAAGAAAACTTCTGTATGTCTACTAAGTCGCTTTAAATTATATCACTAATAGTATAAATGATAACGCACGAGATAAAATGTACGCTTGGGTATGTAAGTTTATGATGACATTAACGAGTTAACGCACAAGATACGTCTGATTTTCTTGTATAAAAGTTTATCATATAATTTACAGTATAACTCACTATGTAAGTCGCAGTGCCGGTTATATTATTGTACTATAACATGTACTAGTATTTGCTTCCACGCAAGTTATAGAAACCCGACATATTTTAATCGTATGATAGCGCACTACAAACAGTGTGCATATAGCCTTATAGAAGCAGGGTAATGTCAAAACGGGTCTGTTTACATATGGAGCCAGCATAGCCACAGACCAGCCAGCAAATTCGCATACCCTAATGAGACAACGAAACCCTGCGTGACTATACCCGGTATATTAGACAGGGTAGCTCCAGGCCAGACTGCACGCAAGCGAAGGCTTGCCTGGAGCTACGCTTGCCGTACATGACATAAATGACCCATGTCATGGCGCGGCTAAAAATGTACGTGGCAATCGTTTGATGACAAAAAAAACGCTTGATATAAAGTTGTTATACCGAGTATATTGTAGACCGTGTGATAATATTATTATGAGGAACGTTACACAGTTACATGTTCGGGAATTTATTGCAAACTATGTGGTCTACAGTTTGATTCAGAAACCCATATGAATTAGAATGTAAGCATATCTTATGTGACAATACGTTGATAATAAAAGAAATCATACGTTCGTGTTTCAAAAAATCATCATTTAACATCAGTAGTTTATCACTTTAGCATTCCAAAAAAAAATCGCAAGCAGGAAGACTTTCATATGGTCACGCTACTTAGTTTTATGAATACATTGTTGCAAGTAGGAAGACTATATATGGTCACGCTACTTTATTTTATTGATACATTGTCGCAAGTAGGAAGACTATATATGGTCACGCTACTTTATTTTATTGATACATTGTCGCACGTAGGAAGACTATATATGGTCAGGCTACGTTATTTAATGAATACACTGTCGCAAGCAGGAAGACTATATATGGTCACGCTATTTTATTTTATGAATACAATGTCGCAAGTAGGAAGACGATGTATGGTCACGCTACTTTATTATATGAATACACTGTCGCAAGTAAGAAGACTATATATGGTCACGCTACTTTATTTTATAAATACACTGTCGCAAGTAGGAAGACTATATATGGTCAGGCTACATTATTTTATAAATACACTAGACAAATCAAACTCAATATTTGTTTGGCTTTACAGAGGCTTACGAATCATTTCTAGAAACTGCAATAGAGTTAACCTTCAATACAATTATAACATAATTTTATCTCTTTAAAATAAGTGCATATTGATATTTAATCCAGAATCTTGACAAATACAATAATTACCTCAGAATATTTCTTTATTAGCTTCGAAAACCTAATTAAAACAAGGGCTGTTTGTAAAACATGCATGCCCCCCATATGGGCTGTCCGTTGTAGTGGCAGCCATTGTGTGAATACGATTTTTGTCACTGTGACCTTGACCTTTGACCTAGTGACCTGAAAATCAATAGGGGTCATCTGTGGGTCACAATCAATGTACCTATGAAGTGTCATGATCCTAGGCAAAAGCGTTCTTGAGTTATCATCCGAAAATCATTTTACTATTTCGGGTCACCGTCACCTTGACCTTTGACCTTGTGACCTCAAAATCAATAGGGGTAATCTGCAAGTCATGATCAATCTACCTATGAAGTTTCATGATCCAAGGCGTATGCATTCTTGAGTTATCATCCGAAAACCATTTTACTATTTCGGGTCACCGTTACCTTGACCTTTGACCTAGTGACCTCAAAATCAATAGGGGTCATCTGCGAGTCATGATCAATCAACCCATGAAGTTTCATGATCCTAGGCATATGCATTCTTGAGTTATCATCCGGAAACCATTTTACTATTTCGGGTCACCGTGACCTTGACCTTTGACCTAGTGGCCTCAAAATCAATAGGGGTTATCTGCAAGTCATGATCAATCTACCCATGAAGTTTCATGATCCTAGGCGTATGCGTTCTTGAGTTATCATTCAAAAACCATTTTGCTATTTCTGGTCACCGTGACCTTGACCTTTGACATAGTGACCTCAAAATCAATAGGGGTCATCTGCGAGTCATGATCAATGTACCTATGAAGTTTCATGATCCTAGGCCCAAGCGTTCTTGAGTTATCGTCTGACAACCACCTGGTGGACGGACCGACCGACAGACCGACCGACATGAGCAAAGCAATATACCCCCTCTTCTTCGAAGGGGGGCATAAAAATCAAAGGACTTTCAGAAAAAAAACATGTTTCTATTACCCTTCGACAGAAACATTATCAATCAAGAAACTCCATCTTCACCAATGTCAAGTTTAACATTCTCAAAACATGAATCCAACTGTGATTTTCTATCTGAGTATACGTGGTTGATCTGCTTTACGAACTTTGCTTGCACAAATATTCTCGGAACACAAAGTCCCTCTTTTTTGTTCACGGTTTTCCGATGCACATATTCACACGTGTTCACAGAAAACCCAGCTTCGGAGGCTAGAGAAGTCAGCTTTTCTGAAAATTGCATATCAAAATTACTGCCGATACCGAATCCGACGAATCGGCTTGCAATATGCGACATTATATCTATAGCTACAGTCTCTCAGATGAAGCTCAGCATATTAAAGTATAGAAATAAATTAATAAAATTCATAAAATAACTTTAGTCACTTCTTTCAGCAAAAAACAGGTTAGGAGTTCGTAGTAGAATTCAATTGCAACTACGTAATTTTTATTGTGTGTTAATGCGGCATACATGTATTACCATTTTCTCTGCAGAAGTAATTTCACACAGAAATGTTGACCCTTAATACCAAAATATGTAAAAAAAAAACAATCCCTGACAAGAAACTAACGCAGATATACTAACCTATAGTAAAATAGAAGGCTTTAGTCCCATCTTGCCGGACGTAGAAATTCTCTGCCAGTTTGTGACCTGGTGTGAACCTTAGCATCGCATAGTCGTACAAACCATAGTCTCTCAATAAAAGACATCCGTCTGGCTTCAGCACCTGTTTAGATATTAGCCGCGCACTGAGAAAACCGGGTGTGATGCATATTCGTAAAATGTAGTCGCCGATTAGCCTATGCACACCGCACAGGCTAATCAGGGACAATACATTACGCTTATATGGATTTTTTGGTTTAAAGGAAGTCTCTTCCTGACTGATTAGCCTGTGCGGATTGCACATGCTAAGCTAGGACTATACTTAACAAACATGCATTAAGCCCCGTTTTCCCAGAGCGCAGCTCTTATACGCAAAGTAAATCTTCAGCTGCACCAGCAATAGAGACCCCTGTTTATAACATGCAGTTAAGGACAAGGAACCAACTTTAAACCATTAGGCAAAAACAAATGTCATAGACAATACAGCAGGAACAAAACCAACACACACACTCATGAAGCAAGTGCTGCCCTGGAATGGTCAATGCAAAGCATTGAATGTATAAACTGGTTTTAAGGAGTTCTAAACCTCACACTTGGCTAAGAACCATTCATAAATGTCTAAGTGTAAATTAAACGAGAGACGTGTTTGTCAGAAACACAATGCCCCCTATTGCGCCGCTTTGAAGCCATATATTTAACGTTTGACCTTGAAGGATGACCTTGACCTTGACCTTTCACCACTCAAAATGTGCAGCTCCATGAGATACACATGCATGCCAAGTATCAAGTTGCTATCTTCAATATTGCAGAAGTTATCGCAAAACTTTAACCGAGGTTAAAGTTTTGATGACAGACAGACAGACAGACAGACAGACAGACAGACAGACAGACAGACAGACAGACAGACAGACAGACAGGCAGACAGACAGACAGACAGACAGACAGACAGACAGACAGACAGACAGACAGACAGGCAAAAAACAATATACCCCCGATCATTCGATCCAGGGGCATAAAAATACTTCAAAGAATCACCATTCAAATTAAATAGCAATAAAAGAGAATACATGTCATTTTAAATATTATTGAACTACTACATTCAAGAGCACCAGAACTGTTACTTGCTCAGGCATGATGATAAAAAAAGACGAAGAGTATCAACTCCATCCCGTTTTTAATAAAAAGCTTAAGTGACTTTAAATTGCATCACATAGTTCAACATTCAGATCATCGTTGTGCAATTCAGAAGGAGCCACATTAAGCCTGCAAAATGCCATAAATACAATAAGCATTCAAATACAGCTTCCATTCGTTGTACATAATACAATTCTATACATAAACAAGGGACAAAATTGTCACAAAACCAGGTTTTCAATTTGAAAAAAAAAGTCAGATAAAGGGAGACAAGTCAAACTGAACTGATTGTTTAAAATTAACCCCCTTTGTTTCAAAATAAATTTTATTTTCAGTCGTGGCGACCTTGACCTTTGAGATATTGACGTAATTCTTGTGTGCGACACACTGTCCAATGATGGTGAACAAATGTGCCAAATGATTTTGAAATCTCACAATGAATGATATAGTTATGGCCCGGACAAGCTCATTTATGGCCATTTTTTACCTTTGAACTGAAAGTGTGACCTTGACCTTGGAGATATCGACGTAATTCTTTACGCCACACACCGTCTAATGATGGTGAACAAATGTGCCAAATAATTTTAAAATCTCACGATGAACGACAAAGTTATGGTCCGGACAAGCTTGTTCTGCCCCCCAGCCAGCACACCCGCCAACATTCGCCAAACTAATAACCTTCGGAAAACCTGGTTAAAAATGGAGAGTGTTATTGTTTAACCAGAAGCCTAAATTATAGCCTATATAAATGTAGCCTTTTATTCAAGTACATGACAAAGCACTAGTAGTGTTCTCAAATCAGATACAAAATGCAAGTGTACTAAGAATTTAATCATTTAAGCTGCCAAATAATTTTAAAATCTCACGATGAACGACAAAGTTATGGCCCGGACAAGTTTGTTCTGCCCGCCCGCCAGCACACCCGCCGACATTCGCCAAACTAATAACCTTCGGAAAACCTGGTTAAAAATGGACAGTGTTATTGTTTAACCAGAAGCCTAAATTATAGCCTATATAAATGTAGACTTTTATTCAAGTACATGACAAAGCACTAGTAGTGTTCTCAAATCAGATACAAAACACAAGCGTACTAAGAATTTAATCATTAAAGCTGCATGTTTATACTGATAAAATATAAATGGTAAACAGTAAGAAAAAATATATTGTCTAAATAATATTCACTAACACTTGCCTCAAATATGTTTTTCAGTGCCATGATCATTTTATCGGGATGTATAGCGGACAGGACAAATATCATAGTGACCACATCTACACTGATTGCTGGAACGTTGTCAGTAACTACATCTTGTGTGATGTCACATTGGAAGGCGTGGCAGCGGTCCTTGTCGTATTTCGGATTCTCCTGAAAAAGAATATTAGCAGTGTAACAGTACGATTACCGCAATAACTTTAAAATTAGCTATACAAGAAATCGTGTACATTGATTTAATAACATGAAAATTGACATTCTTTCACTGTCCCTTATAAAACAAGGACATTGGTTGAATTGATATCCCCCGCCAAATAAATTGTGTTTATGGATGGCAGCAAATTCCTTCATAAACAGTATAATCCTAAAAAAATTGCTGCATAAAAAAAGTTTCATGTTGAAATCTTTTAGCGTATCTCAGATATAGCCCTGAAATATTACATCATCCAAAAAGAACAAAGGGCAATAACTAGTTTTTAAGAAAATGTAGAGTTATGGTTCTTCAGCAAGGCGATTTTTCTTATTGATATCTATACACTCTAAAGTTTTATCTTGAAATCTTGTATGGTATCTGTGATAGGGCCCTGAAAAGTGTCATCATTCAAAAAAAACAAAGGGCAATAACTCTTATTTATTAAAATGTAGGGTTATGGTTCTTTAGCATGCATGGCGAGTCTCCTCATTGATATCTGTACACCCATGAAGTGTCCTGTTGATATCTTATATAGTTTCTGAGATTTATTTCTAGCAAGTTGTGACAGACCGACAGACAGACGGAATGACAGACAGAATGACCGACTCACATTGACAATTCTATATCCCTACCTTTAGCGAGGGATAACAAAGCTGCTTAAGGAAAACAGATGATCAGCTGGATAGAAATTGAATGCCAGTTTTGTCTGTTGGCGTGACTGTAACAGACGTACCTGTCCAACGTAAATGTCAAGGGAAAAGTGCAATATCAGTGTGTCAAAATAGGGATAACTTTTAAAGTTAGTCCAAAATTTTACTTATTATTTACTAAATATACTTTTATATTTTGATATTACCAAATTTCTTACAAAAATAATTTATTGAAGAAATGAGTCAGGAATGCCTGGAACAAAAAGTATCGGGTTCTTACTTAGTTAATTAAGACAAGAGACTTTGGCTTGGAAAAGAAAAAATTGTCTTGTCGGTGCACAAATAAACAATACAATATTGATACACCCAAATATTGCTGGAAAAAAATCTTAGAACTTTACATACCTTGACAAATTCTACTGCTCGTTTTGAAAAATCGCAGGCATAAAAGAAAACATTTTGCTCTTCTTCTAACAGTGGGAACATGAAGTTGCCTACACCACATCCGACTTCAAATACAACCAATCTTTCGCCATCCTTAAACATAATATCAATAATTATAAATAATAATTTTTTTCAAAATGTAAACAAAATAAAATATTATTATATTTTTTTATATAAACTATTATTAACAGGGGAGGCAATCTACATATCTCTACAAGAAGCAAATCATGACATGAATGTATTGAAAAGCTTATATGATTCAACATTATCAGATATTGTTTATTCCACAATGAACATGTTTACATTCCTAAATTTTCAAATTATTATTGCATTTCCCTTAAATCAGTCGTAAAAAGTAGCATCTCCAAACAAAACTATAAATTGGGTTTCTTGCCTTGAAAAGAACAACTTAACCAGTAACTTATGACTCATAAACATATTGAATTGTCTAACATATCATGATCTGCACATGTTTTTAGATTTTTTTGTTTCAACAAAAACCCCTTTGTATATATATAAATAAAGATATGTGTAACACTGGTAATTATAGTTGTAAATATTGTTCACCTTGAAATGAGTCAGTTCGGTAAATTCTCTTTTAGTCCAATGTCTGTCCTTGAAAAACTTGGTTGTGTTTCTTTTGTAGAACAAGTCCCAGTTTTTCTCTGCCTCTTTTTCAAGTTTATTTTGTTTAAAATCATTAAGAACTTGTTTGTCTTTATCAAGCTTTTCTTGTTCTTCAGTGGATAGCTCTCTTAAACTTTGTGTGACAACCGAAAAGAAGTCATTATCTGTTGGGGAATCTGACATGTTATTATCTTATTATGTCTGCAGTTTATTATCCTGACCACAATCTGAAATAAAATCAAAAGAAAAATGTTATAAGGGTAATAAAATGCTTTGCAATAATTAGATTCTATGTTACATGTTATAGCACAAACTGGCTACTGTTTTGATTATTCAAACAGCTTATCATCAGTCAGGTTTGCAAGTTTACGATTTGTAAAAACACTGAACACATGTGAATGCTTATACTTGAATTTTTCCAATGTTTGTATTCATTCTATACTAAATGTTGGGAAAAAATGTGACTGGTGAAAGGTTGGAACAAGCACCAAACTCTAACAACTTAGCTAACCAGTTGGCTGGTTCTGACCCATGCACAGCACACTGACTTCTTCTCCCTGAAACCTTTCGGCCTTTCTGGCCCTCCTGCACTTCCTTTCTTGAATCAGTAAGTAAAGAAGGTGCGCCTGATGACCATGTCATTGTGGGGTTCCAATGCATGAGTACCAACCAGGTGGCTTGTTCTCAACTAAGCAAACCAGGTCGCTTGTTCTCACCCCCACAAACTACAATTTCATTGATTTCGCTCAAAGATTCACAGAAAACAGTTCTGAAAGAATCCAAGAAACCTGGGAGGAAAAATGCGCCTGAGGTGGGGATTGAACCAATGACATCAGTGCTTAAGCATAGGGCTCATGAGTTTTAACTGAAGGTAGGTAGTATTTACCCGCATACTCTAATCCTCACATTAATTTATGGGAAAGACTTATTAGTGGAAATGACTGACATAACTCGTGTGAACAATTAATTAACTTATTACAACCAGATAACACAAAAAATCTTCTGCTAAATGTGAAAACAATGAAAAAGCACCACAATTCAGCCAAAATATATATTCAACATAGGAAAAAAAAGGCAAGGGACATGATTCTGTCAAAATCAACATTTACACATTAGGGTCATTAAACTATGAATGTTTAAGCAAAATATGTCAAGCAAATCAAGAGGATTTGCGCAACACAATTTTGGGGACTGTATACTTTTAGTAAAAAAATAAAACAGACAAAGAGCAATAATTACAAAAAAACTAGGCGCATGGGAACTTCCTTTCTTTAAAATAATCTGCAAAATAAGGCCATTCTACTGTGAAACTTTGAGCAAGAACCACCAAGCAGTTCCAGATGAGTTGAACATAGAGGTATTGTAATAAGGCCTAAAAAAACATGTTTGTTTCAGGTAAAGGGCTAAAAAAAATGAGGGTCGGTAGGTAGGGATTTTTTTTTGTTGTTGTTTCTTTTCTCTAGGATCTGATATTAACTTGTGGCAACAGTGTGAATCAGATATGCGTAAATAACCCCATGTCACTATCAATCGATATTATCAGGGGTTTATTGCAGTTTTATGGCTTTGTTTAACCTACATGTACCACATTAATTGGTCCACCCAGTGTACTTCTCCGCTATAAAACCAAGGCAAGTTACGTAAGAGACTGGTGATAGCCAACGGGTGTTATCCTCCTGGAAATTGTGCTTTTAATGCATAATATTATTAAGCGTTTTAACAAATCAATATTTAATTTATAACAAATATAACACAAGTATAAATGTTCCGTTGAATTCCCAAATGAGAATAATAATTTGTAATCCGAAACACACTTACGATTTTTTAAATGTTAACAGGACGTTTACAAATGCTTCCAATATAGTCATCATGTATATTTCCCGACAAAAGAGCGAGAAAATTATGCGGCAATGTACAAGGTCGAGATATACGCATGGAAAGCGAGCGTGTATTGATTTTTTAATACAAACTTTGTAGCGCAGAGAACATTAAATTCTGTTGATTTCGATTAAAACTTTCTTTGTTTTTTTTTAACACATACAATTATATGACGAATAATTTGATATTTCCTCTTAATAAATTTCAAATCAAACACGCCGTATCTTTATCGTTACGGCCTTTTAGTTGAGTAATTATTGAAACAGTAATTGTACTGTATACTGATTCAAGAGAACATCTGGATGGAACTGGATTAAGTGTTGGGCATTATGAAAACACGCATAGCATGTCTACTGACCCAGTGTGTAGACTGCTGCCTGTGGTGTTTGGACAAAAGAGATTAACATGTGTGAATGCAAATCTGCCGATTTGGTCAATAATTACCGGTAACACATTGTTTTGAATGTCATTATTTTAATCAATACATTTGCGGTCTAAATCGTGGCTGAATAGTGTAACACACGATTTTTTAAGGTTTTTTTTTATAAAAAATTTGCAGTCGGGGGGTAAACTGACACAGTCGGTCGGATAACCCTCATGAACAAACATGTTTTTTTTAGGCCTAACAGACAGACATACAAGTGGGGTGCTTAATGTGTCCCACTTTGTTGCAGATCAGTAATGCACATATCACATTTGTGCCAAAATACTATCCACCTCAATAATAGTTTGATCCTTTTTAATATAGTACAAGTAATGCTTAAAAGATAGTGTAGTTTAACCACAGTTTGAGCAAGTGATTTGTAACCGAAATGTCGCGAAAATAGATGGCCCATTAATATTACGTATATATCAGCTGGTCAATAACATAATATACACTTTTATTACATATTGTTAAAAGATCTTATTATTTTGCGCTAATAATTACATAAAAATCGTTTGATAAGATATACAAAGTACTTTTTTTTACATTCACGTCCTTGTTGCGGAGAAGCTTGGAATAAACCGCTTTAGTAACATCGATGTGTTTCATTCGATGAACTCAGATTTTATTGCGCGTCAACTACGTAAAAACTGTCAAGCAGCTGTTGAAACGAATACTGAAGATGAGTACTCCCTGAATGTGCGAGTTAGTTTTTAACCAGCAAAATGGCTGAGCGTAACTTAGCGTTTGATGATCAACCGCATGAACTCAAGTTTGGTTCCAGTTTTGACCCAAAATCCAAGTTGGCCTATCACTCAATTCGTTGTAAGTCTACACTACAGATATTTTTCGCGTGTTCTCAACTTTTGGATACCTACTAGTACTGTACATAGTCATAGTTTCATCTGTAATAAAAAAAAAACACTTCGAAATTTTCCTTCATGCTTGTAAGTTCTATAATAAATGTTTTGATTTTAACCACGTGTTACACAACAAGACTGCTTGAGTTTACTTGTTCTGTCTTCTGACTATTAAAAACAAATCTCAAAATACTAACGTCTTTAAATGTTCCAAGTTATCCACATGTAGACAAGATCGCACAACTTGATTTTGTCTATCGATCAGACATTCGAAAGTCGATCCCTACTCCCTCACTATACAACACCATACACAGGTTTTACTTTAGGCTAGCATGTAGTTCATATAAACGGACTCCCAGAGCCTTTGATAATTTTTGCTATGGTGGCTCTGGCAGTCCATATGCACCCCTTCATAAACATGGGTGCAGTTCAGCGCAGCGAATCCGTGCACTTCACTAAACAGACGTCGTTTGAGACAAATTGAGGAAAATAATGAATAAACTTCATAAACATGTTAAATTTACCTGAATGGCAACCTACAGATGTCATCCTTTGCATGCACCCTATAAAAACACGACGATTATTCAACACACTTTGAAACAGTTTATTCTGTATCGAATACCACATCGTTATCGACTTTATAGGCTGGAGCACATAACCCGACGTGCAAAATATTGGTGTACTGCGACCTAACCAATATTGGGTCAATTTTCCAATATGGCGGATACAGCGTACAAAACAAAACCTAAGTCAATAAAATCAATTATTTCTTGCATTAATGGTACCATTTGGATGAGTTTGTGGTTAAGTTAGGTAAACTTTTATAAGTTCTTGCAGTTTCAGTGTCCCTTAACCCTTGCATTGTTGATAATATTTTGCACCCATGGCCAAGAGAGAGCGCATTGCAACTATCAGCAACCCATTGGGTTATAAAGCTGATAGTTGAATTATTGCAACTAGGCACAAGTTCTCGACAAAAGTATTTTCCAAACGTTTTTCAATAATCATATGTTTTAAGCGCTTATCACATTGTTTAACCCTTTACCATTAAAAAATTAACTATTTGATTGTTGATTTGATTTAATTAGCATTAAAAAAACATTTAATTTTTTATAAAAAAATTCTTTATGTAGATGTCTATAATACATGGTAGGTAAAATGATGCATCACTCATTCACTACTGTACTAATATATAACTTTTTTAGCTGTTTACTAAGCAGACAAAGTCTTACTATTTTTAACTGCTACTGTGTTGAAGTTCATGTGTTGTACTACGGGTACTTTGTGTTAATTATAATGATACATCTATAGCGAACTCAACTTACCATATTTTTTATGTTAAATTGAATTAGTTGTTTGAAGTCTACCATATTACCTGTTCTTAAACTGGCACCAAAATAATTGGTTCATAGTGTACTGTCTCAAGCGTTTGGGTGAGAAATAGATTCTGGATTCACCCCATACTATTGGGCTGCATATCGCCATTTATTTAAAAAAAGTTGCAGAGTAGTCCAACTTGTTGACGCTCTCAAATATTAAGCTACTTTTTATATTGGTAATATTTGGAGCGTACAACTGGGGAGGCATTCAAACAATGTTGGACATTTTTCCTTCTTTGTCTATATTGTTGCGCAAGTATTTTGTGCGCAACATTCAAGCCCCGATATGAGACACTTAATATCAATGGATTGCAATAATATTTACATACCTGTGTAGATAATCCATTTCTCGATAATGTTACGTAAAAATTATGTAATGACACTTTGAATTTTGCACGCTTGAGCAATTTAAATCCAACCACTATTCAAATTTTCAATATCTCTCAAATCGCTAACAGTGTAGATATGAATCGAAAACATGGCCTCGATGAAAAGCATCTGGTTTAAATGTGGAAGAATAAACGTCGTAAAATACAGTTTGCGTTCGTCTGTTGTGGTGCAGAGCGTTACATAGTAAACCAATGTTATCATACTTTTCTGGATTAATTAAGCATTGTTTTTTTTCTAAAGTGACAATCAAAAAGTTCTGAAATAAATTACATCTTTTATTTTTATACTGTACATAAATAATAAAATAATATTGATACAGATTGTACAGTATACCGTCCTTTGTAACGTAGAATGTAAGAACATAAAACAACACAGACAGAGGTGAGAAAAGACATGCATAAAAAGTTGCTGAAACTTAGAAGAGTGAATAGAAACTGCACCATATCTGTTTTGAACATAGGCTTATTAAATCGACAAATATGAGTAGACTAGATCTAGTCGGTGTTAAAAGCTCATGTCCAACACATAATGGGTCCTTCACCCAAAAGACGTTCCAAAGAATCTAGCCCATATAAAATGTATCTCTAAATTCTTTGCTCGTCTTATAAATAAGACTAGTTGCAGAGTTGCTTGATGTCAACCTAGAAGTTGCTTGTGACCTCTGGGGCCGTATTCACCAACCGATTCTTAGACTTAAGAATAAAGAATAGACTTAGAACCAAGAAAAATGTGTTCAGTGTTTGAATACATACAGGCCTCCACTGGTGATTATGTCATTAACAAAATGTTCTTTATGAAGAATAATATAGATAGAGATGTTTACTGCAGAGTCTGACTCAAAATTTAAGAAATTCTTGAATATTCTAACTTAAAGAATTTTCTTTATTCTTAGACTTAAGTCTAAGAGTTGTTTGGTGAATGTGTCTGAGTGAGAAAAACAAAAACAGTTAAAATTCAGTTTGTCTTTAAAATAACGTGTATGGTTAAATTCGATAGACGACTTCAAACCTGCATCAGTGGATACATCAAGGGAAGCCACATTGGAGATAGGCGAGGGCCATCATGTGACGCTGACGGTTCCAAGTGTAGAGGTACGTTTATCTTATAATAAAGTTATTATATACATACTCATAGTGCATGAATTACACCATTGCCCATTTTACATATTTGCTCTGTTTAAACACTCTTATTTGTCATTTTATGTAAACCACCAGAAGAAATTTGTGACATTTTCTCAAATCATTATTTTTTCCTTGTATTCAGACAGTATTCAATATACTTGTGTATGGTTTAGTTTTCAGACTAACCTAAGTTACCTTAAGCACTAGAATCGTAAACTGTGTTGTCAGTTGTTATATTTAAAAATGTGTTTTCTCTCCTTTTAGTTTCTGTATTATTGACAAAAGAGATATTTCTGGGTGAAGTTATAGCTTTAAATTTGGGCATATTGAACATATTGATGTGTTGAAATGTTGACATAGTATGTTACCCAGTGTTCACAACTCTTCTCAAATAAAACAACATGAATGTATTTTATTTGTTCTTCCTGAAATACGCTTCATATTGTATGATGGAAACATCTTGAATACCATTATACATTTAAGTTTAATAAAATACTTGATCTATATATTTACTCCTATATGCTCAGTGAAAAGGGGGTTTAATGCATGTGCGTGAAGTGTCGTCCCACGTTAGCCTGTGCAGTTTGCACAGGCAAATCTGGGAGGACACTTTCTGCTTAAATGATATTTTTCTTTACAAGAAAGTCTCTTCTTAGCAAAATCAAGTCAATGCAGAAAGTGTTGTCACTGATTAGCCTGTGCGGACTACACAGGCTAATCTGGGACAACACTATGCACATGCATTAAACCCCCTTTTCACACAGAACATAGCCCATATGTTATTTCAGGGCTCAGGAATTGTTTACAAAGGCAATAAGCGACCAGTGCAAAAGGAGTGTGTTCTAATAATTGATCATGACACTGGTACATTCACATTGGAGAGGCTGAATAACAACATCAATGTCAAAAAAACAAGGTAAGATTGCTTGAATTCTAGTAGAACACGTAGGTAAATATGTCATGAAGAAAGGTGTATTGTATGCCTTTATTTAACAAAATTACGAGGTCCATCTGTATAATAAGGCCACATAACATAATGTAAGGACCTACAGTGTGTCTCACCACTCCTTGCTTATCAACTAATGCTTAAGTTGATTCAAATTTCGAATGTTATTCGCAATTGTAATCTTTTTAGTTTTTACTTAAATATGTGCAATAATGACGTTGTCTTATGATGTTGGGGATAGGGAGGGTGTGTGTGGGAAGACAGTATTACCAGGAGGAAACCCCATGTGTCAACCACCAATAACCAAACTCAAATATTTTAACATTTTTTAAGTATTGTGAATTCTCATCACGTTGAAATGAAATTAAGCTTGTTGATAATTAAAATTTAAGGTCAGAAAATTCAAGCAAATCTCAGGTGACCAGTCGCCCGATTACCCCAGTGGAAACACGTCTCAAGAGTTCCCCTGGTAAAGTGCGAACCAGTCAAAGTCCCAGTGCACCCGTCAAACAGCAGCCATCGCCGCCATCTAACGCTCAATCTTCCCCTCAAGGTCATAAATTTGAAAAAGGTGGGTAGATTACATCTGTTATTGTCTTCAGAGTTTCTTCCATCTACTCAAAGCTATTTTCAAATTGTGTTTAATTCAAGTAAACGGACCTGTTGTACAAAAAATGCCTCAACACTTGAGCCTTTTAAAAATGCAAGGTAAAGATTTTTATTAAACTTCAGTTACGGAGCCAGACCTTATCACAAGTAATTTAATAGCCACACACATATGTACCGGTATTTATCAGTAAATAAACAATATTAGTTGGAAATCATAAGGTAATTTTTTTAAGAAAAATATTAAAAGATTTGGAGCATTAGGGCTTCTTCTTGAATTGTTTATTTGGTGGAAACAGTTTACTTTATACCTTCTAGAGGTATTTTGTCTATTAACACATGAGTGTGTGATAAATGACTTGCCGATATTGTGTGTCTTGTGTACAGGTCTGTCCGTGATTGGGGACATCAGCAGTGACAGCTCCAGCGACTATCTCTCCTCAGACTCAGACTCCTACTCGGACAATGATACAGGTTGGTGAACATTACAAACTTTCACTTTCAGCCTAGACTGATTTTCCTTTTTATGCCCCCAAAAGGTGGCATAATTGTTTTAACTGTCTGTCTGTCTGTCTGTCTGTATGTTTGTCTGTCAGTCAGTCTGTCTGTCCGTCCGTCGGAAAACTTTAACATTGGTCATAACTTTTTCAATATTGAAGATAGCAACTTGATATTTGTCATGCATGTGTATCTCATGGAGCTCCATATTTTGAGTGGTGAAAGGTCAAGGTCATCCTTCAAGGTCAAAGGTCAAATATATGGCTTCAAAGCGGCGCAGAAGGGGGCATTGTGTTTCTGACAAACATATCTCTTGTTGAAAACTGTTAAGAAGAGACTTCTGTAACACGAAAAATTCCATGAAAGTGAGGTGTCCTCCCTGATAAGCTTGTGCAGGCTTATCTGTAACCACACTTTAGGCACATGCATTAAGCTCCATTTTCACCGGGTGCAGCCAGATATATTTATTTGTTTATACAATGTGTGGTTTTGTGAATCCGCCTGCAATTAGCTTGATAAAGCTTTCAGATTTGGGCATGCTGCAGCATGTCTGTACTGTTTCTTTGTCATGGATCATGCAATTTTTAGCTCGGCTGTTTTTGGAGAAAACCCGAGGTATTGTCATAGCCAGCTCGCCGTTCGGCATCCGGCGTCTGCCGTCCTCCATCGGGTTGTGCTAAACCTTAACATTGGCTCTAATATCAAAATGCTTCCACCTACAACTTTGAAACTTCATATGTAGCTGCACCTTGATGAGTTCTACATGCCACACCCATTTTTGGGTCACTGGGTCAAAGGTCAAGGTCACTGTGACCTCAAATATTAAACTTTAACATAGGCTCTAAAATCAAAGTGCTTCCACCTACAACTTTGAAACTTCCTATGTAGATGCACCTTGATGAGTTCTACACGCCACACCCATTTTTGGGTCACTAGGTCAAGGTCACTGTGACCCACGGTAATTCATTTACTTTCATTTATTTATTTATTCAAAACTGCACCCACAGCCGAGGTTTGGAACCCGCTATGCGGTTCTCTTATTGAATGACTTATCACATTTTCACATGTGCCGAGCGTGTGTTGTACAAACTTTTATCCTTGCCTCAAAGGTTAATGTCATTCTTAAAGGTCGATGCCTAAAATATGGGCATGATTCAACTTTTGCAGACATCATCATTCAAATATTAAAAAGCTATTTATCACTAGGTCACATAGGTGAGAGGACATGTTGCGATTAAATCATGTCTTCTTGTTCAAAGTTCAAGGTCATACTCATTTTTAGCTCATCTATTTTTTGAAAAAAATTATGAGCTATTGTCATCACCTTGGAGTCGATGTCGGCTTCGGAGTCGGCATCCGGTTAAGTTTTGCGTTTAGGTCAAATTTTCTCATAAAGTATCAATGCAATTGCATGCAAACTTGGTACACTTACTTACTATCATGAGGGGACTGGGCAGGCAAAGTTAGATAACTCTGGCTTGCATTTTGACAGAATTATGTGCCCTTTTTATACTTAAAAAATTGAAAATTTTGGTTAAGTTTTGTGTTTAGGTCCATTTTATTCCTTAAGTATCAAAGCTATTGCTTTCATACTTGCAACACTTACTAACTATCATAAGGGGACTGTGCAGGCAAAGTTATGTAACTCTGACTGGCATTTTAACAGAATTATGTGCCCTTTTTATACTTAGAAAATTGAAAATTTGGTTAAGTTTTGTGTTTAGGTCCACTTTTTTCCTAAAGTATTAAAGCTATTGCTTTCATACTTGCAACACTTACTAACTATCGTAAGGGGACTGTGCAGGCAAGGTTATGTAACTCTGACTGGCATTTTGACGGAATTATGGGCCCTTTATACTTGAAAATTTGGTTAAGTTGTGTTTTGGTCCACTTTACCCCTAAAGTATCATAGATATTGCTTTCATACTTGGAACACTCGCAAACTATCATAATGGGACATTAAAGGACAAGTTTCATAACTCTGGTTGTCATTTTTACGGAATTATGGCCCTTTTTTGACTTAGTAACTTTGAATATATGGTTATATTTTGTGTTTAGATCCACTTTACTTCTAAAGTACATGTATCAAGGCTATTGCTTTTAAATTTCAAATACTTTCATGCTATCATGAGGGTACTGTACCTGGCAAGTTGAATTTTACCTTGGCCTTTGAATGACCTTGTCTCTGAAGGTCAAATTATTAAATTTTGCTAAAATTGCCATAACTTCTTTATTTATAATTCGATTTGATTGATACTTGGACAAAACAACTCTTACCTGACATACCACAATAGACTCCCCCCCCCCCCCCCCCCCCCCCGAATCCAACCTCAATCCCCCCCCCCATTATTTTAATTTATAATTAAAGAATATCTTATAAACGACCACCACAACCTCATACTATACCCACCCCCACCCCCCACCCCACCCCAAAAAAATAATTTTAATGCCCCTGGTAGGGTGGCATATAGCAGTTGAAATGTCCGTCAGTATGTCAGTCTGTCTGTCCGTCCGTCCGAAAAAAACTTTGACATTGGCCATAACTTTTTCACTTTTGAAGATAGCAACTTAATATTTGGCATGCATGTGTATCTCATGGAGCTGCACATTTTGAGTGGTGAAAGGTCAAGGTCATCCTTCAAGGTCAAATGTCAAATTTATGGTGTCTGTCCCTCCGAAAACTTTAACATTGGCCATAACTTTTTCAATATTGAAGATAGCAACTTGATATTTGGCATGCATGTGTATCTCATGGAGCTGAACATTGAGTGGTGAAAGGTGAAGGTGAAGGTCATCCTTCAAGGTCAAATGTCAAATATATGGCGTCTGTCCGTCCGAAAACTTTAACATTGGCCATAACTTTGTATGCTCTCTGAAATAAAATTTCGGCGGAGCATATAGTTGCCAGTTTGTCCTTCCTTCTTTCCTTCCTTCCTTCCTTCCTTACTTCTTTCCGTCACACTTTTGTAACCATTTCTCATAGCCCCTTCAACACTTTACCGATCTCTTTCATATTTGGCATGTAGGTACCTTGCATGGACCTCTACCTTTTGATGAGGTTTGAGGTCACTGGGTTTAAGATCAAGGTCACCGAGGCTAATAATAGATTTTCCTTTCACGCCTTTGTGACAGTTTCTCATAGGGCCTTCACTACTTTACCGATCTCTTTCTTATTTGGCATGTAGGTACCTTGCATGGACCTCTACCTTTTGATGAGGTTTGAGGTCACTGGGTTCAAGGTCAAGGTCACCAAGGCTAATAATAGATTTTTATGTCCCCCACTATAGTAGCGGGGGACATATTGTTTTTGCCCTGTCTGTTGGTTGGTCTGTTGGTTGGTTGGTTGGTTGGTCTGTTGGTATGTTTGCGCCAACTTTAACATTTTGCAATAACTTTTGCTATATTGAATATAGCAACTTGATATTTGGCATGCATGTGTATCTCATGGAGCTGCACATTTTGAGTGGTGAAAGGTCAAGGTCATCCTTCAAGGTCAGAGGTCAAATATATGTGGCCAAAATCGCTCATTTTATGAATACTTTTGCAATATTGAAGAAAGCAACTTGATATTTGGCATGCATGTGTATTTCATGGAGCTGCACATTTTGAGTGGTGAAAGGTAAAGGTCAAAGTCATCCTTCAAGGTCAGAGGTCAAATATATATGTGGCCCAAATCGCTTATTTTATTAACACTTTTGCAATATTGAAGATAGCAACTTGATATTTGGCATGCATGCGTAACTTATGCAGCTGCACATTTTGAGTGGTGAAAGGTCACGGTCATCCTTCAAGGTCAGAGGTCAAATATATGTGACCCAAATTGCTTATTTTATGAATACTTTTGCAATATTGAAGATATCAACTTGATATTTGGCATGCATGTGTATCTCATGGAGCTGCACATTTTGAGTGGTGAAAGGTCAAGGTCAAGGTCATCCTTCTAGGTCAAATATATGGGTCAAAATTGCTCATGTAATGTAACTTCTGCAATATTGAAGCTAGCAATTTTATATTTGACATGCATGTGTATCTCATGGAGCTGCACATTTTGAGTGGTGAAGGGTCAAGGTCATCCGACAAGGTCAAACGTCATATAGGGGGACATTGTGTTTCACAAACACATCTTGTTTTAGGTAGTTATTAACACATAGATTGACAAAGCGCATCATCGGGGAGCATCCATCATTTCCAACGATACTTGTTTAATATTGAAGATAGCAACTTGATATTTGGCATGCATGTGTATCTCATGAAGCTGCACATTTTGAGTGGTGGCAGTTCAAGGTCAAGGTCATCCTTCAAGATCAAAGGTCAAAAATATAATAAAATTCAAAGCAACGTTCTCATGAAGCTGCACATTTTGAGTGGTGGAAGTTCAAGTCATTTTCAAGGTCAAGGTCATCCTTCAAGGTCAAAGGTCAAAAAAATAATAATTTCAAAGCGGCGTTATCATGAAGCTGCACATTTTGCGTTGTGGATGTTCAAGGTCAAGGTCATCCTTTAAGGTCAAGGTCATCCTTCAAGGTCAAAGGTCAAAAAAATAATATTTCAAGGCGCGTTCTCATAGAGCTGCACATTTTGAGTGGTTGAAGTTCAAGGTCAAGGTCATCCTTCAAGGTCAAAGGTAAAACAAAATAAAAAAATTCAAAGCGGCGCAATAGGGGGCATTGTGTTTCTGACAAACACATCTCTTGTTTTTTTCAAACATGGTTAAAAAACACAAATACTTTTTTTTATTATTTTATTTTTGAAATACCGTCCAACCATCCCACCCAAGAATCCCCCCCCCCCCCCCCCCCCCACCCTAAAAAAAAAATATTTTTTTTGCATTTGTGGAAGATAATGTAATAAATGACCACACCCCCACACTATACACCCCTCTCCACTCCACCCCTCCCTCATTTGTGATTGAAATTTAGATAGGTCCCAACTCCTTTAAAAAGAAAAAAAGATGAGCGGTCTGCACCCGCAAGGCGGTGCTCTTGTTAAAAATCATAATATCAAATGCTTTCTTGACGATGGGCTTGACTTTTGGGAACATGCATATATTTATGCCCCTGGTAGGGTGGCATATAGCAGTTTAACTGTTCGTCAGTCAGTATGTCAGTGTGAATGTCAGTCTGTCCGTCCGTCCGGAAAAAAACTTTAACATTGGCCATAACTTTTGCATTATTGAAGATAGAAACTTGATATTTGGCATGCATGTGTATCTCATGAAGAAGCACATTTTGAGTGGTGGAAGTTCAAGGTCATCCTTCAAGGTCAAAGGTCAAAAAAAAATCAAAGCAGCGTTCTCATGAAGCTGCACATTTTGAGTGGTGGAAGTTCAAGGTCAAGGTCACCCTTCAAGGTCAAAGGTCATAAAAAAAAAAAATTATTTCAAAGCGGCGCAATAGGGGGCATTGTGTTTCTGACGAACACATCTCTTGTTTTCATATTTAATTGTTTCTGGTGAAATATATTGCTGGCCTTGCTGTTTTCTTTAAAATTGTAATTAATTTGTGTGCTTTACATGAAAATAATACTTGATCCAATCCTGCTTTCAGCACCACCCCCAGTCCCTATGTCAGTGACAATACAGTCCCAGCCTTCTCAGACCACCATCAGCAAGCCCAATGTGCTCAGTATCGGTATGACATATTAACCTAGTGTTATTTAGATATTTAAAGAAAAAATATACACCTGTAAAATACAATACCAGGAGTATTTTAAAATTGGCGTTACTGTAGAAAAATTAACGAAAGGTAATAAACAAAACTTTATTTAGACAAATTTCCATAAAAAAGTGGGACACAATGATTAATTTCAGGTACATGTATTTCAAGAAATGTAAGAAATCATTTTGAGTTTTAGTATTTTTTAATAAATATAGGATCTGGCATGAGTTGTCATATCATACCATATTTTATTAAACGAGTTCAGGAATTTTGTTAGTAAGCGAGCCTTTGGCGAGCTTGCTAACGAATTTCCTGGACGAGTTTAATAAAATATGGTATGATATGACAACGAGTGTCAGATCTTTTTTATCACATGCTTTAAAATGAGCAAATTAAATAAATATTTACGCAAACATAATGATAAATCCTGGATTTCGTGACGTCATTTAACGTTGCAATGTCGTTTCAGCAAAAATAACAAAATGCGATTGGTCAATAAACGAAAACTAAGCCAATGAAAACGCTTAAAAATGTTGTCTTACACTTGTGTAATATAAAAAAATATGTTATGGTTGTATTACATGGGAAACAGGGTATAGCAAGTGATAAATAAATATGGTTTGTTACTGGTCACTTCAAGATCGTTTTTTGACTTATTGATTATTAATCTGTTTTTCTTTTCCGCAGCTGCAGATCTACAGCTGAGCGACACCTCAGATGATGACAGTGACTGATTGGCGGGGGGTGGGGTAACAGTTATCCTTGTGTGTGAGTGTGTTGGTGTGCCATGTGTTTATAGGTCAGATTGGACAGCTTGTCTCCCATAGCAACAGTCAATCACGGTTTTGAAGTGCTTCCCTTTTTATGAAATACCTCTAGACTTGTATATTGAATCTTTTGCTGGGATACAAGATAAAGATTGAACATTTGTACCATATGAATAGTGTGTGTTTTTTAATATCAATGTTGATGCAATAGCAATTGTCAATGAGAGATTTTGAGCTGCAAACCTACAAGAAATTGGGATCCATATATTTTGGATCTTTTGATATTTGTTGAATGGAATGAAATTAAATTATAAGTCAATATCATAGCCAACAACAAAAATAACTTATGATTAAAAATTGAGATTACATTTGTTAGATAGCAATTGCCTGCCTTTCATGAAATGTAATGTTTGAACTAATATTGAATTGTAATTTTATGGGGTTTACTTCTGGGCAGTCAGAATAGTTTTTATACCTCAGGAAGGGTGGCATATAGCATTTGAACTGTCCACCCGTCCGTCCGTCCATCCGAAAACTTTAACATTGGCCATAGCTTTCGCAATATTGAAGATAGAAACTTGATATATGGCATGCATGTGTATCTCATAGTGCTGCTAAGTTTGAGTGGTAAAAGGTCAAGGTCAGCCTTCAAGGTCAAAAGTAAAACAAGAGTGCCAAACTGTCACAAGATACGCCCGTTTGAAGGTTTAGGACAACTTGATAACTTTATCATGACCCATATTTGAACTTGACCTACGTATCATGTAGACACAACTTCTGACCAAATTTGGTGAAGATCGGATGAAAACTACTTCAATTTGAGAGCGGACACCATGCTAAATCCTTGAAATACACTAAGTGACCCCGTGACCTAGTTTTTGACCCGGCATGACCCATATTCGAACTTGACCTAGATATTGTCTAGATACAACTTCAGACCAAGTTTTGTGAAGATTGGATGAAAACTACTTCAATTAGAGAGCGGACACCATGCTCAATTCTTGAAATGCACTAAGTGACCCTGTGACCTAGTTTTTGACCCAGAATGATCCATATTCGAACTTGACCTAGATATTGTCTAGATACAACTTCTGACCAAGTTTGGTGATGCTAAATGCTTGAAATGCACTAATTGACCTCATGACCTTGTTTTTGACCCGGCATTACCCATATTTAAACTTGACCTGGATATCATTTAGACACAACTTCTGACCAAATTTGGTGAAGATCGGATGAAAACAACTTCAATTAGAGAGCGGACACCATGCTAAATCCTTGAAATACACTAAGTGACCCCGTGACCTAGTTTTTGACCCGGCATGGCCCATATTCGAACTTGACCTAGATATTGTCTAGATACAACTTCAGACCAAGTTTTGTTAAGATTGGATGAAAACTACTTCAATTAGAGAGCGGACACAATGCTCAATTCTTGAAATGCACTAAGTGACCTGTGACCTAGTTTTTGACCCGGAATGATCCATATTCGAACTTGACCTAGATATTGTCTAGATACAACTTCTGACCAAGTTTGGTGAAGATCAGATAAAAACAACTTCAATTAGAGAGCGGACACCATGCTAAATCATTGAAATGCACTAAGTGACCCCGTGACCTAGATTTTTACCCCGCATGACTCATAACCGAACTTAACCTAGATATTGTCTAGATACAACTTCTGACCAAGTTTGGTGAAGATCGGATGAAAACTATTTGAAATAGAGAGCGTACACTGCTGTGGATGCCGCCAGCCGCCTGCCCGCCCACCGCCAAGGGTGAAACTATAATACGTCCTGTTTTTAGAAACGGGCGTATAAAAAGGATTTATAGGTGTTGCGAAAGGTGTTAGGTGTTGCGCGCTTAGCAACGATAAAATTATACGCTTTTCCATTCTTTTTTAAGGTACCGGTAAAGTTCAATCGTCCCAAAATAATTGACTGGCACAACATAAAATTAGAGTCCGGACAAAGTAAAATGCACTAATTGACCCTTTGACCTAGTTTTTGACCCAGCATGACCCATATTCGGACTTGACCTAGATATCAACTAGATGCAACTACTGACCAAGTTTGGTGAAGATCGGATGAATACAATTTGAATTAGAGTCCGGACAAAGTGGTGCCGTTGAAAATGCACTAATTGACCCTATGACCTAGTTTTTGACCCGGCATGACCCATATTCGAACTTGGCCTATATATCAACTAGATGCAACTGCTGACCAAGTTTGGTGAAGATCGGATGAATACAATTTGAAATAGAGTCCGGACAAAGTGGCCCCTTTGAAAATGCACTTATTGACCCTATGACCTAGTTTTTGACCCGGCATGACCCATATTCGAACTTGGCCTAGATATCAACTAGATGCAACTGCTGACCAAGTTTGGTGAAGATCGGATGAATACAATTTGAATTAGAGTCCGGACAAAGTGATGCCTTCCGCCCGCCGCCCGCCCGCCCGCCAAGGGGTTTCACATAATACGTCCCGTATTTTATAGGGGCGTATAAAAATACAATCCAAGGGAAGTAATAAGCTTTAAAAGGGAGATAATTTCTAAACCTGCCAATGATATATTGAAATTTTATTTCAAAGCGGCGCAATAGGGGGCATTGTGTTTCTGACAAACACATCTCTTGTTGTTTCAATTTTAAGGACTTGACATAATGACTTGACATTTTACTTGAAGCAATTTGATTTTATTATTTTCTCTTATAAACAAATCTGTGCAATAAAGTCTTATAGTTAGGGACTAGTTTCTTGCACTGGTTTGATAATCCACATTCTATGAGGGAGAAATTTTACTGGATTTATGTCCCTTCTCTCTTTGAACGTCTACTTTTACATTTAACGGACATTGCATTGTTTATTTTAAACAATATTATGCATAAAACACTTTTAGTGTACCAATATACCAACAGAGTATACAACCGTTTAGAATAGTGTTAGATTTCCATACAGACATGGCCATAAACTAAAAATATTAGTAACACATACTTGCTCTTCACTTTAAAGGGAATCAAATTTAGTTCCCCTGCCGCAACAAATCTTGTTTGTTATCTCTGTTGTCATTTCAAAATGTGTTTTAGAATACCTCAACCTTCGCATTCTGAAAATGTTTATTTTTATGTCCCCCACCACTAAAGTGGGGGACATATTGTTTTTGCCCTGTCTGTTGGTTTGTTGCTTTGTTTGTTGGTTTGTTTGTTTGCTCCAACTTTAACATTTTGCCATAACTTTTGAAATATTGAAGATAGCAACCTCATATTTGACATGCATGTGTATCTCATGAAGCTGCACATTTTGAGTGGTGAAAGATCAAGGTCATAGGTCAAATATATGGGTCAAAATTGCTTATTTTATGTTCACTTTTGCAATATTGAAGATAGCAACGTGATATTTGGCATGCATGTGCATCTCATGGAGCTGCACGTTTTGAGTGGTGAAAGGTCAAGGTCATCCATCAAGTGTTTCACAAACACATCTTGTTTTAGCTTAAGTTAGAAGCAGACTTGTTACATTTTGTACATATTATATTAAATTGGTGATCAATGGCATTATGTACATCATATGTACATTGTGGTAAAATCCGTTGATAATTGTATTTAACTATTTTGCTCAGATGATTGTTAACATTCTGGCGATTTTTATATGTCTTTCATATATTATTTTCCAATTAAATGCAACAATAAAATGTTAACAGTTTTCATTTTTCATCTTCCGTGTTCCTGAATTTGTTTTCTTTGCACGTATATACATGTACATTTTTTCAAGTTACCGATATATTGTTAATATGATGCACCATCATCTTTTACATGTTTATTCAAAAATCTCAGGAGGGAAAACGGATGGAAATTCGTAAATTCTAAATGTAAGCCTTTGCCATTTCTTATACATGTATTTTACATCAAATTGTTTAATAATATTTTTATGTCCCCCACTATAGTAGTGGGGGACATATTGTTTTTGCCCTGTCTGTTGGTCTGTTGGTTGGTCTGTTGGTTTGCGCCAACTTTAACATTTGCAATAACTTTTGAAATATTGAAGATAGCAACTTGATATTTGGCATGCATATGTATCTCATGCAGCTGCACATTTTGAGTGGTGAAAGGTCAAGGTCATCCTTCAAGGTCAAAGGTCAAATATATGGGTCAAAATCGCTCATTTAATGTTCACTTTTGCAATAGTTCAATATTCAAGATAGCAACTTGATATTTGGCATGAATGTGTATCTCATGGAGCTGCACATTTTGAGTGGTGAAAGGTCAAGGTCATCCTTCAAGGTCAGAGGTCAAATATATGTGGCCGAAATCGCTCATTTTATGAGTACTTTTGCAATATTGAAGATAGCAACTTGATATTTGGCATGCATGTGTATCTCATGGAGCTGCACATTTTGAGTGGTGAAAGGTCAAGGTTATCCTTCAAGGTCAAATATATGGGTCAAAATTGCTCATGTAATGCCACTTCTGCAAAATTGAAGCTAGCAATTATATATTTGACATGCATGTGTATCTCATGGAGCTGCACATTTTGAGTGGTTAAGGGTCAAGGTCAAGGTCATCCTTCAAGGTATAACGTCATATAGGGGGACATAGTGTTTCATAAACACATCTTGTTTTGCCAAAATATTGCCGTTTTCGTGTAAGCCGAAAAAAAATCATTATTGCTCAGAAAATTAACAAGTTTTTCACATCAGTACAACTTCATCATTTGCCATATTCCTTTTGAGAATAACGAGGCTTGCAGGGTAGGAACGGAGGGGGGGGGGGTTAGCGTCATCAACCGACACGGTCCACCAAAAGACACCATGATGAAATGCAATATGGTTTAATATGCAAACATACAATTAAAAGGTAAATACTAAATTTCTAATTAATCAGGAGATAATTTAAGACGTCCACATTCTCTGCAAGCTACCCCACGACTCTTCAAAACGCTCCAATGCAACCCATGTAGCTTTAATACGTCAACAAGCGTAAATAACATACTGTAATCATAAAATGCTGAAATCCAAGAATGCAAAAGAAACGCAATAAGTAATGTATGTTCAAATTCGATGATACACCAGATTCACAACGTTTCCCATTATCTCAGTTTTCCAGAAGACTTCGAACAAAGATGGTGGCAAAAAGAGTCGGTTTCCATTGTGGCACGCTACGTGGGACGCTTGTATCGAGACGGTTTGATGGCCGCTGCAAATGATATCGAAGCACTATACTCAATGAAATTGAATGCAACACATAATAAACGCATGGATCATCATAAAATGATTATGAACATATACCTAACACTTAGTATTGTTACAATACTTGGTGCACAAATAAAGTATAGAGATTTTAAACTCAAAATGTCATCTCTAGCTTATGTTTTATCAAAGTTTCATTCAAGCTTCATAGGCATTGTATTAAATAATATAAAAACATCTTGTATTGTACATCATCAAATGTCTATATGATGCTACATTGTATGTTACTGAGATCTAACGTGTTCACACCAACATACCCTTATAACAACTTTTTCAGCAGTTCGCATGCATTTATACTTTAACAAGACTTATTTAGGATACATTCTTGTTTCCATATAGATAAATATTTGCTATAAAAAGGAGAATATTTGACAACAAAATATTTCATATTTTCACTAATTACTTGACATTTCCGACACTTCATGCTCCAGCGTGTCCACTTCCTGTTTGAGCGCCATCTTCCGGTGCTCCCGCAGCTCTTTCCGGCGCTCCTTGGCGTCCTTCAAGCGCTCCCGCTCCAATTCCAGGTTCCTCTTGCGCTCCATGAGCTTTCTGATCTCCTCGTCGTCGCTGTCACTCATGTCGTCGTCGGCCATGGTGCTATGCGGAAACGTACAGCGAACACATTAATTTGTTAATGTATTGTTGAGACGATGCGCAGTGAAAATCTCCAGCATAGCGGCAACATGTATTGAAAAAACTGGGAACGAAAACTCTAGAAGGATATGTATACACTTAAGCACCCATGAAGCGGAATAACTCCATCAATTCCACTACCACTCAATAAATTGTTTGGAGTCCTTGTTAGTCTGAAAACTTAACAAAACCTACCTCAACATGATTTTGCGTCAGTTTTAGTTTGAAACTTTTACAAACCATACCTAAGATTACCCTCCACATGTTCCACGTCCATATCGGCCTCCCGAACCACTTCCGGTTCCTCGAGCTCGGAGGCGCCTCCTTCTTCGTCTCCGCTGCAATCTGCAACCACGTCATCTACGTTTTCCTCTGGGGGAACTAGTGACCTCTTTTGATCGCGGAGCAGTCTGGCCAACTATATGATTATGTGTTCCAAGTAAAATGAAAGTGAGTCTCACTATGTGGAAACGGAGTTTAATGCATATGCGTAAAGTGTCGTCCCGGATAAGCCTGTGCTGTCCGCACAGTCTAATCTGGAATAACGCTTTCCGCCTTATCCGGATTTTCGCTAAGACGATAATTTCTTTAAACGAAAAATGACATTAAAGGGGAAAGTTTCGTCCCTGATAAGTCTGTACGGACTGATAGGTTGTTCGTGCTTGATAAGAACATGCCTTACATTAAGATCATATTCTATGAGTGCAAACGTTAGCTCGTAAGTTTCCAAATGAATAAAATCACACATATTGAAGTATTTAAATGAAATCAAAGTTTCAAAGGTCAAGAGGATTTGTGTATGTTTATGTACATACGTTTGTATAAATACGTTTCTAAACAACAAACATTATAAGTGTAAAGCGATAATAGAAGTGGCATAATATATTTGAGATTCGCTCAGTGATATCCGGGCTTACTGCATGTGCGCAAAGTGTCATCCCACATTAGCCTGTTCAGTCCACCACGCAGGATAATCATGGCCGAAACTTCCTGCACTGGATTTTCGTTTAGAAGAGACTTTTTTAAACGAACAATTCAATTCTTGAGGAAAGTTTTGTCCCTGATTATCCTGTGTACGGATTAACCGGGTAAATCTGGGACGATACTGTACGCACATGCATTAAGCTCCGTTTTCCCATACCGCTCTCATTTACAAGTCTACACCAGTATAAGCCTTTTTTGGCATTATGCAAAATAAACTTCACATCACAAAATTATAAGGTGTGAGCTATTTCGTGTAATTAAGTAGGGACAATTAAACAAATACCGTGCGTTTACCAAGGGCAGATCTTGAGATGCAATAATTAACAGAGTACATTTTTTTCTTTGTTCTAATACATGTGCTAAGAACTTACTAATTCCACATACTAGTAATTTAAATAAATATATGGATCATAATTACGAGGTTTAAATTATATCAATATTTTCCATATATTTTATGAATCTTTAATGATTTTCATCATTTATGTTTTGACGAACCCAAAGAAGCAAATCGGTTAACCCCATCATCGGATACGCCCGGCTGCGTAATACGGATCTTGTCATTTATCTCAACATCCTCTGCGCGGATATTCGACAGGTTCCGAGCTAAACTTTTATTAAATCTGTACCTTCATTATAAACAAATATCCATGTAACATTTATATTTTATGGAGTTATTTTCGTTTCCCTGTTTTTTACTATAAACCATTTGAACTGCGCTCGGATAAAACCGGACTCAATGCGTGTACGTAAAGTTTCTTCCCTGAAGACTCCTTCCACCTACACTGGATTTTCATTCAGAAAAGATTTCCAAAAAATTCAATAAAAGCGGAGAGAGTCGTCCCAGAATAAACGTGTTGACTTTGCAGGCTATTTTTTTACGATACGTAACGCACATGCATTACGCCCAGTGTTTATAGATCGCGACTCATTAATAAATCGTTCGCATTTGAAAGTTTAACTTTGGCATGCAGGGGCAACCGGTAACCCGAAGGGGAGCTAACCGATACGTGGATTGTCCCCAATCTCCACGCAGAGTTGTCATTCCATGCTTATGCGGTTCCAGTCAAATCTCTGCGCGAAGGTTGGATTTTTCTATCTAAGAATGGAGAGTTATTAATGTAATCAATTGATTGTGAGTGTCCGACGATGGGGTAGCCCCCAATAACATCTATTTTGCTCTAGATCTGACCCTAAACTCACACGACAAACGCTACTTTGTGAAAAAAACTTACCACAACAGGTGTCTACGGGTGGTTAACCGCAACAGGTGTCTACGGGTGGTTAACTATCTAGCTTCAGGGATGCGTCATTGTGTCGGGTAAGTGATCTTACAATTCTGTGATGCAAACCCAATCCAAAGGGGCGCTAGGGCTACATGGTGTTGCAACTCGTGTCATTACGGGAGTGAAGTAAGTGAAAGAACGCTAGTCAAAATCTTGTTTTGCTTGTTATATAGCCTGTCTTTTTTTATGAAGAAAAAAAAGTTATCAAGAATAAATTGTGTAAAGTGAGACAAAGAAATAGTTAAATATTATCAAACGCATGTTATTAATAGATAAAAAGGTCGAAGCAAGGCTAAAGCTCGACGGAAGCAAATATGTTGATAATAATTTAAGGAGTAAGCAAATTTTATTGAATTAAGTCAGATAATAAAGATAAGTGCGAGATTGTTATGGAATTTGATATAACAACATTTTTTTAAATAAAGCTCATGTTGATATAAGGAAATCTATAGAGAAACCAAAACACTTCAAGGTATACTGTTAAGGGCGGGTTAACAATTACCTGTCGACAAACGTGATTGTTCCATTCCTTAGGTGCCTAAAAATGAAGATCTGAACATTTGAATACGATGTCATTAATCAGTCAAAGGTTCCAGAACTCAATAACGGTATTTATACAAGAAATTGGTCCGTGAATGGAATCCGCTTAAATCAGTTTCTTTTTTTGTAAATAAAACTACTCATGTATACGAGTATTTGCAGTCAAATACTGGTAGTGCTCTCATAAAATTGTAACGAACATCTTGACCATTTTAAAATATAACACACACTATTTTTTCTATAAACACAATAACTGTGCAACTAGCTATGCGTTTAATAGAACAGCATTTTTAGAATGTCTTTCGTTCGTACCTCCTACCTCGTTTTTATCTTTTTAAACTGGTAGTATGATGTGGAAATCATACAAACGCTTGAATTCGTTTGAATATGTATGAACTCATCTCATTTAATCATTCAATACGAAAGTAATTGCAATTAACTACTTTGCATTTACATATTTATTTTTGTCCCAAAAAATACAATAAACAAACAATATCATAAACAGTTAAATAATATCACAGAATTGCTTCAATCACAGCGAGTATATCTAAACATTACCAAACGTTTCAACGTTTCTACAAACACCTTTAAATTACAATACATTTTTGATAATGGAAACAAATAACGTGCGTACAAAAAGTAAAAAAAACACACGAGACATTAAATCACAACATGAAACAGACTGAGTTGCAACACAGCAAACAACTATAAAACTTGCAAATATCCAAAATGATATGCGTAGAACATTAGCTAATTAGCCACACGTTAATTATCTTTTCCATAGCATGAACAGGGGGGCATTTGCGTCAGTGGAAAATGGCAGTTTAATTATAATTAATGCGTCGAATCGATTTCATAATATACGACAGCATTAATAATGGCAAGTATGCTTTTTCATAATAATAATTTATTATAACCAATAATAATAAAATG
Source organism: Dreissena polymorpha (assembly GCF_020536995.1). Lineage (NCBI taxonomy): Eukaryota > Metazoa > Mollusca > Bivalvia > Myida > Dreissenidae > Dreissena > Dreissena polymorpha. The sequence goes on along the minus strand of NC_068358.1, from coordinate 59,004,837 downwards.
GTACGCAGCCTTTCTTTTGGTATTGTAATATCTCCTCTGTTAATTCTAAATTTAAATGTTACAGCATTTTGTCTAGTCTAATTCGTGGTTATTACTTTACTTAAGTCCAATTTTATTATTTCTATTTTCTTTTCTATTTGCTACATACTTTTTGAACAAGCATTAATAAGAACAAAGCTTTCACGAAAACAAGTCACGACCGAACAAATGTTAACTCCTAAAAATACAATCTTGGCCTTGACATCAATGTACTGGAATCAGGGAATGTAACGGCACCAAGCGTTACTCTCCGTTATAAAGGTACTGGTCACGGCACCAAGATTTACTCTCCGTGATAACGTACTGATCACGGCACCAAGTTTTACTCTCCGTAGTAAAGGTACTGGCTCGTGAGCTGTAGGTCAGCAGACAACAACGTCAAAACGGTCTGTGTGCTTTTTGTATTCTCCTAAAGATAAACAAAAATCGTATTTGAAAAATGCAAAAAGTTACAATAAGTTTTATAATATATAAAAATATTGTGTGATACAAAAATTACTATGAAAATGTATGTTTTGGTGCTCGTAATAATTCTTTATTAAAATCTACAGTGAATGATTATAAAGAAGTACGTTATCATGCAATACATTTATATTAATGCATCTAATTGAAATCTTAGTATCAATTAATGCATTCAATGATATAACACTTACGAGAAAATGACTACCAGATTTCGTGTTAGAATAAGAGTGCTTTATAGCGTAATCACATGCATAGTGTTGCTTAAAGAAAGACCTATCATTGTGCAATAAAAGTGAAAGAACTGACCCAGAAAATACCAGTCGCCTTTGCAATAAACCTTTACAACTCGACATAAAAAAATCCATCATAAAAAACACCGTATCCCTTATGTCTAATGCGTAAATCAAAGCTGGAATAAAAATTCGAAGTGAACAGATACTTACCCATACTTCCATCTATGCGACGAAAGCAAATATAATTAAAACTGCAGCTATTTGGTGTATACGTTTCTTCGTGCTTAAGTGTGTAGCGGAACATTGCATACAACATTAATCAAAGCGTGCGAATGAGGTTATAGGTTTTAGGATCAAATAGTAAACATTTAAATCGGTTAAGCAAACCATAGTGTACTAACCAATTAATAAATTCCAGAGCATATGAGGACAGCCACTAATTTAATCTTTTCTCAGAGAATCAGTTAATACAGCGAGTTGAGGCATAACGAGAAATAAAAGTATCTTATAATAAGCGTAATAAATAAAACACATTTGCACGTGCATTCGGTTGATCTGAATATGTTGTTCATGGTATCTACGCATTAACCCATTAATGCCTATTGGACTCTCCCATCCTTCTAAATTGGATCAATTTATTTTAAAAATAGGGATTTCTAGTAAAAAAATTCTATATTTAGAATATTTCGTTAAGAAATTCCTTTAAGCAAACAGCGCAGACCCAGATGAGACGCCGCATGATGCGTCGTCTCATCTGGGTCTACGCTGTTTGCCAAGGCATTTTTCTAGAAGCCAGGCGTAAATGGGTTAAACAGAAACTAAAGCATGCAAAATACTTCATAAAATTGCTATTTGCTATTTCAAGAACTATGTGAATGGATGAAAAAAAATGGCATAAATGGTACATCTTATAAATATACATATGATTCTAGTCTAGCTTGATTTCTCTATAACTTGTACATAAAAATCATATTAATTCGTACTTTAAAAGACATAAATAGCAGTTTAGTAAAACAACCGTACATCTTTATTAAACGCGGGTTGGAAGCATTCCTTTAAGCAAACAGCGCAGACCCAGATGAGACGCCCCATGATGCGGCGTCTCATCTGGGTCTACGCTGTTTGCCAAGGCCTTTTTTTCTAGACGCCAGGCGTAAATGGGTTAAACAGAAACTAAAGCATGAAAATACTTCATAAAACTGCTATTTGCTATTTCAAGAACTATGTGAATGGATGACAAAAAATGGCATAAATGGTACATCTTATAAAAATACATATGATTCTAGTCTAGCTTGATTGCTCTATAACTATTAAATAAATATCATATTAATTCGTACTTTTAAAGACATAAATATAATTTTAGTGAAACAAGCGTACATCTTTATTACACGCGGTTTCGGAGCATTTACAACACATTACTAAAGCATACAAATGTCATACCGTCATCGCGCGTAATCATCTAAATAAAAGCAGACTGTCTAAAAAAATGATGAACGCTCTAAAACAAGCGCGTGATGATATTTCTTTACTTACCAGTTCTTCGAGATCTTCTTCGTCGATGTCCTCCAACTTGGACCAGTCAAAATTCTTCGGCAGTTTCCCGGCGTCTCTAAAGGCCTCCGCCCTCCTCACGGCGTCCTTGTAGCGGTCCAGCTGACGTAAGCGTTCTCCCACGATTTCGTCCCTTTCAATCACCTGTTGCAAATGATTAGATTTTAAATAAATGCACTTATGGTGTAATTTTTTACACAACCTTCGTATTGAGAATCTACCAATCAACGATTAAATACTTTCAAGATTTAAAGGTACATTTGTATACCATAAACTAACAATATTTTGCTTTTGTGTGATGCAACTTACTCGTTTTGCATCAAACACGGGAATCATCCAGTTCTCCGATAGTTTGTCAGTATCGTGTGACAAAAGTCTGTCGTATAACTGCCTAAAATACTTCTTAATATAGTTTCAACACATGCTATTTTTACGAAGTACCAGTTATCAAAATAACTCCACTAGTACAATGTAAATATCACACGTTTGTTACAAACATTGGTGACTACGACTATTTGCATGTATATAAATAACATGGCGATAACTCTTAATGTTATATACGAGATGTTGATGTGTTATTACTTATAATCGTCCCACCTTGTATGTCAAGATGTAATGGGAGTCATCGACGTCACTATGCCGGACGGAGATGGTTACCACTGAGTCCTCGTTGCCAGACAACACCTCCCCTTCCCAGATACCCTGGGCGTTCTTCTTGAGGAGCTTCGAGCCGTTACCGCTGGTAGCAACTAATTCATATGCCCGTGGGAACTCAATCTCAAAGTGGATGAGTTCGCGAGCGGCAAGGACTCCCGTCAAGGGTTTGACCACGTGACAGTCGGACGGCCAGTCGATGGACTGCTGGGGACACGGGAGGCACTGCTTCTTCGGGATGATGGCGTCGATGATGGAGTGGAAGATCGGTGTGAAGTTTTCTGATTGAACGGTTGGCTTTGCTCGAATAGCGAGGCTGTACATCCCCACTCGGGGAATGGTGATGTAGAAAGTGGCGACGCCGTTTACAATGTCCCACATCGTGTACTCGGAGAAGTCCGTTTTGTTTCCGTCGTTATTATGTAAGAGAAGTTCTGGGATAAACACGGCCGGGCGCGAGAGTTTAAATTGCAGCGTGACCTCGCCGGTGATTGGAGCGAGCATGAGCGCGGGCATTATGGATATGTTCTGCATTCCGAACTGCCTGAATGCGTCAGTGGGCCCTAGTTTGTCGCCTCCAACATCAGGGAATGAAGCTTTGTCTTCGGGTTCTTCTTCACACTTCAGTAGGTAGCTACACACGTTTGGAAATTCTCCCGATTGACCTTCCTCTTTGGCATAAAGGTTAAAGGCATATTCACCCTCCTCTGGAACGCGGATATTGAAAATGGCCTCTTGGTTTTCAACTCTCTGGAGTACACTATGTGGCAGTTCTTTGTCATCGCCGGTGACGAGTTTGTGTTTGAATTCGACAGGCTTTGTCAAACCAAAGCGAACTTCGGCCTTACCGTCTTCCGCTGGCACTTCTCCTGTATCATGGGTGATCGGTTCCAATCCTAACTCCTGGGTGTCCAAACCTGGGCCCCATTCGCCTCGCTCGTTCTTCGGCAGTGGTCTGCAGTTCTCCATTGGAGCCAGGACATCAATGATGTAGGTCACCGTATAGTAGAAGGACCGCTCTTCTTGTTCTTTGGCCAGAATTTTAAGCTTAAACTTCCCAGCCGCCGGGAACCTCATCTTGACGTTCAAGAGATTCTCCTTGGTGACCTTCTCCAAGAAGACGTACCGATCCAGGCTCATATTGTGCAGCTCCTCGGCGCTGTCGCTGTCCGACTCCACGTACAGTTCGTACTTGTAGTTGACCTTGACGTCCTGTGGCGTTGAGAAGGTCACCTGCTCCTCGCCCGCGTCGCACTCGATGATGTAGCGAGGGTGGGAGACGATGTCCATGCCGATGCTAAAAAAGTTGCGCTTTAGGAGTGCCATTTTCTTCGCCTCCTCCAGGGTGATAGGTCTTGCCAGGAGCTGCCATTTTTCGTCGACTGGGAAATGGGAATAGATGAACTGCTCTGGATCTAAAACAGCGCCGACGTTAGGAATTTATTACATCTATGTTCTTCGATTATCGCTTAAATACATACATTTTGAATACTAAGTATCGTGGCTTATGTTAAGTTGTTGTAACTGTATTACATATGTTATGATATTGTACTTCTATTATTACAGTATATGCATTGGGTACATGAGGCAAATTATCGAAGTAAATTGTGTTATGAATTCGATCGTTTTAAAGAGCATACCTTATTTTCGCTTCATTTTGGGATACCGTTGAAATCAATAAACACCTCATTGACACCTACCAGTCAGGAAATAATAATCATTATACGCGTATTCAGTCTTCGAGATGTTCAGCCGCCCCCGCGGAGTGGACGACATCGACGCCAGGGAGGAGACGTCGCTCTGGCCGTCGTCGATGAGCTCCCATGAGCTGTCCCCGGAGTGCACGCGGTGGCACGTGGCCCAGTAGACGTCGAGGAGCCGCCAGGCGCCGTCCACCAGCACCGCCGTCCACGTGGAGTCGCACTCGGTGAGCTCCTGTCCGAGACCATAGTCCACACCCTTGACGTAGCCTCTGATCTTCACGCAGTAGATGTTGGCGAGGCTGGCGGAGTAGGGTCACACTATTGAGACGCGTTCTGGGACAACTGGGCTTAATACATGATAAGACTGTGCAGTCCGCATAGGCTAGTGTTGGATGACACTTTACGCACATGCATTTTGGCCGGTTCCTCAGAACGCGGCTCATTTTAATATTGTGTATTGTGATGTTTAGTTTAAAACCACTGACCACTTAAACAATATATTTTACCATGACCAAATTTGTTTTAATGCGATTTGTCGAATGTGCTGCTGTTATTTTGGTCGGTAATGATTCTTTTTTTAAAGGATCTGCACAGTTTAAATCTGCAAAGTTTATATGATTGGGATTATTTGTGGACTGTGGCTTTAATACAAATCAAGACTCAACGTCACGACATTCAAATGATGAAAGACTAAATGTATATCTATTCTAAAAAGAAAATAAATAAACATATGTGACATGAACCTAGGGCCTTGAAAGAAAACTTCAACACGAACTGGTATTGCACATGTATAATTATTTGCGTATTTTATGCGTAAAACTTGCAAAATTGTAATTATGACCGTACTGTCAACGCAATCAACTGGCCCGATTAGACAGGATCTGTCATAAATAAATCCAATACATACATTCTGATTATAGTGGGTTTATAAACGAATTATTCGGAACACCAGCGGTGTGGTATTGTTTAATAATTACATTGATTTCCATAGGGCAAATACCGGTGGCCTAAATATCTAATATCTGTTATTTATCAGACATCAAATGTATGCTTTGGACTTAAAAACCTAATCCGGATTTTAAGTTTAATACATTTGTTCATAAATCATAAATTGATATTTCTCTTAATTCGATTTCTGTTTCTAAAACGTGAGACACCTTACTTGAAATGTTCGATATGCGATACAACGATATTTCCATTTTGCCATGTGAAACTTAGCGTGAAATGTTTCCATAAAAAAAATCCGTATTCATAACTATTCTGTTTGTTTTGGAATTTTCTCATTTCTTTTTTTAAACACCTATCAAAACATAAAAAAATACATATTAACCTTTTTTTTACCTAACGGAAACCACAAGGTCAAAAAAGTATATATAAGCATATCTTGTATAACATGTCTGAACATTATTGTTGCTACATGGTATCACTTTGTTTTTATGATCATATACATGTATACATTGTATGTCTTATATTGAATAAAAAAAGGAAAACGTATGGGAGAAGATATAGGATTGCCATGGCGTAGTGGATACGGTGTCCGCCTACTCAGTAAACGGACTCGAAAGCGTTTCACAAAGCCTTAGGCTTTCCGATGCAATCGACCTGAGTTTAATATGTTAACCCATTTATGCATAGTGGACTCCCACATTCTTCTAAATTGGATCAATTTATTTCCAAAATTAGGGATGTCTAGAATATTTATTTCTATATTTAGAATATTTCTTACAGAAATTCCTTTAAGCGGCGTCTCATCATGGTCTGCACTGTTTGCCAAGGCCTTTTTTCTACACGCTAGGCATAAACGGGTTAATGGGGAAAGTTGTAAATATGAGGACAGTAGGGATGCAGCCGTATAAAACCGCATTCACGTCTCATGTATGGCCTAACATACCTGCACATCCTCTGCAGCAGCTGATTGTGGTTCGCCTTCTTGGCCCGGATACGCGCCAGATAGTAAGCCGCAGAATCCCTGCATAAAAATGAGTCTCTTTATGTGAAAAAATGGGCTTAATTCGTGTGCGTAAAGTGTCGTCCCAGATTGGCTTGTGCAGTCGACACAGACTAATCAGGGACGACACTTTCCGCCTAAACTGTTTTTCGCCTATTTGAGACTTCTTTTAAACAAAAAAATACCATAAAAGCGGAATGTTTTACCAGAACATGATTAAAATGATGATTTTATTTCGCTTACACTGGAATTAATGAAAAATTTCAACATGAAATTGCTCTGGCAATACTATGTTCATATGAATCGCTATTTTTTTTACTCAGTCATGACGTAGCAGTCTTACGCAGTATCCATGATGGCAGCAAAAGTTTTAGTAAAACTGTATATTGGATGGGGACTTTATGTATCATAGTTCATTCAATGGGTTTATCGCATTAAATATCAATAAACATGAATTCATTTAAAGTCCTCATCAATGTGATTAACGTTGTACTTAATATACTTGTCGCAAAGGCGAAATTTTTTATTTAAGGTATATTGTGCCACAAGGTATATCCATAAAAATACAGCGTTTCGACCCATGATATATCGCCCCAAGGTCTAGTTATGCACTAGAATAGCCACATCGAGACAAAGTATTAGTTCCGCAAAAATGAGCGTTCATCTTCAGGAAAACCAAACACCCGTTATAAGTCTAGCACTAGGAAATGTCAAAATTCTGCCCAAAAGGTAGGCCCCACCCGAAAACTATCGTCTTCCCCATTGCACACTTGAAGTATCGCTCATTTTGTCATTGTCGGCTCAGGTACTACCTTAAACTGCCCCGGGTACTCTAAAAAGTAAACTAAAAAGTACCCGGGATAAGGGAACACTTTTATATAAAGTACCCCGGAGGATGGCCGGTGCCTTTAAGCGTTTCCGTTCCCGAGGTACATTGTAGTGTACTTCAGAGTACCCGATGTTTCGTACCTGTTGAAGGAGACCTCGTCGTGCCACTGTTTGAGGTTCTGCGAGGCGATCCAGCGGAAGATGGCCCTCAGCCTCTCCACGTCGTTGTTACACTCGCCCGTCAGGTACTTCACCAGCTTGTACATGTCCTCGTACGCGAGCACGCGGGGCGCCTGAATAGACAGGAACCGGTGTAGAGGGAGTAAGAGAAATATGGTCTCGTACTGGGAAAATTGGGATGAATGCATTTGCGGCAAGTTTCATCCCAGATTATCCAGTACAATCTGCACAGGCTTATCAGGGACGACACTTTCCGCCCTTCCAGGATTTTTGTGTAGAACAGACTTCCTTTAAAAGAAAAATTGCAAAAAAGCGAAAAGCGTCGTACCTGATTAGCTTTTGCGGACTGCACAAGCTAATCTGGGACGACATTTTACGCACATGCATTAAGCCCAGTTTTCACTAAGCAAGGCTCATATGTTACCGGTATGTGTGTTCCGGAGGCGCCTGGTGAAAGTTTAAAAGTTGTAGAGGAGATATTTCGTTCAGAATGGCGCTGAGGGCAAGGAAGAGTTGGGTTTGGGATTTACATCATCGAAGCGTTGCATAGTGTGGATTCATATATTTTGTAAAAAGATAATCGCCAATAACACAGGTATATATTGTCATTTTAAATGGTTTTCACGTTCATTATCGCATGTCATGCACATTTTCTACTATTAAACTTATGTACTTATTAATAAGCAAGGCCGTCAAAGACTTGAAGCTATATTTCCCGCCGAGATGTTTTTATCGTAAAGTGATAACCTTGATTCTTTAAGTAAGGGGAGTGACATTTGAACGTATTCTGAATCACCTACACTTTTTATGAACACCCTTCAATGGGTGAAGGAAAAAATGAAACATATAAAAACAAAGAAGCCTAAACTAACTGACCTTGACCATGAGCCAGTGTGATTTACCAATGCCTTCTGCACATCGTCTCACCTTCACATTGTAGCCAAGATTCACGGAGACCGTTAAATTGTATAGAATATAAAGAGCGGACACGAACGATTCATAAATTGAACCTTAACCCCGAGCGCGTGGGAGTCAATGGTCACAGGTAATATGCCTAAAACGGCATTATCAGAAGCATACCCCGAGCGCGTGGGCGTCAATGGTCTCGATGGCCTCTCGGTCGATGATGTCCGCTTTGGAGGTCATTGCCGGGTAGGGAAGGGGCTTGCCGGTGGCGTCAAGGGGCGGCTCCAGGTGTATACTGCGGTACTCGTCCATCGCCTCCCGCAACAGCCGGGGCGTCGGGAACTTGTCGTAGTAACCTGATCAGGAGATCATTATGTACTGACACGCGTGTTTGCAATACCAATTTACTCAACATTGCATGTGTTAATTATTTTCAAATTATTACATGCAACCATATATTTCAGACCATTTTAGAGTGATTGTTTAGTATGCATGCGTAAAAGAATGTATTGCACTATTTGACAGCGGCATAGAAGTGACATGAGAATTAGCTTATTTCACGTGCGCACGTGTTTTTATGTAACCTCTATGCCGCCGTACTTATGTTTTAATGCTTGTAATAATAGCATTCCTTAAAATACAAATTGATATTTCTTTTGTTACTTCGATTATAAAAACAATCGGACTTGGGAAAAGGGCAGTTTTTCAGGTTATATTCAAATGTCTATGTAATGCGAATGATATTCAATATGACAATCGTGAAACTGGTCAAGTGAATTAAGTGTTAATACTGTGAGGCTCATATTGTTAATGTGAGGTCATACCTTTGTATGTGAGGTGCGTTTTAACCGTTTCCCAGAATTCTTTTTCCTTCCTGCGACACGCCGCGTGGAACAAGATAGGTGGCGCGGTGGAGTCCATGTTGTATGCGTTCATCATCCTGAAAGCGGGAGGTGGACCGGATCTGGAAGACGACAGAGAAGGCCACTACGGTGTACAGGCAACTATATTAGGCATCGTCCGCACATTTGAAATTATATGTGTAGTTATAAAGCCATATGGAAAAACATAAGCTGCGTGCTTGGAAAACTGGGCTTAATTCCTGTGTTCTAAGTGTCATCCAAATCAAATCACTTTTCGCTGAGATGAGACTATCTTGAAACAAAAAATACCATAAAAGCAAAAAGTCTCTTCTCTGATAAACCTGTGTGGACTCCACAGTTTTTATCTGGGATGACACTTTACTACGCACATGCATTACGCCCAGTTTTCCCAGAACGAGGCTCATTATTAATCTCTGAAATGTTATCCTTGATTGCCAAACTGCAACGGGGATAATAAGCGCAGATAGTAATATTCGTATTCCACATGACAACTAATAGTGTCGCGTTCTGAGAAAACTGGGCATAATGCATGTGCGTAAAGTGTCGTCCCAGATTAGCCTATGCAGTCCGCACAGGCTGATCAGGGACGACACATTCCGCCTAAATTGGATTTTTGCTAAGAAGAAACTTCATTTAAACGAATAATGTCATAAAAGCGGAAAGTGTCGTCCCTTATAAGCCTGTGCGGATTGCACAGGCTAATCTGGGACGACACTTTACGCACATGCATTATGCCCAGTTTTCTCAGAACACGACTAATACATTCGCATATGCAGAGTTTACATGTTATTACATGCAATCGTCATTTTTCGCATATAATAGTGTACACACAATATGACACACATACACAAAATCATTTTTATAATATTATTTTATTTAAAAAAAAGTAAATACGAATATGTAATTGCGTACATACATACGAACATGTAATCCACTACTGAGTAATGCCAGAAAGAATGATTTGTATTTTGGGGGCATAAAATATTAGCAAATCGCTAACTTTCAGCTTTTCACTCAAGTTATCCGACTATGTTCTAAATGCATAACAGTATTGAATTGTTAATTAAGTATTTGATTGTTGTTCAAATTCATTAAATATGACTAAATTGATGAAAGCGTCTATAAATCTCGTGAAAGCGTAAATTATTCATTATTTCCATTGAATCGTCACGGCGCTTCACGTTACAAAAGTATCGGCTTCCGCTTTGAAAACGTTAGCATGTATGATTTAACCCATTTATGCCTAGTGGACTCTCCCATCGTTCTAAATTGGATCAATTTATTTCGAAAATTAGGGATGTCTGGTATATTTATTTCTATATATAAAATATTTCTTACAGAAATTCCTTTACGCAAACAGCACAGACCCTGATGAGACGCAGCATCATGAGACGCCGCATCATGCGTCGTCTCATCTGGGTGTACGCTGTTTGACAAGGCCTTTTTTTCAAGACGCTAGGCATACATGGGTTAATTAAACACAACTTTCACTGTCATTATTGAACACGCATCGGTGCTTATGGTGCAAAAATATATCGAACGCCAAGTGACTGTGTTGTTGTTTTTTGTATTGTGTGTTTTCACGTTTTCTAAAATATATGTCTGTCCACTTACATACTCGCACATTACTTGGGAATTTTAGCAAATCTTTACGAATGAAGAGTATCCCTTACATATTCTTTAACTAGTTGTTACGACCGCTCAACTTAATTCAGACTTAGAACTTATTTATTACAAAACTCTACGCGAGTTATGTAAACGGCTTGGATTCGGCCACTAGATCAAGATCTCCGCATTTACATTCCAACGCTCTAGCAACTGAGCTAGCATGGCCCTACATAGAGCACCGGTAGAAAGGCAACTTACCTAAAATAATATACTATGTTCTGTCAATCATGGTCTGTTAAATCAAAAGGTCGTTTTGTTTTTATTGCAGATATGTGTTACGAATTTTGAAAGGGTCGCAGTAATTACTATTGCAAAAATTGCTTAGCTTCGATGTCTTTAATGTTTTTTTAACCAATCATACCACTCAGTTATTTTATGAGAACATTTACTGATTGATTGATTGTTTGATTGATTGATTGCAATCAGGCAGTCTTACTATCGTTCTGCTTTTTTTTCACTACTTAAATAATTTGAATTGATATTGAGTATCGATTCGCAGTATCGATTGTCTGACATAATTTTAAATAGGCTTTTTTGCTAATAGCCCAACCTGACCTAATTTCGTTTATCAGCAAAACAATTATCCTCCTATTCAAGTATTGATCTTAAAACTTGAAACATTGAGACAATAAAATGCGATCCGCAAGCAATATATGGCAATATATCTCGATTGAATTCCCATATAAGTATTACGTACATAAAACCTGACCGGCAAGATAGCGGGTGGCGGAGAACCACTCGTCTTGAGGAAGGTTTAAATCCAAGACAAACAGCCACTGGAATGCTTATATTCCACGTTTATAAGATCGTTTTCTTTACCTAATACCCTTGAAAAAATACCACCTGTGTTATGATGTAAAACAGCGTGAGGCGTTCTAATTTGCACATATTTCACGAATATGATACATCAGTTCGTTATGACCTGACATCGGGATTATGTGCCACTATGTCATAATGAGTCGCGTTCTGAGAAAACTGGGCATAATGCATGTGTCCGCACAGGCTAATCAGCTACGACACTTTCCACTTTTATGACATTTTTTGTTTAAATGAAGTCTCTTCTTAGCAAAAATCCAATTTAGGCGGAAAGTGTCGTCCCTGATTAGCCTGTGCGGACTGCACATGCTAATCTGGGACGACACTTTACGCACATGCATTATGCCCAGTTTTCTCAGAACGCGACTCAAATTATCAGATGTCAGTGGTCTCATACTGACATTTGGAATTGTTCAAGCATTATTAAAATAGTGAATATACACTATTGGTAAAGGTAGTAACAAAGAACAACCCTCGACATTGTGCACATGATAGCAAATGTTATTGATGATTGGCTCTTTCACATTTGGTTATAATATAAAGCGGTGTGGTTCAATAGCCTACTAATATTGTTATTAGGCTAAACCTATTTATTTTAGCTTGATTGCATCGAAAACCTCAGTCTTATAGAAACGCTCTCGGGTCAGTTTCCTGGGTCAATAACCAGTACTTGTTGTATTTGGGTAAGATCTAGAAAACGCTCACCGAGTGGTGATCGAACCCGTTACCTCCCGATCGCTAGACGGACACCATATCCATTACCCCACAGCGAACTTAATACTATTGTATATTAAATATACAATAATATTGTTATTGCGATTGGTGCGGTAGGGCACGACACGGTGCGGTAAGGTATACTAGGGTATTTATGGCAGGATATTGTATAATATATGACGATACCATACGGTACGGTTTTTGACGGTACATTATGTTCCTGTACGATGCGATGCAGTGCGCCAAATACGACACAGTACGTGCGGTATGGTACAGTAAAATAAAACATGATGTACGGCGTTTAATTTCTAAAACATTATCGAGAAATACATGTTATGTTTAAACAAATGCTGACGTTAGTTATACGTCTACCCTTTTGAAAAATGCGCATGCAATCTCTGGAACAAATACAAATTGCTCAATGAAGCGGTTAAATCATTTAAATTGTAATCATGTCATAATCTCATAGTTTAAAGTACTGAGTATATGGTTGAACGCGCAAGATCTTAGTCTGGGTACTGTTCCATACGCTGAAAAACAATAACAATTATTTCTGCATGCTTTGCATTTAATCCAGATCAACTGTCGAATGTTTTGATGTGTATTCGTTATATCGTTTAAAACTATTTATTATAGCTGGATTGCATAGACAGCCTAAGGATTATTTGAAACGCCCCCGAGTCCGTTTCCTGAGACTAGAACCAGTACTTGGTGTCTATTTGGGAAATCGAAAGAACGCTCCAACGGTGGGGAATCCGTGGCCTCCCGATCGCTAGGCGGACACCATATCCACTACACCACGGCGACCATTATATAAAAAAACAAGCAAGAATATCATTGAAACTGATAATACACCTTATTGAACTATTTTAATGGAGTGGAGACAAATTATTGCCCAAATGGCAATAACTCCTTGAAAACTCATCGGGGCGGAACGATAGTCTGATAATATTCGCCCTGTATGGATACTGCAAATAAAGATTCATTAATTTCGGATCTTTATTCTTGTTATTTTACACAGGAACGTAAAATGCAATCGAACCTGTATTATTTATTAATCAAAGACTAAGTTAACTGCCTGAAACAAATATTGGAGAGGAACACGCACCAAATAGGGATATTGCAAATGACGGGTCATACAATTTGGATCATGATTGTCCGAGCTGAAAAACGCGCAGCAATTATTATTCAAAGGGCAATAACTAAATATATAAAAACAATCGTGCGGAAGGACCTGACAGTAAACGCATTTCAATCCTTAAAGGAAACTTCATACCAAAGTTAATGAAAATCGGATCATAAATTCTTGAGGTTTCCCGTGAAAAGGAACAATAAATTAGAAAATTTCATATAAATATTCAAAGAGCAATGACCGGAAACACCTTGACACGAAGGCTCGTGTCTGAGTATAGCTGTAACACAAACTTTAGCTAACAGCAGCTACTACATGTGTTGTTGTTTTCAAATATTATTTGCCTTATATATAGTCTTTGATTATATTCACGTTTTGTAAAGTATTTAAATATCTAACTGTGTTTCTTTAATTCATGGACATGAACTTTTGCAAAGCTGTAATTAACATCTTAAGCAGGTCGTGCATTTTTCCATGTCAGCACCATCGAACAATCGGTGCGTGCAATCCACACATGTGATTCAAACTTTCGGAGTTTTTATTTGAACATGCGTGCTTTCGGTGATCGTATGCAAGACAATAATATTTCGCATACGTTTCATTTAAATTTAATAGATTATATAGTAATACCGGTAATAATATACGTTCTCAAATCAATTCATTTGAAGGTCGTTTATGCCGCTACTATTTGCTTCTGTGATCATCACAGGATCCTTACTCTGTCACTTGATAAAACGTTTTAACCCTTTGCATGCTGGGAAATTTGTCGTCTGCTAAAATGTCGTCTGCTGAATGTCTTAAATAAGCATTTTCTTCGATTTTTTTTTCAAAGAATACTATCAGAATAGCAAACAGTTTGGATCCTGATGAGACGCCACGTTCTGTGGCGTCCCATCTGGATCCAAACTGTTTGCAAAGGCCTTCAAAATTCGGTTCCAGCACTGAAAGAGTTAAGCTGATGTTGATGACTATTACCCGACGAATCCCTTCGTGTTCGATGAAGAAATTTATCTGACAAATAGACGATTTTCATCTTCAAAATTTAAACGTTTATAACACGCAGTAATTTATTGGTGATTCTATAACGAGCCTCGCTATATGCAGTTATGTAGTGTTTCCTAATGTCTGCAAGTATATATCGGTCATTTAAGGTTTATAATCTGCACATAATAATTCATTTTCTTATTGGTAAACTTAAAAAACAACTTTACAATTAGGTTATAAACATTTTGATACGTGTCATTGTATAAGTGTCGCTCATGAGAAACAATGCAATTCAGGCCGGGATTATTTCAGTTAGACTTGAAATCGACGTATTGCTACAGAAGCCATTGTCGTCCATTAATAGTATATCCTTAAATATATCGTCCAATAATGTGTGAATTAAAGGAAATAAGAGATATTTAAGAAACAAATTTATATTAAAAGCTAAAATAATAGTGTGTCTTGTCGTTTGCATTCTGGTCAGTATAACATATATATTTCGCCTTGTTCGATACATCAATTTCATTAATGCATAAATAATGCTCTCCCTGGGATAAAACCACAACTTGTTGAAAATGTTGAAAATTACAAAATAATTACCTATGCACAAGTATTAATACGCAAACAATATTTGATTATAAATAGATGGGAAAATCAATAGGTGCAACAGAGTGACTGGATTATAGGTAAACGAAAAATAAAATTCAACATCATTGTGTAATTATATCCGTTTTTTCTCAGTGTTGGTGAGCCTCGACGGAAAATAGCGTAGTTAACCCATTTATGCCTAGTGGACTCTCCCACCCTTCTAAATTTGATCTTTTTTTTTCCAAAATTAGGGATGTCTAGTATATTTATTTCTATATTTAGAATATTTCTTACAGAAATTCCTTAAAGCAAACAGCGCAGACCATCATGCGGCGTCTCATCTGGGTCTACGCTGTTTGCCAAGGCCTTTTTTCTTGACGCTAGGCATAGATGGGTTAAGATTGACAAACTCGACTGGAAACAGGCACCAGAACTGAGCAAATGCGTTTTATCAAGTGACTGAGTTGGAACCATGTGATCGTGTAGGATCCGTTTAGTATGAACGTTCGTTCAAACATATGCTTTTAAAACTAAACATCGAATTCCGAATGCAACAATGAAAATTATTTGTAATAAAATTCGTAACACATTCTAGTGTCCAATAAAAATAAAGCAGAAAATACAATGAACGAATGACTTTTAATAAAAGAGTCTATATATTAAACATTAATAAATCGATTTAACAATCAAATACTGCATAAAACATGAACACGCCCTACAATAGAGAAAGTGATACTTACCAATCTCAATCAGTGTATTTGCATTTATTCCTAATCTTTTCTTCTCAAACCGCGATCATAAGTACATAGTACGTACTAGTATTAGCAAATAAACATGAAGCACAATTTGATGAGTTTAACATTTAATACCACGTTTAGTTCAGGACGCTTTGCCATTGTGAGCCACGGACTGTGAGAGTGTTTGCGAGCATTGATCAGTAAATTTATTATGTACTAATAACAATATCAGGTGGTAATCATATCGATCAATTTAGGAGTTAAATCGTTTGCTCACAAAGATCAATATGTATTGTAAATATTGTTTAAATTAGTGTTCCTTTCCATTTTCCGGTGATTGCATTTATGATTCGATGTAGTAGTGTGTACGTTGTGCCAGTAGTAGTTGTGTTGCTGTTGTTAACCCATTTATGCCCAGCGTCTAGAAAAAAGGCATTGGCAAACAGCGTAAACCCAGATGAGACGCCGCATGATGCGACGTCTCATCAGGGTCTAGCTGTTTTCTTAAAGGAATTTCTGTAAGAAATATTCTAAATATAGAAACATATATACTAGACATCTCTAATTTTGGAAATAAATTGATCCAATTTAGAAGGATGGGAGAGTACACTAGGCATGAATGGGTTAATGTTGATGTTGTTGCTGTTGTTTTATCTCAGGGCAAGCATAGTTTATGCATTTTATAGATCTTTTAACATAATTAAATTATCTTCATTTTGTACCTTGAGGGATACAACAAGTCATGAGATCTTGGGTAACTACATGAACCAAGTTTGATCTGTAAGATCTGTAAGATACAAAATCATAGTGTGTTTTAATTAATTGAGCACTGAAGTTAACACTTCTTGTATTTCCTTTATTTGTCATAATGTTAAGTAATTATCTGTTAACTGCGAAATCATCAACTCCCATCACTTGGCCAGGTATTCATAAAGCTCTTAAGTGAACTCTTAATTTAAGACACAACATTAGCAGAATATGTAATTGTAATTGATAGCTTGTATTCAATATAAACCAAAAAAAAAAATACCGAAAAAAACACAAGTGCAATCTCCCTCGATCGGATTGATCATACGCGAGCACAGGGAAGAATTGTGTCGACATAACGAACCGTATCTTATTTATATCAAACGGCACATGCATCCAGGATATACTTAATCTCTCAAAACCTTATTGACTATTGTATTGGAATAGTGCCAGAAAAAAAGTTACAAAAATGAGCAATGTTAAACACATATAGACTTATTGTTCTTTCAGCCGGATGCATTTCTCCTATTGACATTTTCATGAAAGCATCGCATTGTTGTTGTTTTTTTCAAAATTCAAAAGAGCTCCGCCTTTTATTCATTTGTAAGGGTTATCTAGATCAGAAATCGTATAAGTATAATGGTGTAACATTAATCAAAGACGACACTCCTTTTTACGGATTTCTCATTTAAACTTATGCACTACGCGAATACCAAAACTTAATATCAATATACACTTTTTTGTGTACATTGTATTTATATCGCAACGCTCGAAAAAAATGGACATAAATACCTATTCGCATTCGAAGGAATTGAAACGTATGAAATGAATACAGCGCGTTTTACACATGCAAAAAACTGTGTGCTTCTACACATACAAAATAATGTGTAAAAACGTCATTTAATGTTTAATTTTAATGTTCTTTACATTAACTGTTAGTAGAGGGAAAAATTGCCTGCGTAAAGCAAAATATATATAACGATTTGGCAATACATACATTAAATGCACGTATCCCGAAACTTACGGATTTAAACAATATATTTCCGTTTCATGTTTGCACCAAAACGCTAGAAAAGAATACTCAATGCATTGGTTATCGCCAAGAATTTATACGAACGAAATGTGGGTGCTTTAAAAATGTCCTGCTGATTTAAATGGCTCTGCCATATACTGCAAATACGCTTTAAAGCGCCATTGTATTGTAAATCACAAATCGATCGGTGTGCTCAATAATGTATTATTATGTTACGTCTGCAATGCGATACCACCATATTGAACTGGAAATGAAGAGTTAAACATTTTCAGGTTTCATTTATTCAATGTATTTATAAAAAGATGAATATCCATAGTATCTGATATCTAACGTAGCTTTCATTCTTTCTTTCTTTCAATCTGGCTTTCGTTTATCTTTTTTGTTGAACTCGTTTTTAGTTGGTCGCGTTAGCGGCCAGCTAAATTTACAGAGCATATTTTGCAAATCAGTATGTGATTAGAAGCCTTAAGTACGGTAAGAACCACAACTTACTCTTCAAGGGACTATTACCGCTGCCTGTCTGCAGCAGACGACAAATGATTCTGCTCTAGCAGTACGTGTATATACCCTCTAGCAGTGAGTTTATATACCAGCTAGTAAGTCGACATTGGCCAGTCTAGTGTTTATCATTGAAATCTGTACATATTGGCTGCTTTCAGGGAAAACGGGGCTTAATGCACGTTAAATAAGATAAGCTTGTGCACACTGATTAGCCTGTGCAATGCGCACAAGCTAATCAAGGACGACACCAGCGAACAACTTCAGTGCCTTCAGCGCTTTGATTTTTTAGAATAATGTGAGATCCCCGTCCCTTTTATAAATGCTGAACCCATTGACAAGTTTATTCGTAAAATATAAATACGATAAATTGAGTCTTTTTAAAGAGAAAACAGTCAGAAACTGTATTATTATTTTTATTATTATAATTATCATTATTATTATTATCATCATCATCATTATAATTATTTCAATGACGCACATTTATTTGCATATTATTCTGCTGAAATTTAGAAGATGAAGAAACATGAGGATGATAGATAATAATGCTAATGATGCTTATGTTCAAGCACAGGAATAAAAGTAATAATAGTAATAGTAATAATAATAATAATAATAATAATAATAATGATAATAATAACAATAATACTTATTATAATAATAAAAAGAAGAAGAAGAAAAATAATAGTAAGAAGAAGACGTCTATGATGACGACGACGTCGACAAGGATGATGATGATGATGTGATGATGATGATTATGATGATGATGATGATTATGACGATGAGAACAAAATTGTCTCAAACCATACGAACCTTAAATATATTGTATAATTCCGCATTGTAAATCAACTTTTCATATACATAATAACGAATTTAAATATCGCTAAAACATTTAATACACGGCCTAACAATAGACTAAGACAAAAACCTAATGATGTAAAACAAAAACTGATAAAACATTCCAATCAACATACCTATTCGAAAGTTGTAAATCAACTTCACACTTTCACCGCTGTTATTTTCTGCAGATCTTGCATATGTATTTAAAAGCCCACTTCAATGCCACAAAATAAATAGCGACACTACTCCTTGCTCGTTCGGATCAGCAATTCATAATTAAAGCGGCCAGATATTTTACACGCTTTTTACAAAAGACAATGAGCCAACAATGACTTTTGTATGGAACAATGCACATTAATTGGCTCCATATTTACCGTCGCAAATTGTCCGCGCCTTTATCTTCAATACTTTTCGACTGCGAAACAATACCGCGGCATAACTAATTTACATTAGTACAAATCTATGACCGAATTTGTGCCAACTATACATTTTACCGTATTATCCCAATAATGCTATACCACAATAGACATGCTGGCCGTATTCATTCAATGTATCTGTTGGGCAATCGACCGAGATTTTGCGGGTTACACATATAAAATATGTTACCATTTTTTTTCGCAATGTCATCACAATTTAAGCTCGCTTTAAAAGGGTATGTTTTTGAGGGACTCGTTCACATAGCTCTACAAGACTAGAATTGTGCTGTCGTTAATTTTTTATTTTCGATCTTTAAGGCATAAAGTACGATTAAAAGTGATATCAAAAGGTCATACAATATGAACATAAGTTAAAAAACTAATATATGCATTATTTAAGTGTAGCAACACAACAACCATAAAGTAATGCATTTAATATTAAAATATTATACAACTGTTAGTGTACATCAGCCTGCAATTTACGACGAAACAAGAAATACATTTTTTTTCTTTAACAGATATTCGGCCTAAGTAAACACGGAACTTGCAAACATAAATATTAACAAGAAATATCCTGTAAAAAGATATTCGGCGTTTACCCTGACATTGAAATAAAGGAGCGAACTTCAGATTTCTAAATAATTTATTTAAAAAAGGTGTAATTGTTGTTTTGTTTTTTTCATTTGTTAGGAACATACCCACCGCATGTTTGTTATAAGGTGACGTATGTTCAAACCACAAAATACTGTTCAGAGATAAAATTTTGGAAAATCAATATCATACGCCATGTAAGATCACATCATATGTGTCCTCACGTGGCTTATTATGAATTAATTTCTTCGCCTTCGACATATATGGTAAGTTATAATTGATGAAGACGCATTCTTCTTTCCACATTCAAATCACACTTTTAGAGCCGCGTCATGCGAAAATGGCTTACGCGGTTATCGTAAATTTAGTCTTTGCGCCGTCTGGTAAGGAGTAAAGCTGTCCGCTATAAAATTACGCAAGGTTTCGTGGTCTAATTTTTTTTCCTGGCCAGATTTAACTTCAACGAAGGCTACACTGACCGCATAATATATTTTCGCATTACGTAGGTCTTTAATAATCCCATTGGGTCTTGTAAATGAAACATCTAACGACGATACAGTGTCAAACTACTGTGTCTGCCACTGGTCACGTGGCTTGCTCATTATCTGTTTACCGTATGGTTAAGAGGTTATATTGCTAATAGCTTATAGTAAAAACATTAATGACTAGAATGTCTAAGTTGAAGAGCGGACATGGCTGTTTTGAATTTTTAAGGCATGATGATAAAATCGCAGATGGGAAACTTAATATCATAAGAAAAAAATGCAAGATGGAATAATATACCCGTGCGAAGGCCGAACACTCAGCTACAAAATGAACCGAGTCAAATGGCCGACGTTTCCGATTTTTAATTGTTCGAGTTGCCTATTAAACAAAAATGTTTTTTTTTAAATAAACAAATAAGGGCGGATGGGGATGCGAATCTCAAATTTAATTTTATCCACTTCATCTGTTTCATTCGTGCTCGATGTTCACATTCAATATATTTAAATGAATGACACAAAATATCTTTCATTTAATCAACTCTGATAGATATCTAGTTAACTAAGTTGCATACACCTTTTTATTGCGTCGAGGCCGATGTTTGGAAGGCGTTTCATCTTATGCTCCATTACTCTCATGTGTCTGGTAGATTTAAGAGATGACGAATACGTTCTTAATTATAATTGGATCAAGCTGCTTCGAATACACTTAATGAGCATATACATATACTGGTATGGTTTTAAATTGTTCACTTTAAACCAGAATTTTATTTTAACAAAATATACACATTTAAAAGTTGTGTTCACAATCGCATCTATGAATAATATTGGATACATTTCAAAGAGAGTGGATAATAACCCTTCGCGATCTCGATAGACCTCTCTCTCCCCACCCTCTTTTTCTTTGCAGGCTCACGATGCGCTTTTTTCGGCATAGCTGTCTTACATAGCTTTTCACCCTAAATGACCTTTATTAACAGCCTGTAAAATGATAGCTAAATTTCCCACCAGTAGACCCGAATGAATAAATCCTTATATTTCATTGGCTGATTTAAGAGAAATTGCCATTAGAACATTGGCTACTCAGTGCGTCTATGTACAGCGTAACGGAAGTAACACTGCTTATTGTAGGGACATCCGGAATAATGTTTGCATATTCATGCGACACATAGACACAAGTTTGTCCCAGTTACAATTACGCATTAAAATTTATTTCACAGAATTTCAGGCTCATTGCTTGATCACTAAATCGTCAGGGGAAGACAGAATGGACTATCGATAAACGCCAAATATAATTGCTTTTAACATAAAATATCATTCGATCCGGGGGCATGAAAACCTAACTATGATAGAAACTCCAAAGTAGATACATTATATGAAAACTTGGATCTGGCCACAGTAATACAAACAAAAAACATAATAAACCAGCTTATTGCGAACAACCACAAAGACCATAATACAATAAATATAAATGGAAAGTAAGTTGGTTCCTTTTTCCTAGGACCTTATTCCTTATTCGAATAAGGAATAAGGAACTGTTCCTTATTCCTTATTTACGCGTAACATATTCGTTATAGGGTTTTAAAGAACAATAATGCAAACATTTCTGAAGTAAATCAAAACAAAATAACTCTAATACTTTTACTTTATGTATTACATTACATATTCGTGTTTTTTCTTCGCGCTTGCATAGGATTTTTTGTTTAACCCGAACCGATATTTTCTAATTCGAATACTAACTTCACATCAACAAAACCTAAAGCATATACTATTATTTTACATGTTTGTGATAAAAAATCAATCTTTTACATTTAAACATGTTTGTTTTTATTTAAAATCCAGTTTCCTATTCGAGGCTTAATAAGGAAAAAGGAACCTGCAGGGCCCGTCTTATCAAAGATCGTACGACATTCTCACCTTACGATGCAATTTTCGAAGCGCCATAAATACGTAATCGTCACATTTATAATTAATTTGTTGAACATTTCCATTCATTTTCAAAGTAGCTGTCAAATATCCTTTATATTTGAAACATACAAATCATTATCACTTATATTTTAAAATTACAAAATTCAATCGTAAGTTAACATTGTCGTACGATCTTTGATAAGACGGACCCCCAAAGTTAACCACATATAAATGAACATATTATTCATATATTGGTTGTATATGTAAAATTCTAATTGCAATACATTTTTTCTAAGTTTTAAGTGATGATTATCCAGTTCCTTAATCAGTTTGAATAAGGAATAAGGAACTGATTCCTTATTCCTTATTCAAATCGAATAAGGAACTGGAATTTTTTTCTATAAATTATAAGTCAAAAATGAACCAACGAGACGAATCAATCAACGAAAGTTATTGTAAATGTATGTCGGGTATAACAAATATTAATTGCAGTACATTTCTACTTTGAATAAGGAATATGGAGCCAGTTCCTTATTCTTTATTCAAATCGAATAAGGAACTGGAATTTTCATATAAACAAAATATTAAAATGAACCAAAGGGACCAATAAATCAATGAAAATCATTGTTAATGTAGGTTGGGTATAAAAAAAACATTATTTGCAGTACATACGTTCAATGATAACATTGTTCCTTATTCGTATTGAAAAAGGAATAAGGAACTGGTTGACGCATTGAAATCGCATATATGATAATTATATCACCTTGTAACTGTTTAGGTATAAGAACGGAATGGGATTGCACAATCAAGACTGGTATTCAGCTATCGGAAAGTCTCGTCTAGAAGCAAGGGTCAGAAAAAAATCAAGAACTGTATCAGACATATAAATTAAAAAAAATCTTACATAAAAAATAGCCAATAATAAAGAATATATAGCTGTGCTATTCTAGAATGATCCGAATTTAAATATCCGAAATTATGGCCTCTTAATAAAGAATTAGCGTAAAGTGTTTAGTTCCTTATTCGGAGGCCTGTATTTCGGACAATCACTTTCAGATATGTTATATTTAAGATGTAGTGTGGGTTATTTAAGCATGATTATGTTATATGGACGTATTCTGTCACATTTCTTTTTATATTCTATGTCACTAAACACGCTGAAAACAAGTATCATGAAAAGGATTATCAGGAAATGGTATTGCCTTTCTCAAACACAAATTAAAATTAACCAAATAAAATAAAATGTCGATGAAAATCATGGTTTATATAGGTTCGAAGTTACATAGAGAATAATAGGTTAGTGTTGATTATAGATCAGGTTTATCATGCGAGGCTTAGAAAACAAAAAGCACGAGCCTTGGCGAGTGCTTTTTCGTTTTCGTGCCGAGCATGATAAACCTGATATATAATCAACACTGACCTATTATTCTATTTATCCCACTTTTATTCAGTAAACTTTTTTTATTTAAACAAAATAAGTTTTCACGAGTGTTTGTCGTAATTTGATAATGACTGTAGTGTAACCAAGGTCAGTGTATTACTCCGCGTTCCAAAAATAACCGCTGATCAAATAATCATTTTTTAAATCAGAATATCGTTCTGTAACAAAGTGTCGAGCGTTATTAATTACAATTTTAATCATATTGAATTGCAAATCTTTAAGTTTTATGATATCAATATGACATTAAGTTGTTATATACAAGGAACTACATTTGTTTACAACGTAGCCTAACACCACACACAATTCACTTTCGATATCAAACTATCGAGTCGATCACGAGGTGCACATTATTTGCTTCTTTGTTATAATATGTGGTTATTTCGTGACGAAATAACAAAGATTACTTGGATTTAAGCTAATTATATACATTAACATTTTGAATGTTGAAAGTGGCACCAAAGAATTGTGAGGCAAAGTTGTTCGAACGCTGGTGCACCGTGAAGTGACTGGGTGGGGCGAACATCAAGATCAACTTGTTCGACGGTAGACAGTGGTTGTCGAGGCTGCATTTCGGCCATAGTTTCGGTGCGTGAAGGTGTACAAGAGGAACTGTTGGATTGTTACATTTACTGGACTGAGCAAGAATGAACACTTTTGCAGCTGTTCAACAGATATGTTGGAATAATTGGTTAAGGACTGGACATTTTTGTGCCCTGTTATTGCCATGGTTTCAGTGGGTGGATATTTGTATTTCGAAATTTTTGGACCAGGAATTTGCGAACTGAGTGGTTCGTTATTCTCTTGTGCTTGAGAAAGCCGGAGTCTTATGCCATGGCCTTCAGCATCTGACCTAACTTGTTGACACCCAATTGTTGACGCAAGAATCACCGGGATGCAGTGTCATTTGTGCGTATTGCCAGGTAGAAAAGATGCTTTGAAGAAAAATCAGATGGATGCATATCCGAGTACAGCTTGTAAATTAACACAGGATTTCTTGGTCCAGACGATTCAAATCGAATAAGGAACTGGCTTTTTCATACTAAAGAAACTATTAAAATCAACCAAAGAGACCAATAAATCAATGAAAATCATTGTAAATTTAGGTTGGGTATCAAAAACATTAATTGCAGTACATTCTCTACTGTGTTTCATTCAAGGAAAACATTGTTCCTTATTCGGATTTAAAAAGGAATAAAGAACTCGTTCCTTATTCCTTATTCAAATCGAATCAGGAACTGGCATTATCTTACTTAAACAACAATGAAATGGATCCAATATTAACCACATATAAATGAGCATATTATTTATATATTGGTTGTATATGAAAAATTCTAATTGCAATACATTTCTACTAAGGTTTTAGTGATGATTATCCAGTTCCTTATTCAGTTTGAATTAGGAACTGGACTGTTCTTTCTATGAATTATAAATCAAATTGAACTAACGAGACGAATAACTAAACGAAAATTATTGAATATGTCGGACGAGTATAAAAATATAAATTGCAGTGCATTTCTACTTTGTTGCATTTAATTATAACATAGTTACTTATTCGATTTGAATAAGGAATAAGAAACTGGTATTTTCTTACTTAAGAAATAAAATAATATGAATTAAAAGACGCATAAATCAAGGAAAATCACTGTATATGTAGGTTGGGAATAAAAAAATATGTATTTATTACATTACATTTCTTTTTAGTATTCTTTTGTAATGGTAACCTAGCGCCGTTTTTGCGGCTGAATGAGGACAGCGTAACCAGTTGCAATATCTAAAGATATCACTTATTACCACCGAGAACAGTTCCATTTTGTCGGTTTTCACGACTTTCAATCGTGCGCCAATGTTGAAGGTGGCCGGATGTAACGTAGGCACTCTAGAGCGAGAAAACGCGCTTTCAGAGATAGAAAATCTGTTGGAATAAAACCACCCAATTACAGCTATGTAAGTTTTGGTTTTCAATTGAAAAAACAACAACAGCAACAACGAAATAAGAGGAATTTCGATGAAACTTTCCAGTCTTATAGAGGCACCGTTGCCGCTGCTTCTGGTTCAGCCTCGCTTTATTGTGACATCAGTGACGTCGCACTGATGACAATTCTGTCCGGAACCTCTGCATTCGTCTTGTGCCGAGGTTGAAAGTCGCCGAATGTACCGTCGGTCTGCATGAGCGAGAAAACGCGTATTCGCACTAAAAATATATCAGAAGAAAACACACTTTTACAGCTAGGATGCGCGCTTTTTCGTTTCAATTATAATAAAATATTGAGGCATTTCGATGAAACTTTTCAGTCTTATAGAGGCCCTTGGACCGCTGCTTCCGGTGAAGTCTTTCTTTTATGGAGACGTGTTGAAATCATTTTGCATTCTCAATCATATCCCTTCGTAACAGTTTTCGTATGAAAACGGAACAAGATATCTAAAACATGTTTAGTTTTCAGATATTTTATAGTCTTGATCAAAGTTCAGGGTCAGATAAGACTTCAAGAACTGTACCAGAGATATAAGTAACAAATCGTACACACAAAATCGCCAACAATAACGAATATAAAGCTGTGCTATTCTAGAATGATCCGAATTAAAGTATCTGAAATATGACCTCTGAATAAGGTATTGGGCGTAAAGTTAGTTCCTTATTCGGGAGCCTGTATTTTGGACGATAACTTTAGGATATGTTATATTTTAGATGGTGTGTTGGTTATTTTAGCTTGAATATGTTATATTGACGTTTTCTTTATGATTTCTTTGTTTACTCTATGTGACGATACACGCTGAAAACAAGTATTATAAAGACGATAATAAGGAAATGGTATTGCCCTAGTCAAACATAAATTGAAAGCAACCATGTAACATAAAATGTCGATAAAAATCATTGTTTATGTAGGTTCGAAGTTAAAAATATTTAATGCAATATGTTTCTATCTAGTATTATTTAATAATAACCCAGTTCCTTATTCAGTGCCTTATTCATTATTCAAATCGAATAAGGAACTGGCTTTTTCATTCTAAACAAACTATTAAAATGAACCAAAGAGACAAATACATCAATGAAAGTCATTGTAAATTTAGGCTGGGTATCAAAAACATTAATTGCAGTACATCTCTATTATGTTTCATTTAATCATAACCTAGTTCCTTATTTGGATTGAAAAATTAATAGGAAATTGGTTTCTTATTCCTTATTCAAATCGAATAAGGAACTGGCATTTTTATACTTAACAAACTATTAAAATGAACCAAGGAGACCAATTAATCAATGACAATCATTGTTAATATAGGTTGGGAATCAAAAACATTAATTACAGTACATCTCTACTTTAAATGTAACATTAAAAAAAAATTCGTTCTTTATTCCTTATTCAAATCGAATAAGGAAATGGCATTTTCATACTTAACAAACTATTAAAATGAACCAAAGAGACATGAAAACACTTATTATGAAGACCATAATAAGGAAATGGTATTGCCTTACTCAAATAAAAATGAACATTAAACAAAGAACACTAAATGTCAACGAAAATCATGTAATGTGTAGTTTCGTAGTTAAAAATATGAATTACATGTACAATATATTTCTACTTAGTTTTATTAAATAATAACAAAGTTCCTTATTCAGTGTGAATAAGGAATAAGGAACCAGTTCCTTATTCCTTTTTCAATCCGAATAAGGAACTATGCTATCATTTAATGAAACTTAATAGAGATGTGCTGCAATTCATGTTTTTTTAAACCCAACCGACATATACAATGATTTTCATTGATTTATTGGTCTCTTTGGTGCATTTTAAGATTTATTAAGTATGAAAATGCCATTTCCTTATTCCAATTGAATAAGGAATAAGGAACCAGTTCCTTATTTTTTATTCAAACTGAATAAGGAACTGGATTATCAGCACGTAAAACTTAGTAGAAATATATTGCAATTAGTATTTTACATGTACAACCAATATTTAAATAATATGTTCATTTATATCTGGTTAACTTTGGATCAATTTCATTGATATTTAAGTAAGAAAATGCCCGTTCCTTATTCGGCTTGAATAAGGAATAAAGAACCAGTTCCTTTTTCCTTATTTAGCCGCGAAAAAGGAACTGGATTATAAATAAAAACAAACATGTTTAAATGTACAATATTTCACTTTTATATTACATACATGTAAAATAACAGTAAATGCTTTAGGTTTTGTTGATGTGAAATTGGTATTCGAATTAGAAAATATCGGTTCGATTTATACAAGAAATCATATTCAAGCGCGAAGAAGAAACACGAATACGTAACGTAATACATAAAGTAAATGTATTAGAATTATTTTGTTTTGATTTATATCTGAAATAATTGAATTATTTTTCTTTAAAACCCTATAACGAATATGTTACGCGTGAATAAGGAATAACGAACAGTTCCTTATTCCTAATTCGAATAAGGAACTAGGAAAAAGGAACCAACTTACTATCAAATAAATATAAGCGTAAACGATATAACCGCACTGTTAAAAAATGTTCACCCAATTATTTTGGTTCAATTAAACAGAAAACCAAAAATAACCATGTATTTGACATATAAGCAAATAACACCTTATCCACTTCTGTTCAACAAAACATGTCTTCATGCAAGAAATTAATACCACTTCCACAGAAATATTTATAAAATGCATAAAACACCATTTAAAAGCACATTGAAATTATGATACTTAGGCACTATAAAACGATTTCTACATTTTTTTTAAAACAATTTGAACACAGAGAGAAACTGAATACACTGCAGAAACATAGTTACCCGGAAAATGAAACTCCACAACTACACGACCATTATACATGTATAATTAACCTACAGTCGTAAAATAACAAACGTCTGGGGCCGACAATATAGTAAATGAACATATTAAATCATTTATCAATTCTATGTTTACCAAGTCAAATTGTTCAATAAAATATCCAACAGCGGAATAAAACCAGAAACTGGAAGATTGTTTTAGCAAGCTCTTGGCATGCAGTCTTAGAAATAGATTATTTAAATTTTGCGCTAAACGTAATCTACTCAACGAAAGCTGGCTTTTGCAAAAACTTCCGATAGTATTTTTATAGTCAAAACACTTAGTAATATAGCAAATGCAAAAAAAAACCAATAAAATTTACTGCTGCTTTGTGGACTTCAAACAAGCCTTCGACTCGATCTAGAATAAAGGCTCCCGAAAGAAACTGCAATTTGATATAATTAATTAGTACATATTCTAAATAAATTATCATTATGTATATTCATAATATCACAAGTAATAACAAGCCAATTGAAAACTGATTTCTTTGATTACCTTGTTGTAGTACGACAGGGCGAAAACTTAAGCCTTTTTTTTTAAATGATTATCTAAATGATCTGTGCAACTACCTTAATACACATGGAATACATTGACTGAATAAATAGATATATGTCCGAGGTCAAAAAGCAAACATAAAAATGTGTCTTCTTCTCTATGTGGACGACACTTAATATTTAGTGACAACCGTTCAGATCTACACAACACACATCATAATTTCAAAACAATCTCATAGAACTAAAAATTTAAAATACACGATGGGTCTACGTTTATTTAAAGAAGACCCAACTAATTTTACATTTAATTTGAAAAGACCATGCAAGGATAAATAAAGCACATGAATTAAACACCTAGATATTGTCCAGACAAACATCCTGGTCAGGTTTCATCATTATTGATCCAAAACACTGGCGTATGGACTGTTTTTGTTTTTGTAAGATTTGACCTGAGCACCTATATTTTGAGTTGACCCCCCTTACCAAACATCAAAATTTGCTTACAAAAATAAATATTATAACCAAGATTCATAAAATCTGAAACAAAATTGTGACCGCTAGAGTTTTTATAAGGATTTTGTATAATATAATGAAAATTTGAACAATCTAAGGGCAATAATTATGACATTAATTATGTGATTTTGCTCATTATTAAACTTGACGTGTGAAGTGTTTACGGACGGCGTGAGCTAAAAAGTGTGTTTCACCGATCTGAGCCATTTACCAACTTGTCCGAGTAATCAATAAAACCAGTGTTTTGACTAAGTTTCACGATGATTAGGCAAAAATGTGACTTCTTAAGTGTTTGATCACAAGGTTTCTCTCTAGGCACATAAGGAAAACTGCCCCACCCCCCCACCCCTGGCGGCCATGTTTTTTTACCGATCGGGACCATTTGCGAACTCATTTGAGATATATATATAAAACCAATCTTTTCACCAAGTTTCATGATGATTGGGCAAATAATGAGAGTTAGTTTAGTTTAGTTTAAACCTATTTATTTTAGCTCGATTGCATCGAAAGCCCTAGGCTTATATAGACGCTCTCGAGTCCGTTTCCTGGGCCTAGAATCAGTACTTGGTGTCTTTGGGGGAGATCTAAAGAACGCTCCCACGGCGGGGATCGAACCCGTGACCTCCCGGTCGCTAGGCGGACACCATATCCATTACACCACAGCGACCTGAATAATGAGAGTTCTAGAGTGTTAACAAGCTTCTTTACTATATAGATGTAAGAAAACTGCCCCCCCCCCGGCAGCCATGTTATTCAACTGACCGGAACCATTTTCGAACTCAACTCTTGTATCAACGAAACAAATGTTCTGACCAAATTTCATGACAATTGGGTCAAAAATGTGACATCTAGAGTTTTCACATGTTTTCACTAAATACATATAGAGAAAAATGCCCGCCCACTAGCGGCCATGATTTTTCACCGATCTGGACCATTTTTCAAATTCGTCCGAGATATCAATAAAACAAATGTTTTGACCAACTTTCATGATGATTGGGCAAAAATTGTGACTTCTTTAGTGTTTACAAGGTTTCTCTATAGCCAAAAAAGGAAAAATGCCCCGCCCACTGGCGGCCATGTTTTTCATCGGACCAAAATCACTTTTGAACTCAACCCACATATCATTAAGGCAAACATTTTGACCAAATTTCATGAAAATTGGGCCAAAAATCTGACTTCTAGAGTGTTCACATGTTTTCACTATATACATATAGAGAAAAATGCTCCGCCCACTGGCGGCCATGTTTTTTCACAGATTGGACCATTTTCGAACTCGTCCGAGATATCAATAAAACCAATGTTTTGACCAACTTTCATGATGATTGGGCAAAAATTGTGCCTTCTAGAGTGTTTACAAGGTTTCTATATAGCCAAAAAAGGAAAAATGCCCCGCCCACTGGCGGCCATGTTTTTCAACGGACCGGAACCACTTTTGAACTCAACCAACATATCATTGTGGCAAACATTTTGACACAGTTACATGAAGATTGGGCATGAAATGTGACTTCTACAGTGTTAACAAGGTTGTTTTTTTTTTACCTAGTGACCTTGTTTTTGACCCAGCATGACCCAGTTTCGAACTCGATCGAGATATCATTGGAACAAATCTTCTGGCCAAGTTTCATGAAAATCGGACAATAAAGGTGGCCTCTAGAGTGTTTACCAACAAATGTGAACGGACGACGGACAAAGACCGGTCACAAAAGCTCACCTGAGCAATCAGGTGAGCTAATATAACCAATCTTTTCACCAAGTTTCATGATTATTGGGCATTTTTTACTTTATAATTATAAGAAAACCGCCCCCGGCAGCCATGTTATTCAACTGAACGGAACCACTTTGAACACAACTCTCGTATCAAGGAAACAAATCTTCTGACCAAATTTCATAAAATTGGGCCAAAAATGTGACTTCTAGAGTGTTCACATGTTTTCACTAAATACATATAGAGAAAAATGCCCCGCCCACTGGCGGCCATGTTTTTTCACCGATCTGGACCATTTTCAAACTCTTCTGAGATATCAATAAAACCAATGTTTTGACCAACTTTCATGATGATTGGGCAAAAATTGTGACTTCTAGAGTGTTTACAAGGTTTCTCTATAGCCAAATAAGGAAAACTGCCCCGCCCACTAGCGGCCATATTTTTCAACGGACCAAAACCACTTTTGAACTCAACCAACATTATCATTGAGGCAAACATTTTGACCAAATTTCATGAAAATTGGGCCAAAAATGTGACTACTAGAGTGTTCACATGTTTTCACTATATGCATATAGAGAAAAATGCCCTGCCCACTGGCGGCCATGTTTTTTTCGGCGATCTGGACCATTTTTAAACTCGTCCGAGATATCAATAAAACCAATGTTTTGACCAACTTTCATGATGATTTTGGCAAAAATTGTGACTTCTAGAGTGTTAACAAGGTTTCTCTATAGCCAAACAGGGAAAACTTCCACTATATACATATAGAGAAAAATGCCCCACCCACTGGCGGCCATGTTGTTTCCCCGATCTGGACCATTTTTGAACTCGTCCGAGATATCAATAAAACAAATGTTTTGACCAACTTTCATGATGATTGTGCAAAAATTGTGACTTCTGGAGTGTTAACAAGGTTTCTCTATAGCCAAATAGGTAAAACTGCCCCGCCCACTGGCGGCCATGTTTTTCAACGGACCGGAACCACTTTTGAACTCAACCAACATATCATTAAGGCAAACATTTTGACAAAGTTACATGAAGATTGGGCATTAAATGTTACTTCTACAGTGTTTACAATGTTTTTCTTTTTTTGACCTAGTGACCTAGTTTTTGACCCGACACGACCCAGTTTCGAACTCGACCGAGATTTCATTGTAACAAAACTTCTGACCAAGTTTCATGAAGATCGGACAAGAAATGTGGCCTCTAGGGTGTTTACGAACAAATGTTAACGGACGGACGACGGACAAAGACCGGTCACAGAAGCTCACCTGAGCAATCAGGTGAGCTCAAAATGGAACACTTATATTGAAACTGTAAAATGAAAATAAGTGCTAAGACATATACTTCACAAAACCAGTTCATTTGTTAAAACCAAACAATGTATTGCCCGAACAAGCCACTTATTAAAGCTACGATTGCCTTTCTCCGAGAGATGAAATAGCTATCTTTACCGTATGGTTTTTAAAAAGACGTGGGTATTTTATTTTGCAGAAAACAACAACATAGAATCAATATTTCTTTAAGCCAATGAAAACTTGGGAAATGGAGAATACAGATGAAATAAAAGAGTGCAGCCCTACTTCCTAAAATATATTCCTTTTTGTATGGCAGGTTGAGTTTCAATCAGTTTTGCTATATTTCCTTAAATAATCGTTAAGTTTGCGATTAATTTTGCTACATTCTACTTTATTCAATAATCTTACTTTCACTTAAAAGCCAATGCAACCTAAAAATCAACGAATTTTTCGTACAATGTTGGGAAAAATCAAGTTAACACATAAAAAATCAATCCTTATCACAGGTGGTTAGCGTGTGGCTATAATATTAATTAGTGAAAACATCATTTTGAATGATAACTAATCAAATTATAACGAAAAATTAACTTTTCTGAAAAAAATCACTATCAAATATATATATATATAACAAGGTATGCAACTCAAAATCACCCCAAACGGGGTGCATCGCTTTGAACAGCCATATCTTCATCAATTGTGCAGCGATTTTTACGATCTCGGTCTTATTCAACGCAGAAATGAATATTCTTTCTGGAAATGTATATGTCTTGCAATATTTTTACAAATGCTGGGTCAACTTTTAAGAAAAATAACACGATACACAGCTCGCATGACCCAGTTGACAATGATCATTTTAGCTGAATGTGAGAACAAAATATGTTGTTGAGTTTCAAAGCATTGAACAAGAACATTATTATAAAGAAGAAGTTGGAGGGATATTGTTGATTTGATGAGAATAACATTTACTCTTTTTTTCGGATTTAATATTCTAAGTTTACATGCCATATTTTTGCTAACATGTTTTTTGACACTTAAGATATGGTTGAGGGCCATTTCAAGTTCGGTTGGACAAGCATATGAAAGGGACGCGTCATCTGGAAACAGACGAGCGATACTTTGAAGGTATTGTACAATATTGTGTTCACGAACAATTGAAAAATTCTAAGGACAGAGCCTTAAGAAACACCAACTATTCAAATTACTTCCGATCCAATTTAGTAAATCCCCGTTCATATAGCAAACAATGAAACTATAGAAACTCTGTCATGATAAAAAAATTGGTTTCATACACTCACTACTTGTTAAACAGAACACCATCTATAAATATAAAATGTATTAAATTTGGATTTCCGCATTAGAACGTTAAAATCAAAGAATTGGGGGGTAAAACCGGTACAAAGCACAATTACCCCCAGATTTAATCACAAACCAAACGCGCTCTCAAAAAATAGATCTACTGCTTACTGAATGATGGAAAAAATTAAGATATGTATGGAAAAACAATCAACTGCGTCTACATAGAACAAATCAAACTCTGTAGTATTTAATATAGCAAACAATAAAACTGCATAAACATTTTGTTTTATTTCAGTAAACCCTTGTGCCATTCCATCCATACCCTTTTCTATTTGATGAACTATATCAATTAATAGAGAAGCAGTTGACGAGTTGAGTGACCTTAAAAATAACCCACTTGGGTTGAATAAATTAAGTTGTTAACAAATAATTATTGTATAACTATTTACAAACACCGTTATCCGCAAGCTTGTACTCAAAAGCGAACTGGTCAGTAAGTAAATGGAAGGTTACGGCCTCCATTTTTAGCTCACCTGATTGCTCAGGTGAGCTTTTGTGACCGGTCTTTGTCTGTCGTATGTCCGTCCGTCCGTCCGTTAACATTTGCTCGTAAACACTCTAGAGGCCACATTTCTTGTCCCATCTTCATGAAACTTGGTCAGAAGCTTTGTCCCAATGAAATATCGGCCGAGTTCGAAACTGGGTTGTGCCGGGTCAAAAACTATGTCACTAGGTCAAAAAAAGAAAAACCTTGTAAACACTGTAGAAGTCACATTTCATGCCCAATCTTCATGTTACTTTGTCAAAATTGTTGTCTTAATGATATGTTGGTTGAGTTCAAAAGTGGTTCCGATCCGTTGAAAAACATGGCCGCCAGTGGGCGGGGCAGTTTTCCTTATTTGGCTATAGAGAAACATTGTAAACACTCTAGAAGTCACAATGTTTGCCCAATCATCATGAAAGTTGGTCAAAACATTGGTTCAATTGATGTCTCGGACGAGTTCGAAAATGGTCGAGATCGGTAAAAAAACATGACCGCAAGTGGGCGGGGCATTTTTCTCTATATGTATTTAGTGGCAGTTTTCCCTATTTGGCTTTAGAGAAACCTTGTTAACACTCTAGAAGTCACAATTTTTGCCCAATCATCATGAAAGTTGGTCAAAACATTGGTTTTATTGATATCTTAGACGAGTTTGCTAATGCTCGGGATCGATGAAAAAACATGGCCGCCAGTGGGCGGGGCATTTTCTATATATGTATATAGTGAAAACATGTGAACACAGTAGAAGACACATTTTTCATGAAATTTGCTCAGAACATTTGTTTCCTTGATACGAGAGTTGAGTTAAAAAATGGTTCCGGTCAGTTGAATAACATGGCTGCTGGGAGGGGGGGGGGGCAGTTTTCTCATTATGCCCCCCCCCCCTTTCGAAGAAGAGGGGGTATATTGTTTTGCTCATGTCGGTCCTTCCGTCCACCAGATGGTTTCCGGATAATAACTCAAGAGCGCTTATGCCAAGGATCATGACTCGCAGATGACCCCAATTTATTTTCAGGTCACTAGGTCAAAGGTCAAGGTCACGAAGACCCGAAATAGTTAAATGGTTTCCAGATGATAACTCAAGAACGCTTATGCCTAGGATCATGAAACTTCATTGGTACATTGATCATAACTCGTAGATGTCCCCTATTGATTTTCAGGTCACTAAATTAAAGGTCAAGGTCACAATGACCCGAAATAGTAAAATGGTTTCCGGATGATAACTCAAGAATGCTTAGGCCTAGGATCATGAAACTTCATTGGTACATTGATCATAACTCGTAGATGACCCCTATTGATTTTCAGGTCACTAGATCAAAGGTCAAGGTCACGGTGACCCAAAATAGTAAAATAGTTTCCAGATGATAACTCAAGAACGCTTATGCCTAGGATCATGAAACGTCATAGGTACATTGATCATGACTCGAAGATGACCCCTATTGATTTTCAGGTCACTAGTTCAAAGGTCAAGGTCACGGTGACCTGAAATAGTAAAATGGTTTCTGGATGATAACTCAAGAAGGCTTATGCCTAGGATCATGAAACTTCATTGGTACAATGATGATGACTCGCAGATGACCCCTATTGATTTTAAGGTCACTAGGTCCAAGGTCAAGGTCACGGTGACCTGAAATAGTAAAATGGTTTCTGGATGATAACTCAAGAATGCTTATGCATATGTTCTAAAACTTCAAAGCTATATTGATCATGACTCGCAGATGACCCCTTTTGATTATCAGGTCACTAGGTCAAAGGTCAAGGTCACAGTGCCGAAAAACGTATTCACACAATGGCTGTCAAGGTCACGGTGACTCAACTTAGAAAAATGGTTTCCGGATGATAACTCAAGAATGCTTACGCCTAGGATAATGAAACTTCATAGGTACATTGATCATGACTTGCATATGAAATAATGATATAACTTGACCAGGATGTTTGTCAGGACATAATCTAGGTCAAGTTTGACATTTGGTAAAGATTGAATGAACCGACTCCTCTCAGGTGAGCGAACTAGGGCCAACTTGGCCCTCTTGTTAAATGAGGGCATCACAACAGCAAACGTCTGTGAGTGTAAATTCTTCTAACGATTTTTGAATGAAATACACAAGGTCATGGCAATTACTGTGAAATCATTTATTTTCGCCAGCACGAAATTTCGTCATTTTTATAAAAATGACGTTTTCGTCAGCACTTAAATTCGCCAATTCCTGACTAATTGAGATGAAATTTCTTAATGCGAGAGTATACTATTTTTATATGTGTTTAATTGTAATATATTGATAAAAATATGTTACAATAACACAGAATAGGCAAGAAAAATTATACATTGAAGACGAATTTCATAAAATGCAGCAAAGACAAATTAGCGCCCCGAGCCAAATGTGACGAAGATATTTGATGACTTACGATGTCTTCTCATACAGCTTTGTTTGTTGATAAACATTTGATTGCAATTAATTCTTGTCCGTTCGAGTCATTGAGTCTCGCGGTGTATTTATCGACTTCATACGTTTTATTGTAGGACAATCTAGTTATGTTTTGCTCAATTTATGACCGCAATATCACGCGGGTGCGCATACACAGTCAAATGGTTGAGCCCCTTAGAAGTAGTAAACCTACTACACCACAGTGTCTATAAAAGAAATGGTGCTGATATTGAGCATGGTGGCAGTCGTGCTGCTGCTTATTAGCATGCTTATCATGAGAGTGTCTGTTTTATTTCAAAGCATAATTATTGGACAATAAAATACGACCGAGTTGTGCCGAACGTCTTTAATTGGCCCGCTGCTCATGCAATGGCCGACGGCCATTATTCGGCTATGTCCAACGTCCGACCCAGCTCTGTCGTATGTTATCATATCGTATCTCGTCTCGTATGACGTAATGTCTGTGACGAAACACGCCAGTATAAACTACACTTTCTGGATTTTGGGGGACAAAATTGCGGACGTTGTTGTTGTTTTTTCTTTCTTGTACAGTAAAATAAAAAAAGATGATATCAAACGAATCCAAAACATATTCTGTATTAAAAGGAATAAAATAATTTGCTCCGACGATTCATTCGATTTCGTAAATCGTTTATAGGTATCTTGTCAGAATGGTTAGAATTCGGGATAAACGTTAATTTTTTTTAGATAAATGCATGGAAGAACAGAAGACGGAAGTGTAATTGCCATATGCATCGGATTAAAATTGACATTAAGGTAAGCGTGTCGTTAATTAATTTTTGTTTGATGACTCTCTTTTAATCTTATATATTGTCGTCAATCTTATCTACAGTTAAAGATGTACTTTTATTAAACGCATTGTGCGTTATGTTTAATTATTTTGTAGCTTTGTTTCGTTGATATGTGGCTTCATTTTATATATCATATTTTGCTAAGACTGATTGTGGGTGCCATTGTGTTCAGTTTAAGTCTAACAATCAGGGTTTTTTTCAGACTTGAAAAATCGGCCCGAAACCGATATTATTATATTGGCCCGGCGGATACGAATATTAACGACCCACTTATTACGTTCATGTGTGAATATTTAAAGAAGATGTAATATGTTGATTGGCCTTGTCAGAACTAAGTTGCATGAGTTGTGCGTTATTGACCAATACAACTATGATTTTGACTTAAACTGATGTTCACTTTGGGACAAGTTGAGAAAATGTATATGGTGGTCCAGTGACCACTTTTCTTGTTGCTGCAATATATGTTATATGATGACATGAAATGTTTGGGAAAGCAAATAAACTTCGCGACGCACAGTCAGTATCATGAAACTTGTTTGCTGATGTTTTTTAAGCTAAATTATGAGAACATCTTTAACTTTACAGATATCAATGAAACTGCTTTAAGTCCTGAACAGATGTTTTATTTAGATTTGTAAGAAATATTGACTTTTGATGTTCAAACAATCTGTCTCGTTTAAAAAGTAAAATATTTGTTTCGTAAAATGTACAACACAGACCGATGAACATTTTTGCGTGCGCGACAAATAAGTCATAGCTTTAAAATGTTAATCAATGAAATGTACATCATGTACACGCATGCGCACGAGCATCATAGGTCATTGGGTGGAATGCCAAGGTTCAATGCTAGACATTCTGAACATGACTTTATCCAGGGTGCAGGATCACGTGACTTTGTTGGGCTTCCAATTAAACGTTAATGAATGTAAAAACGCCGGTAAGTGCTGTTTTTACAAATAACTTTTTATCCCCCGCCAGAGGCGGAGGGATATTGTTTTGGCGTTGTCCGTCCGTCCGTCCGGCTGTCCGTCCGTCCGTCCGTCCGGCACTTTTGTGTCCGGAGCCATATCTTGGAAGTTCTTTGGTGGATTTCATTTAAACTTGGTATGAGTATATATATGCATAAGAGGATGATGCACGCCAAATGGCATTGTACACCATCTGTTAAAAACAGACTTATGGCCCTTTGTATCTTGAAAAAAATGCTTTTTAGTGTCCGGAGCCATATCTTGGAAGTTCTTTGGCGGATTTCATTGAAACTTGGTATGAGTATATATATGCATAAGAGGATGATGCACGCCAAATGGCATTGTACACCATCTGTTAAAAACAGACTTATGGCCCTTTGTATCTTGAAAAAATGCTTTTTACTATAGGCACTTTTGTGTCCGGAGCCATATCTTGGAAGTGCTTTGGCGGATTTCATTTAAACTTGGTATGAGTATATATATGCATAAGAGGATGATGCACGCCAAATGGCATTGTACACCATCTGTTAAAAACAGACTTATGGCCCTTTGTATCTTGAAAAATGCTTTTTACTATAAGCATTTTTGTGTCCGGAGCCATATCTTGGAAGCGCTTTGGCGGATTTCTTTGAAACTTGGTATGAATATATTCCCGCGCCAGAGGCGGAGGGATATTGTTTTGGCGTTGTCCGTCCGTCCTTTGTCTTAGTTTTGTGTTATTGTCCTCCGTCCGTCCATCTATCATTATGTTCATCCGTCCAATTTGCACCCATTCTCAAACAAAGCATATGCTGCGGGGGATACATTGGGCCTTTAAAGGGGCCTTTTCACAGATTTTGGCATTTTTTAACATATTCATTAAATGCTTTATATCGATAAATGTAAACATTGGATCGTAAAAGCTCCAGTAAAAAATCAAGAATAAAATTAAAAAAAGGAAAAGAACATTGCCCGGACCAGGTTTCGAACCAGTGACCCCTGGAGTCCTGCCAGAGTCCTGAAGTAAAAACGCTTTAGCCTACTGAGCTATTCCGCCGAGTACACATGCCGAATGTATTTTATACGTTATATAAGCAATCTTCGTAGTTTCACAAAATTTAACGACAAAAACAGAACTCTCCAAATTATTCAATTGTTTCGCGTTGCAACGCTTTATAATTTTTAGGTTTTAAAATCGTCAAAAGATGCATATAATGGCTCTATTAGACCATGGTAAATGTTCAGTATTACTGTTTCCTCACAAATATCATAACTAAAACGAAAATTTGCGAATCTGAAACAACTTATTTCAATTTTGTCAATTTACCAAAGCGTGAAAAGGTCCCCTCTTGTTAAAACAAGTTTTCTTAAGAATTTCAACTAGTGCATAAAATACAAATTTGTTTGCTGCTTATGGCAATGTGAAAAACATCAAAATTACTTTATTTAATAGGCCCGTATTCTTTTTAAAAAAAAATCCATGTGTATGCACGATTATGCCTCACGCAACGTGAAATTTTGTCACCGATTTCAGACGTATTCAAGGATGTATTCTTATACCTTAATATATTGTCACAAACTGCAAGAACATCTGTCATTTATGCACTATAGAGTTTTTCAAATGTATTTAAATAACTTGAGATATGTGCAAAAATTAAGTTCTAAACGGTGTGTTTACATTCTGTCCAGCCCGCATTGTGTTCACACCGACAATAACGTAGTGACGTCACCACCTATGTATAGAATGGTCCAGCCCGTTCGTAAATCCTGGAAACCTCCGTTGATTCTGCACCCTGTATCTTCAACGAACGGATTTTCAAATAATCTGGAAGAAAATACAAACCTGGTATAGCATTATGCTATGCATTAGAACCGCTGAGATCAGCATGCAATAACTCTGAAGTCATCATTATAAACATGTAAATAACACCATTACAATAGGTTTGTTGTATCAATAATGATCTATGTATATTATTAAAAGAGTTTTGATAACAAAACAATGAAAAATATGGGGATGATTAAAGTGCACACATTCTTATAAAATACCATGACTCTATACCTTTATTTTTTTTAGTAATTCGTTCTTAACCGCAGAAAGCGGTGACAGTTTGAATTTGTGACCAGTACGTGTGATTTTAACATATTAGGAAACTTTACTTGTTCTAAAAACCAATCGGGACATTTTTCCTACATTATTTAAGTTATTGCAACATGAAGTTTATCAAGAACATAGTCTTGTTTAGTAAGTCGCGCACGATTTCTCTGGTCGTTCAAGTGCAATCACTCCTATTTTAGACATTTACGTAAGATCTGAGAGTCATATATCAGTTGATGTAAACATGAGTGTCAGCATGGTACGATGCGGACACCTTAGTTCAGACCAACTTCATTAGTTTTGTTCTTTGGAAAAATAAGTTGAGCTAAATCGTGTAATTAACTCTCGATAATGCCGATTCTAATTTGAACAGTTAGTGTTATACTGATACAGTTCGTATTTTATAAATAATATTTTATGCACGCATAATTTTATGTCATTGTAAACCTCAATTATCAATTTTGGTTACGATAATACTTGTTTTTCACCTTATAATTATAATAGCTTGTGTTTCACCCAAATATTATTCTTTTATTTTCCAATCCAATTAAGGTAAAGGGTCACGTGAGATCTTTTGTCCAATCAAAATCGATCTTGGACATTTTATTCAGATTTTAATTATGTGGCTTTAAACAATTTATTGTGGTTTAAATTAGCACCCATCCCAAACGCTTCTCCGCCATAGGGTTAATCAATTTAGGTTTCTCTGACTCGAGAGCGTTTCAATAAGTCTGAGGCTTTCGATGCAATCGATCTACAATAAATAGGTTTAAACTAATTTAGGTTTTGTACGTGGTGTTTAATAGCATTTTCATATTATTTCATTGTAATAACGCATCTTAGGTTTTGTATATCTTTGAAGTACCTGTTTTATATACCTGTTTTGCATACCTCTTTTTGACACATGTTTCAGCCTCGGGGAGATGATCGTTGGCGGCTGCCATTCTTGTGATATA
Source organism: Dreissena polymorpha (assembly GCF_020536995.1). Lineage (NCBI taxonomy): Eukaryota > Metazoa > Mollusca > Bivalvia > Myida > Dreissenidae > Dreissena > Dreissena polymorpha. The sequence goes on along the minus strand of NC_068358.1, from coordinate 58,962,957 downwards.
GTTTAGTATGTAGTCAATTTAGTATTAAGTAAATTGTCTTTTTCGCAGGTGGTTTAATTTTTTTAATGAACCATGCTCATATTTACGGTAAATTTTCTACAGATTCTACATTTTTTAATAAATGCCCTTTTAAAGAAAAATATTGTGTTTTTCTTTCAAACACGACATACAAGTCCGTCCGGTAAATGGCCTGTTCATCAACAAAATTATACATATAGGAAGATGGATGAGCTGTGTAGTCGCACGTGTTCGAACGTGTTCCGGTTTAAGATGGCTAGCATTTCTGTGACACTTATTTTATTTTTCATAATGACTGCATAGAAAATACTGACAGAAGACAATTGAAACTTCAAGAATTTACGAAATGTGAGTTTACGGGACGCCATACAGTAGAGCAGTACTCCAGATGTGTGCTTACATAAATCTTGTAGGGTGCTCCTTTGGTCCTTTGAATAAATAGAAGACAACAACGGTATTTACTGCATTGGCAGTAACATTTTCGATATGATTACTTCTACTTAGTCAAAACTAAAAAACTAACGTTGGTTTCCTTATTTGGCATGAATTGTATTTACCGGTACGTCATAATCCGGTTTTCTGACATGACCTAATATGTAAATACGCAGCATTCTAAAACATCAATCGAATAAAAATGTGCTGTCAATTTTATACATGATGAAGATTGTATACATCGTGTTTTTATAGTTTTTATATTAGTATAAATACCTGAATTTCATGTATTTTAAAGACATTACTCTGTTTGAGACCTTTGTGGTATTATTGTTCATTAAAGTCTGTATAGCATCGTTAACCCTATAGTGTTTTTCCCAGGAGGACAAAGGGGCATGCCGCATTACTTTCAAAAAGGGCATTTTAGCGCGCAGTTTAGGCAAAAAAGGGCAAAAACGTTCCCTGAATACCTGAATTACGGGGAAACATGTAATCGCATCAGAAGCAGTTGTGGAAAAAATAACATATAAACAAGCACATTTAATGGTAATAGATGTATTTAACTTACTATGATTTATATAAATATATTTACCTTGCAATGTACATTTAAGTTCCATGCTGTTTCAATAAACTGTACATCACGACAAACATAATAAAGCAATATATGCATATGAATCTGATTATACACAGATCCACTAACATATAAATGAAACCATGTTTGTCTTATCCCATTTTCTAACAATAATCTCTACAGATGTTTAAAATAACATTGCGAGTAAATTGATCGCTAACAATATGCAAACACTCGTTTCCGTGACATTCATACACCGAGTTGATTACAAATAAATAAATAATGTTGTTGCTATTTAAAACATTTTTATTCATCATTGATTATCACAGACATTTCATTAATTTCTTCTTAATGTATAAACCCTTGATCGTTAATTCGATCGTTTACGACGTTATTTGCCATTTTTGCCGAGTCACAATTTAATTCTGTATAGTCCGCCATGTTGATAAAGTGTCAAATGATGTTAGCGACAGGTGCGCATAGCAACGTTAAATCGTATACGCGATTCGCATTTTGTTAAATTGGTATACGTCTCAGTAATTATTTCAATAATTAGATCTAATTATCTTAAAGACGAATACGATAAAGAATAAATTTGTTTGTGAATTTAAATGTAATTATGCGTAAAAATATATGTTTTGATATAACTGAATAAAGCATGCAAAGCACAATTGCCACGAGAATTACATCGAGTTTGTCATCAAAAATCTCCGAAGTAATGATTATATCGTGGAGGAGTACACATATAGCTGTCCATATATGGTCTTCATGTATCCGTTCGCATGAAGTACGCGTATCATTAATTCTTTTTAGGGACATTTTCACACACTTTGGCATGTATTGAAGTTTGTCCTTAAATGCTTTAAATTGATAAATGTAAACATTGGAACTAAATACTAGTAGCTCCATGCAATTTTTTTTTATATATTTGAAGAAAGAAAAATCGTAATCTACAACAAGGCTCGAACCACTGACCCTTGGAGTAAAAGTTGAGCACTTAAGCCACTCGGCCATCGGTGCTCATACAATTAAGGTATTGTGTATTTCATACATAAATTTATATTTTATGTAAGCAATCTTCGTAATGTCACAAAATATAGCATTACAACAACACTCTTCAAATTATTAAATCGTTTCGCGTTTTGAAACGCTTTTTAATTTTCAGGTTTTTAAATCGCCAAAAGATGCCTATAATGGATATTTCAGAGCACGGTAAATGTTTAGTATTACTGTTTTCTTGCACTTATCATAACGGCAACAAAAATTTGCAAATTTGAAACTTGTTTTTTAATGTTGTTTATTTATCAAAACGTGAAAAGGTCCCTTTAAAAAAACATGCATTAAAGAGAAAACAAACATAGAATGTGTCATTGACAAGTGTTCGTTCGTACTCTTCAGACAATATCGCCTGTGAGAAAATTGCCAGATGCGATTTCAAACGTTACTGTATTATGTCATGTTAAGAGAGAAATGGTGTCCTTTATAAAATGGTACCGCTGTTTTTGATATATAAAGGAGAACTTTTCCAATCCAAATGTTATCGCGCATTATTAGCTCACCTGAGCGATAGCTCGAGGTGAGCTATTGTGATCACTCAGCGTCCGGCGTCCGTCCGTCCGTCCGTCCGTATACAAATTTGTAAACATCTTCTTCTACTAAACCATTGAGCCAATTTCAACTAAATTTCATGTGGAGCATCCCTAGGTCATGGGACAAAAGAATTGTTAAAAAAAATTTGATCACATAACCAAGATGGCCGCCATGACCATATATGGTAAAAACCTTAAAAAATCTTCTTGTCAGAAACCGCTCATCAGATTTTCAAAAAATTTCACAGGGATGACCTTTGAGGGCTCCCCTGAAAAAGTTGTTAAAAGAAATTTGATTCGTCAAAAAACATGGCCGCAGGAGCTCGTAGAACTTTGCATGTTTATTCGTTTTTGCCTATTTTGTGAAAACTTTCAAAAATCTTCCACATTTTTTGTCCGATCCTTTCCAAATTTGCACAGTGTCTTTATATTAATGAGGACACAAACCCTACAAAAAATGAGCATTATTGGTCCATGAAGTACAGAATTACCTCCCCTTGAATTGAGAAAATGGTGTTTATGCAATAAAGTCCAAATTTTTCATCCAATTCTTTCCAAACTTGTAAGGATTTAGCATGGTTCAAACAAGGGAAACAACTACGGTTTATGCATGTTCTTTTTATTACAGATTTGCCTCCATTTAATTCATTCAAAATCTCATTTTACAGCAGAGATTCCAAATCTGACCTGTAAATGAGCCCCATATTTACTGCTGGTGCTATGTTACCTTTTCCCATTTGATCATTCTTAAGTATTGGTCTTGTAATGCTGCTACTGCTACTGCTACTGCTACTACTACTACTACTACTACTACTACTACTACAACTACTTCTACTACTACTACTACTACTACTTCTACTACTACTACCACTACTACTACTACTACTACTACTACTACTACTTCTACTACTACTACGACTACCTACTACTACTACTACTACTAGCACTACTACCACCACCACCACCACCACCACCACCACCACCACCACGTCTACTATTACGACGGCGACGGACGACGGCCCTAGGACGACGACCGACTGGGGACCACGAGCGGTGACGACGACGACGACGACGACGACAAACCACGACCACGACGACGCACGATACGACTACTACTACTCGACTTCTACTCTACTATACTACTACTTACTGACTACTACGGTACTACTACTACTACTACTAACTACTACGACTACTCTACACTACTACGACTACTACTACTACAACTACTATTAATACCTACTACTACTACTACTACTACTACGACTACTACGGACTACTACTACTACTACTACTACTACTACTACTACTACACCACCACCACCACCACCACCATTCACAGGGACAAAAAACGTATTCACCACAATGGCTGCTACTACAACTTATAGCCCATATAGGGGGGCATGCATGTTTTACAAACAGCCCTTGTTTCTATGGGATTTTAACCACAACTGTTCATGTTTATCTCCGACACATATTTTTAGGTCACCTGTCATGAAGTGACACAGTGAGCTTATGTGATCGTGTGATGTCCGGCGTCCGTTTTGCGTGCCTGCGTGTGTCCGTGCGTCCGTCCGTCAACAATTTGTTTGTGTAGACAGTAGAGGTCACAGTTTGCATCCAATCTTGATGAAATTTGGTCAAAATGTTTATCTTGATGAAATCCGGTTTGGGATTGTATTTGGGTCATCTGGGGTCAAAAACAAGGTCACTAGGTCAAATAATAGAACAACCTTCTGTAGACAATAGAGGTCACAGTTTTCATCCAATCTTTATGAAATTTGGTCAGAATGTTTATCTTGATGAAATCTGGGTTGGGATTTTATTTGGGTCATCTGGGGTCAAAAACTAGGTCACTAGGTCAAATAATAGAAAAACCTTGTGTAGACATTAGAGATCACAGTTTTCATCCAACCTTTATGAAATTTGGTCAGAATTCCTGATGAAATCTGGGTGGGATTGTATTTGGGTCATCTGGGGTAAAAATCTAGGTCAAATAAATAGAAAAACCTTGTGTTGACAATAGAGGTCACAGTTTTCATCCAATATTTATTAACTGTGGTCAGAATGTTTATCTTGATGAAATCTGGATTGGGATTGTATTTGGGTCATCTAGAGTCAGGAACTAGGTCACTAGGTCAAATCATAGAAAAACATTGTGTAGACAATAGAGGTCATAGTTTTCATCTGATCTTAATGAGTCAGGTGAGCGATTCAGGGCCATCATGGCCCTCTTGTTTTTTATTAGGAATTAGTTTGTTCCGTTTATTTTATAAGTGTATTGAACTAAAGTTTGGATGGATGCAAATCCATTATTTTTTCCATTTGTTATTGACTTTATATCAGCAAGAAACCTCTCTACATGTTTTATATTATAAACGTTACATTCGTACAAGTTAATGTTAGAAATGTTAACCATGGACAGCTAAGCAAGACAATTTTCGATCCCCATAAACAAACGTGTATGCTTCGCTGTTGTTTTGTCCGACATGTTACATGATAATTACCATATTATGTTAATTGTTGAGTTTAAACAAGACATGTTTATACTAGTAAAAAGTGATATAATGGTGTTTGCTAAATATTTGTTTTAGAGTAACACTGGAAATGGTGTTGGAAACGGAGCTATTGCCAGTGACGCCACCCACACAAGGGCAGCAAACATTTATGCTTTGACCACTATTAAAACGAACTAATCCAAACAACATGTAATTGTAAGATTGAAGTTCTTTAAAGTATCTTTCTGTCTTTTCTTGAGTTGTGGTCGTATAACGTAATTTTAATTTCGTTAAATTATTGTGTTGTTTCAAGCACCTTTATTTTGGACTGGCAAATGTACAAATGCTTCCGGGAACGGGGATTGAACCCGGGTCACCCACTTGAGAAGCGCTTGAACCAACCACTGCGCTAACCGGACAGGTTATGTTTATTTGTATATATGTATATATGTATTATGTATTTATTTTTATATAACATATTATTTATTTTTAACGTTTATTGCCATTTGATCTACTTAAACCTCCAAACACGGCCGTTAATCACGGGCGCCACCTCTTTTTGTGATGTATTAATAAATTAGCCAATGCTACTTCCGAGGTGGCGCTACCGACTGGATGTTTTGAAATATCACGGATAATTCTTCAGAGTGAGTATGTTTTATATGTTGTTGTTGTTGTTGCTTTTTTAAAATATATTTCGCATTATTTAAAAAATTCAGCGAAGATTTATTCATCCACAGATGTACAGAAACATTCAATCACAACCCATATGGAAACGATGGGACCTTAATAAGTTGTGGCATGGTGAATTTTTTGAAAGCAAAACGATGTTTTTGCCTGAACGAGCAAGTTTCCCCCACCCCACCCGATTAATTTGCCAACGACATCAAACGATTGCGTTCAAGAAATACTAGCTGCTGCATGCACAAACACACTGGCTTCTTGCAGATCTAATATATAATTGTGTATGTTTACAAGAGAGATGGAGCCAATTTTGTTCCTTTTTATATTTATTTTTATTTTTTAACGTAAATACGTTAACCCAAATCTATGCAGAACATATACACATTAAAAAAACAAGATGTAAATATTTAAATATATAAGTAGCAAACTCAATTAAGAAGTAATCAACCTGAATAAACATATCGTACGATATAAACCCGAAATATGTCATACTCAATAAATTGAACATAAATCCTCAACCTTCTAAAAATATTTCTCCTACAACAAATGTGTTTATACAGTACGTTAATTCACGAAATAATTAAAAGATGCTATTTCTGCTCGAAACAGTGTGTTTTTTTCCCAAAACGCAAATGCTTAATTCATTAAAAGGCAATTGTCAGCGAATCTTAGTTAGGCTAAAATTTGTCGTTTGTATGGTCGGGGCAAAAATTAAATAGCTGAAAACGTAAACTTTCGCCACCTCCACATTCTTGGCGTTGGCCACATCTCTTTTGGAAGAATGCAAAATTATCTATTAGATCGCCTAGAAGCCAATGCTTTTGTGCATGCAACATCTTGTACATGTTCAAGCAATGTTGTGATGTCGTTAGCGATTTCATCTGGTAAAAAATTTGCTCGTCACACAGGTAAAATACATTTTCTTTTAAAAACTTTACAATAAACAACTTATAAAGGTCATAACGTTTCCCAATGGGTTGTTATGATATGTTGTTGTACATTTGTGGATGAATAAAACTTCGCTGAATCGCACTTCATTGCCCGATTTATTTTTTAAATCATGCGAATTCTTCTTTTTTTCAAACATATAAAACCCATTCACCCTGTAGAAGTATCCTTGAAATTTCTAAACATCCAGTCCTTAGCGCAACCTCGGACATAGCATTGTCTCATTTATTAATGAATCACAAAAAGAGGTGGCGCCCGTGATTTACGACAGTGCCAATATCGTACAATATCAATATAATAATTTACATTGTGAGATTGGAAATTCGGTGTTCCTGCCACATGTTATATGCCACGACCGTTCACACATGTTTTCGGTTTTGCCCTCAAAATGACAATCGCAAGTTCATAAAGTTTGCATCTAAGTGACATTCAGACGAAATTTCAACATATGGCGGCTATATAGAAATTTTTTTATCTGATTTTTTTTACAAAACCAGTAGAAACCTGTGTGTCGTTCATTCAATATGAAGTTTAACTATTTTAAATACACAATTATATTTATCCAATAAGAACAAATTCTTTATAGCATAAATAGTACTTGTTGTCTGCATGTATTCAAATATTATTAGGCTTTAAGTCTACCGGTATTCTTTATTCTTAACCCATTTATGCCTAGTGGACTCACCCATCCTTCTAAATTGGATCAATTTATTTCCAAAAGTATGGATGTCTAGTATATTTATTTCTATATTTAGAATATTTCTTACAGAAATTCCTTAAAGCAAACAGCGCAGACCCTGATGTCTCATCTGCGTCTACGCTGTTTGCCAAGGCCCTGATGTCTCATCTGGGTCTACGCTGTTTGCCAAGGCCTTTTTCTAAACGCTAATGCATAAATGGGTTAAATTAATTATAAGAACTGATTGGTGAATGCGGGATCCGGTCTGGAATTAAATATTTTGATTCAAGGCATTTATCAAACCATGATCAGCACAGGAGCTAGCGATGTTTTATAGCACAATGTGTTGTACAATGCTAGATATATAATGAACTAAACGCATCGACGCTCCAATATGTAATGCCTATTGACTCGTTTTCAAAAGTTTACAGTTTTTCATATATTCATACATGGATGAATCTTTTAGGAAATCCGAATGCTTACCACTATTGCTTTTACATAATGGTTAACATACATAACGTATTTAATGTGAACAAGTCTTCTGGCAAAATTCCGTCTTATATAACAAATCGGCCAGTGTAGACCCAGACCAGCCTGTCAGCCTGCGCACTCACGCAGTCTGGTCAGAAACTAAGGAGTCTGCTAATGAGACCAAGATACAATGAGTGACATTATAGCGGACAGCGTTGCTCCTAACCATACTGCGCCTTTCACAGGCTGGTGTGGAGCTACACAGGTCGCATATTGCATAAGACCCAATTTCGTATGACGCTGGTAATAATATTGTGAAGAAACAATACAAAATAGGCAGCACAATACTTTTATTCAAGAAATATCGATTTGATGCAACCTTATATTCTTAATGATAGTTTTTATTTTAACAACGATGGGTATATATCTACGTATGGTACTTAAAGTTATAATTCTCTCAAAATAAGACAAACGGACGTCTGCAAAGTTCGTATCACACAAATACACATACTATTTGTAAAAAACTAACTTAATTAAAATTCATATTTGCTCGGCATGACTGGCTGTTAGTGGGAACGACATTGTGTTTGGTGCACTATTATGTAGAGATAAAATCACAGCCTCGTGTCCTTCAATTTGGTTTTGGACATGTGTGATGAGTTTTGAGTTTATCGCATTTGACCATAGATCTAGAATATCTTAAATTTAGTACTGTCCTGGATTGCCTTAAGGAAAGGTCTATAGGTCGAATAGACGCATATAAATAGCAATTATTCGGGTCTAAGCTATTCGCAGACATATTCTTTGATTTTTCACAAATGCTTGCATTGTTGCTTTTGCTGGTTAGTTTCAGCTCTGCATTTGCATTGGATAAAGGTACGCATTGCATTATTATTATACATCTTAAAGCTTGATTTTATTGTTATTCACTGTTATAAATAATGTTTTACTAGTCGAACATTAAGACTTGTTATGCTAGGTGTGACGTGGTCTACCGTTACACGACACCGTCCGCAGATTACATCAGCATTTGGTTCACAAATTTCTTGAATTGGACAAAGGTACTGAATACATATATTGTTAGATTTATTTGCCTTAAAATGTTGTACATACCTGATCATATTTAAGAACTCTTATAGATAGGTGGGCCATAGAAAATGATGTGGCATTCACAGGTAAAATGTAATACTGACCTTGGTTACTGCATCGGTCAATATAACATGCTACCGGTGTATAATTATATTAAATGCCAAACGCGTCAATAACACACGATTGGTTATTGTCGGCTTCAGTACTTCACAAAAGTACCCCGGGTACTCTTCAGTATACTACAAAGGGTTACGGACAATACACTTAAGAGTACCCGGAGTATGGCTGGTGCCGTTAAGCGTATTTTTGTACCCGGGGTATATTGTAGTATACTTAAGAATACACGGGGTACTTCTAGTAGAACCTTTAAGCCGTTAACGACCGATTGAGCGTCCATAACTGTATAGAAAGATGATGTGTGTTCATCAATCTCCACGCAGAGTTGTCGTTCCATGCTCTCACATCCAATTTGATCGTCTGTATTTTTATCGTCTGAACAAATTCATGTTTGCAGCATGTCCGTTCAAACCCACGGATATGATCTTCGTCCTTGATGGCTCCGGCAGCGAAGGTGAGGACAATTTCAAAAAGCAATTGAACTTCGTTTCGAACTTCACGAACCAATTTGAAATCGGACAAAACAAAACTCGCGTTTCCTTGGTAACCTTCGCTACCACCGTGAACAATGAGTTCTACCTGAACAGGTATTACGATAACACCACTCTCCTACGTGCAATCGGACAAGCGCATTATCCAAATGGGGAGACGAATACTCATTTAGGTTAGTTTGTTTAGAGATTGCCTCATCATCTAAATAATGGATTAACCGTCGAGTATTTAAAATCAATTAATGTAATCTCCAGTTTCATGAGTTTAAACGCAAGAGATAAGTCTTAATTGTTTGTGTTATTGCAGTTAACATTTCAACATTTCAAATATTTTTCTAGCACTCGACCACGTGCGTCTACAGAGTTTGTTGCCTAGTAACGGCGCCGAAAGGAACGTTTCAAAAATAGTGTTTGTTCTTACGGATGGACGGTCCCTGGAAGAAGAAGCGACAAAGAGTGCGGCAATGCAATTAAAGGTACATATGAGTCGCGTTCTGAGAAAACTGGGCATAATGCATGTGCGTAAAGTGTCGTCCCAGATTAGCCTGTGCAGTCCGCACAGCCTAATCAGGAACGACACTTTCCGCCTAAATTGGATTTTTGCTAAGAAGAGACTTCATTTCAACGAAAAATGTCATAAAAGGTGAAAGTGTCGTCCCTGATTAGCCTGTGCGGACTGCACAGGCTAATCTGGGACGACACTTTACGCACATGCATTTTGCCCAGTTGTCTCAGAACACGACTCATATAAATATGAGCGTCACTCTGGAAAAACAGGGTTAAATCATTGTGGGTTAAGTATCGTCCCATAATCAGGGAGGTTACTTTCAATAGAAATTCTCGTTTAAGTGAAGTCTCTTCTATACGAAAATCCAGGAAAGGCGGAAAGTGTCGTCCCTGATTAGCCTGTCTGGACTGCACATGCTAATCCGGGAAAAACCTTTAAGCCTGGTTTTCCAATAGCGCGGCTCATATATAGTTCAGATTTGAGTTATAAGATTCGGTGCCGTTCCATTTTCTCGTCCTAGTTAACTCGTTTCTTAAAAGTATTTACAATTGAAAAATAACATGCGTTATCGTTTCAAGAAAGATGATAACCTTGTTAGGCTGTTATGGATAAATTATCATACTGATCACGGGTGTTAAAAAAGAATTCAGTACATTTAACATAGTGAAAATACGTGTAAAAGGTATCATTCAAAATAATTTAATTTGTCAGTACCTGTCTTTAATAGCTCTCTAATTTTTTGAAACGTTTGATGAAAAAATTATAGCGTTTTCTTTTCTTATAGTTTTAGATGCACTTTTGTGTCGAATGTTTATAGGAAAAACATAAAAAATAATAACATCAGCTCAAATGTGTAGGAGGCATATATGAATTGTTCGCGTTTTTGTTTTACTTCTCGACCACATATATTTACAATCTCGAGCATTTCGATTTCACTAGAAAGATCCACGAGTGACAGTGGTTGCCATCGGCATTGGGAACGCTGTTGATGACAACGAACTCCGTGCTATCGCTAGCGATGCAAACCACACAATTCGTGTCGCAACCTTCGACGCATTAAATTCAATCAAAGTAGAGCTTACTCAGAAAACCTGTGACAGTAAGCTATCTTAAACCTGTAACAGTAAGCTATCCTTAACCTGTAACAGTAAGTTATCCTTAACCTGTAACAGTACGTTATCCTAAACCTGTAACCGTAAGCTATCTTAAACCTGTAACAGTAATCTATCCTTAATCTGTAACAGTAAGCTATCTCAAACCTGTAACAGTAAGCTATCTTAAACCTGTAACAGTAAGCTATCTTAAACCTGTAACAGTAAGCTATCCTTAACCTGTAACAGTAAGTTATCCTAAACCTGTAACAGTACGTTATCTTAAACCTGTAACAGTAATCTATCCTAAATCTGTAACAGTAAGCTATCTCAAACCTGTAACAGTAAGCTATCTTAAACCTGTAACAGTTGGCTATCTTTAACCTGTAACAGTAAGCTATCTTGACCCTTTACCACTTAGGCACGTGTTTTTAACCCTTTACCACGTTGTTACTTATTCTTAACCCTTAACCACATAGATACGTATTTTTTACGTATTTTAATGACTATTTTTGTAGTCCCATAGAAAGTTAAATTTAATTAAAGACCTTTCTTACTAGATTCAGGTTTAAAAGGCTTCATTTCCAACCCTTAGCTACTGATAAGCAGCAAACAGCATAAAACCTTAACAGACTGCGAGTTACTCGCTGGCTGTTCTGGTTTTATGCTGTTTGCACATAGTCATATTCACTTTGCTTCTGAATGGGAAAGGGTTAAAAATAACACTGAATGAATATTCTGTTGGTTTATTAGACACTCAGTACACAAGTAGAATTATGTAGGCAATCGGTCTCTTAGATACCAGACTAAGTCTAAAATAATTGTAACAATAATTTCTTTCCTGATAATTTTATTGGAGTCGCAATTTATCCCAATATTTTTAAATCATTTTGATTCATTGCAAATCTCGAATTTGCTAATCAGTTTGTGTTATTGAAGATCCGTTTGAAGAATTAATAATAATTGGCCTAGATAAAAAATAAAATAAAATATTACATGAGATAATAAATTAAATCATAACAAAATGTTCAATCTTTTCAGCTTGCAACGATCTGTCGGACGTGTGTTTTATTCTTGATTCTTCGGGTTCAGAGGGTTCCGGAAACTTTCATCAACAACTCGAATTTGTCAAGATGGTTGTCAACGAATTCTCAATAGAAGGATCGTCGAAAACAAGGATTTGTGTTGTAACGTTTTCCACGACGTCCCTCGGTGAAATACATCTAAATTCGTTCAACGACAAAACGGCGCTCCTTCAAAACATTATGAAAATACCATACAGGTAACCATGAAAATCTTTAAATATCTTACATTTAGCCTAAATAGTTAATTGTCTTTGAGGTGAATGAATCAATTTATATTTACTAATCAACACCCCCGGAAACCCGATATGCTGCGAAAAGTTGGATGTGCTTGGAAAAGTTGTCGATACATTTTGCTGAATTTCGGTAGGGTTAGTAAATCCAGTTCCATAATTGTTTAAATGCATTTTTGAATTAAAATATTTTTGGTATATGCAAAGGAGGTATTAGAATGTATGTTAGAAAAAGCCTGGTTATTATTATACAGGATTTATTGAAATATGGCTATTTGAAGTCAACGATGCAGGGATTTGTCCCCTATTTAGCACTTTATTTACAAATTTCTTTAAATTCGCCAGTGAAAATGTTTTTGCACCGAAAATTATATCAACCAATATCCCCGAGTAACATATCCGCCAGGGTTTCTTAAAAAATCGTATTGGTGGAGAAATTCGACTTTACATTCAACATGTTGATGAAAAAATGATATGACCCGGTACAGTGCCAAAGATTTCAAGATATGACAGGATTGCAGTTCATATATAACTTTAAAAGCTCACTATTACAGCTGAGTTATGTCCACTCTGATGAATCATAGATAATTTTCGTTGAACTTTGAGGTTTCATAATTATATACGTTCTGAAGCTGAGTTAATTGCCAACTTATTTGTATCTTTTGTTTTTTTTTCATTGTTTGACAATCATTGTAAATGTAAAGCAATTGATTCATACAGGTAACAATATACGTCAGTTAGGCAATCTAAGCATTTATATTTATATTTTCTGCCTATAGTTCCAATTATGGGAAGACTTTCATAAATCTGAACTAAATTTGGATCAATGATACATGACTTAAAGCTGACAGCTTTGCAAACATCTCCGACAATTCACGTGTGTCATTGTCTGTTTCTTGTCGTTCTTGTCGGTAATGATATATGCAAAATGTAAACATGTATTTTCAAAACCCCATCCACGCCTCCTTCTTATGTGTATTTGCATAGGTAACACGCAGTTCTCATCTGCTGAAGCCCCAAGCCTTGAAGGAATATATTCAGCAAGATTTCAGCAAAATATAACATTTAAAACTAGGGCGTACTTTCCATTTGAGCGTAAAACGCATATTGAGAGTATATGCCTTTGAGTATAATGCGTCGTGATCAAAACAAGACAGAAAATATTAATATAAATGTTTAGATTGCCTAACTGACGTATAGTTTTACTGGTATGAATCAATTGCTTTACATTTACAATGATTTTCAAATAATAAAAGAAACAACAAAAGATACAAATAACCTGGCAGTTAACTTAGCTTCAGAACGGATATAATTATGAAACCTCAACGTTCAATGAAAATGATCTAAAATGCATCAGTGTGGGCATAAATCAGCTGTATTAGCGAGCTTTAAAGTTTGTAAATGAACTGCACTCCTGTCATATCTTTACAACTTTGGCACTGCACCGGGTCATATCATTTTTTCATCAACATGTTGAATGTAAAGTCGAATTTCTCCACCAATACGATTTTTTAAAGAAACCCTGGCGGATATGTTACTCGGGGATATTGGTTAATATAATTTTCGGTGCAAAAACTTTTTCACTGGCATACCTTTAAAGAAATTTGTAAATAAACTGCTAAATATGGGACAAATCTATGCATCTTCGACTTCAAATAGCCATATTTCAATAAATCCTGAATAATAATAACCAGGATTTTTCTAACATACATTCTAATACCTCCTTTGCATATACCAACATATATTTTAATTCAAAAATGCCTTTAAAAAATTATAGAACTGGATTAACTTACCCTACCGAAATTCAGCAAAATGTATCGACAACTTTTCCAAGCACATCCAACTTTTCACAGCATATCGGGTTTCCGGGGGTGATCAAGGTGCTGTTGTCATTAATTAACTTATGTCCTTCTCTTTATACATGTTAGTTTGAATTTTTATTATATGTCGCATTTATTCATTAATATCTACATGAACATGGTGAAGTACATCATATCGTTACTTGTAAGTTTTGATGTGATTTACCTATAGGGACGGTGAAACAATGACAAATTTGGGCATAAATCATGGTTTTTCTGAACTTACCAACCCACCTCGACAAGGCGCCAACAAAGTCATGATACTCCTAACTGACGGTCGGTCGACAGAACCTGACTTGACAAGACAGTCTGCATCAGCAGTGCAGAGGTCTGCTTGAGTATTCTGAGTACTATGAAAATAATAATAATAATACTTGTAGTAGTAGTAGTTTTAGTGGTAGTAGTAGTAGTAGTAATAGTGGTGGTAGTGGTGGTGGTGGTGGTGGTGGTGGTGGTGGTGGTGGTGGTGGTGGTGGTGGTGGTGGTGGTGGTGGTGGTGGTGGTAGTGGTAGTGGTAGTAGTAGTAGTAGTAGTAGTAGTAGTAGTAGTCGAAGTCATAGTAGTAGTAGTAGTAGTAGTAGTAGTAGTAGTAGTAGTAGTAGTAGTAGTAGTAAAATGCACAGTTATTGTATTTGCTGTTGTTGTTGCTGATGATGTTGTTGTTGTCGTAGCATTAGTATTTGACTGCGGTTTGCATTTCTGGGTCTAATAAGTGTGTAATCCAGATCTTTATTCTTGATGTCTAACTATAACAACTATATAAAATGTAAAATTCAAAATACTAGTAAATCTTAAAACTGTGCGCTGTATAATTTTTATCATGTGTCTGCAATGTTTAGGGCTGGTGTAGACGTATTCGCCATCGGGATTGGCCCTAACGTTGACAGTCAGGAGCTTCGCTTCATAGCAACAGCTCCTGATCACGTGTTCGAAGTAGACAGATTTCACGATCTCGCGTCCATTCACCAAGAAGTGGTCAACAAAATCTGCGCAAGTAAATCCTGTTATCACTCTGTATTTTTTATTCATATACTTTTATCCAGTTTGCATTTACTTGACCACAATGTGAATTATGTATTAAAAGTTCGTAGCTTCAGTTTCATTTAAATTCCATCAATTCCGCATATTTTGAAATTTTCAATCGGCTTAAATACGTTGCATTTTTGTTTCGTATTGTAGAGGCATTGATTACTACGACAACAACCACAACTTCAACTACAACTACGAGACCCACAACTACAACGACGAAGCCCACAACTACAACGACGAAACCCACAACTACAACGACGAAACCCACAACTACAACTACGAAAACCACAACAAAATGTGGGTATATATATATATATATATATATATATATATATATATATGTATATATGTATATATATATATATTCGATAGTGAATTTTTTCAGAAAAGTTGATTTTTCGTTAAAATTTTAGTATTTTCATTCAAAATGATGTTTTTACTAATCAATACCATAGCCACACGCTAACCACCTGTCTATACGATAACCTAACGTAACCTTCTTATAATTCTGAGCATGATTCTTTGCTCAGAATCATCCAATGAGCCGTTTCTGGGGAAACTTTGAATGTGCGCAAGGAGTCGTCAAAGATAAGCCTGTGAAGTCCGCACAGGTCAATCAGGGGCGACATTTTTGTTTACACTGGATTTTCATTTAGAAGAGACCCTTCATACGAAAAATTATATGAACGAGAAAAATGCCGTACCCGATAAGCATATGCAGACTGCACAGGCTAATCTGGGACGACACTACCCACGTGCATTAAGCCCATATTTCCTAGAACGAGGCTCCAATTAACTCTGCTTTTACTTCCCTCGAATAGTAATGTCGATTAACGAGAAGACATAAACAGAAGACGTTTTACTTTAGTATTTATATAGATACTGGTGGTGATATATTGACACAATGAAAGCCGCTAATTGTGAATATAGTTAATTATGTGACATACGTAAAATCTGTTTTGTATTTTAGTGACCACAACTTTGCCGCCCACTACGACAAGAGCAGGTTGGTGAATCAACCTACAAATGTTCTAAAGTATCTAATATTGCCATTGAGCAAATGTTCTGGAATAAACATGTTAACATGTATTGTGCGCAATACGTAAGGTGTACAAAATGTTACATTTTACACCATAACTTACAAATCCAGCGTTATGTGCTATATTTTATAGCCTGTGGTCTTAAACCAGCGGACATCGTCTTCGTTCTGGACTCTTCCGACAGCGAAGGCGCCGAAAATTTCAAAAAGCAAGTTGACTTTGTCTACAACTTTGCCGCCCAGTTCTCAATCGGCGTTAACAGCGTCCAGTTCAGTGTCGTCACTTACTCCACTGACGTCCAGAACATTTTCTACTTCAACGACCATTTAACTAGACAAGAGGTTTTGCAAGCAATCCGCAATAACATCACCTATCTTGGCCAAGGAACGAACACCTCCGGCGCTTTGCAACAAGTACGCGAGAACAACCTTCAAACAAAACATGGCGCACGCCCCAACGCTCAAAATTTCGTAATTGTTATCACAGATGGTCGCTCGGACGATACAAATGCTACACGTAGCGAGGCACACGAGCTTCAGAAGATTGCTCAGGTTCTGTCCGTTGGGATCGGCCCACGTGTTGACAGCAGCGAACTGGCAGCGATAGCTTCGAACCACAAAGTATTGACTGTAGACACCTTTGAACTTCTTCAAACTTTCAAGCAGCAATTGACCGATCTAGCTTGCCAAAGTGGGAGGTAAATATGGATGAATATGAATTGGAAATAAACCACGATTGCATTCAAATCATATTCGATGTGTTGTCGTTGTTACATGCAAAGCAATAAACACCTGGAAATATGTCTGACTGCGAACACTTTGTTTGGTGTTCATATATTGTTTATTATTTACTTCCTTTATTCTCTAAACAACCGTTACATAAGTGCACATCGACCTAGATGGCCATATATAGCGGGGAGTTGTTATGATGGGACAAATGTTGGTGTGTTATTGCTAATTCCCAACTTGCCTTGTAAACAATAATATGCATTTGCCATTATTTGTATCGATTGTCCTTTAAAACTTTATCCAATGCAATGATTTGGTAGACCTTTACGTGTACATAGACTGCGTGAATTAGAGCTTGTGACATTAGTGACGAATACCCCTGGACGCCGCATACAGTAATATTATAACATTGAAACATCGAACCCTTGGCAAGAGTTGACCCTATGGGCATTATGTTATGTTTGTAGCGAAAAACGACGCACTGTGACTTATAAAGCAATGAAATTTGAGGCCTTGTGGATTCAGAGGATTGTTTTAAGTTATTTTGTCGTAAATGTCCATATAAATTAGTTGGACCTCGGCCAGTTGTGACCACGGTGTCATGATTTAACGAAACCAAGAAGAAGATAAATATACAATTATACATACCAAACTGTGACTCATCTGGGCGTTGCAGTTTTAGATATGTATATTTTAAATAATATGTGTCTATAAAGTTTAGAGTAATAATACTAATAGTACAGACAGTTAACGTTCAACAAGAGGACAACAGGTTGCTCACCCGGAGACCCGAAAGGAAACATTTAATTTTATAACTCGCTCAATATATTATAACAAGAGGGCCAAGATGGCCCTAGTTCGCTCAACTGAGAGGAGTCGGTTTATTCAATCTTTACCAAATGTAAAACTTTACCTAGATATTGTCCAGAAAAACATCCTGGTCAAGTTTCATCATTATTGAACCAAAACACTGGCGTATGGAGTGTTTTTGTTTTTGTAAGATTTGACCTGGTGACCTATATTTTGAGTTGACCCCCTTACCAAATATCAAAATTTGCTTACAAAAATAAATATTATGACCAAGATTCATAAAATCTGAAACAAAATTGTGACCTCTATAGTGTTTATAAGGATATGTATAATATAATGAAAATTTGAACAATCTAAGGGCAATAATTATGGCATCAATTAATTGATTTTGCTCATTATCAAACTTGACGGAGATCTTTCAGCAACTTTGATAAAGATTGCTTGAGAAATGTGAATGCTAGAGTGTTTACGAACGGCGGACAAAGACCAATCCGAAAACCTCACCTGAGCAATCAGGTGAGCTAAAAAGTTTGTTTCACCGATCTGAGCCATTTTCCAACTTGTCCGAGAAATCAATAAAACCAATGTATTGACTAAGTTTCATGATGATTAGGCAAAAAATGTGACTTCTAAAGTGTTCGATCACAAGGTTTCTCTCTTGTCACATAAGGAAAACTGTCCCACCCCCCTGGCGGCCATGTTTTTTTACCGATCGGGACCATTTGCGAACTCATCTGAGATATATATAAAACCAATCTTTTCACCAAGTTTCATGATGATTGAGCAAATAATGTGAGTTCTAGAGTGTTCACAAGCTTTTTTTACTATATAAATATACGAAAACTGCCCCCCCCCCCCGGCAGCCATGTTATTCAACTGACCGGAACCATTTTCGAACTCAACTCTTGTATCGACGAAACAAATTTTCTGACCAAATTTCATAAAAATTGGGCCAAAAATGTGACTTCTAGAGTTTTCACATGTTTTCACTATATACTTATAGAGAAAAATTCCCCGTCCACTGGCGGCCATGTTTTTTCACCGATCTGGACCATTTTCAAACTCGTCCGAGATATCAATAAAACCAATGTTTTGACCAACTTTCATGATGATTGGGCAAAAATTGTGACTTCTATAGTGTTAACAAGGTTTTTCTATAGCCAAATTAGGAAAACTGCCCCGCCCACTGGCGGCCATGTTTTTCATCGGACCAAAACCACTTTTGAACTCAACCAACATATCATTAAGGCAAACATTTTGACCAAATTTCATGAAAATTGGGCCAACAATGTGACTTCTAGAGTGTTCACGTGTTTTCACTATATACATAAAGAGAAAAATGCCCCGCCCACTGGCGGCCATGTTTTTTCACCGATCTGGACCATTTTCGAACTCGTCCGACATATCAATAAAACCAATGTTTTGACCAACTTTCATGATGATTTGGCAAAAATTGTGACTTCTAGAGTGTTTACAAGGTTTCTCTATAGCCAAATAAGGAAAACTGCCCCGCCCACTGGCGGCCATGCTTTTCAACGGACCGGAACCACTTTTGAACTCAACCAACATATCATTAAGGCAAACATTTTGACACAGTTACATGAAGATTGGGCATAAAATTTGATTTCTACAGTGTTTACAAGGTTTTTATTTTTTTGGCCTAGTGACCTAGTTTTTGACCCAGCATGACCCAGTTTCAAACTCGATTGAGATATCATTGGGATAAATCTTCTGACCAAGTTTCATGAAGATCGGACAATAAATGTGGCCTCTAGAGTGTTTACGAACAAATGTGGCAGACGGACGACGGACGGACGACGGACAAAGACCGGTCATAAAAGCTCACCTGAGCAATCAGGTGAGCTAAAAACTGAAGTTCTTAGCAAGTTTCATCATTATTGGGCAAACAAGCCGCAACATATGTAACTGCTGAAGTGTTGACAATAATTCACTATAATCATATAAAGATAACAGTCCGGCACCAGACGGCCATGTTTTTTCGGCGTAAGCTGCATAAGCCAGCTTTTCACCTTAGCCTGACCTTTGTAAGTGTCCAATAAAATTCCAATAAAATTTCCCGCGGCTAGGTACGAATGAATACACTTCATTTATTCCATTGGCTGATTTGAGTATACCACCAGAACATTGGAAACATATCCGCGTCTTTGTAACACTGTTTTACTGTATGAAACAATTTTATCTCGAATGAAAAGGCTTAATAGATAGAACAGTTTTACACTCAATTCTCGACATCAATACAGTTTGTGCGTACACCTTTTATTTTCAGATTATTACCAGCGCAAGAGCGTTTATACTTAAAAGGCTATGTTCTCATATTTAGTACTTACTTCCTTATTCCTGTCAACATGTTAACATGTAAAAGTATAAAGAGCAATGGAAGCGAGGCCTCACTTTAAAGCATTGCATTTCAACCCGCGAGGTATATCGGGTCAATTCGCGGACATTCAGAGTTTATACACAGGTCATCACCGGAGTTGGCGGCCAGTAAAATAATCGTTATATAATAAAGACGCTATCCGTGAACTAGGTGACCTGGAATTTTCTTTAGACCAGAAATATGTTAAATGAAGATATTCAGCAATATAATTATGGTATGTAAATAATAGATTCATAATGTGTTTTCAACAATACAATGATAAATATTATTGTTGATAAATTTAACAATAATTATTCGTCCATATTGCCTAATGTACTAAAGTGATATTATGAGCATGTAACAGTTTATAGGTGTCTATTGCAACCGTTGATTATTTTTGATGTTTCTACTTCATATACACTTATATTAATTAATGCAGCATCATCATACTAAAACAATATACCAGAAAGAGAAAAATGATGCATTTGAATATCAACCGTACTTTCGTTTGACAACTGATCATGCGTTTACGAGTTGAACCTAAATTTAGTTTTAGTGCAGATTTGTTCATACGACACAAAGACACGAAATTGTTTTACGGATCATTTCAGCTTACAGCAGTGCGTTCAGTTACAGCGAACGTTCGCCCACGACCGTTCGTTTCCGATTCGGTCTTATTGAACGATAAGTTTGGCGCGAACGTTTCAAGATGGCGGCTCCCAGAGAATTGATTGCGATTTTGATGGAAGAAATCGCTAATAACACTGAAATTGAGCACTTTCAAGCGAATATTGAAGTAGCTACGGGTGTTAACAATGTCGTTACAGGTACACACGAGATTTTTGTGAAAAATAGCTAATTGCAGACATGTGTATTCGATATTTAACATGTTTAAAACACTGTTTACATCATCATGATCATTGCAATTTGCAACTTGACAATGGCACTATTTGAATATTTGATAGTTACGTTTATACGTAAATGTTAACATTTCAGAACTTTGATAAGTGAAAGATTTTAATTTGAATGATTTTAATATTTAAAAGAAGAAGATAAAAATGCAATTTAAATAATTCAATAAATTGGTCATTTCATTTTTGTATTTTTCAAAACATTAGAATATGGTTGTATTTTATTTTAAAATATATTGCTGAGTGAAATTTTGCATAATTTTTTTCAGCATTTCAACTCAATTATTTGAGCAGTATAAGTTAATAACAATAATTATAAGTATTATGTAAAGGTTTACTGACAAGTAATGAAGTATACTAAAAAGTAATAATAGTTTTGTGAATAGGTATTTTATATGAATGAAAATAAAAATGCCTGTTTTATTTCTGTTTGCAGCAGCCGCACAGCTCCTGTCCAATGCTACTGCCCCAGTTCGAGTCCAAAGCTATGTAGAAGATGTGGTGGACTTATATTCAGATATGGAGTTCAAGTCGCATTTTAGAATGCAAAGATCAACTTTTGAGGTATTCAGTTTGCTTGTAAAGTAAATAAATCAATTACATTCTCTGATATATTTTTAAATGCATCATTACTAGAAACTGAAACAATAAACTCAAGTCAGAAGCATGAACATCATTCATTATAAAAGTAGTTGCAGTGAATATGTTTTCGAAACATTGTACACAGTTGGTTTATTAAATTACTCAAATGCATCAGTTATTGTGTTGATTCAACTTTGAAAAATATCTCTTGATAGATTGTAACAAGTTGTTAACCTTAATTGTGATGTTTTAACATAATAAAGTGTTGAAATAAACATCAGCATTTATGATTAATTTAAGTTAATGTTCGTGACAATATATGTTTGTAATAACTTTCTGCTTTGAAGAAGCTTTATTTAATTACATTTTTTATGTCAACTTTTCCTTCGTTATTTATTTTAGGCTTTATGCAGGGAAGTCGCTCCTTCAATGCAAAGGGAGAGGTCAATGACAGTCAACACAAGATTGTTGGCCACAATTTGGATGCTTAGCAACAAGGAATGTTACCGAAGTGTTGCTGACCGATTTGGGATCAGTAAAGGTATTTTAAGCACAAGGAATGATTATTGTGTAACTATAAATGATACAAAAGGTTACTAGGTCATTATTTCAGTTAAAGGGACTAGTCAACCTAACATTAGCTTCTGATTTTAGATTAAAATCTGTTAAATAAAACAATATACATGGGCTTTTCCAATGCATTTATGTTGCAGTTCAAAATATAACAATTAACAATACATACTGAGACATACTGAAAAATTCAAATAAAAAGAAGTTATTAAAAAGTAAAAAGCAGACCCTAATGATTTAAGACTTGGCAGATAGGTCATAAGAGGAAATTATATGTGACTGGGCCATAACCAACTGAGCTGTTTCATTTATGGCAGATAAAGTGTCCTAATTGCAATGACATTTGGTTTTCAAAATAATGCTTTCAACATGTAAATAATTCAAGGGCCGAACAAACCAAAACTTTTAATAGAATCATTTTAATATCAAATTGCTTTAATACCTTTACTGTGAATTATACTCATTATGAACCATAATTATATGCTTATTATTTCAATTGTACTCTTTTTCAAGACTTTTTCTTTTGAATCCTTTTAAGTGCCATAGTCCATTTAAGTCCATTTTCATGGTAACAATTGCAAGAATAAAGGTTAAACTGCGATTTTACTTAATCAAATGATGGTTCAATTAACCAAAGTATGGCATTTACTAATTTATTTGCAATCAGGTATTTTTTACAAGACGCATTGGCGATTTGAAAACCATATGGATAATAACATATTTTTGTTAATATGTATTCCGTTCTTGTTGTTTTATGTAAATATTTTGTTCCTTCAATAAAGTTGTAAGAAACTTGAAATGCACTATCATTTGTAGGCACACTCCACCTGACTGTAATACAGACCTGCCAGACTCTCTCCAACTTGAAGGACAAGTACATAAAATTTCCAGAAGCACGAAGGGAAATGTTGTCACTAGCAGAGGGGTTCCGTGTGCGATGTGGATTTCCAGGAGTTGTCGGTGCAGTAGACGGAACCCACATTCCCATTCCTGCTCCAATATCCGAGTTTCGAGCCTCCTTCATTAACAGGAAGGGATTATCCAGCATGCAACTGCAAGTGGTGTGCGACAGTAACCTGCGGTTTTTGGACACGTATACTGGTTGGCCTGGGTCGGTGCACGCGTGTATGGGAACAGCCCGGTTCAGCAACTTATTGAAGAATTGCCAGACGAATTCCATGTCCTTGGGGATTCTGCCTATCCACTGTCTGCACACCTTCTTACTCCATACAGAGACAATGGCCATTTAGATCGTGTGCAGAAACAATTCAACAAGGCGCACTCTTCAACCAGAGTTGATGTTGAAAGAGCAATCGGACTGTTGAAAGCAAAGTTTAGGAGGCTGAAGTCTTTAGACATGCTGAAGCAAGAAAAAATACCGGAAGTTATTACAGCTTGCTGTGTTCTGCACAACTTCATCTTGGACAATGAAAATTTGGAAGATGTGTTGTCCGATCCAGAGGTGGAGGTGCAAGTGGATGAAGGAGAACCCGAACAACCTGCTGGTCCTGTCAACGTTAGAGGGGCGGAAAAAAGAAGGGAGATCTCTTTTATGCTGTAGCATTGTCAAAGGAAAGGACTCGGACACATTGATATGATGAGTAACAAAATGTTAACAGGATTTCTAGAACAGTTTATTTAGGCTCTTGGTTTAGTGCTTATTTTGAATGATCAACTATTTATTGAAGTTCCTAGATAACTTAATGCATCATGTCCTGCAAATGCATATTTTGTACATATTAATGTGCCCCGCACATTGTTGTTGTTGTTTTAATTGTTCCCTTGTTTGATAACGATTGTTCGTGTGTTATAAATATATGAATTAATGCAATTGCCTAAAAATTACTGTTGTATATTTCTATATCGACTGTCAAGAAAACTTATTTATTTCCTAACATAATACATTTGTTCATCATTGCGCTTCATTAAAAGGAACAAAATAGTTCACACGAAATGATATAAGCTTGATATTAAGCAGGGTTCGACACTAAGGCACGTCCGACAGACATTGTCCAGTAAGATCGGTGGTCGGGCTAGTAAAACTGTGGGCTAGCTTGTCCGACTGGTCGTACATTCAAAATCTATACTGATTCATATAACTATAACTAACCGAAAACCTTTTTCTCTTGATGTGTAAAATAACTATTGTATCCATTATTTACATCGGAACAAAACTAGCGTATATAAATAAACGCGGAGCATTCACATGATTCATCGCTATTTTAAGACGCGAAGGAGAGCTTCCCGCAGAAATAGCTTGTTTCCATTGGTAAAGTTGTCATGAATATTAACCCTTTGCTTGCTGGGAAATTTGTAGTCTGCTAAAATGTCTGCTGAATTACTAAATTGAGCATTTTCTTCAATTTTTTTCAAAGAATACCATCAGAATAGCTAACAGTTTGGATCCAAATGAGACGCCACATTCTGTGGCGTCTCATCTGGATCCAAACTGTTTGCAAAGACCTTCAAAATTCGGTTCCAGCACTGAAAGAGTTAATGATTTTCTGCAGTGTCGTAGAACTTTACATCATGTTTTTACGACTTCTATCGAAAATCGGTATCGTCAATGTAAACATTTTGGCGTAGCAGAAGAGAGAATGTAATTTAAAGAATGGCTTTGTTCAAGATTGGATTTTTCGTCCGACAAATAAGTTAATAAAGAAGAATCCGACGGTAAAACTGACAGATTATGATGGAAAAGGGCCTTGGAGCTGTGGTTGCATGGAGCACAGCAGTCAAGGAGGCCAGTACTTGATAACGTTTAATAAATGTCACCTGCTGTACAGACATCATTTGTTTAACTGGTGATAAACAGTGAAATTACAACAAAAAATTTATGTTGTTAAATAGTTTTATTTTATTTTATACTGTGTGCATCAAAATAACTTTCTTGTGTTCACTAATTTTCTGATAAAACCTGACCCCATGACCTAGTTTTTTACCTTCCATGACCCATGTTCGAACTTGGCCTAGACATTATTTAAAAACAACTTCTGACCAAGTTTGGTGAAGCTCTGATGAAAACTACTTGAATTAGAGAACAGACTTGTGGGAGAGCGGACCGACCGACAAGCTCACTCCTATATACCCCCTAAACTTTGTTTAGTGGGGGTTCCTATATACCTCCCCTACACTTCGTTAAGTGGGGGTATAATAAATTTGATACTCAGTATAATTCTCTAATTAAAATAAACAGAAATCATATATGTTCCTTGCACCCTAAAAACTATATAAAGCATCAAAAATGTAAAGAAAGTAACACATTGTAAAGTAATTTTAGTATATTTCAAACCAACAGCATAACACGTTTAGCTACACAATGGCACATATATAATTCAATATATGACTAGTAAACACAGTTCAATGTTGAAATATAGCTGCACTATGGTTACTTAATTAGACTACGTAAGAGTTGACACAGAGCTTCATTATAAGAGCAATTCAATGCATGACTAGTTAAAAAGGGCTGAAGGCTCATTATTACAATATAGGACTATTACAAAATTGAGGTACATCATATACTTATACTTGTACCATTAATATTTGGGTATGTTTCATTAAAAAGACTTGCAAAAAGAGTCCAAGTAAATTGAAGGCTATTTCAAAACAGAGCAAAAATAGTTAAAACATTTCACTTGTAACATACAAAAGTTATGTACACAGTATTCATTGATAGCACATTAGTGTAATAGCATGATGACTAGTCAAAAGAGTTGAATGAAAGCTTGTGATATGGAGAAATGACTACCAATTGTTAAGAAGAAGACAAGGCACATCTGGGTATTTCAATACATAACAACAATTGATAACATTCTCAGCTGGATCATATGAAAATCAAGTACATTAATTTTTTGTTAGGACGTCCACTAGGGTTCGCAAAATGTCATTGCGCTCCTCCGCAATTTTTATCATCCGCTCACTTGAAGCCTCTAGTGCATCCATGCGTCTTGCAGTATCATTGGCAAAAGTCCTGAACCATTCAGGGACATCCCCACTCTTCCGCCGGCGCTTAACGACAGGGGTGTGACTGACCGTGTCAGGAACTGTCTCGTCAGGGGCTGGTGAACCTGCATTTGAAGAGGATGGGCTTGGCGACCTAACAGATACAGTTGGGCTTGTTGACCTAACAGCCACAGTTGGGCTTGCAGCCCGTATGGCAACTGCATTAGCAGAAGGACTTGATATCTGCGGCCGCTTCGCATTTGGTGGCAGAGGTGGCTTCGCTGCAGGGTCTGAAATGAATGCGTGCCATTAAGCAATAAATATAATGTAGACAAAACATTTGAGCAAAACTTAGCTTGTATTAGCACAATGACTTGTCATTCTGGCAATTTCAACTGTGTAACAAATAATATACTGGCACAAAAAGAAAAGCAAAGCAACCTTATATAAATATATTTCAATGTTATAATTCCTAATCACCTGTGTCTATGGTAACTTGTATAAATTTTACTACACAAAATCATACACATTGACAATGCATCAATGACAATTTCCCATTTCATCAGCTTTGATGCAGTTTTCCCCAAAATGGCCAATAATATGTTAATATGCATTTTCTGGACATTTGGGTTGGGGAAAGTCTCAAGTCCCAAATATATGACAGAAGAACAGCGAGTGAAAAAATGGGATTTTTTTTATTTAAAGTGAAACGAAATGTCCCAGTGTAAGATTCATTTTGGGAGAATGCGTGAATTAAAAGAAATTTATTGAGGTATGTAGCCTTCTTAAGAAAATATTTTGCCTCGTATTTATCGATAGAATAAAAAAAAAGCTATTAATTTTATTCTTGTCATCATCTGATATATTACAAAACAATAAAACCAGTAACCTCTGGTTAACAGAAAACAATGAGCGACATTTGAATTTAATTAAACTTTAAATGCAGATACACTATATACTTAAATCAAATAGTGAAATGTAACATTTAAAAAATATACCTTTGGCACAGTTTGCAGATGCTACCACTTTCAGTGGTTCCACCGCTGGATCTCCAGCAAGAAGCTCCTCCATTATGTCATAGTAACGCCATGTTACTCGTCCACGACCACTCTTGGCCATCTTCTTTCTGTTATCCTTGTACCTAAAATTTAATTTTCGGTAACAGTGATATAACTTGATACATATATAAATATAAGTGTTACGCAGACGGAGACATATGCCCCCAAATGTGACCTTGACAGTGACCTTTGACCCAGTGAAAATCTACCAGTCATGAACAATGAACCTATGAAGTTTCATGATCCTTGGCCTAAGCGTTTTTGAATTATCATCCAGAAAACCATTTGGTGGACGGACTGATATGTGCTAAACAATAGACCCCCTCTTATTCGAAGAGGGACATTAATATATCTCATCATAAAAACATAAATATATGCCAGCATTTTTTACATTTTTTTAAATTTATATTTAAACATTAACTCTACTTAAAGTATTCAACCTTCGTGTACCGAGTTATGAGTCAAGTTCTAATGAAAACACTGGATCTTAATTTCATAGCTTAAATAATAGGCGGAATTTCAAAATTGATGTTTGGGTAAATGATCCAAAAAATCACTTGAGCACATCGATTTTTTGTGTAATGGTTAAATGTAATTTTATGCTGTGTATCACATATATATCCATTATTTGGGAAAACTTCCAACATATTCTCCAGATGTGTACCTATAAAAATAATGCTGAAAAGTCAATTTTATTTGATTTAAGTGTACCTATTTTTCAGGCTCTTAAATTTCTCGCTACACTGATGCCCCGTGACACTGTAGCCTTGGTCCTTCATTTTCGTGGCAATCATATTCCACACTGCCTTCTTACTAATTGCAGACGAGGCGAATTTCTCTTTATGTGCCTCATAAAGGGAAATCAATAACAGGACTCCTTCGTGCTTCCAGTTGATTCCTAAATGTATACATAAACTATGAATAAGATACTACCTCATACTAAGACATATTTACCTGAAATATCATAAGGAACCAAATCCAGTAAAATCTATAAAGTTCGCAAGTGATTTTTAATGCACAGGGGAACGGGCCCTAACCTTCATGCATGGGGAAAGTTACCAAAAATGAAAACAAACTTGATGGATAATTTTTACGCAATGTTACTCAAAGGGGAATGACATCTCCAGGTTTAAATTTCATTTTGGGGGAACATCTACACTACTGTACATCTATAGAATACAAATGCCCTGCTATATTTAAAATACAGAACTCGTAATTGTTTTTCTCATTAGGATTATCTGATGGTGAGAACAAACTTTTTCTTTAAAATAATAAAATTTCTAATGTTCTCCTTAAACTGAGTCACTAGTTAATATCATATTTAGCAGTTTTGCATACCATCCTTTGACTCATCCACCACAGGCATTTCTGTGTCACTTGTCTCTGCCTGTGACTCAGTATCTGGAAAAAAAATAAAAAATTCATAATGAAATAATTAATCACTTATATAAATATACATAAAGTTTACATGACAGTACACCATTGACCTCATTATTATATATATGTTAATTTACAAAAAAGTTTAGAAATCACTTTGAATATAAACAAATTAAACATAACATATCTGAATATAACATATTGTGTGGCTACTTAAGATGACTATATTATAATACACTGCATTCATTCAATGCAACTGAATTAAACTAATTGTGTAGTTATTTAGTAATTATGTTTATTGTTACATCTTTTAACAATCCCAATTCCAGTCTTTTTACATTTTCAAAGGCCTAAGCACTGGAATCAACAATTAGAAGGAAAAAGAACGGCGCGGAGTGAACACACTTTTTCAACCTATTGCTGACTTAAAAACATCAATATCCCAATTTAAACAAAGAAGGTGCTGATATGATGTTAAAACTCTGGAAGGCAAGAAATAATAAGTCTTTACTAACTTACCAGCAATGTTACACTGTTGATTTTCATTCTCCTCAGCTGCTATCTGCACTATTGTCTGGTTACCTGAAAAGTATGGTAAAAAAGTGCATTCATATATATGATTATATTAATGTTAACATTCTTAAATATGAGACAAAAACATCTCTTTGTGTCTGAAATGAATATAACACAGGGCTCGACATTTAAGGTTGTTCTAATGCCCCTGACAAGTAAAATTCGGGTCAGGGCAAGTTATGTTTAACTCTTGTTGTTTCAAGACTTTTCTGTTTCATATATCATCGTTGATTTTATAGACAAGAAGACAATATCAACAACTTTATAATTGTATATATGTAACACAATTATCAGCTTTGGTTTAAATATTTTCATATTTACAGTAAATATTAGATATTTCATGCTCTGGCAAGTGGCTTTTAGTTCTGTAGATTTTTTAAGTAATTGCTCGACAAGACATGTTAGTTTTCATCCTTACCATGTATTTCTGTCCAGACTTCCTGTAGCCTCTGGATAGCCTGCGGGTCTGAAGTGTATAGAAAAAGATGAATGACATGTTTGTGTTATCGATTACTTTTTTTTCATGAAAATTCAATTGTGAAATAAACGAGCACAATTATAAAATTGAAACAAATAATTAAGCGATTCTAATTACTATCTGTTTACTATTTCGAAAGCCTTCCATGTCAAATTCTACAATTTTATTATATTCTTTATTACACACCTTTATCAGTGATAATGGACCTATAGACAATGGCTTCGACTGAAGCTGTTGATGTAGAGCCATCTTCAAACGTCAAGTTGAGGCATTTCCATCCAGATGAAAACACAGTTGAATCAGAGCTAGATTAAACAAATGTAAATCTTAATATACTTTTGCAAAGCAAGACATTTTTAAAGCGATTAATTTTGAGATACTTTATGAATATGATATCAATTTCTGAGACCATAAATGAACATTTTATCCCCTCCCCTATCTAGCGTATTTGAG
This sequence comes from Dreissena polymorpha, assembly GCF_020536995.1. NCBI lineage: Eukaryota > Metazoa > Mollusca > Bivalvia > Myida > Dreissenidae > Dreissena > Dreissena polymorpha. The sequence goes on along the minus strand of NC_068358.1, from coordinate 58,932,669 downwards.
TATTTTTAAAAACAAAGCATTTAAATTTTCATCCAGGCTTTTTTTTTTCGGAAAATCATTTTTTTAGATATTTCTTCTAACTTAAAGTTGAACTTTGCCGCCCGCCATTTTTACGTCTATGCAAACGGCACAAGATTTTCGACAAATATTAACAAAAATGCTCATGTTTTATCAAATCTGTATGTACATACTTGGTACCCAAGTACTTAAACAACAAAATACACTATGTTTATAATTCAATTCATTTAATGTACAACAAAAAATGAAAAAATATCGAAGTAACGCTGTACAACAACTTACTTGTCCGCCATCTTGGTTTCGCTAGCGTACTACCTCCCGAGAGGGTTCGCTTCGGTTCGCTTCGGTTCGCGGCGAACCGAGCGTTCAATAGCGAACGTTCGCGAACGTTCGCGAACTATAGCGAAAGTTCGCTGTAACTGAACGCACTACTGGACTGGGTGGGTCACGTAAGAATATCGAATATAAAATATATTTTTATAAACAACTGGTAGCAAGGTGAGTTGCAGATAATTAATCAGTAACCACATTTTAACTAACTATTTTGACCTGTTAATTCTTTTCAGCTCAATTCAACAGTGCAAAATGCCCATAATATCACTTTAAGCATTAGCACGATGATAATTGATACTGTTAATAATCGAATCAAATAGCAATGCCCGACAAACCACTAAAACAGGTTTGTTCGAAGAACGCGCCTATAAATACGGATACTTCTCGTGTGGCCGGTTGACTCATATGTTTAAATTTCACTTCCATTCTTCTTTTGGTTTTCTGTTTTGTATCTATAGGTTTATGACCAGCAATATGTTATAATGTAAAATAAGCCGCGAAAACTCCCCGTAACATCCCGTACTGCGTGTGATGCAGCTAAGAACTGCACAGAAAAAGACATTCGCTATACTTGATCTATTTACGCCGTATATCTTTTTTAAAGATATTTCTTGTCAATGCTGCTCATCCATTTTCGAACTTTTCCTTTCTGAAAAATGGAACCACTCCTCTTAACAAGGATATCAGTTAAACTGATGGATGCTCCCCAATGATGCTTTGTCGATATATGGGTTAATTGTGTGGAAAAAAGTGAGACCTTGAGAAAATCTAATATTAGCCTCAGTGGCCTTGACCCCAGTGACCTCAAACCTCATAAAAAGGTATAGGTCCTTGCAAGGTACCTACATGCCAAATATATAAGAGATCGGTCAAATACAGTGCTCCAGATAACATGCGTAAAGGCGTAAAAACGAATTAAATTTCTTAAAGGGATCTTTTCACGCTTTGGTAAATTGACAAAATTGAAAAAAGTTGTTTCAGATTCGTAAGTTTTCGTTTTAGTTATGATATTAGTGAGGAAACAGTAATACTGAACATTAACCATGCTCTAATATAGCCATTATATGCATCTTTTGACGATTTTAAAACCTAAAAATTATAAAGCGTTGCAACGCGAAACGATTGAATAATTTGGAGAGTTCTGTTTTTGTCGTTAAATTTTGTGAAACTACGAAGATTGCTTATATAATGTATAAAATACGTCAAGCATGTGTACTCGGCGGAATAGCTCAGTAGGCTAAAGCGTTTTTACTTCAGGACTCTGGCAGGACTCCAGGGGTCACTGGTTCGAAACCTGCTCCGGGCAATGTTCTTTTCCTTTTTTTATTTTTTTTCTTGATTTTTTACTGGAGCTTTTGTGATCCAATGTTTACATTTATCAATATAAAGCATTTAATGAATAAGTTAAAAAAATGCCAAAATCTGTGAAAAGGCCCCTTTAAATAACGATTTAGATTTGAAATCTTTGCGTAAAGTTACGCATTGAAAAAATAAAACACGAATTCGAAATTTTCGACCATGCGTAAAACTTTCAGTAGCAAATTATATACAGTAAACATTTTATCCTGGTTCTGACTTGTCTAGGCGCTGAATTAAAACTGCAACTTTAATTCAACGTCACTCAAGCGTTTGCTGTGAGGAAGAGCCACAGCTAAGAACGGTCGAAAGGCCAAACGGTCTCGATTCTGTTCTCCTAGTATTGCAGGAGAGTCATTAGTGTTTATTGTACCTTTTGAATTACACTTATCGTAATTTTATGCGCAAGTAATATACTGTATACCTATCCAAATGTCATTAAAATTAAATGTTAAATATAGTTTTTGGTATGACTTTAACGGCGACCATAAGGCCATTATGACCTAGCCGAAGTGTCAGTGACCGTTTTACATAAATAATCAAAATGGCCGACCGAAGCGGTGTATGGAAGCGTGGAAGGCAAAAAAGCCTCAATGTGCTGATCAACATTCAGATAAGCAAGATAGATGTGGGGTCATTTGAGCCAGAAAATGCTGTCCGATTATGGGAAAGCAAGAATCGGAGAAAAAAAGCCAGGCTTTTCCAAGACTATAAACCAAAATATTGAATTGTTGATGTGTTAAAACTAATGAATAAACAATTATTTGGTAATATATTGTTAAAAATTAATTTTATAAATAGGGTGTAAAATAAGAATTAATTTTTAAAATAGGGAGTAAATAAGAATTTGACCAAATTTTTTTCTGGAGCTCTGGTCAAATATTAAAGGCGCTATGAGAAACTGTAACCAAAGTAAGACCTTGATAAAATCTATTATTAGCCTTGGTGACCTTGACCCCAGTGACTACAAATCTCATCAAAAGGTAGAGGTTCATGCAAGGTACCTACATGCCAAATATGAAAGAGATCGGTAAAGTATTGAAGGTGCTATTTGAAACTGTAACAAAAGTGTGACGGAAAAATCTATTATAAGCCTTGGTGACCTTGACCCCAGTGACCTCAAATGTCATCAAAAGGTAGAGGTCCATGCAAGGTAGCTACATGCCAAATATGAACGAGATCGGTAAAGTATTGAAGGTGCAATGAGAAACTGTAACAAAGACTATTATTAGCCTTGGTGACCTTGACCCCAGTGACCTCAAACATCATCAAAAGGTAGAGGTCAATGCAAGGTACCTACATGCCAAATATGAAAGAGATCCATAAAGTATTGAAGGTGCTATGAGAAACTGTAACAAAAGTGTGACGGAAAAATCTATTATTAGCATTGGTGACCTTGACCTTGACCCAATTGACCTCAAATGTCATCAAAAGGTAGAGATCCATGCAAGGTATCTACATGCCAAATATGAAAGAGATCGGTAAAGTATTGAAGGTGCTATGAGAAACTGTAATAAAAGTCTATTATAAGCCTTGGTGACCTTGACCCCAGTGACCTCAAACATCATCGAAAGGTAGAGGTCCATGATAGGTATCTACATGCCAAATATGAAAGAGATCGGTAAAGTATTGAAGGTGCTATGAGAAACTGTAACAAAAGTCTATTATTAGCCTTGGTGACCTTGGCCATGACCCCAGTGACCTCAAACGTCATCAAAAGGTAGAGGTCCATGCAAGGTATCTACATGCCAAATATGAAAGAGATTGGTAAAGTATTGAAGGTGCTATGAGAAACTGTAACAAAAGTGTGACCGTACGGAAGTGCGGAAGGACAAACTGGCAACTATATGCTCCCCATACATATATATGGGGAGCATAAAAAGTTTCATGATGCTTTGGTCAAAATGTGACTTCTAGTGTTAATGAGGTTTCACTATAGCCGTTTTAAGAAAAGGACCCATCTCCCTGTCGACGATGTTTTTCAATTTACCAGAGTCATTTTCAAACTTGATCGACCTAGTACAAGAGTAAAGTTTCAGAGCAAGTTTCATGAAGATTTGACTTAAGATTCCTCTTCTGGTGTTAACAAGATTTCACTATAGACGTATCAGAGAACAAGATGCGTTTGTGAAACACAATGTCCCCCTATATGATGTTTGACCTTGAAGGATGACCTTGACCTTTTGAAGGATGACCTTGACCTTTCACCACTCAAAATGTGCAGCTCCATGAAATACACATGCATGCCAAATATCAAGTTGCTATCTTCAATATTGCAAAAGAATTCATAAAATAAGCGATTTGGGCCACATATATTTGACCTCTGACCTTGAAGGATGACCTTGACCATGACCTTTCACCACTCAAAATGTGCAGCTCCATGAGATGCACATGCATGCCAAATATCAAGTTGCTATCTTCAATATTGCAAAAGTATTTATAAAATAAGCGATTTGGGCCACATATATTTGACCTCTGACCTTGAAGGATGACCTTGACCTTTCACCACTCAAAATGTGCAGCTCCATGAGATACACATGCATGCCAAATATCAAGTTGCTATCTTCAATATTGCAAAAGTATTCATAAAATGAGCGATTTTGGCCACATATATTTGACCTCTGACCTTGAAGGATGACCTTGACCTTTCACCACTCAAAATGTGCAGCTTCATGAGATACATATGCATGCCAAATATGAGGTTGCTATCTTCAATATAGCAAAAGTTATTGCAAAATGATAAAGTTGGCCCAAACAGACCAACGGACCAACAGACAAACAGGGCAAAAACAATATGTCCCCCACTACTATAGTGGGGGACATAAAAAAGCCCAGCTACATGAAGGACTTATTCTCAGCGGACCAGAACCATTCCTGACGGATCTGACCATTTTGGAATTAGGTAAAGATATCATGAGAACAAATTTTCTGAGCAAGTTTCATGATGATTGAGCAAAAAATAAGGCCTCTAGAGTTTTTACAAGGTAACGACGCATGACGAACAAAAAGCGATCACTTTATTTCACCAAGAGCATGTAAGGTGGGCGTGCAACGCTAAAAAATTGCACATGCTTCACTTCATATCATAAGCAACAATATAAAAGTTAAAATATTGTATGCTGTAATGTGTATAACCTTTTTGGACAATTTTTTGTCCACGGACAGACAGAAAAACGGAGGGACGGATGTCCATGGTGACTCCGGTATACCCCCTTTATTAAGTATCGAGAAGAGAGGGTATAATAAACAAAGTGGAATACAACTACTGACATTTACAGAATATTTAATTTCAAAGTGCATCTTGGAAATGCTTTAACATTACAATAACAACAGTTTTACTCAATATGCATGCATACAATTCTGCAAAACGGAAGGGAAAAAAATAGTAAGTTGTAATAAGTATACGAAACCGACATGTACAAAGAAGACGAAACTATAAAATAATAGAACCACAAATAGTGGATACTGTACAGATGTATGATAAAGCAACCATTTTCTGGTGACTTGCCTTCTACATAACATAAACATAAAAGCCTTGTTCTGTGAAAACTGGGCTAAATGCATGTGCGTAAAAAGAGTCTTCCCAGATTAGCCGATGCAGTACACACAAGCTAATCAGGGTTGAAACTTTCCGCCTAAACTGGATTTTCGTATAAAAGAGACTTTCTTTAAACACAAAATCCCATAAAAGCCGAAAGTATCTTCCCTTATTTTCTTGTGCCGAATGCACAAAGCTCATAAAGGCTCATATTATAACAAAGATAACCCTTTGCATGCTGGGATATTTGTCTTCTGCTAAAATGTTGTCTGCTGTATTTCTAAAATAAGCATTTTCTTCGATTTTTTTCAAAGAATATTATCAGAATAGCAAACAGTTTGGATCCTGATGAGACACCACGTTCTGAGGCGTCTCATCTGGATCAAAACTGTTTGCAAAGGCCTTCAAAATTCGGTTCCCGCACTGAAAGGGTTAACATAACGACTGTTTCACAGTGCAATAAGCCTCATACATTGACAAACAAATTCAAATATGTAAAGGTAAATGTCATAAACAGCTAGCTGTCAATGAATTAAAAATTATGATTATACAAGTAAGATCCTACACAACATATTATCCGATATAAACCAAAAAACTTTGGATGAACTGCAACCTACTGCGATAAAACATCCAATATTGTCCATATAATGTCTCTGTTCTGGTCCACACAATCTAACCTCACCTCTTGTTAAGGTATCAATTTCATGGTTATAACATTAAAGTATTAAACACTAAACCAACTGTAATTGATAACGACATAACATCAACCCATGTCAATGTCCGGCATTACATCAAGCCATATCAAAGTCATTAAACATTGCCCAAAACGTGAACTAGTATTACTTCAAGCTAACACTTCTTTGGCAGTTAACAGTCCACTAAATTTAACATGTTGCATTATAATTTTCATTATTTAATGGTACAAATAAATAATAACATTTACTCAATAAACTCCAATTGAAATCTATAATAATTTTGAATCAGGTACGAAATGAAACTTTGCAATAAACTTATTGTGACGCATGTAGTTGCATTGATTAAGGCTCTTTCATGTTAAGGACATAAATATTATTTTGATATAATCAAATTGTTAGGATTAAACCGCGAATTCTGATGGAGTGTGGTTTTGAAACAATTACAAAACAGCACCTGAGAAAGAAGCTAATACAATAGAAGTTTAGTTGCACAAACATGTTTAAAAAAAAAGAGAGTAAAAAAAAATTGCACTACTCACATCTAATTTATTTTAAACAAAAGGGCCATAATCCCTTGTTCCCTCACCTGACATTTTGGGAACTGACCTGTTCTCAGCAACTTTTTGTGATTTTTTTCTACATCATTTTTGAAAATGGCCCAGATATCATAAGAACAAATGAGCCAGTTACACTAAACATTAGACAAAAAAGCAACATGAAGAATAGTTCACATAATACAGCCATATCAGGAAACTTGCACCCATTTGGCCAAACTTTTCAACCAACCACATTGATTTTAAAACTTGGCAGAATATCATTAAACCAAATTATTAGCAATGTTGACCCCAGGGGCATAATTTGATGTTACATGCCATATACCAAACTGGTTTCAGATGAAAAAATGTGTAAATTTTGTACTACCAAATACATGTGTAAAGAAAACAACTTGACCCTAGGTGGAGACAATTTTGACACCAGGGGCATGATTTCAACAGACAAGGCAGAGGATCAACATACCATGTTTCATGCCAAAGATAAACCTTCTGTGCCTCACAGTTTGAGAGATGATTTTCACAGTTTTCACAGTAAGCATATAAGGTAAACAAGTTACTCCCAAGTTTGGGGCAAGTTTTGACCCCAATCACATGATACAACAAATTTGGTAGAGAACCATCATATGTTAGATGCCAAATACCGAACTAATGTGTTTAAGATTTTTGAAGTTTTCACTACGCACATAATAAAGGAAACAATATAGCCCCAGGATATGGTTTCAGAGAAGTGTTGAAGTTTTCATGTTTTAAATTTACCGGTATGTTTAAATTTGGTGACCTACATATGCAATGGACCGGAGGGCTTTGAACAGCTTTGAAAAAGGGCCACCAAAGAATTACTCCTGAGAAGTTTAATTCAAATCTGCCAAGCTGTTAAGGAGAAAAAGAAATTGGGGGAAAACCTTAACAGACACATCCACACACATAGTCAGACAACACAGCATTCTAATAACTATATATTCAATATGTGTTCACATGAGCTAAAACAAGAGGGCCTGAAAGGCTCAAAGTTGCTCACATAAGATAAAAAGGAGGTGACCTGTTCTGTGCAGGCCAAGATATCATTAGAACAAATTCAGACCATGTTCAGTGACGATTCAACTTCAAGTGTAAACAAGGATTAACTATAATAATAGCTAAATAAGGAACAAGAATATCAGCAAAACTGATGGATGCTCCCCAATGATGCTTTGACGATATATGGTTTAACTGTGTTGAAAAAAGTGTGACCTTGAGAAAATCTATTTTTAGCCTCGGTGACCTTGACCCCAGTGACCTCAAAACTTATCAAAAAGCTAGAGGTTCATGCAAGGTACCTACATCCCAAATATACAAGAGATCGGTCAAATATTGAAGGCGCAATGAGAAACTGTAACCAAAATTTGACTTTGAGAAAATCTATTATTAGCCTTGGTGACCTTGACCCCAGTGACCTCAAACCTCATCAAAAGGTAGAGGTCCATGCAAGGTACCTACATGATAAATGTGGAAGAGATCAGTAAAATATTGAAGGCGCTATGAGAAACTGTAACAAAAATGTGACAGAAAATCTATTAATAGCCTCAGTGACCTTGACCCCAGTGACGTCAAACCTCATCAAAAGGTAGAGGTCCATGCAAGGTACGTACATGCCAAATATGTAAGAGATGGGTAAAATATTGAATGCGCTATGAGAAACTGTAACAAGTGTGCTGGAAAATCTATTATTAGCCTCGGTGACCTTGACCCCAGTGACGTCAAACCTCATCAAAAGGAAGAGTTCCAAGCAAGGTACCTACAGGCCAAATATGTAAGAGATAGGTAAAATATTGAAGGAGCTATGAGAAACTGTAACAAAAGTGTGACGGAAAATCTATTATAAGCCTCAGTGACCTTGACCCCAGTGAGGTCAAACCTCATCAAAAGGTAGAGGTCCATGCAAGGTACCTACATGCTAAATATGGAAGAGATCGGTAAAATATTGAAGGCGCAATGAGAAACGGTAACAAAAGTGTGCAGAAAATATATTATTAGCCTCGGTGACCTTGACCCCAGTGATGTCAAACCTAATCAAAAGGTAGAGTTCCAAGCAAGGTACCTACAGGCCAAATATGTAAGAGATAGGTAAAATATTGAAGGAGCTATGAGAAACTGTAACAAAAGTGTGACGGAAAATCTATTATTAGCCTCGGTGACCTTGACCCCAGTGACCTCAAACCGCATCAAAAGGTAGAGGTCCATGCAAGGTACCTACATGCCAAATATGTAAGAGATCAGTAAAGTATTGAAGGCGCTATGAGAAACTGTAACAAAAGAATGACAGAAGTAAAGAAGTAAGTAAAGAACCCCAAACTGGCAACTATATGCTCCTCATATATATATGGAGAGCAAAAAAATGCCCCAACACTGGCGGCCATGTATTTCAATAAACCGAAACCATTTTAAAACACATCCAAGATATCAGTGGGACAAATCTACTGACCAAGCTTCATGAAGACTGGACACTAAATGTAGCCTCTACAGTGTTAACAAACAAATGTTCACGACGCTTGACGGACGACAGACAAAAGTTGATCACAAAATTTCACAATTATGTATGTTGCGCTCAGCTGAGCTATAAAAAAAGAAGTTACACTAAATAACTTGGAATTATTTTAATGATGGCATGTTTAACAAACTGAATTAATTTTGCCATTCAAAATATACGCAGTTTTATGTGCACAGTGACAGCTTATTAAAACAAGAAACCGTCGGAGACGGGTGATGCTCCCCAAAGGTTTTTTTGTCACAATATTGCACTATATATTCAGATAAAAGGAAACGTTTTGAGGGGCATAACTTTGGACAAAATAATACCATGGATGGTTTAGCAACTTAAAACTTTCAAAGGGCCATAACTCTATAAATAAATCATCTAACCAGAACCCACAAATAACATGCGCATCTCCTCAAGGTAGTTAAGCTTCCCATTAAGCTTCATTGAATTCCAGTCAGTAGTTGGGGAGAAATAGCCCGGACAAGAATTGCACTATATGTACAGTTAATTGAAAATTTCAAAGGGCCACAACTCTGTGAAAAATCATCCGACCAGAACCGGCTGATAATATGCACATCTCCTCTTGGTAGTGAAGCTTCCCATAAAGTTTAATTAAGTTCCGGTCATTAATTGCTGAGAAATAGCCCGGACAAAAATTGTGCACCGTCGGACACGCGCATGGACAGACGAAGCAGCGACTTTATGCTCCCCCAAAAAATTTGGGGGGAGCATAAAAACGTAACAGATTGGATAAAGTTTACAATTGTTATTTTTTATACGAAAATAATTCACAATCCTTTGTGCATTAAACACTGTCCAAACTCAGCACAAATTTTCACCAGTTCTGCAGATTTCATCCTTGAAAGCAAAGATTTTGCCAGATGAGAAAGATAAAAATGCCTCAAAACTTTAAACATGGTTGATTAAACCAATGGTTACAATTTTGCAGACTTGAAAGTGAGATAAATGAGAATGAATTCAGTTATTACAAAATTTAAATTTTCAATATCCAAACATTACATGACCTTAACAACTTCATTTACACCAGCATTCTTACCAAAGCTAAGAATTACCGTAGACAACTAAACAGTGAAACCCTTGTAAAACTAGGATATACATTTGATGAGAATTTTCATGTACACTGTACAAATCAACACAGACCAATTTATACGAGCAAGAAATGTTAACATTTTTACAAAAATGTGAGACAAATAAAAGCACAGATTCTGACAACAATAGAATCTTTAAATTTAATACAGACAATACAAATAAGTTTTGATTTTTTTCATATAGTTTTTAAGTATGCACATTAATAATATAGTTATCAGTGATGAACTGTCTGACATAACTAAGGACCTCAGAAACAATATTAATGTGAGCAATACACAATCAACATTCAACTGATTTATCAGAAATTTTAAAGCAACAATTTTTTTTTTGAAAATGTAAACCTCATCCATAAACAAGTGCGAGTTCAAACATCATTATTTTCACAGGGATGAAAATATGTTTGCAGTCATGAAAGGATGCAACTTAACATGTGGGAACTTCAATTTATGTCTTCAATAAATGAGCAGCCAGAAATTAACAATGGACAACAGACATGCACTTAAAATCTGATTAACTATAAATACAGGTTATTACACAAAATGAAGTCTTGACTACCATAATTCCACAAAACTGTTATTATACAAGTATTTGTAAAACAGACTATGTAAAAAAAAAGTTTCCAAGTATAAGTATCATTTTCTTATGATTACCATGAAAATGTCTTTCACTTTCTCAGTTGCGTTGATCAATCATTTTCCAACATGGAATGCTAATCAAGCAGAGACCTGATTGTAATCTGATTTGAGCCACATCATGCGAAATTGGGTTTTAAGCCATATGCTGCCAGTGTAGCTCAAGACCAGCCTGCGCAGCTACCCTGTCCGGTAATGAGACCACGTTACAATTGGTAACATTTAAACTAACAGTGTTACTCCTTACCAGAATGCACAACTTCGAGACCAGGCTTGAGCTAGGCAGGAAGCATATTGCACAAGACTCATTTTTGATTATATGTCTCCTTAACAAGGCCCTTTTTATTAACATAGTCCTCATAATACAGCACCGACTACATGTACATGTCTTTTGAAATGCATTAGAATTCATGTTAACAGACTAAGAGGAATACTTCCTTCAGTGTCATTTTAAGCATACTTATGCCCTTTAAAAATAAATATAATTGCCGCAAATGCAATACTTGCGTCAAATCAATTCATTCAAAATACATTTGAACTGTCAACTTTATCTAGGGAAATTTATAGGATAACAAAATACAGAGATGCGCAGTTTGTAGAAATCATATTTAACCTTGTTTTACTTGAGGAGTTTCTAGCCTTAACGTGCATTGAAGGCCTTTAAAAAGGGTCTCCCTTGTTATTACTTAATATTTGCAAATGTATTATATATTGAGGGACTTTAATTGTGACCCCTGCAAATTTGCACAAAAAATTATATAACACCAGGCTAATTTTTTAAGTTTTTGTAAAAATAAACTTAAATTACCCTGTCAATTTACACCCTCTTAATGCGAAATGGATCTTATGGCATATACTGCCTGCATAGTTCCTGACAAACCTGCACATCCTCCAAGTTTATTCAGGAGCTACCCTGTCTTCTCTTGAGAAAACAAAACCTCGCATGATTTTGTAGCGGACTAAATCTGGAGCTACACTGACCTTATATGGCATTCAACCCATTTACTCGTGACACGGACTTGTTGGGAATAATCCATGTTCTTTCAAACTTAATGAAAACCTAGCATCTCCATTGATTATCCACCATTTTTAGTAGCACACATTGTATCGCACATTTTGGCTCTTGATCCTGATGTTTCTAACATCATCGAATGATACTTAAAAAAATAATAATATATACTACCAATTTCACACAAATTATCAAACAAGAAACCGTCGGAGACAGGTGATGCTCCCCAAAGTTTTTTTTTGTCACAATATTGCACTATATATTCAGATAAAAGGAAATGTCTTGAGGGGCATAACTTTGGACAAAATAATACGATGGATGGTTTAGCAACTTAAAAATTTCAAAGGGCCATAACTCTCAATAAATCATCTAACCAGAACCAACAAATAACATGCGCATCTCCTCAAGGTAGTTAAGCTTCCCATAAAGCTTCATTGAATTCCAGTCAGTAGTTGGGGAGAAATAGCCCGGACAAGAATTGCACTATATGTACAGTTTATAGAAAATTTCAAAAGGCCATAACTCTGTGAAAAATCATCCGACCATAACCGGCTGATAATATGCACATCTCCTGTTGGTAGTGAAGCTTGCTCTAAAATTTCATTGAATTCCCGTAATAAGTTGCTGAGAAATAGCTCGGACAAGAATTGCACTATATGTACAATGGAAAATTTCAAAGGGCCATAACTGTGAAAAATCATCCTACGAGAACCGGCTGATAATATGCACATCTCCTGTTGGTAGTGAAGCTTCCCATAAAGTTTCATTGAATTCCAGTCATTAGTTGCTGAGAAATAGACCGGACAAGAATTGCACTATATGTACAGTTAATGGAAAATTTCAAAGGGCCATCACTCTGTGAAAAATCATCCGACCAGAACTGGCTGATAATATGCACATCTCCTTTTGGTAGTGAAGCTTCCCATAAAGTTTCATTGAATTCCGGTCATTAGTTGCTGAGAAATAGCCTGGACAAGAATTGCACTATATGTACAGTTAATGGAAAATTTCAAAGGGCCATAACTCTGTGAAAAATCATCCGACCAGAACCGGCTGATAATATGCACATCTGCTTTTGGTAGTGAAGCTTCCCATAAAGTTTAATTGAATTCCAGTCATTAATTGCTGAGAAATAGCCTGGAAAAAAATTGTGCACGGACGGACGCACGGACAGATGAAGCGGCGACTATATGCTCACCCCGAAAATTTTTGGGGAGCATAATAAGAAATTGGCATTCTACTGAAAATGTGAATGCAAGTAGCAGACTAATCTAAACTGTCCACGCATAAATGCTTTAAAAAACAATTTGGTGTAGAAATATAACAGTAAAAATCTCCAATCTGAATGATTCCATATGGCTTCCCAGCAGCAATGTAATCAACAAATATAAACTTTCACTGCTAAAACTTTGGCATTTCTTTCAATACCAATTTGTTCACGCAAATAAATCCTTACTCCCGTATGATAATTAGTGTTGTCTTTTTCTTTCGCTTAGACTGTATTTGTACATTTATATATCCAATTAATTAAGGATTCAAACACTTAAATAACCAACAAAAAGAAAAGTATTTTAACTTGTTTGCTTAACAAGTAAAATGAATAATAGCAGAAGATATTTGTCATTTCATCAGGATTATTAATCTATCAATACAAAATCCCTTAAATGATATCCAATTTTACAATTAAAAATCTTAAAATGTGAAACTTCTACTGCAATTTTATTTATAGCTTAGACCCATGAATCCCTAATTCAAGATTTGCTGATCCCTTATCAAAAGGAACCACTGTGGTCAGTTTAAGTCAGCCATGTGAAGGTTTGACAGATGCAGTGTTCTGATTGGGCAGCACAAATCACATGACTAATAAGAACAAATCCCATTGGTCGACAGACTGAGATGAATCACAGAAGAACACAACATAGACTGCAGCTGGTCTCACCACTCTTGTCTTTCTTGAGTTGGCCTGAAAAAAAAGGCATGAAACATTTAAAGGGTCAAAACAAAACTCAAAACAAAACCAGAGCTGCTTGTATGACATGTATGCCCCCCAACCTCCCCAACTTATATATAAAATATAATGTCTTTAATCCCCAACATGTAGATCTGCACTATATGGCTAATGAAACTGGTTGGAAAATAGTTTTTGATAATCACTGGTGTAATCAGGATTAACCCTTTGCATGCTGGGAAATTTGTTGTCTGCTTAAATGTCGTCTGCTGAATTTCTAAAATTAGCATTTTTTTCATTTTTTTTTTTAAAGAATACTATTAGAATAGCAAACAGTTAGGATCCTGGTGAGACGTCACGTTCTGTGGCGTCTCATCTGGATCAAAACTGTTTGCAAAGGCCTTCAAAATTCAGTTCCAGCACTGAAAGAGTTAATTACTTGAAACATTTATGACTGCCAGTACCATAATCTGTCCCATAATAAGGGAATTCAGTTATTTCGAGAATGAAGGTGCTTTAACACAATTGAAAGTCTTATGAGTATTTTCTGTACTTCAAATTAATGTATATGTACCTATTAAATGTAATCTCACTAGCCCTTGCGACCTTGACCTTTGACCTGTTCACCTGAATTTCAATAGGCATCTTCCTTTGCTACCAAGCAACCAGCCTACCAATGTGGGTGATGGTTATTCAGAGCATTTCCCAAAAATCATGTGAGAACGAAATAGTCAACAGATCAACCAGCCTTCCGATCATCCAACGACTGATGCACAGGAGCAAAGCAATATTCCCTGGTTCTTTAAACAGGGGTCATAATGAATCAAGAGTAGAGTTTTGTAATAAATAGACATAAATAGACTAGATTTACCAGTACATGAGAGTTATATGAACACAATAAAATTAACTTCAGAAATTGTTAAAATTTACATTTAAACTTTTTTTTTTCATTAAGTTAAACTTGAAGTTAAAATGGGCTATCATGCAATCAAATACACAAGTATACCCTGACTGTTTGGCTCCGGCAAGTTTTCTCGTGCTACCAAATGCATGACTGTCGTTTTACCGAGTGGTAGTTGTAAAGCTGAAATGTGCCAGTAAAAAAGAACATTATAAGAATGCAGTTGAAAAAAAGTGTAACATTTTAATAAATCAATTCTAATAATAACTAATTAACTTGATTGCTTTATTCAGAATACCAAAAACAGGACATTAAAAACAGGAAATATTGATGTTTTTGTTTTTTTAAGGAAAAACATCAACAATTGATCTATGATAAATTTTCTACTAATTTTAGTGACTTGTTTGCCTTTTCTTCTGCTAACACCTAACAAACTTCTTACCTCCTAAAGTGACATTTCCATGAAGAAACCTCCCTTGGTATATAAGTCGAAGAATGTTCGTTTCAGGTAGTTTTTCGTCCGACCAATCTGGAATGCAAAATATGGTGAAACAAGAGCACCGCATAACATTAACAGGTGCCACTGCCACGCTCTGCTACGGATGCAGTTTTTAATTAATGAAAGCTTGTCAGAATTTGTTTTCTTTTCTTTCCTTTTTAAAGGTCACAATGACCTTGACCTTTGACCTAGTGACCCAAAATGGGTGTGGGTTGTAGAACTCATCAAGGTGCATCTAAATATGAAGTTTCAAAGTTGTAGGTGGAAGCAATTTGATTTTAGAGCCAATGTTCAAAACCTTAACAAAATGTTAAGGTTTTAGCACGACGCGGAAGGCGAACGACGAGCTGGCTATGACAATACCTCGGGTTTTCTCCGAAAACGCCGAGCTAGAGATTAAATTAACAACATTCAATGACTGTGAATAGTATACTGAATGCCTGTAATGGATTTTTATGTATCATCATATATGTCAAGCGTCAATTTGTGATGTAATTTATACTAATTACTGATACTAAATTATAATAATTAATTCCTATGTTTCCATTAAAAACATGTGTTATTATTTTACATTTGAGATGACTTTGATTTCAATAAATATCTGTTAGTGGATCCTCTAATTTCATTGGAAGCTCATTTAAAGTTGTATTACAAAAATATCATGTACAGGTATTTAGGTTATAGTTTGATGGAAAAAATTTCAACACATCTCAATATTACCTGCAGGCCAGGTAGTATAGACATGCTCAGTGATGTCTGCAGCCGAGCTAGCATGACTGAATAAAAACTCTTTCGTTCGACCACTCACAAGGATAAGTCGCAAGTTCACCTGAAAATACAAATAATTAGTCTGTTTTTACGCTCTTGTCAACAGTATTTTAGTCACATCACCACGGTAAAATAGCCAACTCACTCTTTTCCTGGGTTAGCTGTTTATTTCAGTTCTTAGTACGCAAACTTATTCCAGTAACTGACAACTGCCCTACTTGAATCAGATGTACATGTAGGGGGAAAAAAGTGGTAGAAAGAATTTCATGAGCCATCCGGACACAAGTAATTCAGCCAGGGTGAGAATAGCAATGGCGATCCTCAGATTTGTAGTTAAGCACTCGACCAACTGAGCTAGCTTGCCTGACACTATTGTTATTAATTATTTCTAAATTATCACTTACAAAAAAAACAAAAAACTGAGTATTTCAACATAATGTAAATAAGTTTTTTTAGTCCCTAATTTTTCCCCCCCCCCCCCCCACCCCCTTATTTTTAAACAAATACTGCGAGGAACAATTTCGACTTTTATAAAACAGAAAACAGATCCCCCCCCCCTCCAACAGTGCCTTTACACAGGATTTTTTGCAAACTGACCATAATACAAATGTAGTTAATCATTCTCAACATATTACTATTAGTGTGGCTTAGCCAATTAAATACGGGTCATCTACTGTCCAAGGCCAATCCACATTTGAAGTATCAAGCAAATAGTTAAAATTCGTTTACAAGTTATCGATCGGAAACAGTTTTCACACTTCTTGCGACAGTGACCTTGACCTTTGACCTGGTGACCCCAATTTCAATAGGGGTAATCTACTGTCCAAGGCCAATGCACATGGGAAGTAACAGGCCAATCGGTAAATCAGTTGAGGAGTTACTGATCAGAAACGATTTTACATGTTATACTGTGACAGTGACTTTTGAGCTAGTGACCCCAATTTTAATGGGGGCCATCGCCTGTCCGACGCCAATAAACATTGGAAGTATCAAACCAAACGGTCCCTCTACGTTTACAAGTTATTGATTAGAAACAATTTTCATGAGATACACATGCATGCCAAATATCAAGTTGCTTTGTTCAATGTTGAATAATTATCTCCCTTTAAAGCTTATAACTTCCCTTGGATTTGTATTTTTGACCTTAGACACTGAAGGATCACCTTGACCTTTTACCACGATGTGTTTGTCAGAAACACAATGCCACCTACTGCGCCGCTTTGATTTATTTAACAAGAATATATAATTGGCAGGTCAGATAATTATGTCCATTTAAAGCTTATTACTTCCCTTCGATTTGTTTTTTTGACCCCGTGACCTAGTTTTTGACCCGGCATGACCCATATTCGAACTTGACCTAGATATTGTCTAGATACAACTTCTGACCAAGTTTGGTAAAGATCGGATGAAAACTATTTGAATTAGAGAGCGGACACAAAAAGTGTGACAGACAGACTGACAGACAAACTGACAGACTTACAGATGGACAGTGCGAAAACTATATACCCCCTTTTCTTCGAAAGGGGGCATAAAAAGTGCGCCCAAAATATGCAGACATATAGAACGGCGCATGGAAAGTGTGGGTGTATTTTGTGTTGTATAAAAACATGAACATCAATTCAGGCGATTTATGCGTGTTCAGTGGGAAAAAAAACACCCCGATTGGAGGTTATATATTGCATCACATCTTTAAATAGAAACAAATCGCCTACTGAATGTAATAAGTCCTGTTACTGACATTTTATACATTTTTACTTTTTTCCATTGTTGTGTTTATTAAGGTGACATACATCAACTGTTAAAATATTAAGTCAACCATTTTGGCAAAAATAATGTTTTTATCAAATTTTCGAAATTGACATAACAAACGCATGTCATTTTCTGAATGTAAAAAGAGGCGTAACTGACATTTTGTTAAATTTTCAGGAGAAGCAAAAAGATATTTTATTAAAATAATAAACATTTTTCCGTATTCAAATTTTCTGATTAGTATTATAATAACACTTTAAAAACAAACCAAAACTCCAAATTGATGTCTTTTTTTTTAAAATCAAACATTAAGAAAGGAGCAGTTATCATAATTTCAACACTGAAATATTGTGAGCGCAAAAAATAACGTAAGTGCTCTTACTGTATTTTGGAAAATGTCTGAAAATATGCTTTCCAGAACAATTCACAAAATGTCAGTTACTCTAGTTATTACATTCAGTAGACGAAATGCCAAAATTTATTTGACACTTAAGCAAAATGGCAAATGTTTGTATTTCTTGAAATTCATGAGAACTTTTATCGTAAATATTTACCAGAAATTTCTTTAAAACTGGAAATACGGAGTTATCAGGTAATGAGTAGCAACGGGAAAAATAGTAAGTATGCAGTTATAGATACACTAAATTAATTATGATTTTAAATATAATTATAATTGTCCTTTTAACATTTATTGACTAACTAATCTTTTTTTTTTTAAATTTATGATGCGCATCGACTCGGCGTCATTGAGGATCGTGGCTTGCCTCGGCAGACATATGCGAAGCATCGCTGCGAAATGCGATGTGCCGTTGCAAACTGACGAGGCTTGAACGGCCGATTCGGCATCGACTTGTTGCGCCTTGACTCCGTGGACCGCGAAATATGTTTGTTCCGCTTTGGCTGTACTGTATTTCGGACTTGTTACTAAGTTCAGACACGAAAAAGCACTTGACCGATCGGGCTACCGGCTTGGAATTTTCACTTGACCGACGCAAAAATCAATGGACTTGGTCGACGGTCGAGTAGGTTATGTCCAAGACTGAACATAGTAAGAAAATTGCTGTTTTAACAATTTGTGAATAATTTGCTATAACATCATATGAACAAAGTATAGCATAACATTTTGAGCAACTATTGGCAAACAAATATATAATAATTGCCCATTTTAAATATAATTTGTAACAACCCTAAGCTTTACATGTAGGTCACCCATTAAACAAAACTGGTTCCTAGCTAAATGATTAATAAAAAAACTGTTAACCTGACAACTTTGAATATGTTATAACTATTTAAAAAACAGAAACAATTTTAACCTTATCAATTGGTACACCTCTGGACCCCATTTCTTGGGCGTGGTGTGCAAGTTACAGTCTTTGTTGATGTTTCTCACTTCAGACGGTTGTTATCCTTCGATTTTCTCACAGATAAAATGGACACAAATTATATCAATTGTCACCGATGGGAAATCATGTATGGCCTCTAAAAGTATTAAAATGTTTTTTCTCCATGTTTTATATCATTTTTGGTCCACAAGGATGACATTTAAACGGGTTTTATTAGCAACAAAAACCAACCGCTGTCATTTATGCACTGCCATTTTTTTTCACAAGAATTCTGGGAAGGTGCTATAAAATACCGGATTTTCATGAACAATTTCTGAAAAAAATCAGTCCGTTACTTCTATTAAAATATAATACCCTGAAACAAATGAACACAATATGAATCGGGTATTATAAACGATGAATTATAGGATTATAAAAATAACACTTAGCTAACATGACAAAACAATATGACCTCGTGATACGATATACAAATTAATACAATAACCTTCTTGAATGAGAATTTAATATTTAAATAGAGCCAGATCCATAAATCAGATGAAGATGGATTGCTTCCACCTAAAATAACTTCATATTCTAATGGTTAAAATGTTTTACAATTCTGCCAATGGGGTTTTCTATAAAAAGTTTTTTTTCATTTACGGTTTTCTTCACACGAAGCTCCTTTAGTGGTGAAAGTTTCAGCGTTGCAGTTTATAAGAGCAGATCTGCGAGTTTAAACACTTAAAGGAAGTATAATGTCAATAGTATCAAGAAATGAAAAATGAACTATTTGAACCGAATTTGTCTAAGCCAAAATACATTTCTTTACTATCACTTGCATAATAATCATGCTTGGCAGTGAAAGTTTCAGCGAAATATACAGATCAGATAAGAAAGAGTTGAGAACACACAGTTTAACGAAATACATATTGTCTAGAGGTATTCAAACAAAGGGGCATACTTCTGGATATAAATATATGATGAACCAATTTTTGGATACCCTAGACATCGCTTCCTGACTTCCAATATTTCATATGTAGAGTTTAAATATGTGATTTACCGGTATATTTGCTCACGTGTTGTCACATGTATGTAAATTATATTGCGTGGCCTGTGAAACATAATTAAACCTGTTCTGTTCAGAAAACACGTTTTACTGCCTGGAAAATGACGATTGTCATTACCAAATTATTATAATTAATAAAAACTGCATAACATATAACATTAAAATTATCATATGGTAGAAAATGAAAGAGCATTTTCATTCCCAAACATAAAAGTCGGGATTATTTTCACGGGCCTCTGATAGAATCGTTGACAGTTTAGAGCTGTTTTCATAGTTCATTTGCAGTTCAGTATTCTGCCTTTGGTCAAGTACATTTATACAAAAGAAACATGGCCAAGACAGGGAATCAAACACTCAAAAATATTTAAGGACAAACAAATATAACAATCAAGAACATTTGAATAATAACAATTAAATAACATGTAAGAATATTTAATCATTGAACATGTTTAAACATCCAATTTTACAGCAGCAAAAAAATTTACGTTCTCAGATCAACGTTTAAAAGCTTCTACCAAATATTTTGGAAAAGTTTTGAATTTATAAAACAATTAAACAAGATATAATTGGCACAACAAGAACAAAAATTATTATTGCTTCTTTTTACGTTTTTTATTCCTGAAAGAAAGTTCAATAACATTTTGCGTTTATACGTATATTTTACAGAAAATTTGATAAAAAATCTCATTTGTATAAATGCATGCATGTATAGTCAATACTATAT
Source organism: Dreissena polymorpha (assembly GCF_020536995.1). NCBI lineage: Eukaryota > Metazoa > Mollusca > Bivalvia > Myida > Dreissenidae > Dreissena > Dreissena polymorpha. Next base: position 58,911,932 of record NC_068358.1, on the reverse strand, counting down.
AATATTTAATAATTATTAATAATGTCTGGTTATTTAAATAATGGTTATAGTTTTCAATTATTGGTATCCCTGATAAAACAGGCACATGCGCAAAGTAAACACAGAAACATACGATAATATATCATAACGTCTGAGATCGTATTCCATAATAAATATATGATTACTAGTATATGGTATTATTCGATTAAAAATATATTGTTTTAGCATTCAAATAATTATGGATATGCTAACAAAATAATTAAAGAATACACGTTTAACGGAGACATAATTTTCTGAGATATGAATACACAAAACAATAAACGGAATGGTGCGTAGTTCGGTGGAATAAAGACGCGCACAACTTGAAGAAATAAGTATCTTCAAAACGCTTTCAAGTCCACAAGATATTTTATCTAAACAAAGATACGCACGAAACCCCTATACGGTAAATATCTAAGAAACGACTGCAATATTTAATGCTCTCTTTGGTGTGCTGGGCTCTAACTGAAAAGCCAAGGTGGTTCTTCTTGAATATAGCTAAGTAATTACACAAAGCGAATTAATTCTTATCCCATGTATGTGGCCAAATCAAGTTTTTTAATAGCGTTGGACGAGCTTGATAATTGCATCCTGTCATTTAATATGAAAATAAACACAAATTAACCCCATAAGCTTGTCATGAACTGTAAACAAGAAACCATAAGCGATATAGCGAGAATGGGCAATTATTATCCCCGTATGCGCGTTGTTGTTAATGTAAAATAAACGTGGGGTAATAATAAAATAAACATTATTTTATTTACTATGTGACAGCAATAAAGCTACTTCAAAATCAATAATATTAACGATATTCATCATCATCATCATCATCATCATCATCATCATCATCATATCATCATCATCATAAATTCCTTGACCGGTTTTACCGTTCGTGTGAAATGAGGGACGACGATACAGAAATCCTTCTCCAGTCAGGTATGTTGTGTGCTGCTGAGAGTTATTCATCCATGGAAAGGGATGTCCTCGATTGAGGGGCGACGATGCAGAGTCTGTACTTGGTGGAAAAGCTGATGGAACTGCTTGTGCAAAACCTGTTCAGTCTAGCCATCGCTGAGGTCGCCATGGCAATACTTATTCGAACTGCAGTGGTACTGGTACCACCCTTAAATAGGGTTGCGCCCAAGTACTGGTACTTGAAGCTGGTCACTTCTTCTAGCTTCTCGCCGTTCATAGTGATGTCTGCACTGGTGTTGGTCGTGTTGTTCTACATGATCTTCGACTTCTCCATGCTTACCTACGTCCTGTATGCTCATGCTCTTTCATAGAGTCTGTTGGTGAGATCTTGAAGTTCACTGCTCGTGCCACCTATGAGGTCAATTTCATAAGCGAATCTCAAGTTTGAGATGGGTCTTCCAAGAGAATGAAGTTGTCGAAGAGCTCACGTTGGTGTTGCAGGTGTTTTTCAATGATGATTCTGCAGTTGAAGATCAGTTCCAATGTGCTCCGCCTAGCTCTGAAACCAGCCTGCTTTTCGGCCAGCAGTTCATCGGCCTCACTTTTCAATCGATTAAGGATAATGTGTAACATGACTTTGCTGGGATGACTGTTGAGGCTTATGGTGCGGTAATTCTCTCACAACTTGAGGTTGCCCTTTTAGGAAGAGGTATGACTACTGACTGGGTCCACTCCTTATGCCACTTCTTCTCCTCCCAGATCTTTATGCATAATGCCGTCATTGCTGCAGGCGTTGCCTCTCACATGTGCTTAATCAGCCCGGAATGGACGTTGTCCACTCCAGGAGATTTTCCTGCCTAAAGACTACACGTACACTGCCTCCTCAACCTAAGCCTTAAGTATGGACGGACTTTCGCAGTCCGCTTCTGGTCTGGGATCGTTCTTAATGAGACTGGAGTCTGATAAAAGCGGGTAGTTGTAGAGGTCACTGCAGTATTCAGTCCATTATTAGTAGTAGTATAGTAGTAATATGCAATCTCTGTTAAATGCTGTGTAATTAACGTTTATTATTAATTAAAAATTAATAAAAACTGATTTTATAAATACATCATAACAAATTATTATGAAATTTGTTATAGATGTCTTGAAAAAAAGAATGCATAGTGTTCGTCGTAATATAATTCGTTTCTTGTTTTATGATGTTATCTTCGTTTATTTAAAATGGAAGAGCGATATAACGTTTACATAATTAATCAATAAATCGCTGTATACGACCGAGTGAAAATAGTTTTATAATATAGTATATTATAATATGTATTTTGAAACTTTGCGGTTCATGTCCGGTTGTATAGGGTATTAAGGCACAAAAACATGTTTTGATAGTTGGAGGTTTTATATATGATCATATGGAAATTGGAATAATTGTACTCTTACCTATATTGTCATAAGTTTTTTCGATTAACTAAATACAATTCGGTATATAGTCGCACAACGGACTGGTTTTCGTGTTAATTAAACTGTTTGTTATGTAATTGAATAAATATAGCAAACCGGTCGAATTCTACCTAACATTTAAGAATTAGTTTCCCATTTCAGTGACTTTTGGCATTTGCAGATTTACTACAGGTATAGGAACAATTAACGTTAATTTGTTGATACTCGAAAAAGAAAATCAATCGTCTTTTCGCCCCTTTTATTTGTATTGTATTATTTTGACCTTTGTTGACGATTTATTTTTGGTTCACGGCGTTTACAGCCGTTTACTCTAGTTTTAAGGCCAGGGTTTTTTCTGCCTATTATGGGAAAAGGAGTCTGACCAAATTGGGAATTTTTTATTGACAAAATTGGCCATTTTGGGAATTTTTGCCTCGATGAAACGGCTCATTTGGGGAAAAATTGTGAATTTATCATGCTTAAATAATTCAGTGGTTTAACAAATAAATTTGTTTTTATTTGTTATTTTGTCTTCTTTATATAAACAGATGCAGTATTGGGTATGTTCAACATTTATTCAACAGTGGCCCAGATAATTATTTGGGAAATAGGGTTTTCACACTTTGATTTTGAAAAATAGGGTGATTTCATTCTTGAAATAGGGTGAACTGAGTTATAAAACGATTGAGTCAGATTGAAAACGCATGTATGTCGTCGTAAATTATTTGGTAAGACGCTTTATTTTACTATGAAATCTAGTCCGCAGAGCGTTTTATTTACTTTGACTGTTTCTTGCTCCAAAATCCAGGTGCTTGCTGATTGAAAGCATCGCCTCGTTACGATAATACTTAAAAAAAGAAAATACCGAAAATGAGAAAAGCATTTTCGATCGAAGCCATTGAATTGTACGCATCCCATTTGACGAGTTTGCGTAAAAGTCAAATTGGTTGCGTTTTCAATACGCATGATATTGTATTTCTTTGCGTTTTTAAACATTTTAATAGGGTAAAAGACGCAAATACGCAGCTTATCTGGGGCACTGATTCAAGTATGCTCGAGTGCCCAATTTCGAGGCATACAAGCAATTTGTTGAAGTTTTGTTGCTCAATATCGGGATTTATGTAATTAGTTTTATCATTTCATTACACATGTACCTTTTATTTACACATTTTAAATTCAATTGATTGTGTGGTGGACGAACCAGTTATCGAACACCTAAGAAATTACGTTAAATAACCTTATTTTGAAACACTTAAAATGACAAAAACATTTTGTTTCAACAAATGACTAACAGTTCTGTCATTGAAAGATTTATCTGTTAAGTTTTCCAGCAAACTACCTTCAAGAATTCATAACAATGATCCCCTGATTATTGTCACCTCTAGCAGACAAAACAAAATGGCGGCTGATGTAAACATGACCTATTACCCGACACTTCATAAATACTACTCCAGTATATACAAAGTCACATGACTATCACGTGACCCGGACTCGGCGAAAAAATCTGCGTCTGCTGCAATCAAAATTGCAAACGGAAATATGCTTTTTGGTGTGTAAATGCACGTTTTGATACATGCATTCAAAAAGTAATAGCAAAAAACTCACAAAACGGTGTAAAAAACAATAAATGCATTGCTTTAACCTGTTTTCGGCGCATTTGTTTCAAGCTAAGTAGGCAGGTAGGTCATGGACTTCATGTGCGACCATTTGTTTATCAATGTGACGTCATGCGCACTTTTGCGCATGTGCATACAGAACCAAAACAAAACGTCCGATAATAGGTGCTGTTCGATAACAGGTACTTACACGATGTTATCAACAAAAATTTGTTGAAAAATGAAATGGCCCAAGTCTATGTAACGGCGGCCATATCTGTTGAGAGTGCCCTAAAACGCCGCATCCGATTGGTTACATGATTTCAATGTAAATATCACTCCTGTGGAGACTGAATAAATAAAATATTAACTCATGGTTGTTGTACTTAAATTTGTAATTGCTGTAAAAGTAATATGAAACTGAAATTTATTAAATCAATTAAAATTTTTAATTGTGTGATGCCATACTGTCTGGCAGTGGTTTTAATAGGGGCCTGTGTCAGCAACCCTATCATAAGCTGTGTTTATGGAAGATATGTGAATATAACCTGTACTTTTTTTGTGGAACCTGCACTTATAATTAATTAAATGAAATTAAGTAATTAACATAATATGCAATTACCAACATAAACACTTGCTACATATAGTTAAAATTGTATTTCAGCATAACCAAAACCATATCCGGACTTCCAATCAAAGTTTACGCGTACACCTTTTTCATAGTGAAAATACATCTATTTATACGATGTTTTGTTAAATGGCAGTCACGTGACTAATGAATGAAATAGTGAACTTTCGCAGACGAAACCGATGCATTATCACTCGGTCTTATTAACAAAGACAATTGGGTGTAAAGTGTTCAAAAGTTTTGCATTAAGTAAAATACATAAAAATCCATCAATTGCAAACCGATCAACCATATCTTACCTTTTAACCCGCTATTTTCCACATAACAAACAATAACTATAGTAAATTGTGCGTAGAGTACCATGTGATATTGTATGACGTGAACGGATGGCGCTTATGTATCAAACAGAGGCAAAACAAAAAATGCGTCGAATTAGGGCAGCGTCGATTCGGGTCACTCAACGATACTGCAGTTTTGTTTTTCAGTTACAGTTACACTCTGAGATAAGAACTGTACAGTCAAAACCTTATAGCAGATATTTTTTACCAAAACAAACACTGGTTAGTCACACAAGTTATAAGACACGTCATTCTTAAAAAAAAAAAAAAATTTTTTTTTTTTTGGAAATTGGGATTTTTTTTTATAATTTCGGTTTGGGATCGGGTCCGTTTGCTTTGGGAGTGCCTCTTTTTCCGGAGGCGCAGACAGTGCTAAAAAAAACCTGAAGGCACAGCAGAATCATGAGAATTAAAGGAACTGCTCAATTGTTCATTGTGTTATGTCGGCTCGGTTACTTTTTAAATGTACCCCTGTTACTCTTAAGTATACTGACAGTAAATGTACTCTTAAGTAGAAAAAGAAGCACAGAAAGACAGTTTTGCGGTGAAATACAAACGCATGTGTGGCAGTTTCTAGGAAATGATTTAAAAATATAAACAAACACAATTAAGTGTTTTGATTTATTTAACGTATTTTAATTAATATATATATGTTTTTCCTTTAAATGTCTTCCATTTCATTTCAATAATTTTCTGGTATTAAACTGTACAGCATGACAAGCATTCAGTTTTTGCTTTGTAATAAGAAAATTTTTATTCAAAGTTTTGACCACACAAATTGTCTGCATCTTATATTCTAGTCCATATAAACTTACTCCCAAAGCCTTTGATAATTTTTGCTATGGCGGCTCTGGGCGTACATATGCACCCCTTCATAAACACAATGGCAGTTTTGTGCACAGATTATGTGCACATCACTAAACAGACGTCCTTTGTTACCAATTGAGGAAAGCTATGAATAAACTTCAAAAACACATTAAATTTACCTGAATGGCAGCCTACGAACGTTATCCTTTGCATTCAACCTAAAAAACACGACGATGTTTCAACACACATGACACTTTTCTTGCTGACATTTTCATTTTGAAATTTCGAACAGTGTCAATATTGGACACCTGTTCAACATCAACTTCAACTTAGGCTATATCAAATATCATAATGTGCAAAAGATTGGTGTGGTTCGACCTACCGTAATCAATAGCAACACTTTTTGTTGGCGACACCGCAACAGTTTCCCAATATTGTGGAGAGTACGAAAGAATATCATTATTATTTAATATATTATTTCTTGCTTTAATGGTACCATTTGCATGAGTTTGTGCTTCAGACCGATAAACGTTTATAAGTGTTTGCAGTATCAGTGTTCCTGGCATTTTCAGTGGTGATCAAATTTTGCACCTTTGGACAAAGGGCGGCGCATTGCACCTCTCAGCAATATTAATGGGTTATAAAGCTGAGAGTTGAATTATTGCAACTACTTATATTCCAGTGGGTCTGCTCTTATATTTGGACACAATTAAAAAAAATCATATTTTTCAAAGTCTGAAAGGCATAAATGCGCGATTGATAATTCAAACAGGTAATGTTTTGGACTGTTTTCATTAAATAATTTAACTAACACTGACATTGGTAACACACTACTCAGTGATTTTGCAGCATGTGCCTTTTTGATTGGGAAAAAAGCAAAATAGACCATGAAATTGTAAAAAAAAAAAACAACATTATTATTATACATGTAATATAATTTATAAATAACAGTATACCACTTGTTTATAAGTGCATGTTAAACTGCTAGGAGCCTAGGCATTGCTGTATAAAGAATTATATAAACCAGTTATTGAGTTGTTTAAAAAAGTTTGGCATATTTTGTGGGGATTTATTTATTTATTTTTTAAAATGTTACTGTTTTGCAATTAGATAACAGCCTGTATCTAGGCTGTACTTTTGGGCAAACAAATTTTGGGAAAGTCAAACAAATCACTGCTACTAAACTAATAATAGTTTAGTACATGGTATACATACAATCTACAACAACTGAGGTTATTGGTAAATTTTTATATAATTTAAATTAAAACAACTCAATACAAGAGCATTCTTCAGTTGGGTTTTTACAAGTTTCCTTTACCATAGCCCCAAAGCACTGAAATTGCAAACAGTTGTGAATCATTCATGCCTGAATAAAATCGTGTCACTATCAATTGATTATTTTATGGGTGTTGTCCAATACTAACCCCAAGGAGAAATTCAGAAATAACATTATTTGATTTATTGATTATTTTCCAGATGGTTCTGTAGTTAGAAGCAATATGTCGGATTCGATTGTCATCACACAAACTGAACAAATTTATGAGAATGAGTGAGTATATTTGACCTAACTAACTGAAAGAATATTAATTTATATTACTAACAATAAGTAGGTAAGCTGTACATCTTAATTTGCTAGTTTGTTTCATCAGTTTCATAATTGGAAGTCTGACTGAAAACAAGAGTTAAATGTATTTTACTACTAAGGGGAATATAGTTTGTTTATTAAAAAATATGTAATCAAAGAAGTTTTAATATTGACTTGTAAATTAAAGTATTTAATATTGATATTAAATACTTTAATTTACGATTGTGCAATTAATAGTTTAACAGCTGGAGTTCAATTGTAGGATCATAGAAGAAGCACAAGCTGAAGAGAATGTGAGATTAGCACAGCAGGTTGTGTTCAAAGACTGCAAGCGGGGCATAGGTATATACATAATATAATGTAGTTAGCTATAAATGAACTTATATTATAAGTAAATAGGCATTGCTTTGGGGAAAATGTGGTTTATTGCATGTTTGTAAGGTGTCGTCTCAGATTAGTCTGTGAAGTTCACACAGGCTATTTAGGGACAACACTTTCCACTTTTATTGTATTTTTTATGTCAAGGAAAACTTTCTAAGAAGATTCAGTATATGGGTAGTTAAATATCTGAAAGATAAAGATTTTTAGATTGTCAGCACGTTATAATTGTCATGCAATTAACTGGAGTTACGTCAAACTGCAGGGCCCTCAATCTGTCAAATCCACAGCCGCATTCCCCCCCCCTGAAAAGTATACTTTTTTCCCCTTTTTGGGGGAAAAATTCCCCCTAAAAAAAATATAAATTTTTTTTATTTTATATAGATAGATGTCTCATGATTATTATATCTCAATTCTGTTTTAATTTAATCTTGTCAAACATACTAAATTATGAAATAAGCAATGAATATAGTGCAAACATGTACAAATGTAATAATTAGATAGTAAGTAAAAAATCCCCCAAAAAGGGAAAACGCCGCGAAAATTCCCCCTGCTATGGGTAGCGACTCGCTTCCCCTTAAAATGGATTGAGGGCCCTGAACTGTAATCAATAGCAGCACTGTTTTTACTACACAAGACAAGATGGGTACTACTTAATGATCATGAAGATGTGATGCTGATACAATTTATCTTTAGATTATTCCGCTTAACCCTTGATTTGCTAAACATAAGAAACCATTTTGTCGTGATAAATAAGAATCTTATACTACAGGTAATTGACATGTTATTGTTTTACCATATGTTACGTGGGCTTAAGAGGTGTAAGACAAAAACTTATAGACAATGTATTTTTAAGCTACAAATATAAGTTTCAACAAATGTGCTTAATTTAATGAATCAACACAATTTCTTGTCAATCAAAATAAATGAAACCCAATAATTATTTAATGGTATTGAAACAGAAATTAGCAGCAAAATGTTGTAAAGTCAATGAACTTGTGATAAATTCTCATCAATTACCGGTAGTTGCATTCATATATTGCCTTAAATATTGGGCTTCAGACAGTTGTATTTTCTTTCTGCAAACATCCTGAGGCTAAAACTGCTGTTTTCAGCTCAATAATAAGGCCTTTATGAATTTAACTTATAAATAACATAAAAGTACAGCTTTACCGACTTTAAAGCTGCATGGTTTCAGTGGCATATGTATACTAAACACATTAATAAGTGAAAGAAGTAGGTTAAAAAGGGTACCAGGAGCTGCTCAAAAAGGGAAAGGCAAAAAGCTGAACCAGTCTGGTTGCATTTGCTAAAAAGCTGAACCAGTCTGGTTGCATTTGCTTAAAACTGTCTAACACCAGAAATTATGTTTTTTAAGAATAGTCTTTTTTTTTTGCCATGAAATATTTGCAAACGTATATAAACTTTCATAAGATGTTTACAATTTTTGTGACAACTAGTACAGAATAGCAGCAGGTGGAGGGTATCAAAAAAACGAAATAGAAGCATTTCTTGGCTATTTCACTCCAGATCTTTCCCAACTCTATAAACTTTATGACACACTGTTGTGACCAGGGCCTGTATTCGCCAAAATATTCTTAGACTTAAGTGTAAGAATAAAGAGTATTCTTCAAATTAAATAATTGGTTAAATTTTGAGAAAAATTGGCGTTTACAACACCATTGTTAATGTACCGTTAGAAAATTGTGTTAATCTGTGGAAGCCTGTGTATATATTCGAACACTCGACATATTTTTCCTAGTATTTTCTTTATTCTTAAGTCTGAGAATGGGTTTGTGTGTTTCAGGCATCAAGATCTGTGGAGGCTGCAGTATAGATGGGGAGGAGCTACATGGGGTGTTCATCAAGAGAGTTCTGCCTGGGGGTCAGGCTGACACGCAAGGTAATGGGTCTTTTTGGGCGGGCAATAAATGGTAAATGATATAGGATTTTATGTCAACTGAAGCATCAATATAATTTTCACCACAACATCCATGGCTTTCCAAGGACTTAAACATTTCTAAAGCCAAATTTATTGTATGTTCAAATTATTCTCATATTCTCATTTTGTATATTTGTTGTATTATTAAGCTCACCTGAGCGCAATGTGCTCATGATGAGCTTTTGTGATCGCTTTTGTCCGTCGTGCTTGTGCGTCGTGCGGTTTCAATATTTCTCTTGTTAATGCTCTAGAGACCACATTTATTGTCCGATTTGTGTACTTGGTCAGAAGATTTTGTCCCAATGATATCTTAGATGAGTTCGAAAATGGTTCCCGTTGGTTCAAAAACATAGCTGCTAGGGGCGGGGCATTTTTCCTTATATGACTATAGTAAAAGCTTGTTAACACTCAAAAGGCCTCATTTATTGTCTGATCATCATGAAACTTGGTCAGAAAATTTGTCCCAATTACATATTGGAAGAGTTCCAAAATGGTTCCAGTCTGTTGAAAGACATGGCCGCCAGGGGGCGGGGAATTTATCCTAATATGGCTAAATGATTATGGCTGTCTTAAAACTTTTTAATATTCTAGAGGCCACATTTATTGTCCGATCTTCATGAAATTTTGTCAGAATATTTGTCCCAATTATATCTTGGACAAGTTCGAAAATGTTTTCGGTTCTCAACCGTTGGTTGAAAAACATGGCCACCAAGATGGAGATGGGCATTTTTCCTTAAATAGCTATAGTTAAAACTTGTTAACACTCTTTAAGTAACATTTATTGTTCAATCTTCATGAAACTTGGTCAGAACATTTCTTTTAATGATATCTTGGATGATTTTGAAAATGGTTCCTGTCTGTTGAAAAACGTGGCTGCAAGGGATCCGGGAATTTATCCTTATATGGCTATAGAAAAACCTTGTAAGCACTCTAAAAGTTACATTTATAGTTCACTTTTAATGAACTTTTGTCAGAACATTTGTTCTAATGACATCTTTGACTGCACATAATGGGGCAGTTCCTTTGTCCCTCAGGTGAGTTACTTTGGGCCTTTCAGGCCCTCTTGTTAGGATTTTATGACAAACAAAATCTGAAGCCATTGGATAATGTGATTAATGCCAGTGTCAGCACTGCATCTGGGGTGATGGCTTGACTCATGGTAAAGTAGAAGTTGAGCTGGGCGCATGAAAAATGGGTCTAAATGGGGCTTAAGAGAAGAGCTTTCCTTTTAACAAATATACCATAAAAGGGGAAAGTGTTTTCCCTCATTAGCCTGTGCAGACTGCGCTAGTTAATCAGGGTAACACATTACACACATTTGTGTCTTGTTCTGTGAAAGCTGGTCATAATGCATGTTTTAAAGTGTCGTCCCAGATTAGCCTGTGCAGTCCCCACAGGCTAATCAGGGACGACACTTTCCGCTTAAATGGTATTTTCCGTTTAAAGGAAGTCACTTTTTACCGAAAAATCTAGTTTAAGCGGAAAGTGTCATCCATCATTAGCCTGTGCACAGGCTAATCTGGGACGACACTTTACGCACATGCATTATGCCCAGATTTCTCAGAACAAGACACATTTATTGAACCCTGTTTCCCCAGAGCAAGACTCGCTTGTAAATGACAATTGACATGATGCACAGTCTGATTGTCTGTGAATGCTTGTTGTTGTTGTCTAGGAGATCTGCGGAGGGGAGACCAGATACTGGAGGTGAATGGAGAAAACCTTGAGGGGGTCACCACTGACAGGTAGGTGCTGGAATTCGAGGCATGTATTAACATAATCCCTGTTGTGGGAAAAATAGGCTTAATGCATGCCCTCACAGGCTTATCAGGGACGACACTTATGACTTGACTGGATTTTTTGCTTAGAAGAGATTTACTTTAAAGAAAACTACCATTAAAGCAGAAAGTTTCGTCTTTAATTAGCCTTTTGTTTAATTAGTTTTAACCTGTTTATTTAAGCTCAATTGCATCGAAAGCCTAAGTCTTATTTTAAATGCTCTCGAGTCCGTTTCCTGGAACTTAAACCAGTTCTTGGTGTCTTTGAGGGAGATATTAAGAACGCTCCCAAGCCCTCAACTCCAGGTCGCTAGGTGGACACAATGGCGACCTTAAATAAGCTTTTGCAGACTACCAAGGCTGATATGGGGCTACACTTTACTCACATGCTCAGTTTTCCAGAACAGGGCACACCTAGATCCTTATGAAAATCTTGTGTTGTACCAGAAAATGTAATAATGAGAGCAAATTCGTTATGGTTAGATTTTTTTTTTCTGTTCACCAAAAGTCATTGCTTTAAATATTCTATTTACTTGAAGAGCAAATAATCTACTGTGTCCTCCATTCTCCTTATGTCTACAACAATAAGTACATTGTCACTTTAGAGTGCTTAGGCTTGGCTATTAATTGATTAGTTTCAGCTTAACTACTCATTTGTTTGTTGGCAATGGTATGGTCCTCATGAAACAGTTGGCTTCATGTTCATTATAAAGTTTACTAATGTAACACATTATGTTCATACTGACCCATTGGTAGATTTTATGCATAATCAGTTTTATGCCCCCGGATTGAAAGATCGGGGGTATATTGTTTTTGGTCTGTCTGTCCGTCATTCTGTCATCAAAACTTTAACCTTACATTAAAGTTTTGCAATAACTTTTGAAATATTGAAGATAGCAACTTGATATTTGGCATGCATGTGTATCTCATGGAGCTGCACACTTTGAGTGGTGAAAGGTCAAGGTCAAGATCATCCTTAAAGGTCAAAGGTAAAAAAAACACAAAAAAACGGCGCCTTAGGGGGCATTGTGTTTCTGACAAACACATATCTTGTTTTGAATTCATGTAGCTCTGACATATTAAGATTACTCTGAGAATAATTAATTGCTCCAATTACATAGAGTTTCATATTAACCCTTTTTTCTTGAGTATTTGGATTTTTTACTCTCAACATCAGCTTTGTATAAACTATTTCATCATTAAGAATTAAGATGTGTATTTTCTCTTGTATATATCACCCAATGTAAAAAAAAACCTGACATTTTCAGAGCTGCTTCCATCTTACGGCTGAATTGTTTCACCAACCAGGTGGAGCTAGTTATTTGCAGAGATGAGCAAGCTAGGTACAGATTTCAACATAAATGTTTTATTGTATTAATTAAATCTCTACTTCAAAGACTTGGTTATTTTTTGATAGAGCATTTGTTATGTTTACTGGATGAGCCTCATTAGATGCAGAATCATGTTTATGTTGCATGCCTAATTAAAGTGTTTGCTTGGAACATCATCTTTGGCTTATTTCATTGGTGTTGTTGTTGTTTGTTTTGTGTTTTGTTCTCTGAAAAATTCCTAAAATACTTTTTATGCTCCCCCAAAATTTTTGGGGTGAGCATATAGTAGCCGCTTCGTCTGTCCGTGGGTGTGTCCGTCCGTCCGTGCACAATTTTTGTCGGGCTATTTCTCAGCAATTAATGACTGGAATTCAATTAAACTTTATCGGAAGCTTCACTACCAAGAGGAGATGTGCATAAAATCAGCCGGTTCTGGTCGGATGATTTTTCACAGAGTTATGGCCCTTTGAAATTTTCCATTAACTGTACATATAGTGCAATTTGTGTCCGGGCTATTTCTCAGCAACTAATGACTGGAATTCAATGAAACTTTATGGGAAGCTTTACTACCAAGAGGAGACGTGCATATTATCAGCCGGTTCTCGTCAGATGATTTTTTCACAGAGTTTTGGCCCTTTGAAATTTTCCAATGTACATATAGTGCAATTCTTGTCCGAGCTATTTCTTGGCAACTGCTTACAGGAATTCAATGAAACTTTATGGGAAGCTTCACACTATTAACGGGAGATGTGTATATTATCAGCTGGTTATGGTCGGATGATTTTTCACAGAGTTATGGCCCTTTGAAATTTTCTATAAACTTCATATAGTGCAATTCTTGTCCAGGCTATTTCTCCCCAACTACTGACTGGAATTCAATGAAGCTTTATGGGAAGCTTAACTACCTTGAGGAGGTGCGCATGTTATTTGTGGGTTCTGGTTAGATGATTTATTTAGAGAGTTATGGCCCTTTGAAATTTTTAAGTTGCTAAACCATCCATCGTATTATTTTGTCCAAAGTTATGCCCCTCAAGATGTTTCCTTTTATCTGAATATATAGTGCAATATTGTCACACAAAAAAACTTTGGGGAGCATCAACCGTCTCCGACAGTTTCTTGTTTAATTTGGTGAGATCTGTGTAAAAATGAATTTGAAGTAGTGTAGAGGGTTTAACCTGCTTTTCAAATCATCATTCTCATGACTGCTGTTGTTTAAAATCTTGAAGCACTGTGTTTTCGTGTCTTTGCTAGGTTGGAGTTCAATGAAATCATGCAGAAAAGTGGCCTCCCAGTCAATCCACCACCTCAGGAAGGTGACTCAGCATTTTCTCTTTAAAATTGCTTCATCTTAAAAGAATAATACGAAATGTCGGAGCATCAATACGAATACGAAGAATAACGCAAACAGTCAGAGCACCTATTAAGTTCCAGCCCTTGATTGAATTTTCTATTTCACATACAGTAATTTATGTTTGCAAAATGGTAAAATTTTGAACATGCGTCATTTACAATATAAGCTACTTTTTACTCTAGCTTACTGTTTAAGAAGCCATGTCCAAAACATGCAAACAGTTTTATATAATTAGCCAATTTACATATTTTCCCCCCAAATGTGTTGTGTCAAACAGGGCTCCTGTAGACAATTAACGTTGACCAAAATTTAAATACCCAATCAGCTGTCAAAGTTTTCAGATTTGTAGGAATTTGCATGTTGCTTTCAATTTCCATATCTACTTTAGCAAATTTTGTGAAGGTGGTAGTTACGTAATCAAGATTTGCTTTAAAAAAAATCACATATCCAGGTTATTTGCTTCAGTGTTTTTTGTTAAACGCAAGTGACATTGTTTTGGACGTGTGTCTCTCATACAAAGTGGAGGTGTCACAATTTAAATTATACTTAGTTCTTTGAAAACTTGGTCGATTGCATGTGCCTAAAGTGTTGCCCCAGATTATCCTGTGCAGTGTGCACAGGCTAACCAGAGAGGACACTTTCTCCTTAAACTTGATTTTTACTAAGAAGAGACTTCCTCTAAAAGAAAAATGACAAAAAAAGCCGAAATTTCATCCCAGATAAGCCTGTGCAGACTTCACTTTACGCTCATGCATCAAGCCCTGTTTTCCAAGAGTTGGAATCAGATTGTGTTGGATGATTGCACAACTTGAGAACAATTTTCAGTGGCTGAAGGCGTTGGCCATGATGACTTACAAGGAGACCAAGATAAATTGCCAACTGCAGAGCGAGAGGTACTTGGTTTGATTCATTAAACAGTCATGAGTTATATACATTCCATGGTTGTGTGCTGATTTTTGATGTCATTCTTTAAGATGTGTATTTAATATCGCGAAACACATACATTAAGGCCTTTCCGCAAGATATTGGGGAGACACTGCCACTGGGGCATGGACCCACAGTTAACAATTGGTTACATTTGTTTCTTAATTGTGCCGTATATTTATTTGTACATTACTGTAGAGTTTAAATAAAAGCGCAGACAAAAAATAATTGTAAATTTAATTTACAAGGGTGTTCCTGAATTGACAATTTAGGCATATGGGTACCTTTTTTGCAGTTAGGCACAGGGGTATGCCTTATTTGGAAATTTAGGAACAGGGGTGCCACTGTGCCTAAAGGCTTTTGGGAAAGCCTCATATTGACATAAAGGAAAACTACCCAATCAAGTGTGTAACCAGGGTCCTATATTATCAAAGTTCTTAAGGACAAGTTTAAGTTATAACTGAATATTGTAGCATTAATATGTAAATGTTTTATATTAGTATTGTCCTTAAATATAAAATTTCTGAGAAGAATTGCAAGTAATTTTATTACTGAAGTAATCGTAAATGGATTACAAAACTTGTGGGCTTCTTCCAAAAATCTGATGTTACAGCATATACATTTATTGCATCATTTTGAGTAAGACAGGCTCCATATCCTTTAAATTTACAAAATGTTAACAATGGACCATAAGCTTATAAGAACCATAATATGTGAAAAATGAATTATAAGCTAATTGCTTATGAGAACTAGCATAAGAGAGACTGTTTCCATCAACCTTTGTAAGTTACTAATAACCAAACCAGTTGGATTGGGATTTTTGAAACACAAAATATTAAGTTGCAACTCTAACAACTAGCTTACGGCTAGTAACTTACTCACTAGAGCTTATTGAAACGGTCCCTGGCTGTAGAATTGTTAATTAAACCACAGACAAGTACCTGGGTCAGCTTTCTCAAAATGTTAACTGCCACTGAAAGTGAAAGTCTGTCAACGTCTGACCCAAATAAAATAAATTTTAAAAGCTAAGTTATTATTAAAACAAACATTGTCCAATAATTAGATGTACGTCACAAGTCGCCTGCATGATTTAACTGCAGGTATTGCCTGCCTACTGCTGTCGCTCATACAAAGCGTGCACTCTCATTGGCCAATATTGATTTTCTACTACAGTGACACTCCGCCTTTAGTTGGGTAAAGCGACAAAAGATCGTAAATTGGCTTTCAAAATTTTCGGAGCAGTCGATATCGCTTTGATCTTAAGCTGCAATAACTGTCAGAATACACTGATCAGAAAATTTCAGGCGCCCCGCGGACTCTGATTTCGAAATTCAAGCGCCCCGCTGAGGGACCATTTAATTGTCTGTAGAAAGCACTGGTCCACTAGGCATAAATAGGTTAACCCTTTCCCACTTAGAAGAAAAGTGACAATAGCTATGTGCAAACAGCATAAAACCAGAACAGCCTGCGAGTAACTCGCAGTCTGTTCATGTTTTATGCTGTTTGCTGCTCATCAGTATCTAAGGGTTGGAAATGAAGCTTTAAAACTTGAATCTTGTAAGAAAAGTCTTAAATTAAATATAACTTTCAAAGGGACTACAAATGCGTGAAAATGTGTATCTAAGTGGGAAAGGGTTAAAGGGTAACAATGATGTAACATAAATAAATCAATAAAAAAATTAATGGATGTTAGCTTAACAGGCAGTTAGCAACCTAGACCCTGTGTATGTGTTATGACTGTGTTGTTTGATGCCAATATAGGAGGACTACATGGTGACCCCTCCCACGCAGATGGCAGGCCACGCCTTACTGAATGGGGATGTTCTCTCTCACAAATTCCCATGGAGGGGTCTCATTCCCTCCCATTCGTCAACTCCAAACCCAAAAGGTGTAAAAGGTAACGAGTGAAATCATTTTGTTTTACCCGGTCGTCAGGAAGGATAGTGTACATTTAGATAGCGCTGCATAATATTCTTGTATACAATAATAAATATTTAGTGTAAAACATCTTTGATCATATTGGAAAATTAATTAATTGTTTAAACCACTTGAACTGCTTGATAAAGCTGTAACAACAGAGGTTACTGTGTGTGTGTGTCTTTCCATGCTTTCCACATTTGAGCTGCGTTCTGAGAAAACTTGGCTTAATGCATGTTCGTAAAGTGTCGTCCCAGATTAGCCTGTGTAGTCAGCACAGGCTAATCAGGGACGACACTTTCTGCTTTTATGGCATTTTTATTTTCAAGGAAGTCCCTCCTTACCGAAAATCAAGTTTAGGTGGAAAGTGTCATCCCTGATTAGCCTGCACAGACTGCACAGGCTAATCTGGGATGACACTTTACTCACATGCATTAATCCCAGTTTTTTCAGAACAAGGCTCATTTGGTCACCTTAATGAAATGGTGTATTGCATGTAAATCAGTGATGATACTTTATCGACAAGGTCAGTCACACATGAAGGGCAATTCCTTGATGCTATATAAGAAATAGTTTTCATATTTTTGTTGTTCTTATAAAAAGACAATAAAGTATGACGGCATAATATTGACGACAACTTATTTCTTTTGGTCGATTGACTAAGATAAGTCAGCTGTTATGTTGATTACCTGTATAGTTTTGCTATTGCAATGCCACATAAATTAGCCCTATAATTAACAATTATCTGCTCAAAATTGGACTACGGTACTTTATTTAATGTTGATTGGAATGTTTAACAATAACAACTTTAGTGTTTACTTAAAGATCAATCAGCTGGTATCATGTTGGAATTAACCCTTTCCTGCTAGTAAGCAATATAAAAATGGCATACATTTTGAATCTAGTAAGAATCGTATTTTATTTTATTTTCTAAGGGTCTACAAATAGGTCAAAATGCATATCTTAGTGTTGAAGGTTTAAATACTAAAGAATCCCTGCTAACAAAAACCCAATGTACCCCGGTACAGTGATGGCTATTTGCAAACAGCATAATACCAGAACAGTCTGCATGTAACTGGCATTCTGTTCAGGTTTTGTGCTGTTTGCTGCTGATAAGTATCTTAATGTATTAAATAGAGCCTTTAAAACTTGAATCTTGTAAGAAAGGTGTTCCCTCTCAGGGAAATGGCTATATGCAACAAGCATAAAACCAGAACATCCTGCCAGTAACTGGCAGTTTGTTCAGGTATTAAGCTGTTTGCTGCTTATCAATACCTTAATGTCGGAAAACTTGAATCAAGTAAAAAAGCTCACAAACTCTTCAGGTTCAATGATGACCCCGGCTATGGTGGGGGGCTCCGGTTCTCCAGCTGAATTTTCCCCTGTGCTGGGCCCCGTTCTGTCGCTGGCCAATGCCCTGTCACACGGCCCCCTCTTCACCAACCAGTCAGGTCACCATGGTAACACAACACTGACCAGGAAACCCTCTGTCGGACCCCACGAGAAGTTTGAAGTGGAAAGACTCACATCAGTAATTGTTAATGTGTATACTAGTGTTTGTTTTCTAAGGATGGCTTATCCATGCTCAAGACAAGATTTTCAGAACTTTGACAGATGAATTTTCAGACTAAACTTGGGATTGCATTTGCCGCTTATTGGATTAAGGCATTATTACTGCTAATTGAACAAGTGTTTCTGCTTAATAACTTGAATTAGGATGTTAGCATTATGCTGAAATATTTGTTTTGTGTGCTTACATGAAGACAAGCAGTAAATTAAATTTCTGCCTTGAGTATAGTATGTAAATGGCAAAAACGTTGAAATCCCTTGATTTTTAGCTCACCATGAGCAGATTGTGCTTTGTCAGTCGTGCGCTGTGGGGCGTCAACATTTGTCTTGGTAACACTCTAGAAGTCACATTTATTGTCAGATCTTCATGAAATTTGGTCACAAGATTTGCGCCTATGATATCTTTGACGAGTTTGAAAACGGTTCTAATTGGTTGAAAAACATGGCTGCCAGGGGACAGGGCTTTTTTTCCTTATTTGGCTATAGGAAAACCTTGTTAATACTTTAAAAGTCACATTTACTGTCCAATCTTCACAAAACTTGGTCAGAACTTTTCTTTTAATGATATCTTGGATGAGTTCGGGCATTTTTATGCCCCCCAAAGGAGGGCATATAGTGATCTGACCGTCCGTCTGTCTCTCCATCGCACTTTGCGTTTAGGTTTCGAAAAAATGCTCATAACTTCTCTGTCCCTCCAGATAGCAACTAGATATTTGGCATGCATGTGTATCTCATGGAGCTGCACATTTTGAGTGGTGAAAAGTCTAGGTCATCCTTCAAGGTCAAAGGTCAAAAAAACAATTCCAAGGGAAGTAATCAGCTTCAAAGGGAGATAATTATCTGTACCTGCCAAATGATAAAAAAACAATTAATAAATCAAAGCAGCACAGTAAGGGGCATTGTGTTTCTGACAAACACATCTCTTGTTCCTTATATGGCTATATGTCTGTAGTAAAACCTTGTTAACACTCTTGAGGCCATATTTATTGTCCGATCATCATGAAACTTGGTTCCTGTTTGTTGAAAAACATGGCCTACCGTGGGGGGGGGGGGGGGGGGGGCATTTTTTCTTATTTGGCTATAGTTAAAACTTGTTAACATTCTAAAAGTCACATTTATTGTCCAATCGTCATGAAACTTGGTCAGAATATTTGACTTAATGATATCTTTGATGAGAATGAAAATGTTTCCTGTCTGTTGAAAAACATGGCCGCCAGGGGGCGGGGAATTTATCCTTTAATGCCCATAGTAAAACCTTGTTAGCACTCTTTAAGGTACATTTATAGTTCGCTCTTCATAAAACTTGATCAGAACATTTGTTCTAATGATATCTTGGGCAGCACAGAACAGGTCAGTTCCTTTGTATCTCAGGTGAGCGACTTTGGACATTTCAGGCCCTGTTGATCATGGTTGCTACACTTTTAGTTAGGCAATATTTTATGAGCTAATCATTTGAACAGTACAGTTACTATGTATTTTTGGCTCTTTGAAGTATAGACAAGGATAGAGAATTGTTTGTTGCTTTATAACGCTATTTCAGCTTATGATGTTCCAACACCTGTTGAATTTTCTTTCTGTAGACCCTCAACCTTCTTGGCTTTGATGTGACACCAGAGAAGGAAGTTGCCATGAGGTCACGACTTACTATTGATCAACATGGATGTGTATTCTTTGGAGGTCAGTTGAGTATTGCTTTATAATTGTAAAAATCTTAAGTTTTAGAGAGGGTACATAGAAGTTACTCTTTTAGACTGTTGTTTTCTTTGGTTAGTCTGCATCTTATGAGCCGCATTATGGAAACATGAGGGTGAATGCACGTGTGTAAGCTGTTGTCCCAGATTAGCCTATGCACATGCAACCCATGCAAAAGCGTCAGACCTCTGACATTTCCGATAAAATTTGCTGAGGTTGGGTAGTTTTCCCTAAAAAACAGTTAGAAGTTACTGGAATAAGTCTTAGCACTGGTCGACCTGCTTACCTGAAAAGAGTGTGTTGGTTAACAAACAGGCATGACATGACTAAACTACTGTTAAAGTGAAAAGAAAAATAATATTAAAAAAAAAAATGCTCTTCTTTGATTAATCCTTACTCCTGTTTTCTGAAACACACACATTATATTTTTCATAAACTCTTCCACAGAGGCCGTTGATGTGGTGTCAGAAGTGTTCCGGGAGGAGATCGAGAAACGTAGCCTGAATTTGAGTGGCTTCCTGCTGCCTGACAATACCTCACGTCTGGGACATCCTCCACTGTATCAAAGCAGGGTAGAGGTAAGTCTACGTGTAGTTTATTGGTCACCTTTAACTCTTTCAGCGCTGGAACCGAATTTTAAACAGTTTAAACAGGCCTTTGTAAACAGTTTGGATCCAGATGAGATGCCACAGAACTTGGCGTCTCATCAGGATCCAAACTGTTTGCTATTCTGATTGTAATCTTTGAAAAAAAATCAAAGAAAAAGCTAATTTTAGAATTTCAACAGACGAAATTTTAGCAGACGACAAATTTCCCAGCATGCTAAGGGTTAAGTGTACAGTTATTTCAACACTGGTATTTTTCCCGTGCATTGTTACTGGTTAAATAAAGCAATCGGGTCTGGACATCATGTTTCTACAAAAATTATACAGGAACATACAATTATGTGAAATAATGACATAAAAAGTTTATATTTAACTACTCAAGTTTGATTTTCTGAAGAACAGAATTGTAATTAAACATAAAAAATATTCATCTTAAGTCAGAATGTATGTAATTATGAAGCTTAATCTTAACCCATTTATGTCTAGTGTCTAGAAAAAAGGCCTTGGCAAACAGCATAGCCCCAGATGAGATGCCGCATGATGCGGTGTCTCATCTGGGTCTGCGCTGTTTGCTTAAAGGAATTTCTATTAGACATATTCTAAATATAGAAATAAATATACTAAACATCCCTAATTTTGTAAATAAATTGATCCAATTTAGAAGGATGGGAGAGTCCACTAGGCATAAATGGGTTAAATATTATGCAATTTTAGATGAATGGTGGTGCTAGTGGATCAGTTGTGAGTCCAGCTGAAGTAGATGTGGAGAGCTTGAGGCAAGAAAACCTGCGATTACAGGTAATATAGGACTTGTGCTAGGTTATTAGAAGCCTCCCTCAGTGGGGACTCAAACCTGTGACTTTTGTTGGATAAGCGGACACTATGTCCGCTGCGTACACTGTTGTTACTTATGACTGGTCCCTACCCACTCAACCATACTTTGACCTTGAACAAAAATTGGACTTTAAATAATTCAAATGGACTATTTCGTGGTTAAGTAGGTATTATCATTTTGTCTATCAGCAATACTGCTTGCAACATCACTTGGATACTGGACGAGCAGCCTATTCCACCTATATCATAAAACCTCAAAGCTTGACTTTGATCTAATCATTTCCCTGCAGGCAGGGGGTAGATAGGTATTCTGGTGTAACCTAAATTCGACGATGTTACAGATACACGCAGCAATAACAAATAAATGAAAGAAACATTGAACTCTTAAATCACACAGTCATTAACACTGAACTTATTTTTTTTACCTTGGATTGATTACAAGTCGATGAACAACCATTTTATCGTAACTTGACAACAAAAATGGCGGCATATGACTCACTTCCAGTGTGAATGAAAGGTCACCCAAATTGGACAATTTTGATTGGTGTATATTCTCTTCATCATAGAGGTCAATATATGGTGGGCTATACATCCATTTTCAATAACATGAACAGTTAGAGTCAAAGGTTGATAACTTGAACTAAATTGAACTTATTTACAAGGTGTTTAATAGTTATTGATTATTCTTCTGCTTTGCAACATGTGGGACAGAGAAAAATATCACCACCTCTGAGTACTTTCACTCTTGTGCAGAATTTCAAGTGGACCCACTTGTTGCAAGTGTCACATTGTCCCTACTGAACTATCTTTATGTGGTCATAATCTGATTTTTCAGGGTAGAATTTTCCGCATACACAACACTTTTCTTCTTCAGATTCAATGTCATCATCTGAATCCACGGCAGTGATTGTCTTCACTTTTTTGTGTTGAGCTTGTGGCTGTTTCTCTTTTGTGTTATTGATTCTAGTGGTTTCTTTCTGCTGTGTTTGGTGGTCTTTAAATGGAGGAATACATTTTCTCTTCATACATGTGGACTGTGATTGAATGTGATCTTGTATTTTTGTTATTACATCCTCATTAGTGATTGCTTTGCCTCCTACAACTTTGCTGATGGTGTTTCTAGTTTTAGCAACCTTAACATTTTCCAAAATGTTTCCACCTCTGTTGTTCAGGAATGTGTTTGCTGCATCAGTGTTAGTGTTTACAACTTTGGTTTCAGGCTGTTTGGTTGTGCTTTTGTCACTTTTATTGGCAGCTGGAAAGCTCAATGATGGGGCAATGTCATGGTCTGACACAACATCCGGGTTCAGAGGATATACATGTACTCCACTCTTCTTGAAGGCTGCTTGAACATTGGATGTTGTCAGAGTGTTTGAATATACCTTGCATGCCAATCTGCACACATCATACCGGTTTATGACTCTTCTGCCATATTCTCGCATGTAGCCATGGCATGTTGAGTTCCAGGAAACTTCAAATGGGCCAAAACAACTAATGTCTAATGGCTGGAGCAAGTGGCTGCAATGTGGAGGCAAGACAAACAGGATTATGTGGTTTTCTTTGGCCCATTGAATCAGTGGCAGTGATATGTAGCTTTTATGACCATCATAGAGGACAAGCACTGAGGATTTGGCATTGTGGGGTGGCAAATACTTCACTAAATGCTCTCTCATGTACTGGCTGAAGATATCAGTGTTTGACCAACCCGTTTCAGAAACAACACCTGTAGCTTCAGTGGAAGCACCTTGCAGTAATTCAGGTAACATTCGCTTGCCAGGAAAGACAAAAAATGGTGGTACCTGATTACCCATGGCATTGGCACCTCCAATCAAGGTTACTGTTTGAGACCTTCCAGATGTTATTGCCTTGGCCTTGTATACAGCACCTGTGATAATTTTTGGGGGTTTGTGGTCTACTGATAGGCCTTTCTCATCAACATTGAAAATTGCTTCCAGCCGACTCAGCAAATCATTTTCACTCAGGATCTTATTAAGCTCCGTGAATTGATTGGAAATTGCACCTCTGGTGGCACATCTGGCACGGGCAGACTCAAGACTGCGAGGCTTTTTGACGGACAATTCAGGAAATCTGCTCAGGAATTTGTAAAGCCATCTGAGTGTGAGAGGGTGATCTTTATCTCTGAGACCAAGGTGGACCGCATAGTCAGATGCCAGGTTGATAGCTTCTGTTCGTGAATATCCATACCCGACCTCTGCCATGGAATTCAAATGCCGGGCCAACATGGTTTCTTGATCTTTCGAGAATAACTGGATGCGGCCTGACTGCACATTATCTATTGGGATATTACCATGGATCCTGTCTTTTAGTGTAGTAACTGGTACACCATAAGTAGTGGCAGCTCTCTGCACAGACATGTGGTTTATCATCACTGCATCATAAGCCAATTTTAAATCTGCCTGATCATAGCAACTTCGATATGGGCCTCTTTTTGTATCAGTTTTCTGAAAACAATTATAAAAAACTGATAACCAAAATAGCTTTAATTGCAAATTATGTGATTGGTATTCTAAAATTAATTAGTCAATTATGCGCTTCCGTATTTTTCCAAGTGTTGAGCGAGTGACGTCATAGCACGTGATTTTTACTATCTTTACTATCAACGGCAGACGATACAATGTACTACGAACCATTTCAGTAAGAAAACGGGTACATATGTAGGCATTATATAGTCAGATGTGAAGAAAAGTAATTATCAGAGCGAATTCGTTAAAAAATTTAAGAATTACCTATCTAATCTCCATTATTTTTCGAAATAATCAGGAGCGTAAAGCGGAAGTAGACCGTGGGAAAAACAAAAACGACCTTCATCTTTTTAAAAGCGCGTGAATTCCGATGACACGATAAAAACAAACCATCGTCGAATTTAGGTGTCGTCGAATTTGGGTTACGGTAGGATATATAGAAGTCAGTCTGTCTGTTGCTGGGTCAGTTAATCAGTTTCAGTTGTGGAGCAAACTACATCAAGGTTTCTGTCGTCACCATAAAGTGACGATAAGGTGTCCAAGACTTTGTGAAGTCCCCAGTGATCGCCACATTCCGGCGTCATTTCAACATAGCTGACAAGTGTTGGGTGGGGTGTAGGTGGGAGGCTCAAATTTTTGACGAAGCTCTAGTTTGGACTTTGAATAATAAACCATTCATATTTAGCAGTTAAAGTTTATTTTACGTTTTTGTCCAGCACAACTGGTGGAGTTGCACAGTCATTGCTTTTGGATATCCCTTATCACCCAGACTTTACTCTGACCTTGACATAAAAATGGGCTGTCAAGCCTTATCACCCAAACTTTGACATTGTCTTAGAAACTGGATATTCAGCAACTGTAAGAGAAATGTGTGTTTGTTTAAGACAGATTCTTGTTAAGAATGCTAACACCATAGTCACACATTTGAAAGAATGGGTAAGGAAATCAGTCAGTGTGACGGTTCTGCAAAGCAAATGATTAAATGTTTGCCCCTCCCCCCCCCCCCCCCCCCCCCCCTTTACATAAATGTGACTCAGCCTTTACTCGATTGTTGCCATAGATTTCATCTTTTAATTAAAAAAATAAGTTGTGATCACTAACTTTCATTCTATGGTTCCTTTCCAGTTGATGCTTGAAGAAAAAGAGGAAGAAATTGAAATCATAAAAAAGGCAAGTACAATCTCCAAGGTATCAGGCAAATAACAGTACTACTGATTACTTGAGGACACATTTGTTTAATTACAGTTTCAACTTATGCTGATTGCAAATTTAACATATGCTTACAAGTGCTTTTCCATAATTAATGCTTAAAAATATAAATAAGGCGTCCAATCAGGAAAAGTAAATAGCAAGAAATGCATACATACATGTAGTAATGTCCTTTGCTTTGTGATGATAAATTCTCTCTTGCGGCATAAGGAGCACCTAGCAATGCGTTCATAATAATAGCCATAGCAATATACATATGAACATTTTGTCCCATCACCAGATGTGAATTGTTGAAATAATTCCCAAGGAATAAACATCTGCACAGTCAGGTCAGTAGCAACTATGTCCGCTAATGAGACCATAAAGCCTTGTGTGACTAGAATGGACAGGGTCATTTCATCATTGACATAAGAAGTTGCCTTGGCAGAAAAACCTTGTTAAAATCTTGTCACTTGGTTTATAATTTACATCTATAACGTTATTTGATGTTTATCATGGTTTATTTATGATATATAGCTATTTTTTTTTATTTTTTTTTCAAAGGCTTCTGTCCACTATGCGTTTGAATATTATCTTGTCCACAAAATAACATTGTCTTGTTCAATCTAGAAGAGCAAAAGACTTTTACATTTTTAATATCCTTGCATTCTGCCTTTGAATATTATATTGTCCAATCAGGCTTGTAGAAATCTTAAACCTACCTTCTCTTATGTGAGAATAATTTCTTTTCAAATTGTCCTTTAATTAAACGAAGTTCTGAATATGACAATGGTGTTACAATTAAAGGGTAATAATGTTATTATGCATTTAAATAACATATCTATGTGTAATGTATTATTAAATGGAACAAAACCAAGTTGAGTTTGAAATTGAACTTGTTCATGGATTAGTGAACAGTTTTGGTATTTCTCAACCCTATTCCAATATGATGAATATTACCTGTTCCAATCAGAGAAACATCCATAGTAAGTTATTCCTATTGCATTATGCTAATAAATATGGCCTTGTTATCATTTCTCATCAGGAACAGTTAGAGATGCATACTGAGTAATTGCCCTTGTTCTATGCTTATAACAATTTGTATGTAAATTTTATAATTGAATAAATACTAGTCGATTGTTGCAAAAATTGTGTCAAATAATGGGGAACAGTTTTGCTTTAATAGACGAATATACACTCCTGTTGAATATCAATATTTTATATTTTGCATCCAATGAGGAACAAAGATCTGATACATACAAGAGATATTAACAGAGTTATTGCCCCTGACCTTTCAAAATGATCATGACCTTGTCAGAATCAGGAACAGAGAAATGTGTACAGATTTATTGCCCTTGACCCAGCCCTAATGATCATTACCCTGTCCAAATCTGGAACAGCAAAAGATGTATACAAAGTAATTGCCCTTGGTCTAGGCTAATGATCATTACCTTGTCCAAGCTGGAACTAAGAGAGATGTGTACAGAGTTATTGCCCTTGGTCTAGCCTTATGATCATTACCTTTTCCCAATCAGGAACAGCAAAAGATGTGTACAAAGTTATTGCCATTGGTCTAGCCTAATGATCATTACCTTGTCCAAGCAGGAACTAAGAGAAATGTGTACAGATGTATTGCCCTTGACCCAGCCCTTATGATCATTACCCTGTCCATATCACGAACAGCGAAAGATGTATACAAAGTTATTGCCCTTGGTCTAGCCTAATGATCATTACCTTGTCCAATCAGGAACAGAGAGAGACATTTACAGGGTTATTGCCCTTGAACTAGCCTTATGATTATTACCTTGTCCCAATCAGAAATAGCAAGAGATGTTTACAGAGTTATTTCCCTTGATCTAGACTAATGATCAATACCTTGTTCCACTCAGGAACAGTGAGAGATGTGTGCAGAGTTGTTGCCGTTGATTGAGCCCTTATAATCATTAACTTGTCCAAATCAGGAACAGCAAGAGATTTGTACAGAGTTATTTCCCTTGATCTAGACTAATGATCAAAACCTTTTTCCGATCAGGAACAGAGAGAGATATTGCCCTTGACTTAGCCTTATAATCAATAACTTTTCCAATCAGGATCAGCGAGAGATGCGTACCAAGGTGCAGCTGGCAGCCAAGGCCCAGAAGGTGGCGCGTGACATGGAACACGACTATGAGGAGGTGGTGAGACTGCTGGAGGGCGAGATAGCGCAGCTGAAACTGCAGAGGGACAGACAAGTGGTGGGTAGAGTTGAAGTCAAAACTAAGTTTTAGCTGGGCTTTGGAAAACTTGACTCAATGCTTGTGGGTTAAGTGTTGTCCCAGATTAGCCTGTGCAGTCTGCACAGGCTAATCAGGAATGATACTTTCCCCTAAAAAAAATATTTTATTTTTCAGAGACTTCATTTAAATGAATATTCCATAAAAGGGGAAAGTGTCGTCCCTTATAAGCCTTAGCCTGTGCAGATTGAATGCATGCATTAAGTCCGTTTTCCCAGAGCTAGGCTCATTTCAAGTGATAAATTTACCAGTCTTAAGACTTAAAAGTCTTTAATTAAGAAATCTCTATTCCTAGGATGCTGATCCCATCAACCAACGGCGCCTGGCAGTGCTGACCTGTCAATTACGCAAAGCTGAGAGCGAGAAACGAACTCTGAAAGTTGCCACTGAGAAACTACTGCAGTTTGCGGAGGTAAGGTTTACAAGGAGAGAAAATAAGTTATGAGAAGTGAGCTCCCTTTGGAGAAAAGGAACGCCACTCTGGAAATATTCTTATTGGTCAATTAGGTGTCTTTTGCGTTTGCATGGCCAGACTTTGAATTGAAATACAATTGATATTTTTATAATTTGATAAATTTATAGAGCAATCCTATTGATTTACGCATTTAAGGAAGTGAATTATATGCATGAAACATGGAACCTTTTGTCTTGTCCAGCAATATTTATATTTTTATATACACTTCAACACCGTTATTTCGAACACCGATAATCCGAAGTCACCGTTATTTCGAAGTATTTTTCCTGTCCCGATTTGGGTTCTTCTTTGTTTAATGTAAAATTTCATTGTTAATCCGAACTTCGTTAAACCGAAGAAATCGTTAATTCGAAGTGATTCTGTCGGTCCCAACACTATAATTCGCACCTAATTATCAATCTTTAATCCGAAGTCAAAACTGCAAAATACTGAGCGTAATTTCACACCTTTGTCGTGGCGCGTCAAAAGCCGATAATTACACCTTTGTCGTCTGCGCGAACGCCGGTGTTCAGAGAGACATTGCGTATTATTTAAAAAAAAAGGTTTATTCATTTCCGAAAATGTATTCATATGTATGTATGTCTGATAATTTGTGCTATTCGTTTTATTTTATATTTTCTGTAAATAGAGAAAAATAAAAACAAGAAAAAGAATCGTTATATTCCCCCGTTTGTTACTTTCTTTTACCGTTTGTTACGGTTCTTTAATCCGTTAATTCATTTCCAAAAATGTATTCATCTGTATTTACATGTATGACAATTTGTGCTATTCGTTATATTTTATATGGTCTGATAATTTGTGCTATTCGTTATATTTTATATGTTCAGATAATAAGCGCATATTCATTATATTTAATATCTTCTGTACTTAGAGAAAACATAAAAAGAAGAACAAGAATCGTTTTATTCCTTCGTTTGTTACAAGTAGAAATCTATTGCAATCTGACTAGTTTACTTTTTTTAAGTAAACAACTATTAATAGTAGCGTTTAACTGAACCATGCGAGTTCCACAACGTTTGATTATTACAGAATCCTCAGAAGTCGTCTGTCAAATGTTTATTTCGAATTATCGTTAATCCGAAGTTTTTTTAACGGTCCCGACGACTTCGAAATAACGATGTTGAAGTGTACATCTTTTAAAATTTGTGATTAAAATGTGTGGCTTTTCCTTTATGAAGATGTATCATTTTCCAATAAAATTGAATGCTGTGTAGTTTTTCTTCACTTCAATCACTGGTAGGTTAAAGCATTTAGGCCCTTTATTCTATTATTTTAGAATGTCCAGGCTACAGGCTCTAACTCTAAGCCGCCGCCGCGCCCTCTTGCCATTGTTAAATCGGGAGGAATCTTGGGAAAGCACAAACAGAGTCCAGCGGCTGATGTGGCATCCGAAGCAAGGGACGTTATTAAGGCGGTCAGGTCATTAATAGATGGAGAGCGTAAGTGTTTAACCCTTTCCCCCATTAGAGGCAAAGTGAAAATTGTTTTTGCAACCAGCATAAAACCAGAACAGCCTGCGAGTAACTCGAAGTCTGTTCAGGTATTGTCTGTTTGCTGCTCATCAGTATCTAAGGGTTGGAAATGAAGCCTTTAAAACTTGAATTTAGTAAGAAAGGTCTTTAATTAAATTGAAAAAAATAAGGGACTACATATGTGTCAAAATAAGTATCTAAGTGGTAACAGGTTAAATTTAGAGATTATTGCTATATAGATGGAGAGTGGAAGTGTGCTAGAGTATATTGCTATTTTTAAAGGATTCATTTTCGTTTTTAGATGGGCGCTTTAGCGCCCGTCTAAAGTGCTTAGTGTGAAATTCAGGTCGATACGACTAGGTATGATTAACCCAATACCCGATTGCGTATCCGCGCAAGAAAGAGTTGTATAATTTATGCAAGAGGTTTGAGTTCTCCAATTATGTGTATTCACAAATGGCAACATTATATTAATATCGTGTTACATTCAATATTTTCGAACGGTGTTTTATAGAAAAGAATCAATAAACAATGATCGTATTGTTCGTGTCGCGTAGGAGATTGTTTATGAATGATTAAAATAGTCCACTTTCTGCTGCGTGTGCGTGACGTAGTATTTTCGCTCAGCTCATTCATAAATCTGAGGCTGGCGATAAACAA
Organism: Dreissena polymorpha; assembly: GCF_020536995.1. Classification (NCBI taxonomy): domain Eukaryota; kingdom Metazoa; phylum Mollusca; class Bivalvia; order Myida; family Dreissenidae; genus Dreissena; species Dreissena polymorpha. The sequence goes on along the minus strand of NC_068358.1, from coordinate 58,881,740 downwards.
AGGGGAGTCCGTGTGAGAATAACGCAGTAGTATAAGGTTACGCTTGTTTATATTCACAGGTCTCAATTAATAATACGTTGACCACGAGTTCAGCAATTATTACAGGGATACGATAGACAACATAAAAAAATGTTTCATTATCGCTGAAACTGTTAAAAAAACATTTAAATATTACAATAATATTCTCTAAAAAATGTAGTCTTGCTGTTTTGAAATAAGGTTTGGAATTTTGTTTTCTAAATAACTTAATTCTAAACAAAAGTTTAATTATAGTGTTTTTGACTTGTTAGTCGCATAATTACCGCATTATAATGTGTGTTATAATAGGCAAACCATACATTAGTAAAATTCAATCTGCCTTCGCACATATAAGGAATGGGTCAATTAGGTGCTGCGTTTCCTTTGCTTACTTCAGTTAGAGGTCAATTATTTAAGTAATAGCAATCACAAGGCTCCGACTTCAAAGGAATTGCGGAGCTTTCTTACATAATAAAAGTCGTAGTCGCATGGTATTTGCGTTTTGCGTCCTATTTGGTCACGTGGTTTTTTTTCCCGGTAGTTTTGGCATTCATGATATATGAGGCTATTAATAGATGCGTCTGTCGATAAACAAAGGAAAGTTTACGGGTTATAACAACGCAATAGGTTATGCTCTCGCATACAACTCAATGACGTAGTACAGGTCGTAAAATGAGAGATTCGGGAAAAAGTTGACGCTTATTTATATCAAAGACCCATATAATCTATAGGTCTTCGTTTATATTCTCAATGTATAAAACGTTGAACATAAGTTCAACAATAACTTCAGCGATACGATAGACAAAAAAAAGTTTCATAATTGCTAAACCCGAATATAACAATTTATAATAATAATACGAATGCAATAGCAAAAGGTTAGTAGAAGGTTAAGCTTGTTTATATTCACAGTTCTCAATACATAGACAGTTGGATATGAGTTCATGAATTACTACAGGCATACTAAAGGCAACCTCGAAAATGCTTTTTAATCGCTAAAACCGAAAACAACCTAATATATTATATTAAATATATTTATAACAATAAATGTCTTTTTAAAATGTAGTCGGCGTATACGCTGACTTTGAAATAAAGTTAGCAATTTACTTTTCTAAATAATTAAATACAATTAAACAAAAGTTAAACTATTGTGTTGTGTTTTTCACTTGTAAGCTGCATATTCACCGCATAAAATGTGTGTTAGCATTGTCAAACCACGCATTAGTGTGAGTAAATAAAAAATATACTACGGGAGAGCACTTCATATGTGTCCTCATATGCCTTGTTATGAGTATCTTTCTTCACTATCGAAATATATCGTATGTTTATATTTGATTTAAACGCAGTTTTCTTTCGACACATTTTAATCACACGTCAATAGCGCCGTCATGCGAAAATGGGTCTTATGCGTTTCGGCAAGCGTTTGTTAAACCCAACATGTGCTTTTGCGCAGTCAGGCCATAGGCGACGCTGTTCGCTTTAAAATCACTCAATATGTTATGTTTCTCCTTACCAGAAGGAGTGATAGCTGAGTGGGCTATTTATATGATGGGCGCATATGGAATAAGACCCATTTTCACATGACGAGGGTCATTACAAATCTCATTGCGAATTGAAAATGCCACATTTAAGAACAATCCTTTTTGATACAAAATTGAATTGAAAATAGCAAACTTGTTAATAATGGCAGCCTATCCACACATTAAGGAATGATTTCCAGACGTGCTGACCAAGTACGGCAAACATTGTGGTATGATACTTAGACGATTTTCTCTTATCGTGACACTATACTATTTCGCTAATGATTGTTTTCTCATCTTGGAGGCGAAAGTGAAATTCTGCGAGATGGATTGTAACGCGTAATTGTAACAGGGCCACAATTTGTGTCGTTTGAGCATACAGAGAGTAGTCCGGAATTCCTTACACTGAACAGTGCTACATCCTTTGAATTGAGCGCATACGCAGTGATGTTGCAAAAATTCAGAGGTTGTATCTCGAATAAGCTTATTAAATATTCGAAAATATTCATGCGTGTCTGTTGGCGTTATGTAAAAGTCACTAAGATGAAACTGAAACAGCTACGCCTAAAAGCGCATGAGTGCTCTATACCTATGTTTATGTTAGCGTTGTTGACACCGTGTGAACTGCTCGGGTAATAAGTAAAGCATAAACAGCAATGTTTATATACTTTTATTCCTCCATATACAAGATACGAAGATTGTTGTATATTTTGAATTTGTATATGGTGTCAAAAATCAAAAGTTTTGTACACGGAATTTTCATTATGAATTTATATTCTTGGTGAGATAGTCATTTGATATTAGAAAAAAATATTCCTTTAATATGATGGTGACTGCAAATTTTCTTTATATTAAGTTATCATTACCATTTTCATCATACTTTCTATGCTTTCAAAACTTCCAAAAAGCATGTTGTTTTTATTTAGTCTTAGTTATTTCTATTAAATAATAAGGATGATAAAAAATGCACACAAAACTCGACCCGTGCGCTATGTCACACACTTTATAAAGTTGAATGGCGTGTGTTCATTTCAAACTTGTGATTGATTTTCAAAAATGAATTACGTGTTAAATTATGGAATAGCGAACATCTTCAGTGCCTTCAGCGCTTTGATTCTTATTCCATTTCAGAAACAAGTATAGTGATTCAATAGAATGCTACATTTGATTTGTATTATAATTGATATTTATTATATTAGGGTATTGTGTTTTTTAAATGATATGTTTAAGCATTTTGCCTGTCTATGTACTTGTACATTTTTGGGTTTTAACTTGTGTCGAGAGGATGATTCTGTTTCTTCTATTTGCAAATCTACACAAGCAATTTCTTGCAGCTTTGCCATTCGGTTGGGAGGAATGCTACACTGAAGACGGTGTGAAGTATTACATCAAGTAAGAATATTTGCTGCTAATATCCTGATAAAGATTGGTGCTTATTAAATTATGCCCCCCTTCGAAGAAGAGGGGGTATATTGTTTTGCTCATGTCGGTCGGTCCGTCGGTCCGTCTACCAGATGGTTTCCAGATGATAACTCAAGAACGCTTACGGCAAGGATCATGAAACTTCATAGGTACATTGGTCATGACTGGCAGATGACCCCTATAGATTTTCAGGTCACTAGGTCAAAGGTCAAGGTCACAGTGACTCGAAATAGTAAAATGGTTTCCGGATGATAACTCAAGAATGCTTAGGCTAAGGATCATGAAACTTCATAGGTACATTGATCATGACTGGCAGATGACCCCTATTGATTTTCATGTCACTAGGTCAAAGGTCAAGGTCACAGTGACTAAAAACACTAAAATGGTTTCCGGATGATAGCTCAAGAATGCTTAGGCTTAGGATCATGAAACTTCATAGGTACATTGATCATGACTGGCAGATGACCCCTATTGATTTTCAGGTCACTAGCTCAAAGGTCAAGGTCTCAGTGACTCGAAACAGTAAAATGGTTTCCGGATGATAACTCAAGATTGCTTACGCCTAGGATCATGAAACTTCATAGGTACATTGATTATGACTGGCAGATGACCCCTATTGATTTTCAGGTCACTAGGTCAAGGTCACAGTGACTGGAAACAGTGAAATGGTTTCCTAATGATAACTCAAGAATAATTAGGCCTAGGATCATGAAACTTCATAGGTACATTGATTATAACTGGCAGATGACCCTATTGATTTTCAGGTCACTAAGTCAAAGGTCAAGGTCACAGTGACAACAGACGTTTTCACACAATGGCTGCCACTACAACTGACAGCCCATATGGGGGGCATGCATGTTTTACAAACAGCCCTTGTTTAAGAAGTTTTAAAAAGCAAAGTACTTGTTGGATCTGTATACCCCTACTCAGTGGGAGACATTAACCTGAAGTTTTGTGTTTTCATCTCTTGTTTAACAGCTGGGTGACTATTGCTATATTTACTTTCACTGCTGAATAAATATAATTTTAAAATTAGTGTGTAGGAAGGATTGTTGGCTGCAACCAGTTTTCTTTGAATTATAGCCCTTAGTCTGTTTTTCCACTAGAAAGATAATGTTTTCAAATGGTCTGTAACAGCTGAATGGATCTCGCTCAATCTTTCATAGCATTAATGTTTGGATAATCAATTTTTATGGAAAAGAGTTTGGCTGTGACCAGTTTTTGCTGAATTATGATTATGGCCCTTTGTAAATGTTTCACAACAGAATATATAAGCCCCATTATTTTGTGTTGTCAAGTCCCCTTTAACTGCCTGTAGGCTTTTGCTTTTACTTTCACAGCAAAATGCCCTTAATGTGTAGATAATAGTATAGAAAGGAATGTTTGCTGTGACCAGTTTTGGTTGAATAACTGCCCTCTTTCTGTTTTTCGAACATAAAATATACATTTCGAACATAAACATGAGTCGTGTTCTGATAAAACTGGGCATAATGCATGTGCTTTCCGCCTAAATTGGATTTTTGCTGAGAAGAGACTTCATTTTAACAAAAAATGTCATAAAAGCGGAAAGTGTAGTCCTTGATTAGCCTGTGTGGACTGAACAGGCTAATCTGGGACGACACTTGACGCACATGCACTATGCCCAGTTTTTATCAGAACACGACTCATATAGTCCACAAAAATTGTGTGTACTCCACTCCTCTATAAGTGGTGGCTGGATTTTTGTGAAACTGAAAGGCTACATGATCTTTATGAGTATAAACTCATTAAGAATAAAAATGATTTTAGAATGTATTGTTGATTTTTATGCAGTGTTTCTTTATCGCCATTTTGGAATTGGACCAGGGTCCTTTGCATTTCGAACACAGTCCGCACAGGCTAATCAGGGATGACACTTTCCGCTTTTATGGTATTTTTCGTTTACCGAAAATGTTGTGTAGGCGGAAAATGTCGTCCGGTGAATCTGGGAAGGAAACTTTACGCACATGCATTAAGCCCAGTTTTCTCAGAACGTGACTCATATTTACTAAGGTTCGATTCATAGAGCTAGATAGGGCCATTTCTCATGTTAGAAGATTTTCTAGCTTTCAATACCAACCATTGTTGCAAATAGTTCTTGCATTTGCTTGATCTTTTTAACAATGAAGATTTGGTGCATCTTGAACGGGGTAGTGTATTTTCTGGAAATGTTTAAAAAAATCACGCGCCTGAGACTGCATTTCTGCAATTTTATACATCATATATGTATCTATACATTTACAATGCGATGATTTATATAAATTCTGAACATCATGACTCTCGTCTTTTGCTAGTTTTTGAAAATACATATTTTGTTTCTATCATCATTTTTTCAGCCACCTGAACCAAGTAACAACTTGGACTCACCCGCTGTCAGGCGTATCCCACGTGCCACCGTCTGAAGGCAAATCCCCCACTCAGGACCAGTCCAAACCAACTTAGCATGACTCAGCTCCATACACCCATCCAGCCAGAACTTTCAAGACAACGCACAAGTTACAGATGATATTGATACTGGTACAAATGTATTATGAAACTATCAATATCTTATTTTAAGAACAAATGTAGAAGCCAATACGTTTGCTGGTGCTAGAACAGTTGTATTCTTGCAAATATTGAGTTTCAAATGATAAATATCTTTAAAAGCTGTGTGAACATTCAGTGAACATACATCTTTCCGAAATTATGACTTTAAAGATACTTTAAAATCCAGATCTGAAATCTTTATCATTTAATATTGATATTCACACATGTTTTCCCTACGCAATAAAAGGTAGGTCGCAAGAAGCTGGGAAATATTCTAATAATTACAAACATTATTGTTATGCTTTTTTGTGTGAGCCTGTATTCGGCTGCAATAACCAGTTTTTGCATTTAATACTTTACTTTCATTTGTTTCTCTCACTGAAAAAAATCAACATTTGTCCATTGATTCAAGCCATGGGTTTTGCATATGTATCTCATGTTCAAAAACAGGCATTTTTGGTGCTTTTTCAAATTCAAGGCGAGGGTTATAGCAAACAATATGCATTTTGCAGCTTGTATTATATGCAAACCATGTCAATCAGGTATTACCATCAAACATTTTCGTGTTTATGAATACAATTATTTTTTGGTAATTAGTCATTGCACAATGCCATATTTTTGTGTATACATGTACAATTTTATAAAATATGAAGTTTGAGCCAAATTTTAAATAGTCTCATAATACTAAAATAAAATATATTGAATTTTTAAGCATCTTTAGTTGATTAGAAGGCAAAATTATACCTTTGAATTTAGAATGTATTATTATTGTTAATCTTTACACATGTACGACTTTTATGCCCCCGGTAGGTTGGCATATAGCATTTGAACTGTCAGTCCATCCGTCCGTCCGTCAGTCTGTCCGAAAACTTAAACATTTGTGATATCTTTTGCAATATTGAAGATAACAACTTGATATTTGGCATGCATGTGTATCTAATGGACCTTCACATTTTGAGTGGTGAAAGGTCAAGGTCAAAAGTAAAAAATACAAACCAAGTGAAGTGATAAGCTTTAAAAGGGAGATAATTTCTAAACCTGCCAAATAATACATTGAAATTTTATTTTAAAGCGGCGCAATAGGGGGCATTGTGTTTCTGACAAACACATCTCTTGTTGAGTAATTATCTGTGTGTTAGTTTGAATAGGTACCATATTACGATCATGCTCTTTACATTTATAACAGAATACCAGGTATGTTGACATTTAAACAATTATTATACAAAGGAGTCTGAAACATTTCTTGCAAATGTGTTTTTTTTTAAGCATCTGGACTTTAAATTTGAGAAATATACGCTTTAAACCTTAGAGGGGATGTTATGTAGATAAAATAATAGCTATCAGCTAGATATGTCTGTAATGTATTGTTTGTATACTTTATTTTCATAACCTATGTATACTCGTGTAAATGGCCAGTTTTCTAATAGAACTTTGTTTGTTTCATCGGTTTTCAATGATGTTTAGTGATGTTTAGAAAGAGTATTTTAGGATTTCCCTATTGCTGTGTCAATCAGGTCAATGGAATCTACTGAATGCATTAATCCACATTTTCAAGAGTGAGACCAATTAATTTGCACTTTCTTGCAAGAATGAGACTGAAAAATATTCCTCTAAGTTAAACATTGGTTACCATATCAAATTTGGGTAACTCAAAATACAGTTTTGAAAAAAAAAAGGAAAATGGTTACAAACTAACATGCATAGAGGTAAGAATCAAAGTTTCAATGTGTTTGGTGACCTAATGTAATAATGCTAATTTGCAAGTTTCATAACATGTTTAACATATTACATGTGCAGATAATTTTATTTTATATGTTGATTATCGAAAGTTCATTTGTGAATGTGTTGTTTATTTATAGGAAGTTCATTAGTCTCTTAACAAAATAGTTATGTACAAAATCGACGTGTATACTTTTAGTTCACCAGTATACGATAGATTCAAGAGTTGTAAGGTTTAATGGCTTATAGTTCCTTTCTTCTAACACTTGTATACAGATACACATGGTTTTCATGTAAATTTCTGTTTGACAATCACTTTTTATTCCCGCCCAAAGGGGGAGGGATATAGAATTGGAGTTGTCCGTCAGTCTATCCGTATGTATGTGGTGGGGGATATCAATTCAATTACTTTGCTTGTTGTTTATGCATTTATTTTCGGATGTCAATCTGCAAGAATAATCAGGTCACTTCTATATACAATGTTATGATTCTAGCTTGGAACAAGCAGTAAAAAATGTTCACAAATCTGATCAGCTAGGTCAGTTGGTAGTGTGATGTAAGATTAGTCATGAAGTTATTTGTATAGCCATCCTCCCCTAACCACTCATTTTTAGTAAGTTAGAAAATAATGAAATACAAACATTTCCATTATGATTGTGATTATAAAATTTAGCTGAGTTACATGAAAGCCATGCATGTCATATATCCTGGTCAGGCTGTGATTATCCCGTTAGCATATGGGCTGTGCTCTGTGAAAATGGGGTTTAATGAATGTGTGTGTAAAGTGTCGTCCCAGTTTAGCCTGTGCAGTCCATACAGGCTAATCAGGGACGGCCCTTTCTGCCTAAACTGGATTCTGCTAAGAAGAGACTATCTTTAAATGAAAAAAACAATAAGAACATAAAGTGTGGTCCCTGATTAGCCTGTGCAGACTGCACAGGCTAATCCGGGACGACACTACGCACATGCATTAAAGACCCTTTTCACTGAGCATGGTTCATATATATTGTGAGATTACATTATCTCAATACTGTACCTATATTAAATGAGTAACATTAGAGGAAACCTGTGAAGATTGTACACATTTCTAGTCGACATAGCATTTATTTAGCATTTTTGTAGACAAAAAAACACATTATTATATGTGTTTTCATACAGTACAACATTGTCCAACTATTGCCCTATTTTGACAGTGGTTGTTTTCAATGTTTGTAATCGAGATTTCGCTATGGACGTCTTTGAATACGTGTGTGGTATCTATGAATGTTTTGTTTTTTGTTTCCAGTATGTTTTAAAGGTTTCTTGTATCTACTCTTCTTTCATTAAGTGCATGTAGTTATTTAGAGAGTTATTTTTTATTTTTCATTTAGATTGACTTAAATTGATGAACATAGTGGAGAAACTAACGGTTCTTGTTTCGGACTTAAATGAATTATGCATTAGATTCTTGACATGTGTTTTAATCTTATGATAACCGTGCATTGGTTTGATGAATAAGTACTGTTAAGACAAAATGTAACTAACTGTAGCCTTAATGGTTGTGATATTATGACCTCAAAGCAAAAAGAAAGTTTGTAACTTTGTACTATTATCATAAGGGCGTTTTTAGATGCAAAACCTATGTATTTGACACAACATTTTGTTTCTTTAGAGACAAAGTGTCTTTTAAGATGAAAAGTGCAATTGTCTCATATGTTGTGATATATTTAATAAGTATTTAATTATATATAAAAAAACAGCATTATGTTATAGTTCAGAAGAAATCCACACGCTGTCTCCAAAACTGCATTTGACGTTTTTATATTTTTTCCGTCCATAGTTTACATTATGAATATTATGCCTACTACATGTATAATGATGAAAGTTACCATCCTTATGGTCGTGTTCTTTAATTTATTTCAGAAATGATTTGTTTGTGCTTGAAAATTTTCTGTAAATAAAAAAGATTTTTAGTTGTGAATGACTTGAATCAGATTTTTACACAGACATCAGAAATAATAATTTATTGCTAGGTTACAGACAAACAATTAACTGACAATTATTTTGATTCTTACTTGACACACAATATTCTACCATGATATTGCAAACTAAAGATTACAGCGTTGGGCTACTTATTTAAATTGTGTAAAATATTATAATTATTGCTAATTACCCTTTAAATGTGCATAATTAGATTTCCAAAAAAATGTTAACATTTTATGTATTGAACATCAACTTTGCCTTATATTTCAAATCTTATGTGTAGAGCTTCATGTGTCATGTTGGAAATAATTTCAATGCTTTGACCATGTAATTATTAAATAAGAGATACATGGCTGGAATTTTAGTGTGATATTGTCATTTACATACAAATATTTACAGGACTGTGATTGTTTTCTCCTTTTAGATTATTTACTCAGTTTGCAATTTGATATTACTTTAGAAATAGTTCTTAATCTGGCTTGTTCTGCTTAAAAGTGAACAGTTTTGTGTATCCAGTATTTAGAGATGGAGACTTTTTTCCTTCCCTGTTTTGTTGCCAAATAACACTCCTGTACATAATATTTTGTGACAGATGTTATTTAAATTCTACTTTTTGATAGTTCAAGGTAGATAACTATGTATAAATACACTTTTAATAGTTATTTCCCTTTAATGTCTTGAAATGATATTTGTGTTGTTGTTGGTTTTGAATTTTTGTCAAAAATCTTTTGGTTCAGAGAAACATTTCGAATTTTAATATAAATATGTGTACATGTAATGATGTGTGTTAGGTTTTAAGAATTGCATTTGTTTTGTCTTTGGTTTACCACTATGGAGCCACCAAAATGTGCCATGCTGTGAAAACTTTTTTTATGTTCATGTTTTTTGTTATTGTATACCAAAAATATAGTATTTATTAATATGAAAATGTAAATGTTAAAGTATTTAAAAGAAGGACCAAAACATTTATTGCAAATGAAGCAAGCTTAAATTCAAGTAATGCATGGCTAGGAAGGAGTTAGTTGCTTGGATTAAATGTTGTTTAACAAATCTTGTTTAAATAAATATAATAAAACAGTGCTTATTTTTTTGAAAGAAAATTGGTGTACTAATATAAAACAAATTACAATTATAATCTTGATCATGTTAATTATTATTGAAAAACAAGTTTTTAAAACAAATTTATTTTTTAATTTTATTTCCAAAGACATGTGCAGGAGTATTTTGTCAGTTATTTAATATTAATTTTATTCAAGTTTCATTGAAATTATGGTTTTGGTTTTGAATATCTTTTATTGCATTTTCTGCACGTCATATTAAACGGCTGTTGTGTAACATAAGTATACTTTATGAGCATCTGCATTTTAACATGCAGATTTATTGTTGATATCTAGTTTAACCTGTGCGTATATCAGCATATTATTGGTTGCAAAAGACATGTGTTACATTATTATCACATGATTTTGAATCATATGACTTTTTTTTGTAGCATGTGATTTTAAATTATATAAAAACTTTTTGTATTAAGTTAATGCTTTATGATTACATAATATTTGGCAATCATGTCATGGTTATAAAGTTCATATTGCACTCAGTTAATGGCATGTAAATATTATTTGAACATATGATTCTTTAAAGTCCATTACTCACCATTGTAAATGTCGATATTACCAGCTGTTTCATGCTTAATTTAAAACATAACGTTTACCGGTATGCAAATAAATTTGTTCTGTGAAGACAGATTTTTTTCCAACTTGTTGACAAATCTTAATACATAATGCAAAATTGTAAAATGATGCAAAATTGAATCGGTTTTACACACTTATAGAGAAGCTCTATTGAACAGATTGTAGAAACATGTATGTAAGATGGATGAGTATGTCAGTTTTACATAGCTACCCACTTCTCAGGTAGACAACATGTTGAAATCCTATTTCTGCAAATACTGGTACTCACAAAAAATGCATACTTACAGAAGTTGTTTGTAACAGACATTTCACCGAAGGCATTGAAATCTTCTAAGTTATAATGTTATGGTAATTATTCATGGATAAGTTTGTATACACATGATTATGTGGTATTCCTCTGATTTATGGTAAATTGTGTATGTATACCATAGAAGTACACATTTACCGAAAGTATGTTTTTTATTTGTACTAAGCGCTTTGGAAAAAATATTATTTAAAGCATTTCTTACAAACTGAAGTTTTCAGTTAGATAAAGGTAATTTTCTTTCATAGGTCCTTTGCATTACCTTTAGATAAACTTGACACATACTATAATTGTTGGATGCTTCAGCTGAATACGTCGAAGAATAAGAAATGGACTTACAATGAGCGAAGGTCTTTTGCAAAAGGAGTGAAATTAGCCCAGATGAGAAATGGACTCACAATTTTTAAAACATAAATGTGGTCAATAATTTCAACTATCTGGGAATTGAAGGTAATAACACGTTGAGCGTAGAACATTTGGTACGAAAAGCTTACGATTGTCAATATTTTACCATACAAATTACTTTCTTACTTATTTTATTCTTCTACTGGCTCCATTTTATGTTATGCCCTTGAAATATACATGTTAATGAAGCGAAAAAAAGGAATACATACGTTTAAAATATTGCAAAAGGTTGCTTAATGTAATAAACACATGTAATGCTACGGTATGTGAAGAGTTAGGTAGATACCCATTTTATAAAATCAGATATGTTTGAATTGTTAAGTGTTAGTTTACAATTATTAACAATAAACCACTATTATACAAACTGTGTAAGTCAAGCAGTGGATGATAGCAACAAACAATACACAAATTAAGTTGCATGTTAAAAAATTGTAAAATTAATACCATATTCCTATTTATTGGAAAATTCCAATAAACTAACCCGCACACTTATGGATGTAGACTTTTTTATTACACGTTTAAACTTGAAAGGTTTCGTAATAAGGGCTACTTCCCATCCATTTTGAAATCAGAGCGGCAGATACTCCCATAACATTTTTCAAATGTAAGTTTTTTTAATTGCCTTTAACATTGTACTTCTTTGTTTGGGCTTTGATTTTGCAACATCAGTTATTGTACGAGAAATTGTATTCATCGTCATATATTGCCATTTACATTACATCATTTCAAATTATGTATTATTTAAAACAATTTAGATTATGTTTAATAATAAGCTGACTGTTCTTTTCATTAATTGTAATAATAAAAGGTGCTAACTCAACATGTATGTTTATTTTTATTGATGCCATCATAGAAAATTATGCTAAAAGCTTTTTAAGTTCAATCTTTATACACAAAAGAAATATGAAAAATCAACACCTCCTGAAGAGAAATCCATGTCACACTCCCACAATTAGTAGATGGGGGTATACTGGAGTCACGATGGACGTCTTTTCACCTGTATTTATGTCCATAAACACAAACTTGTCAGACAAAGTACTTGTTTTCTTTTAATAAAAATAGAAGTTCTAATTTGCATATATTGGTTCCTTATTTTATTAAGTTGTGCATTATATAACTTAAGCTCACCTGAGCTCACACTTTAGGTTTGGCGTTTATGTTTCGAAAAAGGCTCATAAGTTCTATGTCCCTTCACATAGCAACTTTATATTTGGCATGCATGTGTATCTCATGGAGCTGCACATTTTGAGTAATGAAAGGTCAAGGTCATCCTTCAAGGTCAAAGGTAATAAAAAACATGTATCAAAGCGGCGCAGTAGGGGGCATTGTGTTTCTGACAAACACATCTCTAGTAAAACCTTGTTAACACTCAAGAAGCCACATGTATTGTCCGATCATCATGAAACTTGGTCAGAAGATTTGTCCCAATGATATCTTGGATGAGTTCGAAAATGGTTCCCGTTGGTTGAAAAATATGGCCGCCAGGCTAGGAGCATTTTTCTTTATATGGCTACATGTATATACCATGGCTATAGTAAAAACTTGTTAATACCCTAGAGGCCACATTTATTGTCCAATCTTCATGAATCTTGGTCAGAAGATTTGTCTCAATGATATCTTGGATTCGTTTTAAAATGGTTCTGGTTGGTTAAAAACATGGCAGCCAGGATGTGGGGCATTTTTCCTATCTATAGTATAGTATATAGTTTTAAAACTCTATAGTAAAACTTTGTTAACACTCTAGAAATCACATGTATTGTCCAATCTTCATGAAACTTGGGCAGAAGATTTGTTCTAATAATATCTTGGATTAGTTCAAACAAAAATGGCTCCGGTTCGTCTGCTAGGGGGTGGGGCATTTTTCCTTAAATGCCTATAGTAAAACCTTGTTAACAATCACATATATAGTCCAGTCTTTATTGAACTAAGTCAAAACATTTTTTGTAATGATATCTTTGATTATTTGGAAAATGATTCCGGACTGTTGAAAAGCATGGCCGCCATTGGGAAGGGCATTTTTCCTTCTATGGCTAAAGTAAAATCTTGTTAACACTCTAAAAATCCCATTTATAGTTCTATCTTCATGAAACTTGGTCAGAACATTTGTTCTAATGATTTCTTTGGCTGCTCAGAACAAGTCAGTTCCTTTGTATCTCAGGTGAGCGACTTTGTGCCTTTCAGGCCCTCTTGTTTCATTAGATTATGGATTGATCCCTTCTGATGCCATATACTGAAATAAACTCAGAGGCTAGAGGTATTAAAGATATTGAGACAGTTTAACCAAAACTTGAAACTGAAGCAAAAATACAACAACACCAAACTTTGAAATAGCTGCCTAATGTTGTGAACAGTGTCATACCTGTGATGCATTAAGTTTTTGATACAGGAACATGGACTTAATTGAATATTATTTAGTTAAAAAGTAGGGCAATTACTGAAACAAAATACTTAAATGAATCACTTCCCCTTGTCTACATTATTAGTTCAAGTATTATAAAACTTGGCTGGATATTGGCTAGCTAAGTTTGTGTTCTGGACTTCAAATCCGAAGATTGCCTCTTGATCAAGCTCTCTAGTTGTCTGTTAGTGCCTTGATATAAGTTTTTGAACAAAGTACTGTTAAACCAGCTATCTCAATTTATGTGTGAGTAGGTTAATTGACCACCAATAACGATAGGACTAAAATACTGTTGAACACCGCAAAGGACTGAAATACTGTTTGAAACCGAAAAGGACTGAAGTACTGTTGAAAACTGCAAAGAACTGAAATACTGTTTAAAACCACAAGGAACTGAAATACTGTTGAAAACTGAAAAGGACTAAAATACTGTTGAAAACCGCAAAGGATTGAAGTACTGTTGAAAACAGCAAAGAACCGAAATTTTTATACTCTTGAAAATCGCAAGGAACTGAAATACTGTTGAAAACTGCAAAGGACTTAAATATTGTTGAAAACCGCAAAGGACTGAAATACTGTTGAAAACTGCAAAGAACTTATATACTGTTTAAAACTGCAAAGGACTGAAATACTATTGAAAACTGCAAAGGACTGAAATACTGTTGAAAAAAAGAACAGGACTAAAATACTGTTGAAAACTGCAAAGGACTAAAATGCTGTTGAAAACCGCAAAGGACTGAAATACTGTTGAAAATCTCAAAGGACTTAAATACTGTTAAAAACCGCAAAGGACTGAAATACTGTTGAAAATCGCAAAGGACTTAAATACTGTTAATAACCGCAAAAGACTGAAATACTGTTGAAAACCGCAAAGGACTTAAGTACTGTTGAAAAACACAAAGAACTGAAATACTGTTGAAAACTGCAAAGGACTAAGTACTTGTTGAAAAACACAAAGCACTAACATAAAATTATTGATTAAACGGTTGGAAAATTTAATTTGAAACATTGAATCAATAGTCAGTTTCATTGTATACTTAATTCAAGCTGCAAGACAGAAAGCATGAACTGGTTTTCTTCCTCCTTTTATCTGATTTCTTCCTCCTTTTATCTGATTTCTTCCTCCTTTTATCTGATTTCTTCCTCCTTTTATCTGATTTCCCACTTTTAAAAGCTTCCTTAAAATAGCCTTTTTTTACACACTTTAATAGCTCAAGACTTTCATAAAGTCTAAATGACTATATTTAAGTTGGAAGTAAAACAATGATTAACACCTGGAGACCCTTTTAATTGAAAATGTCCTTTCAGTGCACAAGTGAAAGGTTGTTATCCGTCGCCTTTTTTTGCACTTGTGTCTAAAATGAAAACATGTTAGTACAATTTAAAGACTAAGCCTTATTCCAGAGTTGTAATGTAACAATCAAAGTGTTTTTTTAAATCCACACACTGATTATTAAATCACATGTTATATAAATTAACATTTTCACCACATCGCTAGTAATAACTTCACAGTTTATTGACTTTAATTTGATGTAATCTGTTCATAAAGACCATTATGACAATCATATTTTTTCATCGCATTTAATAATGTAGTGTCTTGCTACAAATGCAATATCATTTCTGTATAAATTTCCAACTGGAAGCTTTTGTCATTATCGTTTTATGCTTGTAACATCCGAAAATAATTCATTACAATGGATGTTTAATAGCCTTATGAAAAAAACATGACCCATATCGCAACAAAAATCTTTGTCTGTTAATAAACACGAACATGATGGAAGTCAGATAATGTCCATAAAACTTGGCAATGCGATAGTGTGGAAGGAAAGGAAGTTTTATGAGGACATCAAAGCACTCATGCCTAGCTCACCATCCATGAGCGGGTTTGTCACAGAACAGGCTTGTTAAAAGTTGGGACAAATTTACATTGTCACTGCATCCACATATTTTTTTTAACTTAAGTGTGGTCATACGAGTGAAGGAGTAAGAAAGGAGGAGAACAAGAGAACTAAAAGAAAACATCAATTGTCTGGTCTGGTGACCACCAGCAAACCTCACATGTACCGAGACCTGACACAACAACAAACACCCTGAAGACTATCAATATCTTAAGTGAATATAGTGATAGGGAGTTATTTAACACAAACTTAAACTTTAATGTGTGAAATCAAACAATGCCTTAATTTGACTCAAATGCATGTAAGAGGTATCGGCATTGGTCAATGACCTCAGACAATGACCCCAAAGGCATGTGCTTAGTTTTACTGAATATCTACAGCAATACGTTGACGAACAGGGAGAGAAGTATAGCTTTAATTATTTCTCTGATATGGACGCTAGCAATTATTAACATTCAAAATTAATTAAAAAAAATCATATTCCTTCAATGCCCAAATATTAACGTCAAGTTTTATTCACTACTGTAGGTACTTATTTTATGTTCTGTTTATTAAGTACCATGAATTTATTTTGTTATAATTCAGGAAAAAGCCCGGTTGTAAAAGCTACATAAACTTTTAATAAAGTGTACTATTTCTTGCAATATGAGAAGTGTTTGAGATGTCATAAATTTTAGAAAATAACACCCTGTGAATACAGTGTCTTAATCAAACTTGGGACAACCCTTTAATGCAACTTGTCCTTGCTCATTATTGTACATACATTATACTTCCCATACTGTGTTTGTGGTTGGTTAACTTGTTATGCGCCTTGCTCATCTAGGAACCTTATGTTTTTTATGCCCCCCAAGGAGGGCATATAGTGATCGGACCGTCCGTCCGTCTGTCTGTCTTTCTGTCACACTTTGCATTTAGGTTTCGCATTTAGGTTTCGAAAAATGCTCATAACTTCTATGTCCCTTCACATAGCAACTTGATATTTGGCATGCATGTGTATCTCATGGATCTGCACATTTTGAGTGGTGAAAGGTCAAGGTCATCCTTCAAGGTCAAAGGTAAAAAAACATGTATCAAAGCGGCGCAGTAGGGGGTATTGTGTTTCTGACAAACACATCTCTTGTTTACTAATAGATATGCTCATAGCCTTTTTTCTCATAGCTGTCTAACCCAGCTTTCCACCTTAAATGACTTATCAACAGCTGATGAAATGTTGGGAAAATTTCCTGCCAGTGGACCTTTATGACTAAATCCGAATATTTCATTCGCTGATTTGAAAGAAATCCCCCAGAACATAGGCAACATCACTGCATCCTTTTGGAGGTGTATGTGTACAGCATTTTGTATTAGCTCCATTAAGTGTAGGGAAATCCTGTTCTCCTTACTCTGCATGTTCATGTGACACAAATTTTGGTCCACCCACAATTATGCAATAAATTCCATATTTGAAGAATTTCAAGTCAGTACTCGGTCTGTAAATCATCAGAGAATCACAATATGGACTATCAGTAAACAACATATAATGCTATCACAGGATTGCTTTAAAGATATAAAAATAGGAACAGAAATGAATGAAAACCTATTCGTAAATGCAACTTATTTTCATTGTGAGAAAAAAATACCGAACTATACTATACTGACCCTCGATTGGTCATTTTCGGCCTGGGTACTACTTACATGTACCCCGGGTATGGTAAATATACCAAAACGTACCTGGCCAATATTAGACTGTTTTATTCCCGCCCAAAATCCGATGTCGTAAAACGCGCTACCAATTACCGTAATTACGAAACAAACTTTTTTTAGACTGCATCAACATGCTTTCTGAGTATGAGTTTCAATAATATAAAGGCAATCTACCGTAAAAAGTTGTGTATAAGGCGCACTTTTTTACCCCAAAATTTCATTTTAAAAACTTGATGCGCGTTATGCACAACTACAGCCATGCCAAGACATTTTTTCGCTGTCAGTTACCCAGTAGCGGTAATTCGCATCATTCTGTTTTCCGGTGTTTTAACTGTAACTATGTTAATAATAGTGTTATATTGACGATCTGAATAAGATGAACAAACATTATAAAGTTAACATATATATTTTCTATCTTTTTCAGGTACGTACAGAGCATTGAAATCAAATAAATTTGAAGAAGAAAATGAAAAACGAGGAAGCCATTTTTATTTAAATGTTATTGTTTACTTTTCCCACAATATTATACCCTACTGTACTAGGGTTACACAATTTATTTGAGGGCACTTGTCGATTTACAATAGTATGTCGGCAAGGTATTTCCCGATATATTTAAGATTATTTTTCTTGCTTTTCAAATGTGTTAATAAAATTGATGCTGTGTTTGTTTACACGTTTTCATACGTCTTGTCAAGATTGAGGATGTGATTATTGAGCAATTTGAGTCACCTGTCAAGTTTTGTGTAGCTGGGCTATTATCAAAACATGCGAACCGACAAACGGTTTCACACCTCCATTGTTTGTTTATCGCCGGTAATGTCGTGATGGTGTTGAGAAGTTTGAGTCGTTAAAGTCTCCTGTCAATTTTAGACACTCGAAAAGAACGCATGATATCGGCATTGTAAATCAAACGCGCGGTTGTGAATTAGTCATGCATGAATAACCAGGTGACAATACCAATCAATAATGTCAGTTTCTTAGTTATAACTAATCCATCCGTTATGTGTACTCCACGATAAAATCGTGGACAGTTACTTCGGAGACATATGATGAAAACCTTGATGGTATCCTCGTGGAAAGTGTGCATTTCATGCATAATTCATTTAAATCCAAACATTTATTTTTACGCATAATATGATTAAAAAAAAACACCAACTAGTTGTATCGTTATCGTCTTAAAAATAATTTATAATTGAAGCAATAAAAGAATACGTAAGATCGGCAATGTAAATAGAACGATTTTCAGTTAGCCTGCGGTATGGAATTTTTCCCCCGATTTTTTTGCTTCAAAAACTTTTTTTCCCGATTTTTTAGCTTTAAAAAGTAGATGCGCGTTATACATAAATGCGCGTTATACACAACGTTTTACGGTAACAGAAAAATTTAAATAAATATGAACATTATTAATTTAAAAAAAAGCCGACAACAACCGATTTAGCGTTTAAACCCGGGTACATTTTATTATAAAAAAAATAGCCGACAACAACCGATTTAGCGTTTAAACCCGAGTACATTTTAGTATATTTACCGTACCTGGGGTTCATGTACGTATACTTAAGTGTATCCAGGGTACATGTAAGTACTACCCGATCTGACAATAGAGCAATATTGACATGATAAGGGGAAATTTGTTTAATGATCATCATCATGTGTGAAACTGATAAAAGATAAACATGTGATGCATTTTTTGCAGTATTTAGTTTTTAATTAAACTACATGTCCTTTTAAAGATATATCTTGTTTATACTAAAGACATTAAAATAGCCTATGATTTTGTTTACTTAATATGTCTGTTCCCATAGCCTAATCATATTGTCAACTAATGAATATATGAATATTTTGTTAAACAAGTTTTATTACCATAGCCTTTTGTTTTGTTCACTATTGGATGCTAATAATGTCTGATAACGTCCTCTTGGTTCTCTGTCCAGTTCCATGGATGTCTTCTTAATCTCAAAGCCTTTCAATGTTGATACAATATTTGATACTATCATACCCTAAAGGCGCATGAGCAAAAATAAATGCCCCATAATCCATGATTCTCTTCAGAAGATGAGTTGCTTCCATAGGTTATGAATGCCCCATGATAATCCCAGATTTAAACTGTTCTCTTTTCGGGATCAAAAGAACTCCACAAAAAGCTTTCTGCCAACTGTTAAAGTGCATTTGCTCTTAAAGCCTAATTACAATGTATTAAAAATCCATTATCACTGTGATTATTAACAGGAATAATAACGATAAGTTATTGCTTTAGATGAACATTAAATATTATAACAATTGCTCCAACAGCTATTTTGCATTATGATGGATTCAGTTAATTTATCATAATTCATTGTAGTTAGATCCAAAGGTGATCAGATTTATGATTTATAAACCAAATACATCTCCCAGGCATCTCATCTATCTATCATAATTTATTACCTAGGGGTCAGTGGTAATAATTCATTTTTTATGCAAACTTTTGAAAACCTTAATACATGTATGAAAATCTAAATACATGTAAGCAAATAAATTCCACATAAAATAAAGTAAGTTGAAACATAAATTTAAAAGATGCAATATTTGTAGGAAACAAATACCACTCTTAATATATTTCTCGACCTGTGTTAGCAAAAAAGTTTTATGTATCCCTTTATAAAAAATGTTAAATGTCATATCCAAGGTTAACTAAAGATTCCATTTTTAAAATTATCCCGTGCATTCAATATAAAATCCTGAGATAATCGCCTTGGAACATTTTAAAAAACATAATTAAGATAGCAAATACTAGTATCATTTAAAAAAAACATTAAAGCAAGGATTTTCTAAATCCTTTTATCTTTAAAACATTCGGCATCATCACTAACAAAACAAGGAACTCGTTTCCCTGATTTCATCAATTATTTAAACGAAATGTAATAACCTTACCGATTGGGCACAAGCAAGGTTGGTAATTGCCTATAAAATGGCATACATCCCTGTTTAATATCAGGTTTATTTCTCTGTATTGATTTCCCACACTTTTTCAAATTAAAATGCTAATTGCTGCGACATTTGCAGCTAATTTAAATTACCAGTGTGAACCCCTATGTTTTAGCAGTTTTAATTTGCTGTTTAATTGGATGTCACATGTGTGTCAGTGTAAACAGGTCATTTGGATGATGTTAAATTGGTTACGAAAACTAATTTAATACCAATTGTGCAAACTGTAGAAATGCACAAAACATTCTGATTGCAGAATGTGTGCTTGTTTTTTTTTCTTTTTACAATATTATCAAGATGTTAGCAAATGTTTATTTCTAGGTAATGAATGTGTCTTTGTTACTTTTGCTGTTTTCAATTTTGCTTCATGAAATACTTCTGCGAATGTTCTCCGCTATCAAAGTTCTATGGTCTTGATGAAATAATTTTCTACAACGCAAATAAATATGAAATATCATTAAATATTTAAGCAGAATTTGATGGTGCTTCAAATAATTTTCACGTACCGGTACACTTTCTAACGTCTGTAAATAGTTATGGCATTTTCATAATTTATAAAAAAAAAAGATAAATTAAGAACATTGAAAATAACGCTGTGGTTTTCACTATACGGTGACATGTGGTTCTCTTATACACTTTCCATAAGTACGTTCCACATTGAAACCAGATTGAATTATTGTAATAGTACGTGAAAAATGAAGTCAAAATGAATGCTCTGAGGTAACTCATGAATACTAGTAAAAAAACATGTCTTTAACCCTTTCAGCGCTGAAACCGAATTTAAAAGGCCTTTGCAAACAGTTTGGATCCAGATGAGACACCACAGAACGTGGTGTCTCATCAGGATCCAAACTGTTTGCTATTCTGATAGTATTCTTTGAAAAAAATCGAAGAAAATGCTAATTTTAGAAATTCAGCAGACGACATTTTAGCAGACGGCAAATTTCCCAGCATGCAAAGGGTTAACAACGGCTGTCAGAAGACAGCGCGCTCGACTATTCGAGTGCCTGACAGTATAACGTAAGCCATCATGGGGAAATTATTCATATTCAATAAGGTCAAGGTAATATAGTCATATTCTAAGTGGAAGAGGACCATAATTGAAACATATTGATTGCTTATGTTTTAAAGAAGTTGTTCTTTATAGACGATTCTGGGTTCTGGTATATTTTCCACAATCTATTGGAAATTTGTAAAGACATAAAACAAACTAATAAAATTTTATTTCAAGTTTAATAGCAATAGCTTGGGTGGAATGGTTGGACGGTCCTTCAAAAATAAAATAAATAAATATTTGTTTTGTTTTTTGACCATGTTAAAAAAAAGTCTTTTTTTGGGGGGGAGGGGGGATTGGGGTTGGGGTGGGGGTGGAGAGGGGAGTATAATTGAGGGTGTGGTCATTTATTAGATGATCTGTCAAAAATAAAAAATAAAAGGAAAAAAATATTTATTTAATTTTTTTTTTTGGGGGGGGGGGTTCTGGGGGATGGATTGGGTTGAGTCCATTGTGTTATGTCAGGTAAGTGTTGTATTGTCAAAGTATGAATCATGATAGTAAGAAAGTATTTGAAGTTTGAAAGCAATAGCCTTGATACTTTAGAAGTAAAGTCGATCTAAACTCAAAATTTAACAAAATATTCAAAGCTACTAAGACAAAAAAGGGCCATAAGTCTGTTAAAATGCCAACCAGAGTTATGCAACTTGCCCTGTAAAGTTCCCTTATGATAGTTAGCAAGTTTTCCAAGACTGAAAGCAATAGCTATGATACTTTAGGGGCAAAATGGACCAAAACACAAAACTAGACCAAATGTTCAATTATCTATGTATAAAAGGGGCCATAATTCTGTCAAAAATGCCAGTCAGAGTTACATGATATGTAAGTGTGATAGTTAGTAAGTGTTGCAAGTATGAAAGCAATAAAGTGAATCTTATAAACACAAAAGTTAACCAAAGTTTCAATTTTCTAAGTATAAAAAGTGGAACATAATTCTTACAAAATGCTTGAAACAGTTGTCTGCTCTTGTTTATAGATTGGGTTCATGTTGGTTTAGAAGTATGCAAAATACAAAAGCAATATGACAAGGTACATAGAAAATATTTGAGGTGATACGCAAACTTTAACATAGATTTATCAATAATATGCATATTCTAAGTGGAAAAAGGGCCATAATTCTTACAAAATGCTTGTTACAGTTGTCTGCTCTTGTTTATAGATTGGGGTCATGTTGGTAAAGAAGTATGCAAAATATAAAAGCAATATGTCAAGGGAATTAGAAAATATTTGAGGTGGTACGCAAACTTTAACATTCCAATGCTCACACTCACGCTAACGCCGGGGTGAGTAGTATAGCTCAACTATATGTATTTCATATATAATAGTCGAGCTAATAAAAAGGGGAATAAGTCAAAACATAAATCCAAGTTATGGGTTGGGTTCATTTACCCAGTTTGCTTTTAATACCCGATAATGATCTCCTTTGGTGGCATAGCAAAGGTTCACCTACACATGCATTGAATACAGTATGAAACGAAATATTTTGGAAATATAAACATGTTAATATCATTCAGTCAGTTCATATCAAGTGATGAAATTGCATCCCTTTTGTCCTCTGCTAAAGTATTCAATCCTCAGGTGTAACTGAAACCGTTGACCTGACCCCTTTTTATGACCCTTATATTATCAATTCGGAGGACAGCTTTGACAGAGAGCATAAAAAATCTCACCAGTGGTTCATCATTTTCATACTGGAGACAATAAAAATCTCTTGGTCTTATTTTTATTCCAATTTTTCCACTCACAGCCCCGCTGTTTTCAATTAAGTATTAAAAATTCAAATCTTTGATTTTCACCGAAATGATTAATTTGCAGTCTTCTGCTCAATGCATGAATTTTGACTTGGTCAGATGGACTGTCACCAAGGTCTTCTGTAGAGATGACCTTCTACTAGCTACAATGCATGACCACTTTGTCAACTTTAAATGAAAATTCAGCAAAATCTGAGCGTAATTAAAAGTTAATCTATTGCAGATTACACCGGACTGTTCCGACATCCGAGGAAAGAAAAAGATAAAACACACAATTACTGTGACATCAGAAAGATTTGTCAATAATTTGTCAACCGTTTCCAACTGTGAGAGGCCTTAAGCTCTAAGATATGGAAACATTCTCAAGATAGTGTTAATTCTTATCACACGAAAATTAATGATAATTAGCGCATGGAGGCTTATGGCTTTGTTACACCAATACGAATAATTGAATTTCAATCAGCAGGGAACATAATGAAAGTCAATAGTTAACCACTCTGGCCATCTAACATGTGTGTTATGTACTGTGCGTGATTAAGTGGTGTGGCAATTAGTAAAACCAGTTTTGTTTAGGAACACAAGAATTGTCAAATGATAATGTTTTGTGGCAACCTTGTGTGAAACAATGTAAACCCTCTGATTATCTTGAGCCGGTGAGTAAACTTTGTGTCCAATCTAAGCAAACAGTCTCACTAGGCGAATGCCTTCGTTGACTCATTGTACGCATCCTTCATCCACCACCAAGTCAAACAAGATGGGCCAGGGTCCTGGGGAGAGAATATTTCCTGCTCCCTGGCGATGAAGACAGGGTCAGAGAATGATGGGTATCTGGGCTTTAAGGGTCACACTGCGGGATTTACACCTGACAAGTAACAAGGCATGTCTGCCTACAGGACAGATGTCAGAAGTTGTACTCAGTATCATGACGGAATGGGCTCAGACTCAGTGTTTATTTTGATCAGCAAAACACTTTGAAGTTCTAACCCTCAACATGATGCACATTGTTAAATTATTTCTAGGCTTTGCAAACAAAAATTACCACCCAAACAGTTTGTTGCTTTCATCTGGTCAATATGCTAAATAAATTTAAAAAAGCATGGCTTTTTTGACAGCCTTACAATGTTTTTCAATACATACAAACTATCAAATGAATTTAATAGTTCAAAAATTCTACTGACTGGTACATTTTAATCTAAAATTTAATGAAATTATCATATCAAAATAAAGTGCAAGAGAATCCAAAACAAACATAGTTATTACACTAAATGGGCTCATTATTTATTTATAAGTTTTTAATACAGATAAATTGTCAAATTAATTTAATTAAATGTTGAAAAGAAAATTAACCATATTTCGAAATTACATTTTAAAACTGAAATCAGATGCGAGACCTTAAAATACTAAAGCTTAATTCTGTTTGTTTCTGTTGTTTTTAATTGAAACTTGGATATCACAAAATATTACAGAAATCCAATCTGCCTTGATCGAAATCCCATTTGCAATATATATAGCAGTTTTAACAGGAGCCCCTACTTAATAATGAAAAGGTTATCGTAATCCTCTTCACAGTTTTTCAAGTTCAAGTTCTGGTGTTTTCCCCACAACATTATAATGTCCATAATTTTGGCAGCTCAATATTGAAAGATGAATTTTTCAACTTCTAATGATTTTTATTTATTACAAGGATAAATAGTAAGTCTTAATTGCTACTGATAATAAATACCGATAAACAAACTGATTGTTCATGAGTAATTACAAAATTAAATATTCATTACTCAGTTTTATATCCAGTAGGGATAAAGATATGTATACGACAGTTATAACTATGTAGTAAATATTCATTGCTATTGTTTTATTAGTGTATGCATATAAATCAAGATAAATCAAATTCATCCATCAATGCAGTCTGCTTGCCACATCAGTCGACATTATAATAGTTAATAGTCAAACAAAAGATGAAGGATCGCAACAACTCAATCATATTTTGACATGTTTTTATTATCTGAGATCATAAGCTTCCAATGCTCTACACAATTTATTGAACATTTTGTACAATATTAGCACCAAGTGTTCAAATGCAAACACTTCATCCAACTCATCTCTGTTTCTTTGTTTTTTCTTCACCTTTACATTGCTAAAATGCAGATTGTTGGTATAATTTTCAAAATAAACTATGGTGAAATTAATAAATGTACACAAATTTCATTTGGCATTGGGTGATGATAGTTCATAAACCCATGGTTAAATGCAAACAACATATTTGAATTCTTAACAATAGTATAACAATCATAAGTTAAAGCATATTGCAATATATTACAATATATACACACTATTCAAGTTCATCAGTTTTACTGAAAATATAAAAAACAAACTTTGGTATTGAACAGAGTTCCAGCACTAGTTTAATAAAAGGATCAAAACAGAACAGTAAATAATTGTCATTTTGTCTTCTGCAACAACCATTAAAATGAAAGTCTCTTTGCATTTAATTGTCTAAACAAAGCTTTGCTTGTCTGAAAAGAGGCTTTACACCAACCATCATTCAGTTGTTGACATCTACTGTGAAAACTGGTTCATCTCTTATTGTTCCATTTGTAAATCCCCCAACACATATCACAGTTAAATCTTAATTAGAGTCACAGCGTCTCTTAATATCTCTCACAAAAAATCGATTTCTGGATTTATTGTGTAACTCCCCGAGGTTGTGGTTGAACACATATCGTCATCATCTCTGTACGCATTTGTGTAATTCACCGGAGTTTTATCAAAGAACGAATGAAGGGCAGAATCCCCAGTGAAATCTTGTCCATGTAAGCAACTACCCCAAGAGAATCCGTTATTACTGTCTTTGTAAATGCTGTAAGTACTGTCTGACTGCACTGAGTGTCGAACATTTAGATTTCGATTTAAGCTGATCTGACTATGGCTAATAGGTGCTAAGTGGGACTTCAGATGGGGCTTTCTGGTCCAGGGCTCCTTGAAGCATAGTGCGGTGTAACCCGGAGCCTCCAGGGGTCTGTTCTGACGCTGACCTGTTGTGCAGTCCTTACTGCGTTGCGACTCAGGACTGGAGATTTCAAACAGTTTTGGATCGTCTAAAAACAGAGAGAAACACTGTTATTTTCAATGTGAAATGCAAACCGTAACCATCTGACACAACACAAGTTACACATCGATATAAATAAATAATATACAATGTATAGCACTAAATAAAAATTATCAATGATAGCTTTTATGGCAAGTAGCTTCTTGCAATAAATAAGATTAAAATGAATATTTAAAATTCATATTTTTCACAAACACTAAGATAAAATAAAATTGACTTAACACAACTTAGATATTTGTAAAAGGGTATCAGTTAAAAATGTCATATAAAAATGGGGTGAATAAAAATACTTTTTTACAACCAAACAGTACAAACCTGCTGAAGGCGTGCTGAACACATCGTCCTCCTCACTGCACCCACGCCCGCTGTCACTGGCGATGGTCTCCGCGGACCCTTCACTGTGGTGGTCGTCATGCTGGGACGTGGTCCTCGTGGTTCCAAACGTCTGCTGCTGCTCCACCCACTGCTTGGCGCGACTCTGGAGCATCAGCTGCTGCAGTTTCAGCGTGCTCAGTTGGCTGCTGGCCTGGTACTGAAGTTCCAGAGTGTCGAGTTGCGAGGGGGGAACTGGTTCACGTGTTTGCTGTGACTCTGGGACTTGGGGAACCAAGTGGGGAGAAAAATGCTGTGGGTTGACTCGTAGTGAGGACTGAAAACAAAGGTGAAAAATATAGGTATAATTTGTATTTTATTATATTGATGCATTTGAATAATTTTACATTTTAGAGAACTCTAAAAGGGTGACTCACATCAATGATCATGGTAAAAATGAAAGGATGATAATCATAGTAAGATATGAAGATATCATTAAGATACCTTTAATTATTCTCAAACCTTTAGTATATGAATCATTAAACAATTTAAGTGTTGAAAAATATGAGTAATTAAAATGTTAGATCCTTGATTATTATATCTTTAGATAAAGAACACTTGGTTTGAAACAATGTCAAGTCAATTATCCTCAGTGTTTCAATTATCAATAGCAGTACTCATAGTTTTTGAGATCTCAAAAATTCAAACACAAAAAAAACCATAACAATTTTTTGGTTGAGTGCAAAAAATACCATTTATATCTGATATCCAACATAATTACACCCAATCATACACTTACAACAGTTTACAAGGCAATAAAAGCCTTTAACACTATTTTCTGTACATTACAACCATGGTCCCTATCGACATTTTGACTCCAAAACTGAACAAGCTTTGCAAATGGTCTTAAATAAATTAAGTCTAATCGGAAATCTTAAAACATAATCTCGAAAACAAATCTTTCATTTGTTCCCACTGAAGAAATCACTTTCATTTTCACCTCACTAATTGAAGTGATGCTGAGATAAACCCATAAACCTCCTTAATGCGACCAAACGGTGGAAAAAATTCAAAGATATTGAATAAAAAATTATGGTGACACTGTTTTGAGATTTCAAACATAAATACCCCCTTAAGCTCTCAAATAATGTTAAAAATATGCACATGCACTTTCTTCCTATATCATAAATAAATATTATTTGTCATTTAAGTATTGTCATGGTTTTAAATTAGTACTGTTGAAGCCTGTCTCAAATATGGAGAGTGAATGGCAGGGCTTCATTGACAATTGTATGAAACTAAAAAAAATATCGGTTGAAAATCTAACCAATTTCCTTTGTAAAGTATTTACATAATGAAACCCTCTTTTAAACTTAATTCAGTTACAGTTATTGTACAAATTGAGAAGAAGAAAGTCAATGCATGTATCATTAGCAAGTAGCTGAACCCCAAATTAAGCAATTTCATTATGCAAATAGATCTAGCTACACCAATAATACTCCAGTAAATTGATTCTAGAGCCCCTCCAAACCAGCTCTTATCTCATATTATACAATGCAAATATATACCAACGTATAGAGAACATTTTTAATTAGTATGCACAAGCTGTATTTGGTTTTTTACTTAAATTAGTACAAGTGCAATGTTTATCCCTATTATTCCCTCTGTTGACACAAACTGATTAGTTTCATGCAATAACTAGTGACACACACTTCGAAGGTAAATAGACACCGCTCAATGGTGTTGAATGCTGCCTTACGAATAACATTGTTACAAAAAGAGGTGTCAGAGAAGAAAACAAACAAAACGGGCTATTATTGAATCTATCCAACAAGTTATACTCCGTTCCTAAATAAACATATTATTTGTATAAACTACAAAGGAAATTGATTATTGGAGCTATTTCTAGAATCCACTTATTTGCTTCAATATTTTTCTAAAATAAAAAACTTTTATGTGTATTTAAACAAAAAAAAATGAAAATTTACAAATGAAGATTTACAAATAAATGTTGTTTATGATTTTAATAACAATTATAGTATATACCACAAAGAGGAAAATATATATGAAAGTTTTCAGACATACCTTTGATGGCTTGTCGCTTCCTGTGGTAAAACTTGCTGTTTGCTTGCGCTGGTGGTATTCATAGGAATCCTGGAAGCTGACTTCTTTCTTCTTAATCAAGTCTTGCCCTTCGCCTGACGCAGACACTGATGAAAGCGTGTCTATGGAGAGGATCGTGTGATTCGGATTTTGGGCCGTGAATCCAAAATCTGAACTGAGACTCGAACTGGAGTTATTGGCCACTTTTTCTGTGGCCTTACGACGCTTGTCCGCTGTCCTCAGGAACAAGATGACACCAATTATGGTACCTGAGATGACCAAGGTAACCACGACTACCACCACCGTAATGATGATGTTCTTTGACTGAACTGAATCCAATGTGCTCTTCAGAAAGGTGGCATTTGTGTATTTTAGATCAACAAACAGCGTTTTCATTGTTTCCAGGGGTACAAGCCCTTGATCTTTCACACTTATGTCCAAACCTATCATCAAATCCGAACCAATATCAACCTTGCTGTTGAAACAAAGATTGCCCGTTTCTGAGTCCAACTTGAAAATGCCTAGTTCATTACCAGCAGCAATCGGAAAATACGAGATCTTTATTTCTGCCAGCATCAATGTCATAAGCTTCCACAGTTGTGATGTACTCTGACGCATAATCTGGATATTCCACTTCCACGCTGTTGTTGGAAGGCCTTGGAAACGTTATCACTGGACTATTGTCATTTTCATCCTCTACAATTACAGAAACGAGCGCTCTGGTACTCAAATGGTTATCTCCCCTGTCAGTTACTATGGCAACAAAATCGTATCGGCTTCTTTCTTCCCTGTCAAGCTGTTTGTTAGTTTTTAGTAGTCCGTCTTGTAAAAGGACAAATGGCACAATTTCACTATTCTGTGAGTCAATTTTGAAATCGAATACAGAATTGCTTCCTTCATCTAAATCTGTAGCTTTGAAGGTGTACACATCAGTTCCTGTTCCCTGATTTTCCTTTATCTTCAGTTCATACGAGGATTGAATGAACATCGGTGCATTGTCATTCACGTCGGCGATTGTCAGCACAATAATGGCTGTCCCAGTCAGGGAAGGGTTTCCGTTGTCCACAGCAAGAACATGGAACAATATCACTGGTTCGTTTTCACGATCAAAGATGGCATTGGCATAAACAACTCCGGTGCTGCTGTCCACAACGAAACGTCCCCTTGCGTCCTCATTGGGTAGAAAGGTGAAAAGGGCATTGCTACCACTATCAGCGTCTCTTGCAGTACCTGAAGAATCATTTCATTGCCTTTATTGTGTTCTGGAAGCCTGGCTGTGTAATTATTAGGACTGAAGACTGGTTTATTGTCAGTTGATGTCGGTGACATGAAGTAAGAATGATGCGCTCTCGCTAAGAACAGGCGTTCCTTTGTCAGAGCATGTCACAGTCAGGTTGTAGGTACTGAGAACTTCCCGGTCCAAAATGGAGTTCACAACAACTTTGAAACCTTTGCTTATTTTCACAATAGAAAAATGGCTATTGGAGACTGAACAGTCAACTACGCCATCATCTCCCTTGTCAGAATCCACAACATCTACGTATGCAACAAATGAATTGTTCATAGAATTTTCTGGAATGTCCACAAACCCTTTGTTACCTGCAGTGATGAAACTGATAGTGACCTTTGGTGCATTGTTACTGTCATCTTCGATGTTTACGACTACCTCGGCCTGGGAGTATAACGGGTTCACTCCATGGTCGTATGCTTCAATGAAGAAACGGACAACCTGACCAGCAAGTGCAGTAAAGTCAGATTTCACTTTTAATTCTCCCGTTTCAGAGATCATCACAAACGTATCACCTAGTCTATCTTTGTTCAGATTGTATTCGCTGATTCTGTAGCTAACTTTAGCGTTCTCATTCAAATCCTTATCAGAGGCCGAAACAGTAAGGATGGTCTCCATGGGCGCAGTGTTTTCTTTGATGGTAACATTGTAAATTTTCTGGGTAAATTCTGGAGCATTGTCATTGGCATCTGTAACGTTAATGATGATCTTCTGGGTACCAGTTTTCGGAGGATTTCCACCATCTTTAGCAACTAGGACCAAACTATAAGAATCCTTTGCTTCCCTGTTCAGACTTCTCAGGAGGACAAGCCTCAGGTTAAATGTACTGTCCCTGTTGATTGTGATGTTTAATTTAAAAAAATCTTTGGAGTCATTGTTCATCACCAGTTCATACGCTTGTACCGAGTTATTTGCCCCTGTGTCTTTATCTGTGGCTGTTTCGAGTTTAAACAGCGAGTTCACACTACTGTCTTCGGTATGGCTATGATGTTGCTCTCGGTCACAAACATAGGTGAGTTGTCATTCTTATCTTGTATAAGTATCTCCACTGAGATAATCTGAACATACTGCAAGTCCTTGGATTTCACTGCAACGTCGAAACTTTTCACACACACTGTGTCGTACCCGCAGATGTGTTCCCGGTCGATCACAACAGATGTGAAAATGTCGCCCGAATTGTCGTTGATGGTGAACAAAGACTGAGCTTCACTCTGCGTCAAAAATCTGTAGGACAGTTCACTCACGGTGTAGTTCAAGTGTTGAACACTTTTGTTCGCTATGCTCCCAACAAGATGTCCACTTGGTAACTCCTCCATTAGAGAAAACTGGATTTTTGGACTGTTGGCAGTGGTCATTGCAAGCAGGCAGATGAGGATAGAGATGATTTGGAACAACATGGTGATGAATGTTGATGATAGCACTACAGAATACTACACTCAATCCACATTTCTCGGCACACTCTCAATCTGCAAATACAGTAGAAAAGATTTGTTACGACAAGTAGTAAAATATTTGAAAATATAAGTGAGATAAAAAAAGTTCTACTCTATGTTTTTTCATTTAATTTTATTCTGTACATTAATAGAACCATCAACTAAATAAGACTCAATACTGAAATATACACACATATTCTCTTATTATCATTTACACATTTTCATTTTGTTTCAGTTTAATAAAACAATTAATTAAACATTAAAAGCATGGTTGATTTTTATTACCATATTTTACAAACTAAATTGAAGCAAATTGATAATACACGAAAGGTGCTCAAAATCTTCAAGTTTAACCACTTTCTAACTGCCAAACATTCACTCTTACTCCATTTAAATCAAGCCCTGATAGCTTGTTAACACTTCAATATAAAAATCACTTTTCATGCAATGCTTCTCAAATTCAAGTGAATCATTGGAAACCTAATTGAACATCATAGACTGAGTGTACCTGTCTTCTTTTAATAAGCTCCATAATTCTTAAATAATTCAAACATGATCATGAGCAGGCAGATTTGCAATAAACCAAGTTCTTTGCATGCTAGGACCCCATCGGAGTCGAGTTCTTAAGTCGGCTTTTCGTGTGAGTGACTCTGATATTAAATGAAATGAAGCCAAGCCTTTCAACGAGTAATACTTCTTGATACAATTATCCAATGACTGGTCACAAATAGATCCTTAAATTTTTTCAAGATCAACTTCAAACTAATAGTGCAAACACAGGAGCCTATTTGCACTACTCCACAGTCCACCACTAAACAAACGCACCACCAGCGGCTGCTTTTATTCCTACAAAATGCCTTAAACCATTCAAACTCTGCACTTCTGAGCTAAAGAATTAACCACGTGGCTGTTAATATTTGTATTTTTATTTGCCAAAATTGATACAAGTTTTTGTTAGGATAGTTTGTTTAAGTTCTCGGCTGATGGTTTCATTATGTACCAAACTCCATCTGTATATTTGCACAGGAGTTTGTTCCTGTCCGAATCAAAGACGCCCCAAGAAAACGTTTAAGCTGTAATTGTTTTGCCTTAAGAGTATTTCAAACCGTGTACACAAACCATAAATCCATATTATACAACCCTTGACAAAGGTTTTAAAAAGGGAATTAGGGAACAAAGATCTATACGGCAGCAGACGTGATGCACTTCACTAATACAGCAGCATTTTGATGTTCATAAAAGACAGATATTGCCTAATACTATTGATACTGTAAGCTGGCAGCACATTTTCACTTGCTAGTGAAGTAAGAATTTTGTAATTTAAAGATAAAATTCGAAATTCAGCAAGATTATGTAGGTAAGTATTTGTGCTGCGTTGTGTGTAATGAGATTATGTGATTTTCTAATATTCACACTTCAAAGAGATAACATTAGTGAAAGTATTATATAATTCATCCGCGCTTTTCAGAATTATTGACAATATTATCAAGCATTTATATTTATATTTAAAAAAAAATAAACACAATGAAATCTTCAATAAAAATCCAGCATACCTGATATTTAAATTGCCAGCAAGTCCATAACAGTGTAAAAATTCAATTTCAATTTTATTCCAACATAATTGTCCATTTAGCACAATTTGTAAAATATTTTAAAACAATTTCTCTTTCAAACTTGTCAACACAATGGTACGAAACACAAAAACTGAAGTGGCCAATTATTTTACAACTATCACCTTTGATAGGTTTAACATTTGCCTCCTTCAACTACTTCAGTAAACGAAATAAACCACACCATCAACAATGTGTGTCCCCAAAGAAGTTAAACCCATCAGCCAATGGTACAAGAGGCACATTTTACGCTACGCTTTAGTAAAATAAGACCGGCAAGTCAATACGCTCAATACTTCCAGCTGATTCGCTACCCAGCGTATTATAAAGCGCATGCATCGATAAAGAGATACAAAAAATATTGACTTTTATTAATGATTTTGACCACACTGCTCAAATCAGTAAATGATTTTTCATGGTGATTTGGCATTAATAATGCTGAAAATAAGTGGACAGGTGTCAATGAGTACGATTGGTTAATGGGTTATACCATGACCAATCAGGTCCCACATGGGATGTGAACTTCTTTGAATATTCAAATTTCATGACTCATTTATTTTGATAATTAAGTTGAGATCAATAATGAATAGATCAGAAATAAATATCCTTTAACTACAATTTGATGTAAATTTCACAAAAAGTTATATATTAAAAGGCTATACATTTCAAAGTACCATTAATGTTTCTTATTTATAATTAGTGACAAAAAATTGCATTGCACATAGTTTTTTTTATATTAATAATATTATTTTAAAATATTAGGAACAGGTACCTTCCAAATATATGCACTTTATGTATAAAATATTATCTCCTGATTTTTTTTCTGTGTAGGTTTGGTACAATTGTGAACATTTCATTCAATGTTTTCAATAAATACTATCATAAAACAGGAAATGTAATTAGCAAATGTTAATTAAGCCAATCAAAATGTTCATGCTGTTGATTTTCTTCAAAGATTTTAATTTCTTCTTCAAATTATCATGTAAAAGTGAGGTAGAACATTTCCTGTGAACGCAAATTTGCACATTTAATTACACTACATTTAAATTATCTGATTTAACTATTTTGTTATAAAATTGTTGATCATTTTATCTTGAAGACAAAAGAAAAAATATTATCATCTCTATTTTACTTACATATTTTTTTCACCAAACTTGTTTTTAAGATTTTTATTCCACATACATTTAATTGGTGATTCTTTCTTTATTCAAAATAGTGTCTCATACAGTCATATTTTCCAGAGAGATTAACCCCTTAGTTTAATTTTAGATCTCAAAATAACACTTGAATTCACACATTTAATATGTAATTAATTTATGTTTGATATTTCCCACAAGTACGAGTTGAGTAAAAAATTAGAAATCCAACCCTTCAAAAAAATACTAAGTTTATCCATTATTTTTTCAATTATTGTGCAAATGAATAGATAAAAAAAAGGAAAGATAATGCAAACAGAAGAAAACAATCACATTGATTGTCAACGGAAGCCTTTGATGTTTCCAAATTCTATTGTGCTAGACTGATTAATCCAATCTTTGAATAAGAAACTTAATTATGATTAGCAATCAAGGAGCTCTTGTTTGGAACAACTTAACAGGTGGGGATCAGGCAGTGTTTTTAGTGTAAGTCTTTCATTGCCCATAGAGCACACATTGTCCATACATTTGTCCTATTTTTGTATTGCATTATTAAGAATTATAAATCTGGACTTGCAATTAGGCTTATGCTCTATATGCTAATCAATATTATAACATATATCTTATTCAATATCAAAATTATAATCAATAGTCTATAATAGTTATGACCCTATTAAGAACCAATTTATCAAGGTTGAAAAAGAATGTTATTTGTAAATTTAATATAGATTAATTATGAAACATATCTGTGCAGCATTGTAACTGGCCTTCCAATGTCATTATTTAATCAAAGTACTGGCAGTACTGGAGTGACGATGCTTTTGAAGAGGATGGATATAAAACATCAATTTAAGTTTATCTATATCACCACAATTGTGTATGTTGATACGAACATTTGGGTACGATAAAAAATTTGGGTACGAAAAAAAAATTGGTACGAAAAAATTTTGCGTACGAAACATTTTTGGTACGAAAAAAAAGTTTGGTGGTACGGGGAAGTAGTACCCGTGGGTAACTTGACCCATTGAGCGAAACTGGGAGGCGGGTCACATTCTTGTTCATTAAGTATGGCAATACATTCATGATGATTCTCGAAAGTAGGTATGAGCACATAGCCGGACCATGTGAGCTCAATCGTATGAGCACTTGACTATCCGAGTTCGCCCACAAACATATGGATAAGTTAACTAATAGCGAAATGACCTTATACATGTATATGCTGAAATCTAACAATCGAACGAAATATCACACATGGTATGTACACTTAGGTGGTTGTGTAATTTATGTTAGAATATCGTATTCAATATGTAAATTTTAAATGATTGTGCCCGCACTTGAGTTTGTTGCCTTGTTTGAGTCTATACGCGCCTAGGCTGCAACCAGTGTGTGTATTTGTGTTTTTCCTAGGTAATGAGTTACCTCCGCGCTGAGGCTGCATAATGTTGGGACCCCGAGTGTGTCCAGTACTCCTACCTAATAAGATTAGATTGACGACAGTTGGGACGAATTTTGAATGATAGCTGCAATTTCCAGCTATTTGTTTTGTACTGAAATACTTTTTAATTTTTTATATGGTCAAATGC
Organism: Dreissena polymorpha; assembly: GCF_020536995.1. NCBI lineage: Eukaryota > Metazoa > Mollusca > Bivalvia > Myida > Dreissenidae > Dreissena > Dreissena polymorpha. The sequence goes on along the minus strand of NC_068358.1, from coordinate 58,845,845 downwards.
TGCGGGGGGGAGGGGGGGGGGGGGGGCGGAGCGGGAATTGAAACGGTGTCGTAAATGTAAAAAAGCGATCGTCCTTACCACTGCGCCAGCGGGACGGATAATTACGCAAAGAAATGTTGTTTTATCTATATATATCATAGCAGAGCAGCGTTTACAATTTGCAGGTTTGAAATCATTCGCATTCTTTAGTTTTGTGATCACGTAAAAAGTTAATTTTACATGTTTTTATTCGCAATTTATTTACTAAATCGAGAACAAATATCAAACAAAATAGAGAAAATATATAGTTGTTTCATTGGTCCATAAAAATAAAATGGGTGTAAAATTACTAATTTGAAATTAACGTTCTGATACACTTATTGAATCTGTTTCCCCAGGATATGCTGTTCTATTAATATTTATCTTTATCAACACGAACGACAACTCTGCTAGGAGAATATTATCAATGAAAATCAACGAGCAATTTCCTACGCAGTGGCGAATGCCAAGGGAAGTAACTGAAAAATCGAGTTATCTCAATCGGACTGGCTCGGTGTTTTACATAGGTCGCCATTGTAAAGATTTTTTTTACTGGTTATCAAACCTTGGACGCTGCTGTTCCAGCATCGTCAAAAATACTAAAAAATAGCAATCAAGTTTATATCTGCCATCAGGCTATACTCACTGAGGTCGATTTATCATCTAAAATTGCAATTTGTACGTCTTTGAGATGACCGGTTATATTCTATTAATTAATTTTAAATTTCCCCAACAAAGCTTGGGAATTCAACATGCACAATACTGATAAAGCCAGGATTGTTTGGTTGCCAAAATATATTCTGACTTTGAGAACTGCATGGCTGAATCATTGGGGAAGGATGTTCAAATTTTTAAATAAACTGAAAGGGTCAGAGTGTTATAGGAGATCAATTCCAAAACTAATAATGGTGGTTATCGAGCAAATTAATTTGATAGCCAAATCCTAGGAAGTCCATCATCCTACCACCATGTGAAAATAAACCCATTTATGAATAGCGTCTAGAAAAAAGGCCTTGGCAAACAGCGTAGACCCAGATGAGACGCCGCATAAAGTAGCGCTGTTTGCTTAAAGGAATTTCTGTAAGAAATATTCTAAATATAGAAATAAATATACTAGACATTCCTAATTTTGGAAATAAATTGATCCAATTTAGAAGGATGGGAGAGTCCACTACGCATAAATGGGTTAATGTAAAGACATGAAACATTCACATAATACATTTTTATTCTCACAAACCATAAATTGCATTTGAAACCCTAAAATTACACTGATAATACATATTACATTAAGAAAACAGTAAATAGTATTCAGACCCAATACAGAGGAACTGAAAAGTGCTGTTCTAAAAACTGTACAGTTTACAGTTTGATCTTTACACAAAAACAGTGGCCTTATGAAAAATGTTACTTAATTTTGTTAAATTCTGACACAATATAGATATGAGCTGTGCTCTGTGAACAGGGTGTTTAATTAACGCGCGTAAAGTGTTGTCCCAAATTAGTCTGTGCAGTCCGCACAGGCTAATCAGGGATAACACTTGCCGCCTCAACTGGATTTTTACTAAGAAGTTACTTTGTTTCAACAGAAAATATCATTAAAGCGGACTGCACAGACTAATCTGGGACAACACTTTACGCACATGCATTAAATCCCCCTTTCACAGAGCATGGCTCATAAATTATTTAATGTCTTGTTACCATCATACAATAATATACCTAAATAAGATGAGTTTTATAATAAAGGCTTGGCTGTTGGCAAAAAATGTTTTCTATATAATATAATGAAATCGGACCAAAAATCATAATGTGAAGCAAATATTAATTTCAACAGCTCAAAATTATCACACCGAGAAAATGGACACCGGCAATTTATTATGCAAGCTGACTTATTCAAACTGCACGAAAACATAAAACGTGGTTTCTTGTTTCCATAATGTAATATTGGACAGAACAGAAAACTCAGAATATTCATTACACCAGGTTTTTGTTCATGGAGATTTGTGAATATCATCCCAACTGACGCTTAGAAAAAACTTTACAGCATTGTTTAAATGATGAATGCATTAAAAAAACTTCTTACGAACCAGCGGGTATTAATTATTAACAACAGATACAATTACAACGTTGCAAATTTATTTAGCGTTATTTTCCTCACACTTACTTACTTATTCATGGGATGTTGTAATTTAAATAAGTGAATAAAAAGCTAGACAAATTTGATGCCAAGATAAATGAGAAATAAAAAAATATATGTTTTCAAAATGCCATTATCTCTAATGTCGTTATGGGAAATTCTCACAACAGCTTTTTTACCGCCCTGCTTAATTATACAGCTTACCAGCATGTTGAATAGGTGTTGTGTAATTTGCATAAATTAAAAAGTATGATAAAATCATTATGTTTGCTTTTAGAAACATTACACAATATGTACTCCCCTAGTAATTAAAAGTCCATCCTATTGCCATAATCAACTTTAACAAAATTCCAAGTTAAAATAATTTCATTTATTTTATAGAAAGTATAAAACTGTACCAGTTCTATTCCAGTGGTAGCAAAATATCCATCCTATTTTATCCTTTAATAACTTTAAATGTATCCCCAAAGATCGGTTCAAAAGCTCGACATAAATTTGAAAAAAAAAAAAAACAGCAACGCAACTGCTTGAAGATAACAAATTACAATAACTGGGGCCTCATAAAGAAGTTAACATTTAAATATTTAAGGTGCACAGACAGCCATAATTGCTACAAGACGCCCCAAGATTGTTGGCATACATATACAGACAACTGTCATGGGCTGCTGTTCACACATCACCTATCTGTTGATGACAATCTTTAATTAATTGAAACATGCCAATAAATCTTCCAACGGGTTCTTTGCTTTCATTAACCTGTGATCAATAGCTTAACTGCCCCCATAAGTCATTTGAATTATTGCTAGTGATGCTATGACAAATAAATACAGTATAACACATTGTCTTATTTATGAAATCTTCTTTAAAAAAAAATCAGGAACTGAGACAGAGATAATTATTTAACGTTAAAGTTGAAACATTTGCAATTATACAAATGTTAGTGCTATATTCCATTTGAAAGTTAAACTATGAATTATAATTATGTTCTATAGTTTACATAAACCACTTCTAAGAAATGAAAAACCTTTTTATGACCTTCAAAATTGGCAAACCATTTTATAAAATTCAACCTTTATAATTATGTCAATGAATTAAGTTTGATTAACAATAAACTTTGTAAAAGCTTTGCAACAAAAAGATGTCCTAATACCAAAAGAAGTGTAATCCTCCTCAAAAAGCAGAAGGCTTTGTGTCATTAGCACCCATTTTCACCTTATGGAATATATACGCTAATTTCGATTCATACAACGCTGCACACAAATTACTATTGCCAACAATGCCATCTGAGATAATTGCACTTTGCATCCCATTTGAGCCTAATTTACACCACACACACTTCCATGAATATGAATAATGAACATCTACTTATTGAAATTGACTTTATTATGTCTGTATTGCAGCACCATTATCACCTCACGGCGTTAAGTCGTGGGCTGGGGTTGACACTCCTTTTGGCAGAATTCTATGCAAATTGGGTACCGTCTATTGACTATCGTCATAACAAAAGCTACCGGGATATATTGCACAGTGCAGTCTGCTGTGATATTTTTGGTACTTGGATGTACTAGTACTTCCTACCAGATTTGAAATGTTAATACCAGCTGTTGCAAAATTAAAATGTATCTTAAATAAATACCATTAATACAATTTTATTCCTGCACAAAGGGCCTGAAAACACTAACAAGGGATCTAAAACTCCCTGCAGCATATATTCCCAAAATATTGATAATTTAGACAAGACAGATGTGTTAAATTCAAGAGCATTATTTTTGTAGCTTGTTATTTGTTTTATAGACTCTCATTTTTCTTAACATTTGTTTTCCCAGCTGGAAATAATCTTTTTCTTGAACCACATTATTTTTAGCACAAATTTTGATGTGAATGGTATGCAGAAAATCAAGTATTGTAACATGAACATGTGCCTGGTACACATGTTTCTCCAAATGTTTTCATTCTTTTGGCACAAAAGAGGCCATCATGTAAACAGCAAATAATTTCCCAATTCTTACTATAAACACTGTGTTAAACAAACTTGCCAACATTGAGAAACCCCATCTGGAGAATGGTCTGAAAACTAATATTTACTATGCTCAGTTTATGTAACACCGATGTTTATAAAATTATTGGAGCCAAAAAACTTCACACAAAAGCAGAAAATCCATGAGAACTAAATTATGAATTCCAAAAAATTTGCCATCACTAATGACAGGCACTTTCGTGGAACAAAAAATCAAACTAAAATTTCACATCTTAAGTTAACCTCTAATACAAGTCACCTTTTGTCCAACTCTGCATAATTGGCTGCATAGCCCAATTCATACACTGACAAATTGATAATGCGGGAGGAACATGTTATTGGCCTCGACTTCAAATTAGCCTGTACACCTAGAGGGCAAGATGTCTCCAGTAAACCCAGCAACTATCTCAGCAGATGACCAAATAGAAGAACCTGGGTTTGCACATTCCACTCGCTTACTTCATTGAACAACATGACAAATAAAATTTTATTTTTCAACTTTTTGAGAGCCTTGTCATGACCATCATTAATATCAACACAATTGCATGCCCCAAAATCAATCTGAATGCCACTTCCCATAATTACAATGAAAAACGTCTCAATATAACCGCATGATGGCAGCCATTTTGTATTATGGCCCCTAAAAGCCTGGCTGTGAAATGGGGACATAAATCAACTCAAGAGCTGCTGCCAGTAAAAGAATGGTTTGAATTGCAACTAGGCAACTAGTAGAAACATTAAATGGATGAACCATTTATTCACACGTCCTACTATGGTCATCCTCAAATAATTTTAACCAGTTCTATTTTGGGGCTATTAGTTTGCATTTATGGCCAAAGTCTCCTTTACTCATTATTTGATGATAATCCCCAAAAAACATGAGACATTTTCAAGTCAATTCCTTTATTCATCTTGTTTAAGTTCCTTCTACCCTGTTATATTTTGGGGACACTGTCTTTGTATTGAATGGGAAATATTTTATTTACAATTAAATATATTAGGATCTAAAACAATTAAAAGTTTTAATCCACAAGCAAACAATCAATTATTTTGCCTTGTTATACTTATTAAACTAAAATATTGAAACAAATATTATTTCAGCAAACAATGCGCGAATACAGCAATAGTATATGTTAAAAAGAAACTGCACCATTGTTTTATTGGGCTTATAAATGGCCATGATGTTTTTGTCATATAAAAGCCTTATCTTAATTTATGATTTTAGACAAGCAAAAGCTATAAAAGTCAAAATGTCACATTACCAAAAAAATCTTCAGCCCTTAGTTCTGATGTCCAGTGAAAGTAAGCTGGCCATTACACATGTACTGATGACATAATGAAAGGCGGTGAAAGAATTATAGCCCCATAGATTGGACCAGAAACAATGGCCCAAGACAGTTGGCTTTATACCAGGGGCCTGTGATAACTTCAATAAAGGGCCATTAAGGCCCATAAAATGACAGCTCCCTTAACTAGGGCTGACAGTTTATAACATGACATCATGATTACTGGGACCCACTTGTGAAAAACAAGCAATAACTTTCAATTTTCCAGCAATTTCCCATAGTTAATAACTACAATTATTGACTGACAACATTGTTTTCTTCTTTATATTTTTGTCAATAATATCTTCACAGCCTTTTAATGATTTTGATATATTGTCAATTTTGTCTGAGTGCTCAGAATTACAGTAAAACAATATTTTTATCAATCTATATATGAAAACTTTACAATAACTTTCAATAATATTGATTTATGTACACATGAAAAACAATAATTAATCTTATTTTATCGTAAAACATGAAAACGCATTTAAATTTACAGAAACTAGAAATGTAAATATTTTCATGCACCCACAGTAAATGGAGATTATAGATTACTTATACTACTCAACACCTGTTACCAAAAATTAATAATCAGAAACTGATACTCAATACTTCAAACTCACTGAAATAACAAGGCTAACAGTACAATCGATACATCCAATGCATATCATTACAAACATTTTAAGTATTCAATTGAAAACCGATGGAAATTCTCTAACAGAGCTTTGTTTTCTTGTGTTTTTTTTTCGTTTACATATATATAAGTTGTCTTTTTTTGCGTGGGACGGACGACTTAAAAAATTGTGACATTAAAAATTGACTACATCTACCTCAGAAATGTTGACCAATTACAGATTTGATTTGTATTGGTTGAGTGCTAAGATTAAGACAGAGATTAAGTTTAAGATCCAGCAGTGTTATGGAATCTGGGACTTAAATTTAAATTGTTTACACATTCGTTCAAATTAAGAAATCAGTATAATTGTACTTTTAGCTATAAAATTAAATTTCACAAAAAAATGTAAATGATCATTTCCGTAATATTAAAATCTTTTAATTTGGTCATTACAGCTTTTCATACACAACATATTCTATGTTGATTTTGTTTGTAATCATTTTCAACCATGAAATAAAAAATAAACACTGTTATCAAAAGCATCATGCATTTTGTTCTTTAATTTTTTCGACATATTCATAAATTTGAATGATCATACAATAAAATAGTTTAAATAAAAAATAATGCAGACAATTGCATAATTTTCAATTTATAATTGTTATTTTTGTCTTAAATTATATTGTTCACGAGATATTAAATTTCAAAAAAAAAAATCAAATCTAAAAAAAATCATGTTTAATTTGTTCCAAACAATAAACTATTAACCTCTAAAACGTTTCTTATTTTATGACAAAAGTGAGTCATAAAACTTGTAATTACAATTAACAACAATTAAATTCTAAGGTAGAACATAGAAATAACTTACCAAGAGAACATTTAGTCATCCACAATCCCTCTTGGTGTCTGTGCTATCTTTATTGCCAAAATGATGTTAAGCAAGCACGCTACAGCACTCACAGAATGTCTATATCTTCCGAAAATTGTCCAGAACAAAGCAGGTTTACATGTGTTACATGTTCAAACCTCATTAACACTATGCCATAAACAATTCATGAAAGCGTGCACTAATTAATTGCTTTTAGTCAAGAACTACCGCAATATCAAACTAAGTCACGGTGACCCACTCGATCGCAGTCCACTACTACACTGACCACTCAGATAGCAGACAGTCCCAAGTAAGAAAAGTATTTTGACTACTCAGAGATATGACCTTTACACCTCTACTCCCGACTGCACACTTTCTCTGTCACTGCAAGCTTCTGTCCCTTCAATTGTCAAAGGTCCAGGTGCACCCCTTATATATAAACCTCAAAGCCGTTCTCTCTTGTCAACAGTTAAGCTATCAGATAGTACTATATCAGTAACTCATCTTCCCCATACCCTGTCGACTACCACCATCATTCACGTCTCTCTATATACTACAGTAGTAACAGTCCAGTTATCTCACATCTAATTCCTCAATCTTTTTCGCTGGCTGCCCAATTTTCACTTATCTTTTCAAACACTAGATCAGATGATGCAACTGGTCTATCCAAATCTTTTTATGCCTTTCACTAGTGGAGACAGGGATGTTATGTCACCTAATTGAAATCTGTCCACATTTGGAAATAAAATAGATTGAACCTCATTTGACTTTTAAACCTCCCTCCTTTGATGTAATTGCCTATCAGCCCAATCTCCTTTGAAAATCTGGCTGCATCAACTAATTTAGAGACCAACACTTAAGTTTTATCTCTTTAGGATCTAATTATTTATGGTCCAATGGCTGGAGGCATGTAACTGCTTTTTGATTTTTTAACATCTCCAAAACTGGATGAGGAAAAACAGGGAAAACAAACAGTATAGATCTTCAAAAATAAGTATTTTTATTTTTCAAAAATATTATTATGCACCCTTAATTTCTAATACAAAACCAGGAAAGTTGAAAAATGTATTTGCACTTTGGAACTTAAAATTGTACTAAAATATGCAATGCATTGAAAAAGATACAAGCAGGCACATTTTTAAATGTATGTGTGCTTATCAACAGCATCATATGAACACATATTATAAATAAATAAAAATCAAGATCTATTTAAGAAATATGTTTAAAAAAAATGTGGACAAAGTGCAATTAGTAATAGCAGTATTTCAGGTAAAAAATCAATAAGACTACTTCAACATAGATTTCCTTATCACATTGCCATTTTATCACAGTAAAAGTTAATTAACAGCAAATCCTTGGGTAACATAAAGTAGCATAAACAGTCTCTTTCTCTGTTCTAATGAAAACCTATTTCATCATTTTACATCACTGCAAAAATCATACATCACACAGTCTTTCCACCATAAGGCAAGCAAATATCTGATTTACTAATGAACATCAATAATTATTTAGATAAAAATCTGATTTTCTGTCAGGATCATTTCTTATCTTAATGTTTTCATTTTTTTGGCTGCAGCTTGGCAAAAATCCTTATCTTCATTTATCTTTTCAATCATGTTTCTAATTGTAAGTGATGAAAAGAAGTCACGCATTTTAATTCAGAAAAAACACTCATGATAGATAATGCACGAATTCAAGGACAAGAGAGCTGATTTACTATCTTATAATTGTAACCTTTCATTTGAGATCTCCATGATAAGAGATCATAAATTAGTCTTACTGGCAACTAAACATGCATAAGTAAAACAGTTGACCATATTGAGCTTATTTATTACTATATTCAACTGAATGCTACAAACTGATTATTAAAGTTATTTCTACTATACATGGAATTCTCATGGAGTATTTTAATGGAACTCAAACATTTTTGCAACTATTTTGCATGTTGTTTTTAACACTTGCTGAATAAACATTAATAAAGTAACACCAGTTACTTATTTTCTGAGTATCAAAACTTAAATGTTCATAGAAATTATGAACAAAAAATGAAAATTTATTTCAAACATAAAATAATGTGGGTGAACAATTAAAAAACCTACCCACATTCTCAGTAAGAATTTGATGCAATGATTTTCAGATCCTCAAATAAACTAGTATGTATCCGGCAACACAATTTAGGGACTGAATCGTTTAATGGTTCCACAATTTATTCCAATATCTTCTAATCACCTTACAATGGCCATTATATTGACTGCTTACAGAAAAATAAACATTGCAAGCAATTTTCTTGTCAGAAAGAAAATTAACCAATTATTCTGTGGGATAGAAAAGCTTTTTCATCTGACATGTTTTTGCTTTCTATGACAATGATCCTGTAGATTATGTTTCAAATAATGATAGAGAATTAATAAGTTATGGATAGGTCACTTTCCAAGGAATGTGTTGTCCTTGCTTTATATATACATCCACATGACACAAGATCTCTCTCTTACTACCCATAGAAAGTGCTTCAAATTGTCACTCATAATCAAGCTGCTTAATGCTTGCAAGGAATTATTATATATTTGTTCCATATTTTGTGAGTTTGATCGGAATAAGAATTGTATATATTGCAATATACATGACCCTTGTCATGCAAAAATGGTTCTTATGCCATTTGTGGCCAGCATAGTTCCCTAACAGCTTGTGCAATTGAAGATTCTATTCAGAAGCTCCCCAGTTTGCTTGAAAATCACGTAAGGTTTTGTGGTCTCCTTGGCGGACATGGTAGCTCCTGGCCAAACTGCGCAATTGCTTATGCTGGTCTGGAGCTACGATGGCCGCATAAAGGATAAGACCCATTTTCGCATGACACTGGTCATATTGTTTCATAACAAGATACTTAAATAGGCTTGGATATGCACTGAAACCATGGCTGAGCCTTATCAAAATTACTTTCAGAAATCCATTCTTACAAAATATTATCCAATTTTTTATCGCTACAACTTTCACTGAAAAATTGATAAGGGGACTGGGGTTATTGACGAATTTTAATTTCATTATTTTATAACAATTAAAAAAAAATTGAGTCCTCAAGGTAATTGCACTGGATATTTTTTTAGTGAAATACAATTAATTTTTAATAACCCTATGTTAATTTAATACATATTGGCTTTAATGTACAATATATTAAAATTTGTTTAGATCAAGGCACGACTGTTAACAAATCTCCTATTCCCATTATATTTTAATTTATAAAAAAAATATAATCAAAATCGATTATCAAACTGAGCTCACACAAATCTAAGATTACAACATTAATATCTCAAATCATAAAGCTGTCCACAAAACAACGTTTATACGGCTGATGACGAACCAAGAGAGCTTTTACACACTCAACTGCCCCTGTTTAATGTCAAAGGACCAAATAAACTCCCAATTGTTAAAGCAGATGTAATCAAAGTCAATTGTCTTAAATCATTCAATGACGTGTATTAAAGTCTCATGGACATTCAGTGAACTGTTTGTACGTATTTTTATTTTGACAAAAGTATAAATAAAATCAAAACAAATGTGCTCTTTATATCGAATTGCATCAAAATCTGGGGTTTATCTCTAAAATCAATCAATGAATCATCAATTGATCTTGATCACTGTGGTCTCAATCAAATCTGCCAGGCAGGTGTTGGCAGATGACGTCTTAACAATAATGAGAAAGAACATGAAATCACTGGCCCTGTGTTAGTGGGATGCGCTTCTTTTTTGAAGAACAAACGTGATATGCCTGAATTATGAAAATTAATATCTAAAAGGTACAATATGGCCCTTCTTACACGGAATGAAATTAGATCATTATATTGTTATTAACTGATAAAACGAAGTATAATTCCAAAAACCTGTTGTTGTCACAGCAGTAAAATGGCTTGATTGAACTAATTTTTATTATTTCAAATTAAAATAAATAAAAACATTAAATTAATAAACTATTTCATTGAATTGTATAGCATTTCTTAAAAGAAACCTTAATAAAATTATATTCAACTTTTAAATCAAGCAGTAAATCAAATTGCCATTTAAGCAGAATGTTTTTTCAACAAAATTAATTTAACACTAACACTTAGTTGTTAGAAAAGCATTTTTCTGCCATTTGATAAATCTGTAGCTACTTTTATTCCATACATCTCTGAACTCAGACAAGAAATGTAAGAATGGTCTTCTTAATTTAAGACTGCATTAAGTACATACATTTTGCACCACAGAAATTGTGTTCTCGCTCAAAGATTACTTATGAGTATTCTATTTATTAATTTATCATAAATATAGGTAAATTGAGAGCCAGTATACATGTATGCAAAGTCAATGGCGCCAATCTGTTTCACACAGTTAACAAAGACTAGAAACATAAACTGACACTAAGTATTCATTAGTAATAATAAACACCATGATTGAAAATAAATAATAAACACCATGATTGAAAATTACCCCTGCCAGTTTTTGTAAACCAAAAAAGCGCAAATGCTTTAGTTATCTTCGCCAAGTCGAAACAAAAGCGGGCGAGTTTGAATCGTATTTTTACCACACAATACCACCAAACCTCAGTAATACTGGATGAACTTGCATGAGCTGTGTAATGGATAGGCCACCAGGACATTAAAATGATATCCTAAGTTTGGCCGCAAATCTGTTGCATATGAAACTATGAAACGCAATGATTACAATACAAGCTGTACGGAAGAAACATTGTTTATCAGTGATTAGCCTGGACAATAGACACATTTTCTGGTCATGATTTTGAAAGACTTTAGCTGAGATGAGTTATAAAATGTTTCAAAAGAAATGTCTGATTATAAAGTTCAGGTTAAGCTATCGGGTTACATGTGGTTATAGAAGGTGCCGTATTCATAAAAAAACTGACATTAAAACGTTTGGATCTATCTTAAGGGATTAAGTCAATGATAGCGATCGTTCGTTAGATAAGATGACAACTGCATGATTAGTAATATGATGTTCTAATATCCATACAATTTAAATGATTAACAGTTAATTGGTATTGTTTTGATGTATAAATAAAGCTGGAAAAAAACCCATAAAGAAGTAACCTCATATGTTCAATATTGAAAGTATAATGACATCATTTTAACAAACATTTGATACAGCTGTACTTTTGTATATTATAGAATATAAATGAAATATTTCATAAATTCTTATTATTAGCTTAACCTTATAGGAGAAATCCATCAAGACTTTTAGGAAAAATCTTTTATCACAGAAAAGGGCGTATAAAAATAGATTCTTACCTGATTATTGCTAGTAGACTCAGTATATTACAAAGATTCAATTTCCAAATATGTTTTTAAGAACACACATTTTTACTTCTACTTCATGGAAAAGAATGTCACCAATGCCAAACTTACAATTTTGTAACGGAAGTACAGCATTTAGAAGCTAATGTTACATATAGATGTTCCTAAATGAAGAAAATGATTATTTCATGGCTCATTTAAAGAAAAGCTCCCAATCGGATGTGAATAAAATGATTTCTTATTATATAACAAGTGTTGTATAGTAAGAGTGCTGTATCAAAATCTATATACAATAAAATAAATAGATAAAGGGACTTTATCCTGTATTATTGTGTAAAAAGACAATTTTATGGCATAATTATTGACATAAAACAGCACATTAAGATCTTGTTAACTTGTCATGTGCAATAGGTTTGAATAAAATCCCTTGTCCTGAAGTTCAGGCCATAAACTTGCCACATGGTTGTAGATTTAAATTTTCTTGAAAAGATTGACATCAATTCTTTATTAAAAGACATGTTAATTGAGCGATGACAATGGTTCTGTCATTATTAATGTTTTGATAGGTACTGATCAGTAGTGTTGATTGGAAAATTAAGAGATATATTATTACATCATACAGTGTATGCAAGTAACTTTTAAAACTATTTTTTACATAAATATATATAATAAAAAATCATTAAATGGCAATCACACAAATTATTAAAATATTTATTTTCAGCAGGGAAGCACTTGAATTGACCAAATTATCGTATTGTAAAAAGTATATAATTTTTAAAATACTTGTTTTAGGGACAGAAAGTATTTTTTATTACACCAAATATTTTGTACTGAATGTACTATTCAAAAAAAAATAATAATAAAAAATAATTTCCCTCCATGTAAAATGTTAATTTCTTATAGATTAATTAATTAAAAAAATACATAAATGTGAAGATCTTTCGAAATATCTTTGCAAACATTTATTTCTGCCGATGGAAGTTAGAAAATAACCTTAGTTGACTGTTTTTCCAAAATATATTAGTGACTAATCCATGAAAGGATTTTTTTGCCTTTAAACAAACATCAACTGTAATATAATGTAATTTTACGATCAAATATTTTTACACATCATAAAATAAAACATATAGGCCCCCATTTGTCTATGTACCAGTAAATTAGCCTACATTTTTTATGTAGGGTCACATGTTCAGAAAAAATAAATTAATACACTAAAACATAAATGAAATGACATTAAAAGATATTTTGTAATTCATGAATCTACATGAGTTTGTGAGCCTTGGAGACTCTAATTGAACAATTTCACTTTTCACCGAGTACAAATCCTGATTAAAGCTATGCAAAGTGGATCACTGCAATAAAAATATAATAATGTTTAATCATCTATAGGATTCTACGTCACTTTTATTTTCCATCAAAAAGTAAAGTAGCAATAAAATGGTAATTTCAGTTACCTAATGAGCATTACGCTTGTGACCACATAGAAGGTTTTGATGAAAGTGTTTGATAAGGTCTGATATTTAGCAATTAAGCCTGTCATGAAATGTCAGTTCAATAAAAACAACCTAAGGCTGCAATAGAAACACTGCAAAGCTGACAGAACATAATTACAATTCATATAAAAAATATGAATGTTTGCCACTGACATTAATAATACTGGATAAATGGGCATAGTAAATAGAAAATTGAAAGAGGAATATGATTACTAATTGCATGTACAATGTACTGTTTCTAAAATCAAATACTGTTATCAGAAACTTAAGCAAGAGATTATGTTTCAATAAATATGGGCTTCTTATTGAGACATGTTCAGAACAAATAACAATTCTCTAGATGGGAATCTGCATTCAAAATTAATGCTTGACCGAAATATAATAATTCTGACAATGATTGTCATGCATTTACTATAAAGCATCTGAATATTTATTATAATTGTTTTTTATTTCACCAAGATGCAACACCACTGTGATCTATATATATATTTTTCAGTTTATGAGGTCCTTCCATCCCAGAGGCTGAATTATATGTGGAGGAACGTCCCCCATAACTCCTTAGATATAGCAATAAAGTCAACCAACTTCACTTTTGATGATGTCTTCTTCTGTGTGGACAGCCAGAGTGACCAGGGGAAAACCCACCTTCAGCTATGCTGACCACCAACCAAACTCACATGTGACAGGAGTGGGGATAGATCACAGAAATGGTTGCCCAAGTGAGAAGGGCCGGTGCCAACAACAACACTAGCAGACAGCCATGTTATCTATTCCAAAATATAAAATTTATATATCATAATGACACTTAATGATTAACCCAGCACAAAATCCATTAACATTGTTACACATATGAGGCTTGAACTTGTTTTTGTGTAAGAACACAATCCGAATCTGACCTGAAATTACTTTCATCTCCATCTGAATAAGTTGCAATGCTGAACAATTTAATTCTATGTAATCTCTACCCAACTATAATATTAATATCACATTGGTAAGAGTTGGAAATCTGACAAATGACTCAATAAAGTAGTTATTAATATCCATTAAAAAAACTGCATTACATGTAATAACAAATAAGGCCTTCCAATTGTATGCAAAGGTTACCTACATTTAAATATAATATACATAAATATCTGACAACCCAGCGTATTAAGTATGTAAAGTGGATGTCCGGTTAAGCACAGTGGTTGTAGATGCCCTTCTCATTTCTGCCACCCGGGTTCAAAACTCGTTCTCTGCGTATGTGAATTTGGTTGGTGGTCACCATACTGGACAGGTGGGTTTCTTCCGGGCACTACGGTTTCCCCCCAAAGCATAAGACCACACCAGCATTGAATAACTTTCAGTAAAACTAATGGCTAAAAATTGCGGCTATTATTCAAAATTCGTCCTTACTTTGACGAGTCTAATAAGCAAATTAGGTAGGAGTGCTGTGACACACTCCTCAAATATTTCTGCCTCTTGCCCGAAAAAAATCATAAACTTTCAAATACACGCACACATTGAGCATGTAATTTTTACACTTAACCTCTTTAAATCTTTAAGTCACATTGATACATCTTTAATTAACATTAACAAAAGGTAAATAAAAGAGAAGAAGAATAAATATTTTTTTTATGTTCCATACTTAATATTTTTAATGGCATGGCATATTAAAGGACTATTTTTCAGTAAATAATTTCTGTTGATTGCTGTTGATCTTCTTATCACAAACATATCGCCAATCAATTGTTATACCTGACTTCAGTTTGCTGCTGACAATCATTGAAAACTAATTGTTGTTTTCATTTCTCTTCATTGTGCCCAAGCAATGTGACAGGTGTTTGTTTACCGTTGTCACCTTCATCCATAAGGTTCTGCCTGCAACAACAACAACAGCCACAATAACAACAACAGCAATTTATACCATGGCCTGAATGACAAAACAGTTGCATCATAAGTAAACAAATCAAAGATAAGTTGTCAAACAACCAAGATTACAGGATCTTATTTCAAACATCAACTTTTTCTATCTCATTTAAAAGGGACCATTTAGTAAATAGACCTTGATCAAGTTCAAATAATGTTCTGTTCACACTACTTTACTGACAGCAGCATCAATGTGTCATTGAAATAATTTAGATTATGATAAATGTTTCATTACTTACATTTATTTAGACTTTCATGCTAGCTTTGACACAGTTTATCTTTATCGCTGGTAAATTACGAGATTCAAGCTGTTTAAATCGAATGTCACGATATTTATTACTTAATGAAACAAGAGATGTGTTTGTCAGAAACACAATGCCCCCTAATGCACCGCTTTTTTTTACCTTTGACCTTGAAGGATGACCTTGACCTTTCACCACTCAAAATGTGCAGCTCCATGAGATACACATGCATGCTAAATATCAAGTTGCTATGTTCAATATTTCAAGTTATTGCAAAACTTTAATATAACAGTATTAAATTTTTGACCTTTGACCTTGAAGGATGACCTTGACTTTTCACCACTCAAAATGTGCAGCTCCGTGAGATATATTTCAATATTTCAAAAGTTATTGCAAAACTTTACTGTAACCTTAAAGTTTTGGAACAGAATGACAGAATGACAGGCAGACAGGCCAAAAACAATATACCCCCGATCTATCGATCCGGAGGCATAAAAATCTTTACATAATTGGTAAACGATATGAAAACAACAATTTACCTCAGCATTATTTCGATTTCATGAACAATGTATAATACAGTACCACTTTGAAATCTCAGGAAAAACAGCACATTTATGGCATCCCATGTCAACCGATATTAAAACCAACACATTCACACCTTGTCCATAATTGGTTAAACAAATCTTATCATTGAATCTAACAGTGAATATCTAAACACAGAGAAACCTGGTTCGGCCCTATTCCAGAAAGGGTATATGGTGCAGTGAGTACATGAAATATGCATGGGCCATCAAAGACATCTCTAAGACTATAAGATGATAATCTACCTGCTTAATATTGAAGAAGCAATCAGTAAAGCAATTAATCAGTATTTGTGCTAGGAATACTTAACAACATGTGGGTATTGATTGCGGGACTTTCTTAAGACTAAGAAGCATGATGTGCATTATTATACTGAAGAAAATATACTGTCCATCAGATAGGGATGATGAGGGAACAGAAAGATGATAGTCCACTTCTGCTTCACATCTATAATGTTTTGTTCAAATGATGTAATAGATTTTCATGAAAGTGCAGTCAAGACACACAAGAATGATATAAATAGTGTTGTTCAGCAGAAGAAAGCGTGAAATGATTATGAATATCGTATGCATCTTGAAGGAAATAAAGACAAAAGCTTGCTCAATGGCTGCTTCATTATAGCAACAAAAACATCTTTTATAAAATTGTGTCAATCTGATTTCCGTAAATTTATGAGAAAGCAATTATTTTTCCATAACCTTAATATCACTATATCATTTAATTAACTATGTGACACTTCATCCAGGACTGATTAGAAACTAAAAGAGGCAAATAAATTGCTATTTTCAATATTGTTTGATGTTTTGATCCTGTATCATCAGCAATATTTAAGGGTCTTATAAATTATATCCAAATTGTTGGATGAGTTTAAATACCATCACAGAATAAGTACTATAAATAATGCATTTCAGTTTATTAAAAATATTTGAAATTAAAAAATGTTAAGGTATTAAATATTATGTATTTTTACACAGTTATTTTACATTTTAATTTATTTTGTCAATCGCCCAAATACGTTTGAGGACCGATACTGTCAAAGTCTCAATACAAAATCAACAAGCAAATTTGTTGAATTGATATACCCCGCCAAATAATAAATATTTCTACAAATGTGTGACCTTTGATGTGTGACCTTGACTTTGGTCAAAAACACATAGGTCTTGCACTGCCTGATAATTGAGAATAATTAAATCACGGCATTTTGAGAATCCATTTGAGTATGGTAGAATCCTTACCAAATAAGGCATATTTAATCTAAATGTGTGATTTTGACCTTTGTGTGTGCCTTTGACCATGACCCTAGCAACCCGGATCTTATATTTGACACTCAGCTAGATAATGGAGAACAATTGTGGACAGTTATTATATAATCTATTGATGCATAGTAAAGGAATAATTCATCAAAATGTGTGACCTTTGACCTCAGTGTGTGACCTTGACCTTAGTCCCTAGGATTATGGGTGTTGAATATGAAGCACCCTCAGATGATTGAGAACAACTATTGCAAGTTTCATGGCTCTGGCTCATGTGTTAATGGAGATAAAGCTGCTAGCTTATATTAAAAAGCATTTCTTCAAGATACCAAGGGCCATAACTCCGTTATTAACAGACGGTGTACAATGACATTTGGCGTTCATCATCCTCTTATCCATATATATACTCATACCAAGTTTCAATGAAATCCACCAAAGCACTTCCAATATATGGCTCCGGACACAAAAGTGCCGGCCGGCCGGCCGGCCGGACTGACAACGCCAAAACAATATCCCTCCGCCTATGGCAAGGGATAACAATTTGCATGAACAGCCTTGAGTCATGTATGGTCAACTTACCTACCTCACTGTTAACTATTTTCTCAAATAAATGGGGACAATACTCCGGAAGAATGCGTGTAAGGTATCTCAAACTTGTGTTTATACATATCCTACAATGCACAAATGAAACAGCTGTATGGGAAATAATGAAATAGCAACTCAGTTTTTCTTTCGATGTGAAATTACTGATATTATCATGGGGGATCAATCATAAAACTATGTTCACATGTCTCTGCAGCAGTGTATTATCAAATGAAAATCATTTCAGGACAGCGTGAAATATAAACATGAATTATCATCATTTTACAGCCTTTTTTTGTTAACATTTTAAAACTTTCAGTAGTAAAAATCAATAAATTTAAGATTCAGGCGAAAAGATTGAACACTTCGGAACTTTTAGGATATAATTAATATGTTCATAAAGTTTTATCACTCTATGAAATGTACTGTTACCTTACTGGTTACACCAAATAAAAGGTCAAAACTGCTTTTTGTTTAAAGGGGCCTTTTCACGTTTTGGTAAATTGACAAAATTAAAAAAAGTTGTTTCAGATTCGCAAATGTTTGTTTTTGTTATGATATTTGAGAGGAAATAGTAATACTGAACATAGACCATGCTCTAAAATATTCAATATATGCATCTTATGACGATTTTAAAACCTGAAAATTATAAAGGGTTGCAACGCGAAACAATTGAAAAATTTGTAAAGTTCTGTTGTTTTCATTATTTTGGGAAACTACGAGGATTGCTAATATAGGTAAAAAATACATCTGCTCATTGCATGAGCGCGGATGGTCGAGTGGTCTAAGCGTGGGACTTTTTACTCCAGGACTCCAGGGGTCAGTGGTTCGAGCCCTGTTGAGGGATACTTTTTTTTTACTTTTTTAAATTGTATTCTTGTTTTTCTTACTGGAGATTTTTAGGTCCAATGTTTAAATTTATCAATATAAAGCATTTAATGACAAGCTTCAATACATACCAAAATCTGTGAAAAGGCCCTTAAAATAAGGTGCATATATGTGAATAACGCAAAGGCACAAAAGTCTGCATGCAGATAAATATGTTTTGGTTAAGTTGCATTACTCTAGAAGCAATACTTTAAGAGTAATGCACCACATGGGTTTAGGACAAACACACATAGACGGACAGAGAAGGGCTAATCTTTTTAAGTGATGGCATAAAAGTCTCACAGATGGACATCGAAAAGTTCATTAGGACAAAATCGTGATTGCTTTGTTTATGAATGGACAAAGAAGGGTTTAAGAGATTATTGAGGTTAGAAATATCACATGCACTAGAATGAATAATTACGCATATTGGTGACCAATCTGTAAACAAGTTGCTTGAAGCACTCAATTAACTAAGTGGCACTATCTAATTTCAACAATTTACTAAGTGGTAGCAACTATTAACAACAAAACTTGACAAATGACAACAAAATAAATGAAGAAAATATGTCAGGCTCCATTTTTGGCATCTCTTTTGCAAAACATCAAAACAGAGCCAAGAATATGGCCAAGGTGAGTGTAGTAGTCAGTAACGACAACAAGTATACTGTCAAAGTAATTCAAACAAACTGACTAAGTGATTAAGCCCGATCATTTCTTGACAGTTTTTGACATGTACACAGTGCAGCGCATGTCCACTGTCGAAACTGCCAGAAATCGTAATTAATTTATGAAAACAGTCAATGCAGAGCTGTCATTGAAGAAGACAGTACATTAAAAAATAATGGATTTATATTGACTTTAAATATTACTTTTATAAAAAATGTACATTATATATTAAATCACATGCTTAAAAGTTTATGTTTCATGCAACAATACATTTTATTTAATCAATTTATTCAAAGCAGTTTATATTGAGATAGAAACTGCATTAATTGAAATCTTAAGGTATTTAATTATTGATTAATTCATAAAATTGGCATAGAATTTTTTTTCTCCTTTTGAAAACTATTTAAATAAACATTGGTACAATTCAACTTGCAGTATTTTCTTTATTTGAGCCGCGTTCTGAGAAAACTGAGCATAATGCATGTGCGTAAAGTGTCATCCCAGATTAGCCTGTGCAGTCCGCACAGGCTAATCAGGGACGACACTTTCCGCCTAAACTTGATTTTTCGGCAAGGAGGGACTTCCTTGAAACTAAAAATACCATAAAAGCGGAAAGTGTCGTCCCTGATTAGCCTGTGCTGACTGCATAGGCAAATCTGGGACGACACTTTACGCACATGCATTAAGCCCAATTTTCTCAGAACAAGACACATTAAATAAACCAATTTTATTAAGTCATTAAAAAAAGTGAAAGAGCATGACTCATTTTTAAAAGGGCCAACAATACAATGCAAGAAGGGTCCTGCGTAACAGTTAAGGAGGTTATATTTCACAAGTTTACTACTAACACAATGCCCTACCAGCCCTTTTATAGTTTGAACTGGATATCTTATATGGTA
Source organism: Dreissena polymorpha (assembly GCF_020536995.1). NCBI lineage: Eukaryota > Metazoa > Mollusca > Bivalvia > Myida > Dreissenidae > Dreissena > Dreissena polymorpha. Next base: position 58,825,093 of record NC_068358.1, on the reverse strand, counting down.
TCGTCATGAAATATTACAATATATCACATGTGCTGCATGGGCAGTTACCTAGATCATGTGTTATCCAGCACCATGTGTCACAAAACTAACAGAAATAGGATATATATTTTTTAACATATTGCAAATTGGAACATGTTTGCTCATGAAAAGTATATTCCGATAGTTGAGACTCGGCTATGCCATTTCTTTGGTATTTCCCAAATGACAATTTTGTGTATGGATTTGAGATGTTTTAGGTTTATATTTTTAGTTCATGGTAGTGGACTAAGAAATAATAGTGCTGTGCATGAATTAAAGTCATAGCATAACATGGGAGGACATGATTGATGTATTTATGATTGTTATGTTCTGTAATGGGAGGTCATTGACGCATTTATGATTGTTATGTTCAGGAATAAGGGGTCATTGCACCATTTGTGATTACTATGTTCTTGAATTGGAGAACATTGCAGGATTGGTGATTATGATGATCTGGAATGGGTAATTGCAGCATGTATGTTCTGCGGAGGATTAATTGCTGAATTTATTATTATTATGTTCAAGCAGTTTTTCAGCGGGACTGCACAATTTTTATATGTGTTCAATTGTAATATATCGATAAAAATATATTAAAATAACACAAAATAGGCAAGATTTTTTTTTTATTACCAGCAATGATCTTGTGAAGCCAATCTTTCATCACTGTACAAGCGAGAGATAGGGGCATTAAAAGAACGGCTTTCACAAGATAATTGCTGGTACTAATTTTATTTTTATACAATACTAAGACATGACTCACAGAAGCTGATGCCCAACAACATATGTTTAAACACAGACAAATCAACTATATAATCCACAAAAAGACAAAGTATAATAATTTAGCCCAAACTGGTTGCAGCCAAAATGCCAATCCATAAGATCATCTACACATTATGGTCAATCAACTGTAAAAGCTTGAGCAAAATCTGCAAACCAGGGTCCGGTTTAATAAAAAACTACAAAACACAACTGTAGTCGCGCTACTGTGCGGTCGACCGACGGTTGTCGGCCGCCAACTGACAAATTGTCGCGTTCACGGAGAAATTTGCCGCGACTGTAGTCGCATGACTGTGTGGTCAGTCGACTGCGGTCGTTGTAGTCGCTATTTTAAGAAAATTATCACTTTCGCCATCAACACTTTTTTTAATTATTGTGCGAAAACTCATATCACGAAAAGTAAATCTTAAATTTGTTAAAATAATATGATATAATTTGTTTAAACAGAATTCGCTTGCGGATTCTTCGTCAAAGGTGTGTTTGTAATAATATTCATTAAGTGTTCAAAGTTCAAATACAAAATCTGACGCAATGAAATAAAATCTACTACTATGGTTCACGCGTCTTTGGACAATGTCCTTTCGCGTGTCAAAATTCCAGAACCTCAAACATACTTGCCAACGCAGTTTCAAGATGTTGGTACTGAAGACCGTACATTTATATGAATATTCACCATATACCAATATGAATTAGTGCGCTCGACAAATCGGACGGAATGAAGGATCGAATGAATAATGCTCGTAGATCGAGGAAAACGCGTGCAAAAACTGCATTGTGGAGTCTGGATGTCTACGGAAGTCTTTAAAACCAAAAAACGGGTTTGCAATCAGCTCTGGAATTCACTAATGATTATGGACATACTGCTGAGACATTTTTGCTAAAATGTTATTTTATATCTGGCTTCTAAATCAGCCCAATAATTAGTGCACTTAAAGGTTTGATACATTGCATTATCGTCTGCAAAATTCATATTAATGAGAATCTATCTAAATAAGGTTGATATTTCTATTTTATAGGATTGAACTTATGACACTTTATCTGGGAAATGATCGTTTTGTTAATTATTCATATTCCATTGTAAATTTAACTTCAACTTGATACACATACTCGAATAATATGTATGGGACTCTTCTAAATAAATCTAGGTACATGGTGCTGAGAAAATTGTATTTCGGGGAGTTCGTTCCTGCATATTTTATAATACTGTCAACATATCTGAGATTTGCTTTATTGATACCATGCTGTTTTGTCTAAAGTAAACGGTATTTTTATACAGGATATATTTCACATCTGATTTGAAAAAAAAACGTCATTAATTTGTACTGTCGGTACTAGGAGATTAATCAAATGAATATTTGAAGCATCTGTCAGTATTACAAAAAAGTTTACTTACACTTATCTTGTCTGTATTCAAGATATTAGTCTGGTTATTGATGGCTCGAAACTGATCTAGTAATCCGAGTGTTTTTTAGCATTATTTTTGTGATTTAATTTTATTATTGATGTCTTTATCAATATATCATTTTATTTCTCAACCTACAAAAATGACGTAATGATTCATGAGGGAAAATACTTATCCTTTATTTGTTGATATTTGTTTCTGCTTTTCCCTTCATTCGTTGTAACCACAAATTCTTTCTTCTAAAAGCCATTATTCATTATTTATATTGATGTAGGTTATATGACTCATTCAATATTGTTATTACAAAATTAAATTGGTACTGTTTCTATTATATAAACACGAAGTGATGAAGCTATTGTTGGAGTAACATTAAAGTTGTGCACATGTAACTAAGTATCAACACCATTTTACTTTACACTTTACTGCATGTATAAATCATTTGTGCGTATGGTATAAGTATTGCCGTTTTTTATACCATGGTGTATTTTTACAATTTTAAAAGAATGCTATAAATATACATGTATGTTGTCATTCCATATAGTTCAGCATATATATGAGCCGTACTCTGTCAAAAGTGGGTTAAATGCATGTGCGTAAAGTGTCGTCCCAGATTAGCCTAGGAGTCCGCACAGGCTAATTAGGGACGATATTTTCCGATTTTATGATATTGTTCGTTTAAAGAAAGTGCCTCCTTAACAAAAGTCTATTTTAGGCACAAAATGTCGTCCCTGATTAGCCTGTGTGGACTACACAGGCTAATAGTGGACGCTACTTTACGCACATGGATTAACCCCCCTTTTTACAGAGCACGGATCATATGTAGAGTAATGCGTCAACGGGACACGTTGAATGTAAAATCAGTGCCTTCAACTGAATTCATCTCAACGTACGTGTACAATTTGCGAATTATAGTCCAAGATAAGTTCCAAAGAAAGTTGCCCTTAATGAGCAGTTTATTGAATGATATTGGTGCACATATACCCGGGATTATTTGCGCATTGCCTTCCTGTGGGACTAACCTTTAACTTTCAGTGAACAGTTTGCACTCCTCTCTTGTATTAATACTACTTTTTATAAGCCGGGAGAAAAATAAATGACGCGACGGTTAGCATCATAAAACATATTTATCCCATTGTTATTAAGGTAAATCAATGAAGTGCATTTCTTCTAAACTACTGATATGTATTACTTTTCCTTGCTCGAGACATCCGTGTATTGGATGGGAAATACGCATATTGATGATACAATATTGTATAAATTTCGGAAACGTATTCTAGATCTACAGCAAAGGTGTCTATGAGCTCCAATAGCTCTCTCCTTGGTTAGGGAAATCGACGGAAAAGTTCATTATCATTGTACATGTCTAATGGATTCAACCTATCTCTAAAAACTCGCTCTCTTCGAAAATGTCTTCGCATTCGATGAACAAGTCGCATGGAGGCCGCCATGATTAAACTTGAAACTATCCGCGTTCATTTTGCACGGGTTTTCAATGCCGACAAAGCGTCAAGCGACGAGCAGTCGTGGTGTGAGGGTAGACTGCGGTCGCTCGACAATATGTCGAACAACGCGCGGTCGATTGACGACCGTCGCTCTCCATTAAACACGGCTATCGTCACACGACGATTATTCGCTGGTACAACCATAGTCGCCCGACCATGGTCGCTTTCATTAAACCGGACCCAGTTCAAGAAGAGTTTAAAACAGACAATTTAGAACTTCATATTTCGAAGTGGAGAAAAAGACAAAAGGCAATTATTTTTCCAAAGCGCATGGCTGCCAAAATTGCTTTCTTTACAATAATCTGCACATATTAAATGGTTATTCAACAGTAAAAGCTTGAGCTTAATCCAACCAATAGCAAAAAAAGAGCAAGATGTTAGGACAGACAAGTGCAATTCTTAATGCCTCCCATTTTACAGAGGCATTTAAATACTAAGGCCCAAACAAATTGATCACTTGTTTGACGGACATTGGCTCCCAAATATTTAAGCAAGAAAAGCATAAAAAACATAAAATATGTTAATTCCATTTTAAATGTTATCTGAGGCAAGTGCAAAACGCAGATTAAAAAATATTGTGTACATATATGTTGAAGATATCTGCTAAACCCTTAGACTCAACTAAAATGAACACACACAAGGCATGTATCTATAGGGCACAGATGGCCGCCCCCATTCAACTTAAGTCTCATAACTCCACTTTTGTCTCAAAACTCAACTTATGTTAAAACAAGGCTATTGTCAAGCAATATGGTCCCCTATCGGCTCCACCATTGTCAGAAGTTCCACCATTTTCAGAATTACAGAATAAAATAAAATTGGTTGCCATAGCAACCACACTTTTTGACGTAGAAACAAAATGAAATGACGTGCATAATGTCCATATTGCCATCTATCCATGTTGCAAGTTTCATGAAAAAATATTAAGAACTTTTAAAGTAATCACAGGATTCAGAAAAGTGTGACGGACTGACAGACAAACTGACAGACAGAGCGCAAACCATCTCTGGTGAAACCGGTAGAGACAAAAACAAGCTGTGTTATGGTCAAATCTGACCTTCAACCTCAAAGTGTGACAGTGACCTTTGTGGTAAGGACACTGGTGTTACACCTGAAACATAGTCATGGGCTGGTGGCCATTTGTGGTAATTAATATAAATATACCTCAATATATGGCAATGTCGTGGCTGAGACAGGATTGTTTAAGCTGTTTATGGCAATATTCAAACTTCGACCTTTAAGTGTGGCTTTTACCTTTGAGGTAGGAAAACTGATGTTACACAATATACATCCTCTTATGGTGGTTGACATTTGTGCAGAGTTACTGGTATTTGAAAATTTAACAAGGGTTATGTGATTTTGCTCATCATCAAACTTGACTGAGATCTTTCAGCAACTTTGATAAAGAATGCTTGAGAAATGTGAATGCTAGAGTGTTAACAAACCAAATGTGGACGGACGGACAGCGGACAAAGGCCAATCCTAAACCCTCACCTGAGCAATCAGGTGAGCTAAAAGTGTGTTTCACCGATCTGAGCCATTTTCCAAGGTTTCTCTATAAATAAGGAAAACTGCCCCGCCCAATGGCGGCCATGTTTTTCAACGGACCGGAATCACTTTTGAACTCAATCAACATATCTTTAAGTCAAACATTTTGACAAAGTTACATGAAGATTGGGCATGAAATGTGACTTCTACAGTGTTTACAATTTTTTTCTTTTTTTTAGACCTAGTGACCTAGTTTTTGACTCGGCACGACCCAGTTTCGATCTCGACCGAGATTTCATTGGGACGAAGTTTTGACCAAGTTTCATGAAGATCAGACAATAAATGTGGCCTCTAGAGTGTTTACGAACAAATGTAAACGGACAGACGGACGGACGTACGACGGACAAAGACCGGTCACAAAAGCTCACCTGAGCAATCAGGTGAGCTAAAAATCAGATGTGAGGAAAAATCGACCATGCAGATGCAATACCAAAGTAAAAAAAATAATTTGTTATTTCATTTTATGACTTTTGTATTCTACAACTAATTATGTACTGTGTAATGAATGATAATGTTAAGACAGACATAGTTCTCATATAATTATGTACAATATGCTCTGCAACTAAAATGGTATATTTTGAGGTAAAATACAAATTTTTGGGTTTTGTACAAATATCTTTTCATATAGATATTTTGATACTTTAAATGTCATGACCTTAGAAGTTTAACAATTACAAAACCTACACAATGTCATGTTGTTTTTTCCTGCAATTAGGAACAAACCATCAAAAGTGTTCAAATATAAATACATTGAAAACCATTCTTGATAGAAAATCAGTCAACTGTAAAATGGGCAACTTAAATTGTGTTGTGTCATTTTTAGCACTAACTTAAAACAGCAAGAAAGAAACAGGCTTTGTTCAAATGGTGCAATTCTTAATACTGCCCCTTTTTTCATCCTGTAAGATTACATTACACCAATTTGCACCTTCAGTTTTTGTAAAAGAAGAAACCGGCAATAAAATCTACTTCTTTAAACTAGCCTTCTATGAGAGTCTGACAGATTGACAGTCATGTAATGTTGACACTTAATTGCACGGTTCGCACATTGTAAAAAGACAGTTTCAAATTGATTTGTAAGCCTCTAATAATTGGACCATCATCTTGTAAGATATCATGATGAAAATTGTCACAGATCTAATGACACATGTTTTAAAAACAAATTCTATAGGTTGACTTCTGATCTATTTAAAATATGTTCACATCTTAAACTGCAACAGAGAGATTTCAGTGATGTCAAATAAATTAAAAATACAAAAGTCTGCATTTAAACTTCTGGGTAAAATGTTCAAATTTTTCAAACTCTTGCAAAACAATTATTTTGATTATTTTGCAAACTAATATTTCCTTGTCAAAAACTACTCGTACCTTTCTGACGCAGTTTTGAGAGCAAATGCATTAAAACGTGTGTACACATCTATTACATTATGTGATAGCCATGCCATATATTTAGATTGTGAAATTGTTGATTTGTTTTGAGGAACCAATTTTGAACTTCCTGACTCCAAAATGTGGCTAGAATTTAAAGGTGATTTCAAAGGCAATTAAAAACATTGAAATGAAGACATGTTACAGACTGGTTCAAATCCATCTCTGTAATTACTAAACTGATGGAATAACAGACCATTAACTAGCACAGAAAGAAGAATTCACCATTTCTAATCATCAATAGTCAGTCCTCTAATAATCAACTTTTACTCCGTTAATTTGAGTTCCTTACAAACTCTCCAACTGGATTAATTTTAAATGTCTCTATCAATATTGACAGAAGTCATAAATTAAAAGTGAAAACCTTCACTATTACTGGTATTTTACTTCTTCAAAATACAACATCTGTTGAGATCAGTTGACAATTCACAGTTTCCCCGTGAAGTTAATCAAACATATTCATTTAAAAATCTTTCCCATGAAGTTAATCATACATATTCATTTAAAAATCTTTGAACCCTTTTCAAACAGTTCATGTTTTAATGTTTGTTCAATACAAAAATATTTCTATTCCTGACATTTTTTCAAGTGGGCAAAGAGTCATAATTTACAACACTGAACATACATTCTTTTTATGTAATCAATTACACTATTGTAAGCAGTATCACAAAGTCACTACAATTTCTAAAGACATAATGCCAAGAGGAAAACTGCTTTTGACAAAATACATCCTTCAATTACATTGTGTTTGAATAAAACCCACTTTAGGGGGTCAGGCCATTTTGTCAAAAAACCCATTTCAAGTGTAATCCCCTACTCCTTTGACATTCAAGGGTCCTCGACCAATTAATCAGCAGCCCCTACAAAATACTACAATAAGATTTGCAAAGGAAATTGCCATTAAATTGTGGCATCACCCCAAGGCATGGGGGATTTCTTCAATTGATACTATTGGACTGGTACTTTCACTATAATTCTCAAACAACCTATAATTTTCACAACTTTCAAACCAGGCTAAATACAGAACATTCCCTACTAGACATGTTAAGGCTTTTCAAATGATGGTGTTACCGCTACATGAATTGAGTTAATTCTTTAATAGCATCACAAACACTTTCTTGACAAAAGAAGTAATGGACATAATAAAGCATCTTACCACATCCTTTAACGACCCTCATCCTTGATTTCTTATTGCAATAGGTAATAAATCAAGTGCACAGAACATAATATACTGTGTAGAATAGGTTAATTTGGTACTTGTAATTTAAAGGTAACTTCTATACTTTATAACCTAAATTGCCATTTTACACAAGTTGATAATTATGTTATGATACTCAACTGTGTCCTGTTGTCAGTTTCTCTCACATTTTCACTGCTCAAATAAAAAACAAACAAAATATATTTCTCAAATGTATACCGGTATGTTCCAAATATTTTGTGTTTGAAACACAAATGTATATCATATAATTATGAAATTATTACATCATGTAAAAAAAACAAATAGATAGAAAATAGTCAAAAATATCTAAATACCTAACATTACCTAAGTTTCACAGTATAAACAATTTTAAAACAACAAAACACAAAAAAATGTTTCTAAAATATTAACCATGTACTGTTGGATATCTAAATTGCAATTTTAAACAAGAGACATGCTTACAATTAGGGACCTGACTAACCAATCTAATTACTATGCATCCCATTACCCACTACTTCCGTTCCTAAGGGTCCACGGGAGAAATTACACCGAAAATGACTGTACCAGAGGACTGGTCTCTTCATTAGCACTAATCAAGCACATCCTGGCGATAGATTAAAGTTTCAATCAAGCGTGCATAGTAATTAATCCTACGTGGAATACTGGTGCAGAAACCAATTAAACTGTGGCAGACTCGTGCACAATAAGGTTGCGAACATGTGGACAGGGCAGTAGTAGTAATGAAATCATCACCCGTAAGGTCAGAACCTTATTTTGATGCCACATGGCTAGGGCTGGTGGGGGATTTAAATAAAACTCCAAAAGGCGTCCATGTTTGTCTCTGTTTGACCCCTTAAGCGTCGATTTCCATTCAGAGTGAAACCATGCTGGAAAATTAGGGTTAAAAGGTCACAATAAATAACGGATAAAATCTTTATGATAATCTAATACAGTATGAATGTTTTAGAAAAGAATAAGACGCCTTTTCCCTCCCCGTGGATTAATTTGCAAACCATCTTCATATTTCATAGAACCAGCGCAACTGGACATTTCAATAAACAGTATAAAATGATATTCATTTTCATACTTCAATGCATGTCCATTTGCGTGCACAAAACCTTGATTGACGTTTGGCAATAAAAAACATTGCTTGCTGCTAATAGACATACTCCAGTAGATCATAAAGAAATAATATAGAAAAAGTTCATTATATTTCAATATTATTATATTGAAATTGGCCACTTTATGCCCAAATATTCTTAGGGCAAACAAATGCTGATTTAATCTTGTTTTCAGTCATTCATCTTAGAAATACATACTAACACAACAGTATCAATTTCAAAGCAACAATGTTTGAAATACATTTTTAATTGCTAAAATATTATTAGACTATTAAGTGTAAAAGTGCTGTCCCAATATGAAAACAAATTCCATATTTAGATGAAAAATTAAACCATATTTAGTGGAAAAAATAAAAACAGAGTGACACAAATAATAAATCCCACAAGGACGGATCCTGACATTGCAGTTGTCTGCATACTGGTGAATGTTGACTGCACACTTATGCTCATCCTATAAAACACATTAATGAAGCCCACATTTGCCTGTCAATTGTTATTTTATTGATCTGACTAATGATTAATGACCGATCAATTATCCTAATGCAGTGGAAATGTGTACATTAACGCTGCAGAACAAAATAATAATAAAATACGGGCGGCAGGCACAATGAAAAGGGTTTTGTTACTGATTGCAAATTTGTATTTTATCAGCCTATAATAATGACAATGCAATATAGCATCATGAACAGTGCTTCCAGATAATGTTAGATACCTTTGTAGAAATAAAATTAATTAACCTAATACATTAATTTAAAGTGTTTTGTTCTTGTTACATTGTAAATATGGTTAATATTATACTTTCCAATAATGATGATGATGATCTTGATGGTGGTGATAGTGATTATGATGATGATTATGATGAAAATGCAGATGATCACAATCATACTGGTGATGATACTAATAACAAGAGTTCCGCGGTCTGAGACATATGCCTCCCCAAACAGGGCTTTGAACTAGTTACCCAAATTTCAATAGGGATCAGCCAATCGATCAATTTTTTATTTGAAGCGATGTTCACACTAATTGTGAAATTGACCTTTGACCTAGTGTCCCCAATTTCAATAGGGGTCGTCTACTGTCTAAGGCCAATGCACATGGGAAGTATATCAAGCCAATCGGTGAATCAGTTGAAGAGTTATAGATCGGAAACAATGTCACACTTAGTGTGACAGTTAATGTTTTAAAATAGAATAAAACGCCATTTGACCTAAAAACCCTAATTTCAATAGGGGCCATCTACTGTTCAACACCAATGCACATGAGAAATATTAAGCAAATCGGTCAATCTGATTACAAGTTATTGATCAAAAACAATTTTCAATATTAGTGTGCAAGTGACCTTGACCTTTGACCTAGTGACCTCAATTTCAGTAGGGGTCATCTACTGACAAGGACCTAAGCACATGGGATGCATCCAGTCAATTGGTAAATCCGTTCACAAGTTATTGATCCCAAACAGATCTACCAAAAGACCTACAGACCGACCGACATCCATTAAAACAATATACCTCCTCTTCTTCAAAGGGGGGCATAATAATGGTGCTTATGAAGATGATAATAATGATTTTCACGCAATGAAGATGATCATGATAATTATAATGATGATTGTGGTGGTGGTAATGATAATGATGATGGTGTTCATAATGGTGGTAGTGATAATAATAATGATGATGATGATGCTGATGATGATAATGATCTACAAGTTAAGACAGTCAACACAAGTACCATTTCTCTAACAATCACAATGTAAAAGAAACGTAACAACCACAAAACCGAAAGAATGAAAAACATCAATCCTCAATTATGAACTCAGATGTACCTCAATCCCCACGCCCATACAGGAAGTGCACATGGTCACCTTGTACCGGTGTGACACAAAACATTAGATGGTAATATAGCACTGCTCCTAAGGCTCACCTCACATTGTTTTAAGTGCACATTGAGTGTATAGAAAGAGCGCTTTTGTGAGTAACAGCTTATAATAGCGGTCAGATAAATACACTGCTACTACGGTTTGTTGGGTATCTGCGGAAATCTGATATGTCTCTAAAACTGCTTTTTTTACTGATTGTTATCATATTAAAAGTGCATTTTCCAATGATAAAATTGATACATGATATGTGCAGCTTCTATTTAGGGACTAATACAATATTTATTAAATTACATTTAAAATATAAATATTTGCTAATTAACTTTATTGGATTTATTATTTTTATGACAATATGTCCTTTTGAAGATTGTACGAACGCATAAAGGTTTGAAAAAGGATTGTAGGATTTCAATAAATATAAAATCAAATTGATTTAGTAGTTTATTTTCCATAAAACATAATTAACTGCAGCTGTATTATTTCTTTCAAGTAAGTGGTGTATTTACTTAAATTTGCATTAGTAAACATTGAAAAGCACTTCAGTTTCTGTACATATTGAAGCAAATAAATATACCTTGATTAAATTTAACACACTATATATTCATACAGTTTCAAAATCAGCATTAAGCACTTAACTCTTAACAGGATTTATTAATTTACCAGTTTTAAATGTTTGGCAATAAACTTTTTTGTTTAGTGGACATATAACACCCCTGTTTTTAAAGCATAAAAAACAACCTATAATTTCCGCAATATAAACATATACCCTACTCCTTACATTACACTCCCCGGTAGTATTTTATTTCAAAACTAGATCAGAGGGACACCTTTTATATTTTAATTAAAAATATTTATGAGACTTCAGAAATAAAACTGGCAAAATGATTCTCCTCTATCCTCCATCTACAAGTTTATTGTTAAAACATTTCATTAAAACTGAATGGTATCTCACCCAAAGATCTTCTTCAGCCTTCATTGGCAAAAAATCTAGGTCCACTAGAATCGCATTCTTTATCGAGGTGTCTCCAGCCGCGTTGACACACGAGCCTTGTGTTTTGATATCGCCAGCCCTTCAATGAATGCTGACAATTAAAACTGAATTTACGAGGCTGATGAGTTCTAAAAAGGCTCATTAAAACTCTATAAGTAGCAAAATGAAGTGACATTATCAGGTATTGCCCGTCGACCCTGTGGCTAAAAGTACTGATACGAGGGTTATCGATTAAGATTGAGAGAATACTAGGAAAGATAATGAAGAAATATGCACATAAATTAAGGGCCCTAATTATAAACACCTTATCCATGTCGTTTTTTGTGCAGGGTGTTGTGTCCACCATTGACAGGGCCTTATCTTCAACGCCTGTCCATCCTCTACCATGTGACCTTTGATCCAGCATCACAATGACCTCTGCTGACAATGGGCCTGAAAATGTATTTGACGTTTTGAGTGTTGAACATGATAATGCAGTAAATGATATGGAAATGTTTAGCAGTAAAAACAGTTTCACATTCAACACGCGAAATTGACTACTGCTTTAGACTATATGCTAACGGTGTAAATCATCTGGTTGAATTAGAAATCAAATAGATCTAACATGTCTATTTAAATATGCATACATGCAAAGCATGGTCACACTTCTGTGCTAGTGCCATACTGTTATCAGAGATCATACATCAAATTGATCATAATTTGTGAACATCCAAAAGAAAAAAAAACTTATTAAAAATGGTTCATTAACATGATACTTTTTCTTTTTCAATACAAGGTACCCCGTAAACAATCATGTACTTAGTTTACCCACAATAAATTGGCAGTCTTTGTCTAATAGGACCTCCTGTAACCTTATTATTGGAGGCCAAACAATAGTGGACCATCTTATAGTTGCAATCAAGACATATCATGTGATGGAATGGTCACAATGAGCTGAGTCTTAAAACAAATATGATTAAACAAGTACAGAGGTAGGGTTCCAAACAGAAATAATATTTTGGCAACAAGTCAATTAACTGTAGGTAATTTTTTGAATATAATATACAATAGAAGTCAGTATTTTAGAGGCCTAAACTAACAAGAGGGCCAAGATGGCCCCAGTTCGCTCACCTGAGAGGAGTCGGTTCATTCAATCTTTACCAAACGTCAAACTTGACCTAGATATTGTCCAGACAAACATCCTGGTCAAGTTTTATCATTATTGAACCAAAACTCTGGCATATGGAGTGTTTTTGTTTTTGAAAGATATGACCTGGTGACCTATATTTTGAGTTGACCCCCCCCCCCATACCAAACATCAAACTTTGCTTACAAAAATAAATATTATGACCAAGATTCATAAAATCTGAAACAAAATTGTGACCTCTAGAGAGTTTACAAGGATTTTGTATAATATAAAGAAAATTTGGACAATCTAAGGGCAATAATTATGGCATTTATTATATGATATATATAAAACCAATCTTTGTACCAAGTTTCATTATGATTGGGCAAAAATTGTGACTTCAAGAGTGTTCACAAGCTTTTTTTACTATATAAATATAAGAAAACTGCCCCCCCGGCTGCCATGTTATTCAACTGACCGGAACCATTTTCCAACTCAACTCTCATATCAAGGAAACAAATGTTCTGACCAAATTTCATGAAAATTGGGCCAAAAATTTGACTTCTAGAGTGTTCACATGTTTTCACTATATACATATATACCTGTTTTTTCACCGATCTGGACCATTTTCGAACTCGTCCGAGATATCAATAAAACCAATCTTTTGACCAACTTTCATGATGATTGGGCAAAAATTGTGACTTCTAGAGTGTTTACAAGGCTTCTCTATAGCCAAATAAGGAAAACTGCCCCGCCCACTGGCGGTCATGTTTTTCAATGGACTGGAACCACTTTTGAACTTGATCAACATATCATTAAGGCAAACATTTTGACAAAGTTACATGAAGATTGGGCATGAAATGTGACTTCTACTGTGTTTACAAGGTTTTTCTTTTTTTTGACCTAGTGACTTGTTTTTGACCCAGCATAACCCAGTTTCGAACTTGATCGAGATATCATTGGGACAAATCTTCTGGCCAAGTTTAATGAAGATCGGACATGAAATGTGGCCTCTAGAGTGTTTACAATCCAAATGTGGACGACGGACGGACGGATGGAAGACGGACAAAGACCGGTCACAAAAGCTCACCTGAGCAATCAGGTTAGCTAAAAATATACCTTTTGAGCAGGGAAATGGGGCCAAATTTCTGCCCCAACTTAGCCCTTAAATATACCCGTAATTGTCAGGGAATCATTAAGGATCAGGCTTGCTGGGATGAAGTGTATATTCTGATGCATGAGAGGTCACTAACTGAACCTTGCTCTGGGAAAACAGGGCTTAGTGTGTGATTTAAGTGTAGTCCCAGATTAGCCTGTGCAGTCTGCACCGGCATATCAGGAATGACCCTCTCCACCTTTGTTGTACATTCGCTAAAAAAAATATACTTCCTTTGAACAAAAATACCATAAAAGCAGAAAGCCCTGTTTTCACAGAGCGCGGCTTAACTTTTCATTGACAAAGGTTCAAACTTGTTACCTGAATTTGAAATGAGGAAAATAAAAACAAGAGCTGTCACCATAGGATGACTTATGCCCCCTTTAAATGCTTGATAGAAGTTATGAGCTTTTTTTGAAACCTAAACGCAGATTTCGAAACCTAAACGCGGACCCTAACTTCAAGGTCAAGGTCACAGGGGTCAAAATTTGTGTGTGTATGGAAAGGCCTTGTCCATATACACATGCATACCAAATATGAAGGTTATATCTCAAGGGACATAGAAGTTATGAGCGTTTTTCAAAACCTAAACGCAGATTTCGAAACCTAAACGCGGACACTAACTTCAAGGTCAAGGTCACAGGGGTAAAAAATTGTGTGCGTATGGAAAGGCCTTGTCCATATACACATGCATACCAAATATGAAGGTTATATCTCAAGGGACATAGAAGTTATGAACATTTTTCGAAACCTAAACGCAGATTTCGAAACCTAAACGCGGATCCCAAGTTCAAGGTCAAGTTCACACAGGTAAAAAATTTTGTGCGTATGGAAAGGCCTTGTCCATATACACATGCATACCAAATATGAAGGTTATATCTCAAGGGACATAGAAGTAATGAGCATTTTTCGAAACCTAAACGCAAAGTGTGACGGAAAGACAGACAGACGGACAAACGGACAGTCCGATCACTATATGCCACCTTTTCTTCAAAAAGGTGGCATAAAAATACTTCTTGAATTAAAAAAATCACATAACATTTATTTTTCAAATAATAAGAAGGCTCCTGTGGTAAGCTTAGGTAGGGTGAATCATACATGGTATCAAAAAGTTCTTTGATAGCAGGTCCATTCAGAAAACTCACTTGAAATCAATCTACCCCTGTAAATTATACATCTTCATCGCTACACACGAGTAGACTTGAACGCATAAAAACAAACTGGGCTAGAGTGAAACGGTTTATGTGGCTGTAGGCAAACATTACATGAGCAAGACCTTTGGTTGCAGGTCAGAAATTATTGCGTTGCATGTCATGAGATGAATGAAAACTTTGTCCTCCTGTAACACTAAGTTTAATGGTGCTGCAGATGCAAGTTTGTAGAAATAACAGGTGTCATCACAAGGGGAGGCATTACTTTGTAATACACAATTGCTTTAGGAAATCACCTTGTTTTTGCCTACAAATTAAATATTATTATGTTAATTATGAATATGGTGATCATATTTAACCGCAAAAGGTAAGACAATATAGAGTTCTATATACAGTTAATTTGCATGCAAATCATTGATTTACATTTGATAAATCATAGTTTAAAAGAGAATTATATGAACAACCAAATAAAGTTACCCTATGGTCTTACTTTGGCACACATTGAAAAACCATTAGGAACATTATGATTTGAGTATTTGTATAAAATGAAATGATATTACAGTTAAAAGTTTGGAAATGGAGTCTGCAAGATTGAAATGGACCTTCTTAGCAGAACATAAAACATCTAAAATGAACTACTGCCATTTAATGACAAGCTAGCATACAATTTAATAACAAATATAATTATAATGGTTATAACATAATTATTATTATGTAATTATGATAAAAACAACTATTATGACAATAATTATAATAATGACAATTATAAAACATGTAATAACAAGCAAATTCGTTGAATTGATATCCCCGCCATGGCAATATCCTTCTGGACACAAAAGTGTTATATTTGACACTCAAAAAAGCATTTTTTCAAGGTACAAAGGGTCATAACTCTGTTATTAACAGATGGTGTACAATGCCATTTAATGTGCATCCTCCCCTTATCCATATATATACTCATACCAAGTTTCAATGAGTTTCATTTAAAACCATCTTCAACAAAAACAAAACAAACAAAATGGATGAATTTGATGCTGATGCATATATGATGAAAAAATTTATTATTGGATGTTTATAAAGTTTACTCAATGTACAAGTAAACACCCTTACTAGTGTTAAGGGGCCTGTACACAAAGTATACCCAATGAACGAGTAGGTAAATAATCAACATAAATGATAATGCGACAAGTTAAAGACAGGTTTAGTGCTAGTACCGACACATATAATGGCTTGCATTAGCGACCAACTTTCATAGTGACAATGTAGCAGGTTTCCATTGTAACCAGCGTGCCCTGGGTTTGAATTAAATTGAAGCTTGTTAAAAAAGTTAAGTACACAAAGTTTATTCTAAAGCAGTTAAAATATTCTTAAGACTGCTTGAACAAGTTTATAACTTTCAAACAGTGAATTCCTGGTTAGCAATTCAAGAGATACAGTACAGTAATTGGGTTGTGCTCAACAAAGGGAAGTAGATATGGTTTCAAAGAAATTGTGTTGGTTGTATGTTCTACAGAGTAGGCTCCCCTAGACAATCAGAGAATACAGAGTGTTATGGATTTTTTGTAATACTATAACAAAAGTACTGTTACAACTGTATTACCGACCTCAACAATTAGACAGAAACTAAATAATACAAACATAATTATGAAGCTTTAAAAAAACAAAAACTAATTTAATGAAAGACATAAAATCAAGAAAATACCAATTTTCCCAGGCAAATTAAATAAATAATCTGATGGAAGGTGCACATTGAAAAGATTGGTTTTTGTCCAAAATGTGTCTTAAATGGACATGTGAAGTGAAATGACATGTAATTAATTCTATATAGATTATTAAAAATCATTAATAAAACACATTTTTTATTATTACATCATATTTCTTTATAATTAAAATTCTCTGGTGAAAATTAATTGGGAATACACAAGTCATGTATTGCTAAATATTCATTTAAATAATAATTTAATAATTATTTTTTTTTACAGCTTCTTTCCAGAATATTTGCTTTTTTTATATAAATGTTAAGTGGTCATAAATTGATCTAGGTACAGTATGTTATTTGGAAATCATATTAGATGCACATACAAGCAGGTCGATTTTGACGTGCAGAGACGTTTCTCACTCGAAATTATTTTACATACATCTTAATAACACTTAAGTGTTACAAAATAATAAAATGTATGGGCAAATTACACAGTTGAAGACACCCAGTATTGTTTTACACCTAACATGTTCGGTTATACCATTTACTAGTTCTTCCTGAATGCTTTGAGCTTTTATGAGTACATATGTACAGCTCATAATTCTTCTTGATAAAACCAAATTCAATGTAAAACAATAGATGTGTTTGTCAGAAACACAATGCCCCCTATTGCGCTGCTTTGATTATTTTTTTACCTTTGACCTTGAAGGATGACCTTGACCCAGGGATTTTTTTGGTGCGATTTTATAGCCGAAATTCGGCTATATTCCCAATCTCAAAATTATACTTTTTCCCAAATTTTGCTAAAAAATTCCCAATTGGGAAAAAAACGCTTATGACATCGGCTGTTTAGCTTTTTAACAAAGCGTAATCCGATCCTGTCTCGTACGGGTTTTAGACTATACCTCAATTTTGATAACGTCAGCATTAGTCGTGTGCACGATATTCTAGATGTTGTTCAGGCGCTTATTATATTTTTGATGAAATACAAGCGTTTTGTGATTTGGCTGAATGGAAAACAAAGATATCACGCAATTCGAAATATTACGTGAAATAGATTCCTACAAGCAAAAACCTGGCGGAAAAACGAAAACTGTTGATTTTTTTAAGCAAGTGTCATTAAATAAACAAACATCGTCAAGAAGTACAAGTCTTCACATTGAAACTCCTTCCAATGTTAATGATAGTAATTTAGTAACAAGTGACTCTTTTGCATCGTCATCGTTGATTTCCGAAAGCAAAGTGCTGACTGATATTCAATATGTTGAAAGCAGTAGTTCTTCAAAAGAAGATGAAGCGCCTCCTAATAAAATGGTGCCTGATGTGACTGAAGATTTTGTGTGAGCTAATTATGTGGAAAATTGTTTATCATGATGGTGTTTGTGATTAAAGATGCTGAACTCATTCTTATTGTTTTAAATCCAAATTTATTTTCCCGATTTCTTGAAAATGCCGATAAAATTCCCAATTTCAAAGCCATGGGCTATCTTCCCAAAAAGCTGAAAAAAGCCCTGTGACCTTTCACCACTCAAAATGTGTAGCTCCACGAGAAGTAAGTAAGAGATTGAATGGAGAAATGATTTATTTTTTTTTGACCTTTGACCTTCAAGAATGACCTTAACCTTTCACCGCTCAAAATGTGCAGCTCCACGAGATACACATGCATGCCAAATATGAAGTTGCTGTGTTCAATAATAAAAAGTTATGATAAAACTTTTACGAAGGTTAAAGTTTTAGGAAAGAAAAATACAATGATATTTGACCTTTGACCTTGAAGGATGACCTTGACTTTTAACCACTCAAAATGAGCAGCTCCGTGAGATACACATGCATGGTAAATATCAAGTTGCTATGTTCAATATTAAAAAAGTTATCAAAAAGTTTTGGGGCTGGCAGGCAGGCAGGCAGGCAGGCAGGCAGGCAGGAAGGCAGGCAGGAAGGCAGGCAGGCAGGCAGGCAGGCAGGCAGGCAGGCAGGCAGGCAGGCAGGCAGGCAGGCAGGCAGGCAGGCAGGAAGGCAGGCAGGCAGGCAGGCAGGCAGGCAGGCAGGCAGGCAGGCAGGCAGGCAGACAGACAGACAGACAGACAGACAGACAGACAGACAGACAGACAGACAGACAGACAGACAGACAGACAGACAGACAGACAGACAGACAGACAGACAGACAGACAGACAGGACAAAAACAATATACCCCCGATCTATCGATCCGGGGGCATAAAAATCAAGTATCAAGTTTTCTGTAAAATCGAATTCAATCAATCTTAAACATTGGAACAAACACAAAACCGGTTACCATTGATATCAATTTTCGCGTTGTTTGTGGATAAATGCTAAAAACAAAAAGTTGATAAAAAAACCCTTATAAAACCGAAAGCTGATGTTTTAAAATAGCTTTTTAATCTCTCTTACAGAGGTTTTGGAGATAGTCAGTATAGCATGATTGGTTGATTACACACGAGATCTATCTTGCCCAGTATTCTGGAGTTAGTTGATGTATAAATTAGCATATTTTCAAATTCTGAATACTCTGCGTTTTCCATTGCCAAAACTTAACACATTTTCGTAAACCGTTGATGTGTTTGAAACTTGTATTAATATCATTATTCTGCCAGCACACCATATCAAGTAAGTTGTTTTAATTTGTAAATTAGGGATATATTTATGATCTGATTGTTGTTATTTATGCTAGAAAATAGTTTATGTAGCTAATTTTACCTATTCAAGTGCCGCCTAAATTCTGGGTGGCAGACTTAACATGAAATATGCCCTAACCAGTTGCGATGCCCAGCGACCTGGAGGTTCACTATCTTGGAGTTGGATTATTGCAACTATACCATTTATTCTTTTATAATCTAATAGTATTGGTTCTCCTCATAGTATCGTGCCTTTAACGAAAAACCTTCAAGAAGTGCTGGAAAGTTAATGTTTTTCAATTTTTAGAAGTTGTAATTTATTTGATGGTAATCCATGACCATTACGACAATCATTCTCATAATTTACGGTGTTCCTTGGAAAGTATGTAATGTTTATTCCAGGGTGATGCTATGATTTTAATAACGTAACACACAATTATGTTAGTTTGTTTATGGATTAATAGTAGCTTTATCAAATGTTTTAATTATATGCTGCTTATCTTTTAATAAAATGTAAAAATATTTTACAACATGAGCACGAGTTTTGTTCCATTAAGTTACTTCTTTAAGAACAAGCACATGGGTATTGTAACAAATCTTAGCAACCTATCAACAGGGCCGATACGATACTATGAGACAATTGTACATGATGAAACCGATTAGCTACTACAAGGAGCCGAGTCTAGCTAAGTCTAGCAAGTATTTTGTCAAAACATTGCCGATTTAAATGCAGTTTTCATTGTTATTTTCAAGAATATACATTTAACTATAGATTGACATATAACACATGCGTGTGTTTGTATTTGTTGACTTCCAAAATTCGTATGTATTCATTAAGAGGACCGATACTCAGGATAGACATGCTGCCAGCATCTGCTCTTCTGTAGTGTCCATTATTATATTATCTGATTTTTTTTTTAATTGAACAAAAAAAACCTTAAAACCTACAACCTACAACATATAGTTTGGGTTCATAAAATGAATTAATCTACAACCCAATGAACACAATTTTAATCTCAACACGAATCGTCGTGCATTTTATTATCCATGGAGCGAGACAAAGTAAGGGAGAAAACTCCTAGCTAAGGTTTGATCATGTGATCTCAAGTCAAAATGGCCACAACAGTGTCGGTATGATTGTCTAATTTATCGATATTAAATTGAAATAACTTCATAGCTTGTTAACTCATGGCTTTAAAATAACATTTAAACAGAACGTTCGATTTTTAATGATCGTGAAATATTTGTATTTGTCATTTTGAATATTTCGTACTAGCTTGTAGATGACTTGGTACTGGTAGTGTACTAGTGACTTGTGCCTTTTGTGGATGTTATTTCCTGATATGCAGTCTAGTTCTTATTGAATGTTTTGAGCTTTTATGAGTACATAGGTACAGCTACCACTGATCTGGAGGGTCAGTAGCTGGGAGTTGGATTATTGCAACTAAGTCTACAGTCTCTCAAATCCTAAGTGCAGATTTTTTAAGTTGTCAATATCACCAGCAGAAATATATTTATACGTTGTGGAATGATGAACCTTGTAAAAAAAAAATTAAAAAAATCAGAGGTATACAAGCCATCTAGATCAACACTTTTCAGAACAAATACAGATACAGAGTCACTCGGCATCTAAAATAAAGTTATATCAGCAAAGACATAGATCTAATGTAATAACAATCATATATCGCAATTTCAATAAGAAGATGTTTAGGCTAATAGTATAACATGCTTGTGAGTTTTAGGTCATCTTCAAGTGAAACTATAAAATTATTTACTTAAAATAATTTAATATTAACTTAATTGCATAGAAAGCCTTAAAGTTTTATCAAGAAACCCCCGAGTTATATAAGCAATCTTCGTAGTTTCACAAATTTAAACGACAACAACAGAACTCTCCAAATTATTCAATCGTTTCGCCTTGCAACGCTTTATCATTTTTAGGTTTTTAAATCGTCAAAAGATGCATATAATGCCTATATTAGACCATGGCAAATGTTCAGTAATACTGTTTCCTCACAAATATCATAACTAAACCGAAAATTTGCGAATCTGAAACAACTTTTTTCAATTTTGTCAGTTTACCATACCGTGAAAAGATCCCTTTAAGAGAATCTTAAGAACATTTCTAGAGTGGGATCGTCAAATCCTTGAACTCCTGATAGCTAGGTGGACAACATTACATTGGCCTCAGTGAACCTTACATGACCTTAAGTGTTCTTTAGTGTCTGGCGCCTCTGACAGAATTAGGTGTTAAATGGTGATGTTTTTATACTAGAGTTGCGACACCTTAAGGGTTTCGCGGGATGGAATGAGTGGGGAGATCAAGTGTATTTGAAAATCGATTAAGAAGGGAAAAAAACAAATTTGGGTACAAAAACAAATTTAGTAAGAAAAAAAAATTGGGAACGTAAAAAAATAAGGGTACGAAAAACTATTTGGTTTGAAAAAAAATGGGTACGAATAAAAATTTGGGTACGAAAAAATATGGGTACGAAAAAAAATGGGTACAAACAAAATGTGGGCAGGAAAAAAAATTAATTTGGTTACGAAACCAAATTAGAGTACCAAAAAACGTACGGACCGAAAAAAAAAAAGGGTACGAAAAGCTATTTGGGTACAAATAAAAATTTGGGTATGAACAAATTTGGGTACGAAAAAATTTGGGTACGAAAAAAATGGGTACGAAATTTATTTTATTTGGGTACGAAAAAATTAGATACGAATTTTTTTTTGGTACGAACAAATTTGGGTACGAAAAACATTTGGGTACGAAAAAGATGGGTACGAAAAAAATAATTTGGGTACCAACAAAATTGGGTACGAAAAAAAATGTGTGTACGAAAAAAAAATGGGTACGAAAAAAAATGGGTACGAAAAAAATTGGGTCCGAAAAAAAAATGGGTACGAAAAATATAGGTACAAAAAATTTTTGGGTACAAAACAAAATTGGGTACGAACAATTTGGGAACGAAAAACAATTGGGTATGAAAAAAATGGTACGAAAAAAATTTGGGTTCCAACAAATTTGGGTACGAAAAACAATTGGGTAGGAAAAAATGGTTGCGAAAAAAAATTGGGGTACGAAAAATCAAATTTGAATTGTCTAGCTCGTGAATTGTCTCCTGGGGTGAATTGTCTTGGGGTTGCTATTAACGCTACATGTACTTCCAGCCAAGCCACGTGTTTATAGCGATTGCGCAATAAAAAACACCACTTTTTCGCGATTTAATCAAAAACTAGATTTTTCCCAGTTATAACAAATACGCCAACAAGTAGATCGCGTTCTGGTCCATAAACATGTCAAATTTCAACAAAGGTGTTGAGCCAGTTTCCAAGAGACTCAAAATCGCGGCTATAACCAGGAGCTTAACGAATTTTAGTCGCCAATATCATTCGTTCAATTGAACGTCATCAAATGATGACGTCAATATATCACACATTCCATACAAACACAAACTTTTTTTATGGAATTTGAAGTGGTTTACTTATCTGTGTTGTTTTAATATCTACAGTAAATCTTCTTGTATTTAATGCATAGTATTCTTTGTATTGTGTGTGCGTTTTGATAAAACAACAAGCATTGATATTAAATTTGTTTATGGTTGTTGTTTTTTACCATAAAGGACTTCATGTATAGGCTTGTTGTCGGCCTGTCTGTTCATATGATATGATTATGCATGACTATAAGTCGAAGGTCTCTGGAATTAGCAAAAAATGTTGCAATAACTTGTGAAATACACACTTTATACGAACATGGTGTTAACGTAAATTGCAATTTCAGGTGTACATGCACAATTTTAAACGACTCTTTGGTAAAAAATCTGGTAAAATTAAAAAACATCTTAAAAATAGATTCTGCTGTGACAAATAAACATATAATTATCCCTGCCAAAGGCTGAGGGATATAGAATTGGCGTTGTCTGTCAGTCTGTCCGTCCGTCTGTAACAAAAGGTTTTAGGACTATATCTCAGAAACTATATAAGAAATGTAATAAGCAACAGTCTTTAATTGAATATGATGTTTGTACATTAGGGGACTCCTGTATTGATTGCAATAGAGCCCACAATAGTCATGTTGCTTTTTTGTTGTAAAATCTTTATTACTATTTGAGTGTGTTACAGTCTTGTTTACCTAGATTAGTGAAGCACTCAGTATTTCATATTAAAATTATAACACGAATAACGCAAAGCTAGATAATGGTAAAGTAGAAATCCTTGTAGCGTAGTGATTTTATTTATACATACACAGGACCATAAACTTATTACATTGTGTTTAACTGTCCTATTGGACTAAGCGGCTGATTGTTATGGAGCATAAATTCGTTCTGTAACATTCTAAACAATGTTGATACTTTTGTCACATCCTGTTTAAATGGGATGTTAAGTAGAAACTTATTAACAACAAAACAAACTGCTCTAGAATATAGATACTTCAAATCACTCATCTTAATAGAAGGTCAATTATTTATAAGTGGGGAGGAAAAAAACAAACAAATCATCCTTTTTATGAGTAGTGTCAACGTTTTTAGACTTATTTGTAAAACTGTTTTTTCAATACAATATGTCAGCGTCTTCTAGAGTGTGCACAAGGTAAACTGTTGTTATTTTATTTTATTTTTTAAGGCACATTGCTTCTGCAAAGTGTAATAGATTAAAGACATTTGTTAATAATTAAGGGTTAAATTCTATTTGGTGTAGGATATGTACGATAGTCTCTTATGTTTGCCACATGTTTGCAACAAAACTTGCATTTCAGAAAAATATGTTTGATTTCTATATCACTTACACATAATTGTTTTAAACAATGTAGAAGGTATGAGTTGTGATCATGGAACAGAATGCACACTTTGTTTTTTAAATATTATTTTTGTAATTTCTACTAAGGACATATTGATCGAATAAAGGTATATTTACTTATATTCATTATAATCAGGAATAAAATTACATAACCACAGTCACTAAAGTAATCTCACTTAACGCTATTTGGCCCATATTTTTTTTAACATAGACGGCAACTGTATACTTTAGGCTGCCACGACTTAGACGAGTTTCACTCTTAATTCATGTCATGGGACTCTCCTATTAAAATCTGTACAATACTTGATCAGTGAGGAGATCAAATAAACCTTGATAAATTGCATCTTTTACTGCGCTATAAATCTCATCATTGTCATAAAAATACAATTCCCTTGGGTATCTTGTAATTACAGGATAAAGTAAGAAATTATATTATGACAGATATCTGCTGCATTGGGGATCCTTATTAGAAATTAAATATATGCAAAAAAAACTGTAATTTCAAAAGATATTCAGACTTTATGTATTGACCTGTCCAAAGGGGCAGAGGCGGGGATGCAAACAGGACCAGTGCACAGCAACCTGCCATTTCACGCTAAATCTTTCCCTAGTTTGTTTAATAATATTTAAAATTGTGTTTCAGCTGGCCAAGAGAATGACACCAATTTCTGCATGCATTCTATTGTGTATGACGTTGGGCTTACTTTGCCAAGGAGTTGCATCACAAGACCCTGTAAGATTGACAACTTTTCATATTATGTTGTAACAGTAAGAATTGACAACTTTTCATATAATGTTGTAACATGTAGATTTGTAATTCTTATATCTGCTGCATCATATAGGATTGTTCTAATGCCTTCGAACAATTATTCATCACTCAGACAGTTTACTGTTTATATGCATAAAACATACATATAAATCATAAAATCATAGATACTTATTACTTAATCAAATGCTCACATTTCTTTTTTAATAAAATAATAGTTATTAATGAAGCCATGTTTGAATATTCCTACAATTATTTAAGGATGTAAAATGGACATGAATAAATTTGCCTAATTGATCTTAAAATCTATATACTTTTGTAGGTAAGGCCAAACGACTTGATGAGATATTCGTGAGATATGCTTCTCCTAAAATATGCAAAATGAAATTAATTTTGTATTGTGCCTGCATGATTCATTTGTCCCACATTCAATTAAAAAAAACAGACTTATTTTTTTCTATTTTTTGTCATAGACTGGTTATTTTTCATAAAACAGTTTAAAGAACAAAATGGAAGCATTTAGTAAGCTGAGAGATTGGAGCAGAACTTTTTAGTAAATATATACAAAATGACTTTTATTCCTTACCTTTTGTACACCTCTAATTATAATAAAAATGGAATTACTAAAAAGATTTTAAATTGCACTCTCTTGCTCGTAAGTATGAGTGCAAATTTAGTCAAACAACTCATCAATTTGTTGTAACCTATGGAGGAATTTATTGAAAATGTTATTTATAGTCATATCATGGCTTAGACGTCCTACTACGCAATAATACAAATTTCCACTTTGACTCATAGTTTATGATATTCTTTTGCAGTATGCGCCTGTCTGTGAGAGAGGCAAATATCCACCAGCTGAAAGGTTGTTAAATGTTAGCATAAAATCATCAAGTAAACTTTTTTGTCAAGGAAGCCAAATTTGCAGATTCTAACTTCAGAGAAAGAAAACGTAACAATCCTATACATGGAAGTTAGAGCAAGAAAGCGTAACAATCCCACAAATTGAAGTTAGAGCAAAAAAACGTAACAAACCCAAACATGGAAGTTAGAGCAAGAAAACGTAACAAACCCATACATGGAAGTTAGAGCAAGAAAACGCAACAAACCCATATATGGAAGTTAGAGCAAGAAAATGTAACAAACCCATATATGGAAGTTAGAGCAAGAAAACATAACAAACCCATATATGGAAGTTAGAGCAAGAAAACATAACAAACCAATATATGGAAGTTAGAGCAAGAAAACCCATATATGTAAAACATATGCTTAGCATGTCTGTTTCAAGCATTTCCCCTTTAGATATTATTTTTCTTCCCTTTATTAAATCATAAATGAATGGTTTGAGCAGACATAAAAATATGCTATATGTTTTGCAGCCTTAAGGTGCCAGAGTATGTGATCAATCTGGACCTGCCTGCCCGAGACAGATGGACCCAGTTAGCGACGGAAAAGA
Organism: Dreissena polymorpha; assembly: GCF_020536995.1. Classification (NCBI taxonomy): domain Eukaryota; kingdom Metazoa; phylum Mollusca; class Bivalvia; order Myida; family Dreissenidae; genus Dreissena; species Dreissena polymorpha. The sequence goes on along the minus strand of NC_068358.1, from coordinate 58,798,477 downwards.
GGCAAGAGGTACTGTAGGGTTTCTATGACATATGATTGGGAAATGTATTAATAAAGTAAAAAGATAAAAAAAAAATATATATATATATAGTCTCTGTGGCCTAGTTTTATGGGCATTTGCCTACAGAGCCGGAGGTAGAAGGTTGGCGCCTCACACGTGGAACATCGTACAATGGCTGGTTGCTTATTAAGCAGCGTGTTTAATTGACAGGTACTGATTGACCTCCTGCCAAAGGAAAGGAATGTGCAATTAAGATTTTCATCAGTAAACATGTCTTATAAGTCAAAACTGGCTGGCACTTGATCGCGAATGATGACACGATGATTAACAAACTTTTCTACAACATTTAAAAACTATTTTTATTGGTATATGATTTTTAAATTTGTAAAAATATTAAAGAACAATTTTAATTTCTTGTTTTTCTGTAAATTAAAGTTATCCTGTATATTGCGTTACTAACGCGATCTGGTCAGTTTAATGAAACATGTTTGCTGAAGTATCTAAAGCTGGTCAGTCTTCCTTTAGTGACATGGAACACTTACTTATACAATAATACTTTGCTGTTTGATTGATCTTTTATTAAATGCATGTTTTACAAATTGTTTTTAATCTTTTTTTTTGCTCATGGTGAGCTTAAGTGATGGCCTTTTGTCAGTTGTTCGTAATACATTGTTCTTTGCATGGTGTCCGTTTTAAACTTTTTTGCCCTGTTAACACTTTATCAGCAAAATTTATTCCCTAATCTGCGTGAACTTGGTCATTTCTTTGAATGATATGTCCACCAAGTTGAATTGTTTTGGTCATTTCGGATATAAAAAAACTAGGTCACTTGGTAAAATTAAAGAAAAGCTTGTGAACAGTCTAGAAGCCACAATTTATTGCCCAATATTCATGAAACTTGGTCAGAACATTTGTACCAATGATATTATCCTCCGCCATAGGCAGAGGGATATTGTTTTGGCGTTGTCCGTCTGTCCGTACGTCTTTCCGTCCGTCCGTCCGGAGCCATATCTTGGAAGTGCTTTGGCGGATTTTATTGAAACTTGGTTTGAGTATATATATGGATAAGAGGATGATGCACGCCAAATTGCATTGTACACCATCTGTTAATAATGGAGTTATGGCCCTTTGTATCTTGAAAAAATGCTTTTTTGAGTGTCAAATATAAAACTTTTGTGTCCAGAAGCATATTGGCGGGGGATATCAATTCAACAAATTTGCTTGTTTCACTAAGTTTCAAACTGGGAAATGTAATGCCAAAAACTTGGTCTTAATGTCAAATTTACTAAAAAAGCTAGTGAAAGCTCTACAAGCATTATTTATTGCCCAACCGTCATGAAACTTGGTTGTAGCCTTATTTTAAATGACATCCTATACTAGTTCCAAACTGATTCACAGAAAATCAAAAAACGGTCTCAAGGTCAAGTTAAAGAAAAAGCTTGTGAATGCTTAAGAGGCCATATTTAATGCACAATCTTCAGGAATCTTGTTCAGAATACTTATCTCAGTTATATTTTGGCTGAGCTTGAAAATGGGTCAAGTGGGATAGAAAAACTATGGTACTGGGTCAAATTTAATAAAAAGCTTCTGAACACTCTAGAAACCACATTTATTTCCCACTCTTCATGAAACTTGGTCAGAACATTTGTGCCAATTTGTGTCCATTGAAAAGCACGGCAGCCATTATATTATGTGTTTAAATGTACAATGTTTAGTAAAAGCATTTGGACACTCTAGCAGTCACAATTCTCTTCTCAATTTGAAACATGCTCAGAACTGAAAAAGTTGTGTTGTTAGGTAATCAGGGCTTTATTATTAAATTATTGTAGTTTGTTCAAGAATATGGCTGCCAGGTGTAAGGGCAGTATTTTTTTTTATACGTCTTTGTGAAACCTCCTGAACACTGCCTGATCAGATCAGTTTAGTTCCTCGGGGTCTCAGGTGGGCGCCTGGGGGATTTTTGCCCTCTTGTTTTAATGTTGTTTTATTTTTATTTTTAGATCCGAAACATTCTGAAGGGGTTCAAGTCATTTGTCGATCAGTTTGGAGGCTTTGCAGAGGAGATTGTGTACTTCATAGACCTCTTTGGTGTAAGTTTAACAATTTCTCTAGGTTTCTTTGATGCTTTTATTTTCACTATGGACATTGTATTTGTGGTTCTGATTAAAAATAAAATACAGTTGAAACCTTTAACTTAATAGCACTTGTTATCTTCTTGGATTTCAGCCTGCAATTGTAGACTTTCTACCACAGCCATTCCAAGATGAAATTCGGGGAATATCCAAAGCCACAGGACTGGAGATAGGTACTGATTGGTTGTCGTCTTTGCCTGCAAAATATATTTAACCTTTCAATTTGGTCCTGTTTGAGATAGCCCCAGCCAGCTCAGTTGATAAAGCACAGGACTGCAATCTGGCCTTTTGTGAATTTGAATTCTGGCTTGGCCACAACGCTTATATGGTGATCGCTCATGGAATTATTCTATGGTCATAACCTCTCCTCATTGATTTAAGTAGGGCAGTTGGCAGCTACAAGCATAATTATATGCACGTAGTACTGAAAACTGTTATTTTATTTGATGTTAAAAATGGAAAATAAAGAAGGGTTACAATGTAGAAAGCAATACAAAAAACTTTTTTGAAGAAACAATGCACCTAAATTTAATAAATTCAATACCATTTGAAATTGTTGTAATATCTACTGACATGATCTAATGTCTTGTGATCTAATTGTAATAGAGGTAATTTTCAGGTAAATAATGGTGTCACCTCCAAAAGACATGTAGGTTGGGTAACAAAGTCACTCTGCCAGATAGGACAGATTTCTTTTCTCTCATGTGAACACGAGTCTTTTAGTGACCTATTGATCCATCTGCTCTTTTTAAAGATTTCAAAAATGTGTTTTAAGGTGAATTGTTCTTCAGCATGGACTCAAATGTGTGACCATTTGCTTATTACTGCTAGACCACAGATCCTGTCTGTGGTCAATCAATTTTATGGTGCAGTCCACACAGACTTATCAAGGAAAGAATTTTTTGCTACATATTTTATTTAAATGTGTAAAAAAGACTACTTTTAAACAAAAACACCTTAAAAGTGAGTAGTGTGGTCCCAGATCGTACTGCCCAGTTTTATTTATAATGCATTACAATAAATATTGGCTACCTTCTATGAAAATGGGGTTAAATGCATGTGTGTAAAGTGTCGTCCCAGATTAGCCTCTGCACTTTTCACAGGCTAACCAGGGACACAATGCTCTGCCTGAAAAGGATTGTTGTTAAAGTTTTGTCCCTGATTAGCCTGTGCAGACTGCCAAAGTGGGACAACTTTTTACATAGATGCTTTTAAGCCAGTTTTCACATACTTTTGTAGGTGAGGTCACTCTGTATAACATCTTTTACGAGATCTTCACGGTGTGTACGTCTATAATTGCTGAGGATGCTAATGGCACAGTCTACCATGCCAGGAATCTGGATTTTGGGCTGTTCATGGGGTAGGTTTTAAATGTGTCCCCAAACCTGTGCTCAACCAATTTTCTTAGGAATAACTAGGTATTTGAAGTTGAATAAACAAGTCATGGCAATTTGGAACTCAATGAAACTGGTCAAATTGAAAAAAAGGAAAATATAGGAATAATTTTAGTTTTAAAAGGAAACAATGAAAACTGTGTATGGTTGTTGGATATATAGTATAATTCGCAGCCTGGGTGCAAAAAGGTACCATGTGACATTGAAATTAGAAGACACATGGTACCTCTTTGCACCAATGGATTATAAGAAAATGGCTTGAAGGTGGACAAATCACAGGCAAACAACTGTAAAATCTACCAGTAAATGCTTCTTTTGTACCAGTAATGAAATAGTGGTTAGTGGCTGGGAAAATCACAGCAAACCATTTTTGTTTGTAATTTCAGAAGGCTTTGCTTGAACATAAAATAATAGCTTATTGAACGCTCATTTGCATGTTTTGGAAAATAATATTTTAAAGCATTCACATATTGTTCATTTCATTGATTCTCTGTTCTTCAAAGCAGATGTACTGATTTGACTGTTTCACTTGTTTGAAGATGGGATGCAAAGAATCGAACCTGGCAAATGACAGAAATACTGAAACCTGCCATTGTGAATCTGGACTTTCAGAAGAATGGGAAAACTGTATTCAAGTCTGTGAATTATGCTGGTTATGTCGGCATTCTGACCGGAATTGTGCCGGTGAGTACACAGTTTTTGAGCTGTGCCCGCTGGGTCATCTAGTAGAGCACTGGACTTTCGATCTGAAGTTTGTGAGTGCGAATCCCAGAATAAGTGCAACTTGTGCAGTAGTTGGTCATGCAATTATATTGGTATTTTGGCTGTAACTCCCACTCCAAAACTCTGATTCAAAAAGCGCAGTTTTCAGTTGCTTGCATAAGTATGTGCACTTTGTACCAGTAAACCTCTTAACGCGTAAGAAGATTCATCCAAATTATATCTTGGACGAGTTCAAAAATTATGTTGGTTGGTTGAAAAACATGGCCACCACGGGGGCGGGGCATTTTTCCTTATATGGCTATAGTAAAACCTTGTTAACACTCTAGAGGTCACATATATTATCTGATCATCATGAAACTTGGTCAGAAGATTTGTCCCAATGATATCTTAGATGAGTTCGAAAATGGTTTGGGTTGCTTTAAAAACATGGCCACCAGGGGGGGGGGCATTTTTCCTTATATTGCTTTAGTAAAACCTTGTTAACACTCTAGAGGCCACATTTATTAGTCCCCTACCGGTTTCACCGGAGGGGACTTATGGTTTGCACTCCGTCTGTCTGTCAGTCAGTCAGTCTGTCAGTCAGTCTGTCACACTTTTCTGGATCCTGCGATAACTTTAAAAGTTCTTAATATTTTTTCATGAAACTTGGAACATGGATAGATGTCAATATCGACATTATGCACGTCATTTCATTTCGTTCCTACGTCAAAAATTATGGTTGCTATGGCAACAAATAGACGAGAAATACTGCTGAAATGGTGGTATTCTGGATCCTGTGATTACTTTTTAAGTTTTTAATATTTTTTCATGAAACTTGAAGCATGAATAGATGGCAATATGGACATTATGCGCGTCATTTCATTTTGTTTCTATGTCAAAAATTTTGGTTGCTATGGCAACAAATATATATTTTGTTTAATCTGAAAATTGTGGAATTTCTGACAATGGTGGAACCGGTAGATGACTTATATTGCTTGACAATAGTCTTGTTGTCCAATCGTCATGAAATTTTGTCAGAAGTTTGGTCTCAATGATATCTTGGATGAGTTCGAAAATAATTATGTTTGCTTGAAAAACATGGCTTCCAAGGGGCGGGGCATTTTTCCTTATATGGCTATAGTAATACATTTTCTTTCTGATCTTCATGAAACTTGGTCAGAAGATTTGTCCCAATAATATCTTGTTATCTCAGGTGAGCGACTTTGGGCCTTTCAGGCCCTCTTGTTAATGTTTTCCTGATGATTTTTCCCCCGTCCCATGTAAAATACCATTAGATTGTTAAGTTTTCTCCATGGCTTTGCAGCTAGACTTTGAAAAATATATGCCCATTAATGGTGAAAATGTTGTCAGTGCTGGTTTTATTTTTGGAACAAAATGTATCCATATTTCATTGTAGGGAAAGTTCTCGTTGACCATAAATGAGCGGTTCAAACTGGATGGAGGATATATGGGTACGATAATTTGTTAAAACTTGTAAATATAAATGAAGCACTGAAAATGAAATACCATATGTTGTCTGTTATTTATTTACATTAGACACAATACTTAAGCTACAGATGTCTTAAGAGTTGTTACTATTTAATAATAGACATATTTTAAAGGGTTTCATAATATACCAGTATTACAATATTGAGCATTTATTCTCCTTTACATTAAAGAAATAATGCTTTAAAATATTTGTTTGCCAAATTCCAGGAAAAGCATCTTTAAAGATGCTAACGCTGTTGTATATAATGTATCAATACCACTTTGTGTCACCCACTTGATCCGTTAGTACATAAACAAGTACCGGTATGTGAAAAAACAACCATGCAAGGAATGAAATACATTTCAACTCCGCTGTTTGTTCTGTTACTGTTTTCATACTGGTTTCAACACTAATTTCATACTGGTTTATACCTTGTTTTCATACTAGTTCAGACACTATTTTCATACTGGTTCAGATGTGTTTTCAGACAGTTGCAGATTGTGTTTTCATATTGGTTTCAACACTATTTTCATACTGGTTTAGACACTGTTTATACTAGTTCAGACACTGTTTTCATACTAGTTCAGACATTGTTAGTACTGGTTCAGACACTGTTTTCATACCAGTTCAGACACTGTATTTATACTGCTTCAGACACTTTTTTCAGACCAGTTCAGACGCTGTTTTCATACTGGTTCAGACATTACTTTATACATGTACACTGTTTTAAAGCCAGTTCAGACACTGTTTTCAAACTGTTTAAGATTCTTTTTTATACTTGTCTAGCAACTTTTTTCGTACTGGTTCAGACACTTTTCATACTGGTTCTGTCACTGTTTTTACACTGGTTCAGACACTGTTTTTGTGCCAGTTCATATTTTGTTCTCATACTGGTTCAAACACTATTTTCATACTGATTCAGACACTGTTTTTATACTTGTTCAGACACTGTTTTCATACTGCTTCATACACTGTCTCATACGAGGTCATACTTTGTCCTCATACTGGCTCAAATACATTTTCATACTGGTTCAGACACTGTTTTATACTTGTTCAGACACTGTTTTCATACTTGTTTAGACACTGTTTACATACCTGTTAAGATACTGTCTATATACCTGTTTAGATAATGTTTACATACCGGTTAAGATACCGTTTACATACCAGTTAAGACACTGTTTTCATACCAGTTCAGGTACTGTTTTCATACCAGTTCAGACACCATTTACAAACTGGTTCACACACACTGTTTTTATACTGGTTTAGACACTGTTTTCATACTTGTTAAGACACTGTTTTAATACTTGTTCAGAAACTGTTTTCATACTAGTTCATACACCATTAATAAACTGGTTCATACACTGTTTTCATACTTGTTCATACACAGTTGTAATTCTTGTTTAGACACTGTTTTCATAATTGTTGAGATACTGTTTACATGCTGGTTCCAACATGGTTTTCATACTGGTTCAGACACAGTTTTCATACTGGTTCAGGCACATTTTTCATACTGGTTCATACACTGTTTTCATACTTGTTCATACACTGTTTTCATGCTTGTTCAGACATTGTTTTCATACTTTTTCATACACTGTTTACATACTGGTTCAGATACCGTTTTTCAGCTCACCTGTGACACGGTGAGCTTATGTGATCGTGTGATGTTTGGCGTGCGTGCTTCCGTCCGTCAACAATTTTTTTATGTAGACAGTAGAAGTCACAATTTTCATCAAATCTTTATGAAATTAAGTCAGAATGTTTATCTTGATGAAATCTGGGTTGGGATTGTATTTGGATCATCTGGGGTCAAAAACTAGGTCACTAGTCAAATAATAGAAAAACCATGTGTAGACAATAGAGGTCACAGTTTTCATCCAATCTTTATGAAATTTTGGTCAGCATGTTAATCTTGATGAAATCTGGATTATTGTAATTGGGTCATCTGGGGTCAGAAACTAGGTCACTAGGTCAAATAATAGAAAAACCTTGTGTAGACGATAGAGGTCACAGTTTTTATCAGATCTTAAAGAAATATGGTCAGAATGTTTGTCTTGTTTAAGTCTGGGTTGTGATCGAATTCGGGTCATCTAGTGTCAAAAAATAGGGAACTAGGTCAAAGTTTAAAAAAAACTTGTGTAGACAGTAGAGGTCACAGTTTTCATCCAATGTTAATAAAATTTGGCCAGAATGTTAATCTTGATGAAATCTAGGTTGGCATTGTATTTGGGTCATCTGGGGTCAAAAACTAGGTCACTAGGTCTTAATGAAATATGGTCACTAGGTCCAATCATAGAAAAACCTTGTGTAGACAATAGAGGTCACAGTTTCCATCAGATCTTTATGAAAGTTTGTAAGAATGTTTATCTTGATACAATCTGGATTGGGGTTGTATTTGGGTCATTTGGGATTGTATTTGGGTCATCTGGGGTCAGAAACTAGGTCACTATGTCAAATCATAGACAAACCTTGTGTAGACAATAGAGTTCATAGTTTTCATCTGATCTTAATGAAATATGGTCAGAATGTTTATCTTGATAATATCTGATTTTGGATTGTATATGGGTCATCTGGAGTCAAACATTAGGTCACCAGGCCAATGCTATTAAAACCTTGTGTAGATGAAAGAGGTCACAGTTTTCATCACGTCTTAATAAAATTTGGTCAGAATTGATAGAAATGTTTATCTGTTCTAGACATGCATCGTTTTCTTGTATATTTAGTTTAATTTATACATGTGAAGTTAATAAAAACATTGAATTTCAGATGCTGACTTTTATTTACTGACCCAATACATGGTATTTATTGACCACTACTATCAAGATTACTACACAAATATATGTGGCTATTCCAGCTAATATCCTTACATTAAATTGATTCACATTTACACTAAAAAGCATACTTTTTGCAAATGTCCATCCATCTGTGTATATTATTACACCATTGGTTGTCTTTTAACATTAACTGACCAAGCTCGACTAGGTATCACATCTCCTGGTGTTGTCTTTCTTTCGTCTAAATTTGGATTGCACACAAAACAACTGGGGTCAAAACACAGTCAAGAGGTCATATCTGTTTGTGCTCTAGAATGTCGATTGGAGTAAAGCCATACAATTGATATGATGTGATCAGGTTTAATTTGTCTATGAGCCATCTTGAATCAAAATGTACATAATATAAAGAGCTTGTAGGAGCTCCTGTTCATGTATTATACCAGTTTTCCTCAGATGAGCGATCTAGTGCCATTTTATTTTTTTGCTATGGTCCTGAAATTCGGCCCATTTGTACTTCATGATATAGCTAGCCATATTCTGATAGAATTTAAGTTGATGTAGCAAGGTTAGTCCGGTGAGCGATTCAGGGCCATCATCGCCCTCTTGTATAGTGGTTCTGAACTAGTATAAACAATGTCTAAACCAGTATGACACTGTTTTCATACTTGTTCATACACTGTTTTCATACTGGTTCAGACACTGTTTTTATTAGCTCACCTGAGCGATAGCTCGGGGTGAGCTATTGTGATCACTCACCGTCCGGCGTCCGGCCGGCTGTCCGTCTGTCTGTCTGTATGTCTGTCTGTCTGTCTGTCTGTCTGTAAACAATTTGTAAACATCTTCTTCTACTAAACCATTGAGCCAATTTCAACTAAATTTCATGTGGAGCATCCCTAGGTCATGGGACAAAAGAATTGTTAAAAAAAAATTGATCACATAACCAAGATGGCCGCCATGACCATATATGGTAAAAACCTTAAAAAATCTTCTTGTCAGGAACCGCTCATCAGATTTTCAAAAAATTTCACAGGGATGACCTTTGAAGGCTCCCCTGAAAAAGTTGTTCAAAGAAATTTGATTCGTCAAAAAACATGGCCGCAGGAGCTCGTTGAACTTTGCATGTTTATTCGTTTTTGCCTATTTTGTGAAAACTTTCAAAAATCTTTCACATTTTTTGTCCGATCCTTTCCAAATTTGCACAGTGTCTTTATATCAATGAGGACATGAACCCTACAAAAAATGAGCATTATTGGTCCATGAAGTACAGAATTACCTCCCCTTGAATTGAGAAAATGGTGTTTATGCAATAAAGTCCAAATTTTTCATCCAATTCTTTCCAAACTTGCACAGTGTCTTCATATCAATGAAAACTCGAGCCCTGTCGAAAATGAGCAACATCGGACCATTAAGTCCAGAATTATCTCCTTGAGATGGCAGATTTAGAAATAATTATAGTGTACTCTTTTTTCCAATTAATAGTGCTATTAGAGTAAAGGATTTGCTGGCTACAGGCCAGGTTTCTCTGACACGATTCTCTTCTGATGGCTTTGCTGCAGACCACATAAACCCTTAACCCAGAACAGTTAATTCTTTCTGCAAATGTTTGTGACTGTGGAAATCATTGAAATAAAAGGAGAAATTGCTGAAATTAGCATTTTCTCCTTTCACCACAATGCTTCCTACCCTATTAAATCAGTTTCTTATTATTCCATTATAATTTAATTTGTCGTCTGCAACCTCTTACAATTTGGAAAAGGGTTAACTACCAGAAATCAATTAATGCTGTAGTTTTGTTGATGAGAAATTATTTTTCCTTTAAAATGGGAGGTGATTATTGCTTAGGAAATTGCTCTGGTAGGGTTGAATCATTGTGGGAAATTGAGAAATTGTTCAGTCCAAAATATGTTGATTGGTAAAGTGTTAAATGGATACCATTTTTAAAATGGGAGGTGATTATTGCTTAGGAAATTGCTCTGGTAGGGTTGGATCATTGTGGGAAATTGAGAAATTGTTCAGTCCAAAATATGTTGATTGGTAAAGGGTTAAATGGATACCATTTTTTTCCAAGTTACCCTTTTCCTTATGCGAACATGGGTTGCCTGTTTAGTGGATGATATCTTGTCAATTTTGAGAAAAAAGAGGAATCTCTTCAAAACAAGCAAAAATTCCTTTTATCTCAATGTTTAAGTCCACTTTTTAGCGTACCTGAGCAGATCATATTTTTCTCCTAAACCATTGAGCCAATTTCAACCAAATTTCATGTGGAGCATCCTTACGTCACGGGAAAAAAATATTGTTAAAAAAAAATTTGGTCACATAACCCAGCTGGCCGCCATGCCCATATATGGTCAAAACCTTAAAAAATCTTCTCGTCAGAGACGGCTCGTCGGATTTTCAATTTTTTTTACAGGGATGATCCTTAAAGGCTCCCCTAAAAAAGTTGTTCAATAAAATTTGTTTCGTCAAAAAACATGGCCGCAGGAGCTCTTTGAACTTTGCATGTTTATACGTTTTTGCATATTTTGTGAAAACTTTGAAAATCTTGTCCATAACCATAAGGCCTAGGGCTACCAAATTTGGTATGTGGTGAAATCTTATAGTCCTCAACCAAATAGGTAGAAAACATTGTGTTTAAAGGAGATTTTGCTTGCTATGAGCAATTTCTTCTTTTGTCTTCTTAAGTCATCTGAGGTAGAAGGGTAACTCCCCTAACAGTACTTCAAGAAATCCTTCATTGCATAACACCTGTGAAGATGTAAGGTCAACTTCTGTTGAACCCATAAACCCTTTAGCAAATGACAACTTTTGGACTGTCCCAAATTCAAAGAGGTCGCAGATGACAAAGAACATTGTAATGGAATGTGAAGAAATAGCTTTGGTAGGGTTGAAATCATTCTGATAAAAGGAGAAATTGCTCAAAATAAGCAATTTCTCCTTTAATCACAAATGATTTCTAGAGTCGTCTGCAATAAACCAGTAAATTCTTGTTATTGTTTGTAATGGGTTAATCCATTTCCACATTTTTGGTTGGAATAACCCATTACCAAACAGTAACAGGATTTTATGGGTTTGGTGCAGAAGACTGTATAAATCATTGTGATTAAAGGAGAAATTGCTCATATTGAGCAATTTCTCCTTTTATCACAATTATTTATACTCTTCCAAAGCTATTTCTTCATATTCCATTATAATTTTAAGTGTTGTCTGCATCATCTTTCAATTTGGGACAGTTCAAAATGTGTCATTTGGTAAAGGGTTAATGCTTTACCAAATGACACATTTTGGACTTTCCAAATTAAAAGACTTAAATTGTAATGGAAAATGAAGGAATTGATTTTGGTATTTTATAAATCATTGTGATAAATGAAGAAATTGCTCAAAATGAGCAGATCTGGCATCATCATTTAGACATTTTATATTAGATATATACTTCACTTTAATGTTTACATGTTGGAGTATATAGGGTCTACCATTCCCTTGGTCCTCTTGTTTCAAATTATGCACCTGGGGTCAACTTTGACCCTGCCCCAGGGGTCACAAAATTTAATAAATGCTTAAAATTTGCCTATTTAAAATCTTGTTGTCTAAAACCATTGGGCCTAGGGCTACTAAATTTAGTATGCAGTTACATCTCATAGTCCTCTACCAAGTTTCTTCAATTTAAGACATTTGGGTCAAATTTGGCCCTGACCCAGTGGTCACAAATATGAAGATTATATGCTTATAATTTGATTATTTTGTGAAAACTTCTAAAATATCTTGTTTTTTAATACATTGATGTGTCCCATGCTTATTATATCTCAATTCAATTTTAATTTAATCTTGTCAAACATAATTATGAAAAAAGCAATGAATATAGTGCAAACATGAACAAATGTAATAATTAGAGAGTAAGTAAAAAAATCCCCCAAAAAGGGAAACGCGACAAAGTGACATGGTGAGCTTATGTGACCGTGTGATGTCCGGCGTCTGTATGTGTGTGCGTGCGTGCGCCCGTCAACAATTTGTTTGTGTAGACAGTAGAGGTCACAGTTTTCATCCACTCTTTATGAAATTTGGTCAGAATGTTTATCTTGATGAAATCTGGGTTGGGATTGTATTTGGGGCATCTGGGGTCAAAAACTAGGTCACTAGGTCAAAAACTAGGTCAAATAGTAGAAAAACCTTGAGTAGACAGTAGAGGTCTAGGTTTTCATCCAATCTTTGTGAAATTTGGTCAGAATGTTTATCTTGATAAAATCTGGGTCGGGATTGTATTTGGGTCATCTGGGGTCAAAAACTAGGTCACTAGGTCAAATAATAGAAAAACCTTGTGTAGACAATAGAGGTCGCAGTTTTCATCCAATCTTTATGAAATTTGGTAAGAATGTTTATCTTGATGAAATCTGGGTTGGGATTGTATTTGGGTCATCTGAGGTCAAAAACTAGGTCACAAGGTCAAATAATAGAAAAACCGTCAACACTTTGTTTGTGTAGACAGAAGAGGTCGCAGTTTTCATCCAATCTTTATAAAATTTGATCAGAATGTTTATCTTGATGAAATCTGGGTTGGGATTGTATTTGGGTCACCTGGGGTCAAACACTAGGTCACTAGGTCAAATAGAAAAACCTTGTGTAGACAATAAAGGTCACAGTTTTTATCTAATCTTTATGAAATTTGGTCAGAATGTTTATCTTGATGAAATCTGGGTTGGGATTGTATTTGGTTAGTCAGGTGAGCGATTCAGGGCCATCATGGCCCTCTTGTACTGGTTCAGACACTGTTTTCATACTCATTCACACACTGTGTCCATACTTGTTCAGAAACTGTTTACATACCATTTTAGGTACTGTTTTCATACTGGTTCAGACACTGTTTTCATACTGGTTCAGACACTGTTTTCATACTGGTTCAGACACTGTTTTCATACTGGTTCAGACACTGTTTTCATACTGGTTCAGACACTGTTTTCAAATTAAGACACTGCTTATACTGGCTCAACACTGTTTTTATACCAGTTCAGCCAGTGTTTTCATACTTGTTATGACACAGTTTTCATACTGGTTCAGACTGTTTTCATACTTGTTCATACACTGTTTTCATGCTTGTTCAGACAGTTTTCATGCTTGTTCAGACAATGTTTTCATACTGATTCAGATACCGTTTTATACTGGTTGAGACACTATTTTCATACTTGTTCAAACGCTGTTTTCATACTGGTTCAGACACTGTTTTTATACTGGTTCAGACACTGATTTTCATACTGGTTCAGACATTCTTTCATACTGGTTCGGACACTGTTTTTTTACTGGTTCAGACACTGTTTTCATACTTGTTCAGACACTGTTTTCATACTTGTTTAGACACTGTTTACAAACCTGTTTAGATACAGTTTATATACAGGTGTAGGTATTGTTTACATACTGGTTTAGATACTGTTTACATACCAGTTCAGACTATGTTTTCATACCAGTTGAGGCACTGTTTTCATGCCAGTTCAGACACTGTTTATGTACTGGTTTAGACACTGTTTATGTACTGGTTTAGACACTGTTTTGATACCGGTTCAGACAATGTTTACATAATGGGTAAGATACTGTTTACATTCTTTTTCTGACACTGTTTTCATACCATAAGGTATCATTCACTTGATCATGACTGGCAAAGGTTCCTGGTTGGGCTTCCTGACTCGGAATGCCATGGAAACCGCTCAGAGCTTTGAGGAAGCCATGGCTCTACTGGTCAATACAGAATTGATCGCACCGGCATATTACATTCTGGGTGGAAACTCTTCAGGGCAGGTTAGTAAGATTTGTGTTTTATTAATTGTATGGTGAATGATCGTGTTATTCACAAACTAATGTTTGTTTTATAATTGTTGATTTGCAAGTAAACAATTTGCATTCTGATGTTAAATATCATTGCATCAGAAAGACAAGAAGTTGTTTATTGGCTTACAGATAGTGAAAATGCAAACATGATGATGCACTTTTTCAATTGAAATGAGAACTGTAACTAGAGTACACTCATGATTGGGAATTCTTTTTGTCATTTCTAATTTTCTTTAACTACAATGTATCATTTTTATTTCTTTTTTTGTTAATGATCTTTATCTTTAGAATAATCTGCAAGTAGCTTCTGGCATTTTTTTAGATCCGTTTATTTCATGATTATGTCTTTATAGTGTTAATGTGCACCCTTGTTGTTTATGCAATCTTATTGTTTCACAACACTATTTAACTGAATAATCTATTTAGTCTTGGGAATAAGTATACGTGTATTGCAAATTTTGTTATGAAAGATAAAGGGGGTAAATGCCTTTAAGAATTACTACAAGGAATCTTATCTAGAGACAACCTTTATTGCCCAATGAAAGTAAGTTGAAATATGTGCCCTTCTGCTGTCTTGGCTAAGTGTGATACTGTTTACATAGGGTCAAAAACTAAGTCATAAGGTGAAATGAAAGGAAAGCTTATGAAAGCCAGTTTTATTTCCCAATCTTCATGATACTTGGTCAGAATATTGGTACCATGATATCTAGGATAAGTTTGAATGAGGATAATGTGAGGTAAAAACAAGGTCATAAGGCCAAATTAAAGAAAAATAAAGCTGGTAAACTTTCTAGAAGTCACATTTGTATGGGCTATCTATATAAAACTTGATCTGAACATTTGTTCCAATCATTTCTAAGATAAGTGAAAAATGGTTTTGGTCCATAAAAAATGATCGCCATGAGGTGAAAAAGTTTTGCTTATGCTGTAGTAAAACCATTTGAACACTAGAAGTCACTATTTTTTACCCACCCATTATGGAATCTGCATAGAACTGAAATCAATTGTGATATCATGTTTTCAGGACTATGTGTGAAAAAAAAGTTGTTTGTTAAAAAACAAAGCTGTCATGTGATTGGGCAGTTTTCCTGATAGGTCTATCATGAAACTTTGTGAATACCACCTGCTGAGAACAGTTTAGTTACTAACTCAGATAAGAGACTTAGGGCTGACTTTTCCTTCTTGTTTATAAAATTAATTTCAGAATGATTACAAGGTGATTTAAAATTATTAACATTTTCAAAATTATTTCATCTATTTCAAAATACCATTCAGATGTCATTGACTTTATAATCAGCACTATTATCAGTAAAAATCTTTAAGCAGCTTTTTCAATCATTTTTTGTTTTTCTTACACTCACATTCGTTTTCAGGCCTGTGTAATTACTCGTAATCGCGAAGTGAACGGCACAGACGTCTGGTGGATGAAGCAGGCAGGGGGCTGGTACGTCCTGGAGACCAACTATGACCATTGGTCAGCCCCGCTGTTCCTTGATGACAGGAGAACACCTGCCAATAACTGTATGAGGAAACTCACCCAGCAGGTAATTGTTTCAAGATAAAACTATGAATAATGTCATGAATAGGAAACCAATCTGGATGCATGTCTGTTAATTGTTGTCCATTCACAGACTTTGCCTTATTTTATAAAGGATGGCTCATGCAGTTTGATGAAGGTATGAAGTAAGTGGATAATAAAAAAAAGTAGGTTACATATGTAAGTTCTTATTTAATTTATAAGAATATTATCTGGATGTTTTGGCATATTTTAGTAAAATAAACAAGATGATTTTCCCACCCTGCGGTTCTTTATGAATCCAGAGGTAACTCACCACTGCCGATACAGAGGAGTTATGTTTACAAGAGACTTCTGAATCTGAAATATGATCATATTGAAAAGTACACAGGCACTGATTCTGGTTTTTCCCACAACATGCTTGAAATGTGTTTGTTAACTTTGTTCAGGATTTTGAAAGTAAATAGTCAGCACAACCTTTTCTTTGGTGATAACCATAGAAAGTTTGTTCCTTTGAACTCAAATGTTTAGTTGTCCAAATCAAGTACATGTATACATACATGTTTTTAGAATGCTAAAAAGTATACTTACAACTTAAGGTCAATGTTGATACCGGTACTCAAATCTAATTTAATTTGTCAGAACAGTGGTCATTGTTCCAACCGAAGCAAAGCAGAGTGACCAAATTGAATTTTTTATTAAACTGTCATATTGTTTGCCATATTTTTAGCATCTTTGCCACAAACATAGCCTTTTAAGCTCACCTGATTGCTCGGGTGAGCTTTTGTGACCGGTTTTTGTCCGTCGTTCGTCCGTCTGTCCGTTAACATTTGTTCATAAACACTCTAGAGGCCACATTTCTTGTCCGATCTTCATGAAACTTGGTCAGAAGCTTTGTCCCAATGAAATCTCAGTCGAGTTCGAAACTGGGTTTGTCTGGGCAAAAACTAGGTCACAAGGTCAAAAAAAAGAAAAACCTTGTAAACACTGTAGAAGTCACATTTCATGCCCAATCTTCATGTAACTTTGTCAAAATGTTTGCCTAAATGATATGTTGGTTGAGTTCAAAAGTGGTTCTGGTCTGCCAGTGGGCATGGCAGTTTTCCCTATTTGACTATAGAGAAACCTTGTTAACACTCTAGAAGTCACAATTTTAGCCCAATCATCATGAAAGTTGGTCAAAACATTGGTTTTATTGATATCTTGGACGAGTTTGAAAATGGTCCTGATCGGTGAAAAAACATGGCCGCCAGTGGGCGGGGCATTTTTCTCTATATGTAAATAGTGGCAGTTTTCCCTATTTGGCTATAGTGAAACCTTGTAAACACTCTAGATGTCACAATTTTTGCCCAATCATCATGAAAGTTGGTTTTATTGATATCTCGGACGAGTTCGAAAATGGTCCGGATCGGTGAAAAAATATGGCCCCCAGTGGGACTGGCATTTTTCTCTATATGTATGTCGTGAAAACATGTGAACACTCTAGAAGTCACATTTTTGGCCTAATTTTCATGAAATTTGGTCAAAATGTTTGCCTTAATGATATGTTGGTTGAATTCAAAATTGGTTCCGGTCCGTTAAAAAACCTTATTTGGCTATAGAGAAATCTTGTAAACACTCTAGAAGTCACAATTTTTGTCCAATCATCATGAAAGTTCGTCAAAACATTGGTTTTATTGATATCTCGGACGAGTTCGAAAATGGTCCAGATCGGTGAAAAAACATGGCCGCCAGTGGGCGGGGCATTTTTCTCTATATGTATATAGTGAAAACATGTGAACACTCTAGAAGTCACATTTTTGGCCCAATTTTCATAATGGTTCCGGTCAGTTGAATAACATGGCTGTTGGGAGGGGGGCAATTTTCTTATATTTATATAGTGAAAAAAGCTTGTGAACACTCTAGAAGTTACATTATTTGCCCAATCATCATGAAACTTGGTGAAAAGATTGGTTTTATATATATCTTATATGAGTTCGCAAATGGTCCCGATCGGTAAAAAAACATGGCCGCAAGGGGGTGGGGCAGTTTTCCTTATGTGACTAGAGAGAAACCATGTGATCGAACACTGTAAAAGTCGCATTTTTTGCCTAATAATTGTGAAACTCAGTCAATACATTGGTTTTATTGATTTCTCTGACAAGTTGGAAAATTGCTCAGATCGTTGAAACACACTTTTTAGCTCACCTGGTTGCTCAGGTGAGGTTTTAGGATTGGTCTTTGTCCGCCGTCCGTCCGTCCACATTTGGTTTGTAAACACTCTAGCATTCACATTTCTTAAGCATTCTTTATCAAAGTTGCTGAAAGATTTCGGTCAAGTTTTATAATGAGCAAAATCACATAATTAATGCCATAATTATTGCTCTTAGATTGTCAACATTTTCATTATATTATACAAAATCCTTGTAAACACTCTAGATGTCACAATTTTGTTTTAGATTTTATGAATCTTGGTCATAATATTTATTTTTGTAAGCAATTAAGTTTGATGTTTGGCAAGGGGGGTCAACTCAAAATATAGGTAACCAGGTCAAATCTTACAAAAACAATCCTTACGCCAGAATTTGGTTCAATAATGATGAAACTTGACCAGGATGTTTGTCTGGACAATATCTAGGTCAAGTTTGACATTTGGTAAAGATTGAATGAACCGACTCCTCTCAGGTGAGCAAACTAGGGCCATCTTGGCCCTCTTGTTATTAAATGTTATGTGTATTTTCAGAATGTTGGTGTTGCGGGACTGTTTGATGTCCTATCTTCCAAACCTGTGCTCAATAAGGTCAGTGAATGATCACTGGAAGTTTCATTAAATTAATGAGAAAGTGCATGAATTAACATGTTTATTCAAAAATTGAACATGTCTTAGTCCAGTTCAGTTGGTTGTGTTTAAATAAACATGTTAAAATTGGTTAGACTTGAATAGTTAACCTTATAAATAAAAAGGCCAAATACTGTACTAAACAAAAATATGTTCGGTTTTATGACCTGATCTGATGTCCACTTGAGATGCATCATGCGAAAATGAGTCATATGCCTTATTCGGCAAACGTAAATCGAGACCAGCCTGGGCAATCATGCAGTCTGGTCGGTAGGGTTTGCTGTCCGCTATTAAGTCAAGCAAGGTTTCCTGGTAGCTCCTGAACAGACATCTTAATTAGGCAGGCTGTTTAAGAGCTACATAAGCGACGTATGGCATGAGACCCATTTTCATGGATAGCATCATAATGAAATTCCAGTGAAATAGAGCTCTAACTTGATGTTTTGTTTCAGCTGACAACATATACAGCATTGATGCAAGTGAACAGTGGACATCTTGAAACATGGCTTCAGTCTTGCCCCGACCCATGTGTGCCTTGGTAACAATTGAAACCAATATCTATATAAAAATGTGATTGTCTTAGAAACCATGGGAACCATGATCTTTATGTCAGAAAAGGTGTCTCCATTGTTATAATGGGAACCAATGTATTCTTTTCACAATGTATAAAGGATTTTTCCTCTTGAGCTGAATCTCCAAAAACATATGAGCTACAGCCATGCAACTTACCACAGTTTTTCATAATTTGGGCTGAGTCGAATGCAAGACCCGTAGCCCTAGAGGCAAGGTCAAGGTCACACAATGAGGTCAAATGTTACAAATTTTGATTGACTATGTCTTATATTTTCAGAATTCTGCCATAAATCAAGGTTCTCAAAAATCTGATGCTTTGTCACATGAAAGACCCATAACCCCAAAGGCAAGGGCAAGGTCACACATTTAGGTCAAAGATCACGAATGTATTAGTGATTTATATATAAACCATAACTTCAGTATGTATCAAGGGATTCTAAAATGTCTTTCTACAATTGCTCTTCTTTATCTGTCAATGTGACGCTTATACAATTCAAGTCTCTCGGGTCAAGGTCACTCACTGAGGTCAAATGTAACATATTTTACTAATATGCTTTATTTTGTTAGGATTCTACCATATCAATCCAACGAATCGCTTGTTACACAATGTTGTTGCCTTGGTAACAACGGGAACTAATATATTTTCTGTTCTGTTATGTTTATATCAAAATATGGTTGCTTTGGAAATGATGGGAATCAACATCTGTGTTTCACAATGCGACTGCCTTGGTAAGAATGCAAACCACCATCTTTATTACAAAACGTATTGCCTTTGGAAAAAGTGGGAACCAACATCTTAATATCACTATTTGGTGGCCTGGTTAATAATGGAAACCAACCCTGTATGATTTCCTTAGTTATGATGGGAACTAACTTATAATTTTACAAAATAGGGACTGTACATGTGTATTAAAGAAAGCACAACATTGGTTGTAGCATTGTGTTTGATACCATGTTAGAATATTTTAACTAAGATAATAGTCTGATAGAGACTACATTTTCATTACTGTTCACAAGCAGATATAACATAGTTCAGAGTTTACTGGGATCAACGATGACATCACCTTGATTATTATTAAAAATCTTACAATAATCATAGTTTCTAATCATGTATTATTTTACAAAAATGAAGCTTATGTAAAAATATATATTAATTGAATATTGTTTTCACATTGTTTTATGAAATTAAAAGGAAATACAAACTAACTGTTCAACAAATGTGATGAATTTTTTCTTACGTTAAGCATGGCAGCAAATGCATGAAAGAATCTCATTGGTCGTACATTTGAATATCCAGAATTATCTGTTCATATTGAGAAACAGTTAAGCCATTCCATGTTAGCAGCATCAGTTATTATGTTGGAAACTCAAATGTTGACATCACTTTTATTGATAGTGTCATCGCAACCTAGCAACCTAAAAGAAAGACGCGTTTCAGTTTATAAACCATACAATAGGGATAAAAAAAATATATAATAATATAATGCATGATAAAAGATCTTTTAATCATTAATTAGTAAAGGGTTTTGTCATTGAATTGCTTGATTGTATTGTTGGGTGTTTTTATGATGAACATGTATACAAGTATACATTCTCATTCCAGGTATTTGTGGATGATATTTGTTATTTACCGGTATTATATATGTTAATGTATACATGAACTATTTGATTAATAGGATCTGTATTTAAAATTATACACCATACACTCCAGTCAAGAGACACTACTTAAGTTATAACGAAACAAAATAATTGACTTTTTTTAATTGTACAATTTTTAGCTTGAAGTGTCAGTAATGTTGATTTGCTTTATCCGTAAACACCCATGTGCTCTGACGAAAAAGTGAGAAAACAAAACAAGATAATGTGATGTTGAGCATGGCACTACGGAACATATCTTATCAAGAAAGCATATGCAAATATTTTTGCTGTTTTCTTACCATTTGTTGATGGAAACATTTTTCTGTTATGTTGTATATGTTGTTATATCATGTATAAATCAATTATTATTTTTGTCATTTTATGTTCTTATGTTACTTTGATGTTCAATTAAATAAACACGAAATTGTTAAATTGATCTCTGTGAGCTTTTGAATCCATGTTATTATATTATTCTTATTGTGTCTACCTTTGCTGAAATAAACCTAAAACCTTTATTGAGTCTGTTTTGATGCATATGACCACAGCCACACATTTCAACTTTACAGTTTTATAGATTCGATGGTTATCTCAAATAAGGTCATGGAATACCTGATGGTTTATAATAATAATTACGCAATTTTATTATAAAGTTTATACAAATTAAATTCATTGTGTATAGAAATATAATAATGACATACACTTCATATATGTACACACGTGAAAATGATGCAAATTTAGTTTTTTCAAGTGAAAAAGATGCGATCTGAAAGAAACCAATTAATAAATGATTACCGTATATAACGACTGGATATTCCCTAGTTTTGTGCTTAGTTAGAAATGTCCCTGATAGAAAAGAAATGCATGCAAATAACAATGAAACTGCAATTTTTTTACGGATGATCGCTTACTATGTTCCTGTAATTATTCGACAACTTCATCGACAGCGGTTGCGATGATGTCTGCTGCAAAATTGTCAATATCATCAGCTGCATATCGGTCATTGTCTTCTGCTGCAATCTTGAAAAAGTCGTCTGCTACTATCTTGCCGATGTCGTTTGCTGCGATATTTTTGGCGTTTTCTTCTGTTATTTTGTCTGGGTCAACTGATGCGATCCTCTCTGTGTCGTCTACATCGATCTTGTTAGTGTCGCCTGCTGCTATCTTGTCAGTATCTTCCCCTGCGATATTGTTAGTGTCGCAATCTGCGATATTGTTGGTGTCGTCTGCTGCAATCTTGTTAGTGTAGTTTAATGCGCCCTTGTCAGTGTCGACCACTGCAATATTCCTGTTGTCATCTGTATCCGATGTAACATTTGCATTGTCGAATGAATTCGTGCTTATTTTAGAAAACATGGGATTGCTTTCCTTGAAGTCGACATCCACGTCGTCCATAGGTTGCTCGTTTTCATCTACTGTTTCAAGAAGAGTTATATGAACATGTTATCTACCGGTAACCTTAATACAATTTCAATAGGTTAGCACATGCAATAATTATCACTTTGGTTACTTTGCCTGAATTTGGCACTCTAAATGAAGCGAACAATAAAATTACTTCCTATTACATTATGGATCCCAACACATAGTTCTACCCGTCATTCACCTGCTCATTTTTATAAACCGATATTTTCAGATTTTAAAAGTCAAATAGTGTTTGATCCATAAAGGCATACATACTCTATGCAGAAAAGGAGTTCGCATTATAATTCATCCTGACAAAACAATGTGTCATGAACATGATCAATTGTTGTCCTTAAATTACCTAAGGCAATATTCAAAGTGATGGCTTTGTAAACATATGATCAGTCAGATCTTTCATTTACACGTGAATTTAAGGAGATGTATAAAACTCGGCACAAATCCAAGTGTCGGTGTGTCGCAAACAACAACCAAATTGCTGTCTAGTCATACTCCAAGGTCAACTGTCACAATCTAGCCTTTTTATCTGATCTCTATCCCGCCCATGTATTGACCGATTTTAAAACATACGTTATCCAATTTATGTACACTGCCAAATCCTCTTTCATTTTTTGGAATCTTAGGTCAAAATAAAGAAATTAAAGCACTTTTCACAAAGTTTTTCATCTGCACCGAATCGGTCTGTTGGGGGGGGGGGGGGGGGGGGGTTGTATCAATCACTTTTAGATTAGGATAAAGTTTTATATAACATTTTATTGATTGTATTGGTTTAATGTATTTTTGTTTTGTTCGTGTCGGTTGAAGATATAAAGTTTAGTCTCATACTTGAGAACACCTACCGTCGCCATGGTGCATGTGCGACAGAATGGACAGCTTCCGGTCAAGGTCGGGTCGGTGAAGGAATTCCTCTCGTTCCACCGCCGCACGCCCACGCTTTTCTTCCAGCAATCGTATCTTCTCTGGTATTTCCGCCATTTTTACGAGATTCGGCTGTACGAGTTCAAAGAAGAAAAGTTAGAAAACACACACTCAGCTAAGCATTCGGCTTAATCATATCTGGTTACGAGGTAAATTTGTGCAGATGTGCGTAGATTAATTTGATTTCTAACCTTGTATGACTCAGAATAAATGCATGAACACAACACACACTGTTTTAAGTTGAAACTTTATCTGACTGAATGTAATTCACATGTCAAAATGCATTTTTACAGAAGTTTTGATAAAAAATAACCTAATTATGATCTTTTATTTATTGAATACTTATTTTTTTAGTTATAATCACATGAGCTAAGCACATATCTGTTATCTGATTCACATGCAGTTTTGTTGCACTGATAATTAACATTTTTGCATCAGTATAATGCTGTACGTGGAATTCAAAAATAAGAGCATGGCAATATGAATCTGGTCACAGGTGGTTAGCGTGTGGCTATGATATTATCTAGTGAAAACATCATTTTAAATGATAAATAATCATATTATAACGAAAAATCAACTTTTCTGGAAAAAAATCACTATCAAATATATATATATATATATATATATATATATATATATATATATATATATATATATATTATATAGCAAGGTCTTCAACTCGAAATCGCCCGAAAACAGGGTGCATCGCTTTGAACAGCCATTACTTCATCAATTGTGCAGCGATTTTCACGAGCTCGGTCTTATTCAACGCAGTTTCGGCTATTGCAATTAAACGTCTGTTTTTTTTTTATTTGGAATTATGATGCAATTGTATTCAATTATATATACACTAAGTTCACTCAAATATTTTGTTTGTTATGCTGGGTTAATGGCAAGGTTCGGAGCTCGTTAAACCCGATTAAAATCCCTAAAGCGCTGTGTTTAAGATTGCGGTGATTCCAGTTTTATTTCTTTGTATGTGCTTGTTATGTTCTTGTGTGTCTGGTTTGGGACATCTGTACATTAAAAAAGGGGCCTATTGTTTTGATAATGTCTCTCTGCGGATGGAGCAGCGGATGTTTTACAGTGTGTATTCTTATTTAGAATCCTTTCATGCACAGAATCTTGTTATCGGCATTATTTTGCTAAAAGCGATTCTTATAACAGTTAACTGACCAAAGTTCGAGCCACCCGGTCCTTGTACATCTCGTGCAAAGTGTTGCTGTCTGTCCCCGTGTTGCATTGGATGTACGTTGTTAGCTGTCTTCTACTTGCCGTAGCGCGTATATACACATCCTGTGAGAGAAATACAGCTGATGCGTTAACAGTTAACCCATTTATGCTTAGTGGACTCTCCCATCCTTCTAAATTGGATCAATTTATTTCCAATATTAGGGATGTTTAGTATATTTATTTGTATATTGAGAATATTTCTTACAGAAATTCCTGTAAGCAAACAGCGCAGACCCAGATGAGACGCCGCATGGCATTCTAGACGCTAGGCATAAATGGGTTAAGTAATATTTCTACCACACACAATTCAGTAGATTTAAAATACTGCAGTCAGTTTTACGAACTATTGTTTGTGCGAACTACCGACAGTTTATGCTAGACATTGACTAGAATAAACTCGACGATACCACAAGAGTTTTATATACAATGATAACTAGAAATGGCGCGGCAGAGGCCGACGCGTATTCCCACGCCGCATGTTTGATCCAGGGGGAACCCCAGGGTTGGTAATGGGGCCATCGTTTGGCAGGTTCATTAATTACCTCCCTTTAAAGCTTTTAACTTCGCTTAAATTAGTTTTTTACCTTTGACCTTGAATGATGACCTTGACCTTTCACCACCCAAAATGTGCAGCTCCATGAGATACACGTGCATGCCAAATATCAAGTTGCTATCTCAATATAGCAAAAGATATAACCTATGCACAATAAAAATTAGTGAAAATCTCTGACCCGGCCCCACCCCAACCCCATTACTTTTGACCCAGGGGTCAGATCGAAATTCCAGTGCAGGGTCGGACATATGCTCATAGCTACCATGTGTGTAAGTTTCAAGGTTCTAGTGCGTATAGTGTAGGAGAAGATATTGGCCAGGACAGACGGCGTGGGATAATGTAAAAAAAAGATCACTAAACAGTAGTTCATACCATCATTACTGAAGAGAACGAAAGTATAGTATATTACAGCTCCACACGCAGATACAACTTACGATGCCTTTATCTAAATGCCGACAGAGGCACGATCTTTCGTCGTGGTCGGACATCTTCGGAACAGCGATGTTACATCCGGGAAATCACTTGAGAAATGACTGCAACGGACATGAACTTTCATTAATATTAATCTCTACTCGGTACTCGTACGTTTTGTAAAGAAAATATTTATTTTTTAATGTAACAGTATTGTACCCCCCCCCCCCCCCCCCCCCCCCCCCCTGTCCTCACACACACACGAACCACGAACTTCCCTCTGTTTCACAGCTTCGTCTCCAGGATGCTAATTTGCACCGATTTGCTTCGTATTTGTTTCGTATTCAACATTTAATTATAAAACTGTTATATCAATAGAAAAAAAACATATTACGCATTAACGGCAGACAGTACTGTAATTCGTAAAACAGGTAGGAGAAATGTTTTCCAATTTTCAGATGGTGTTATATGACGATTCGAACACTTTTTTAGTTAACATTATTATGGAAAAAATACCTGTCTGAAATGCAATGAACATTGGAAATTGCATTGTTTTACCATCTCTCAAAAGATGGATAGGAATGGTATTCGTGACCCTCCTCTTTATTAACGAGCAAACCAATCATAGGCTAAATAGTTCTCTGGATATTATTATCCTACCGATGCACAGAAGCAAATCATCTAGCGCCCATACATTTTCCTACGAATTTCAACTTCTACACACATGTCTTCAACATTCTTGGACATTTTTTACCAAAGAAGTAACGCTAACGTAAACATAAAACACTTAACCTATAAACATGTACAGGAGCCATGGATGGAAACGTTTAATGTATTGCAAGGCACTCAAGTTACCTCTTTTTCGTACACGAGTCCAATTCAGAGCTTGAGCCATAACTAATCAATCAGATTGTATTCGGATTTTCCGCAATTCAATTTCGTAAATTGAAAAAAAGTGTATTGCCTCCGCTCGGTTCATGTTGCCCTGCATCCTTTTTATACAGGTTTGTGCGTTTTGGTGAAAACTTCATGATTGTACGACGCATACTGTTCAATTTCGTTCAAACTATAAAAAAAATATTAATATGCTGAAGTCTATATATATATGGAAGTCTAACAATTACTAGTATGCTCACAATACTTTTTTTCTGGGCTTTGCGCTTTCCTCTCATTTTATAAGAATATATTTTTTTATATGTTTATTCCGCTCTCTCCAATAGTTTGGGTCAATGTCCGTCGAACAACTGATCAATTTGTGTTAGCCTTTATTGACTGATGATTCTGAATGGACGCAGTTTCAAAACCAATGAGACATTTCACTGAGAATTTAACGTCTTTTCAACACAATAACGGGAAGAAAATTTAGATTTTAGAAAAAAGATTGTTTCTTCATAATAACATACTAATTAAAACAAGAGCACTGCCATGCGGGTGCAGACCGCTCATCTATTTTTCTTTTTAAAGGTGAAGGGACCTATGTCCTCATATATTTGACCTATGACATTGCAGGATGACCTTGACCTTTCACCACTCAAAATGTGCAGCTCCATGAGATACACATGCATGCCAAATATCAAGTTGCTCTCTTCAATATTGCAAAAGTGTACATTAAATGAGCGATTTTGAACCATATATTTGACCTTTGACCTTGAAAGATGACCTTGACCTTTTATATATAAACCACTCAAAATGTGCAGCTCTATGAGATACACATGCATGCCAAATATGAAGTTGGTATCTTCAATATTACAAAAGTTATGGCAAATGTTAAAGTTTGCACAAACCAACCAACCAACCAACCAACAGACAAGGCAAAAACAATATGTCCCCCACCACTATATCGCCCTACCAGCGATGGTTTTTCTTACTCTTTCTTATAAATCTGTTCAGCCATTATTGGAATAAAAAAACTGAACCTTAGCTATTTTGTAACATAATTTATTAAACAAATATAGTCACGATCGAACTTAACCAAGTACGGCCCCAAGCCTGCGCTGAAAAAGGAGGAGGGTTGGGCGTAGGGCTAGCTACCCTAACCTGTTGAAACCTTATTTCTACGGAAACGCCAAACAGAATAACAACAGACATTAAGGACCTGGGAGATGTACCTCCAGCTGGAGGACGTATGACGCCGGACGGTGAAATCCAGTGTCAACTGGACGACATTAGGTCGAAGACCATCATCTCCATCAGGACCACAACCACAATCGGTACATGGAATGTCCGAACCATGTACGTGGCCGCAGAGATGATGAAGTCAGTCTTCACGCTAAATATTTTAGACCAATAGCCCTTCGGGCTAATCAGATAGAATTTTTAATAGCCCGAAGACAGTTTCAATAGCCCGAAAAGGTTAACAAACATTTTATGACTTTTTTGGCTTTGAGCAACAAAAATATTCATTTCCAATCAGAAATAACTTCTAATGAGTAAAAACAGTTGCCTGTCCCATTTTCAACAGACTGTATTATTTATTTTTGATAACAACAGCAAAGGCATAAAGTCTTCACGCTAACTATAAGCCCGACAGCCCGGGTCTGGTGAAATGTTATTCGGGCTACTAGTAATTAATAATTTATATTGTCGGGCTTTTGGATTTTTTAGCTGTTTCAAATAAAGCATAATAATTCGGGCTAGTGGTTTAAATATATTACCGTGAAGACTGGGCATGCTCTCCGGACATCTCCATATCTCAGTGTTTCAGATTGGCCCCAATTTCCTCAGGACAGGTTTCCTCAAATGTCTAAATGGTCAATTTTTTTTCAGGACATTTGTCCTAAATCATGAAACAATTTTCATACAGTTTTGTTAGCGCCCTGAGCCCTAACCTATTGTACTTTTTTAGTCTTTCTAGTTGCAATTTCTGGTGAAAACAATGCGAAATATTATAAATCATACCATCCGTATCACCGCATGTGTATTCATCATTCAATAGACATTTTTATAAAGAAGGTCGAAAATAAATTTAAATCGACAAAAACAAAACTGTATCCGAAAATAACAGTCCGAGAATATGAAAGTGTTTTGCACATGAAATCAAATGTGCATATCGTATGATTCAAGAAAAATAAAAACCAGTTATCTAGCAAATACGTAATAAATATATAATTTTGTTAACATATTGCTTAAATATATGCTATTGCAGTGCTTTATTTTGCTAATCGATCACTCAAACTTTTTCATTTGCAACGTTTGCTGACTAATACGATTTTCGGAAAGTAGCGAAGATTTTTCGTCAGTTGTTTTTCTATCCGCTAACCAATCAAAAATCAATAATAAAATAGTCCATCTCCGGAGTCTCCGTAAGAGTGGAACTCAGACGTGTTGATTTGCTAACGACTTGTACCGACTACTTCCATTGATTATGTCTTTAACCCAAAGTGGCTGACCGGTGTTCATGTATTTTTTTCACTCTGTTTATTATTTTACGCTAAAATATTCAATCGACCGGTCGGGCTGTTTAATATGCATTTATGATCGACCGACCGTCCCAAGAATCGACTCGGGCTACGGGCTTATAGGCTAATTCGAAGACTGTGAAGTTCAACTACACCATCATAGGGATCAGTGCGTCAAGATGGAATGGCTCTGGGCAGAAGCGACTGACTTCCGGTAAGTTACTGTTGTTCTCAGGGCATGAGCAGGAGGATGCAGCATACGCCCAGGGAGAAGCCCTTATGCTTTCCAAGTCGGCACAGAGAGCGCTCATCGCGCGGGAGGCACACGGACCACAGATCATGACGGCCTCTTTTCTTACAAAGAAGAAGATGATCAACGTGGACATAACCCAGTGCTACGCCCCGACGAACGACAGTGAAGAGGAAGAGAAGGGCAATTTTTACAATGCACTGTCAACAATCAAACAAGACAGACCAAAGAAAATGAGTGACTTCAACGCCAAGATCGGCTGTGTAAACCGATGATATGATGGGACCATGGGGAAACAAGGGTTAGGCGAGATAAACGACGATGGGGAGAGATTCGCCGACCTGTGCACCACAAGTAATCTGGTGATCGAATGAAGTGTTTTCCATCACAGAAGGCTACACCGGGCAACTTGGGTGTCACCAGACCTGTCAACGGGGAACCAGATCGACCACCTGTGCATCGCAAGAAGTTTCGTCGCTCTCTTCAGGATGTACGTGTCAAGCGAGGAGCAGACGTGGCTTCGGACCATGCTCTCCTTGTCGCCCGATTGAAACTGAAGCTGAAGTTGAGTTTTACATGGGAGCCCAGCCAACGCCAACGTAACAACACTGCTACGCTGAAAGACACATGGAAGCAAAAACAGTTCAAGGTCACTATCTCCAACAAGTTCCAGGTCCTAGAGATGCTTGAAGATGGGACGATAGAGCAGAAGTGGCAGAAAGTGAAAGTAGCAGTGACCTCAACATGTCAATTAGTACTGAGCTCCAAGTCTTACATCCACAAGGAGTGGATATCAGCAGGGACGCTTCAGAAAGTTTAAGAAAGATCAGAAAACAAGGCAAGTGTCAACAACAGCAGAACAAGAGCCGCAAAAGTGAAAGCACATGAAGAGTACACCGATGCAAATAGGAACGTCAAGCGAAGTATTAGAGCAGACAAGCGGTACTACGTACGTACAGACGCTTGCAACATAGGCGAAAGATGCAGCCTAACAGAGCAGAACTAAGGATCTGTACTCCATCACCAACAGGTAAGCAGGAAAGTTTGCCAAGCCAGAGAGGACTGTAAGGGATAAGAATGGAGGACTAATAACAGATGACTAAGGGCAGACGAAGAGGTGAATTAAGCACTTCCGTGAGCTACTCAACAGGCCAGCTCCTGCAAATACACCGGAGTATCCGCCAGCTACAAGCGACCTAACGATTAAGTGCTGAACTCCAACGAAGGAAGAGATCGGCAGCGCCATCATATCAAGCAATTGAAAAACGGCAAATCTGCAGCACCTGACAGCATACCCGCAAAAGCGCTAAAGGCTGACGTCGAGATCAGTGTAGAGCTACTATACCCACTCTTCAGCAAAATATGGGAAGCAGAGGAAATTCCGACAGTGTTGACAGAGGGATACATTATTATGCTCCCCAAGAAAGGCGACCTCCGTTCCTGCTCCAACTACCGAAGAATCATGCTGTTGTCCATCCCAGGAAAGGTGTTTCATCGCATCCTGCTGAACCGAATGAACCAGTAGACCCGCATCTCCGTGACCAAAAAGCTTTCGAAAAGAGAGGATCGTGCGCTGATCAGATCGTCACCCCTGTATGTCAGCTTCATCGACTATGAAAAGGCATTCGACAGCGTTGACCGGGAGTCCCTCCGGAGACGTCTGCGACACAACGGAGTGCCAGGAAAGATCACCAACATCATCAGGAAGTCTATTGAAGGGATGACCTGCAGAATCGTTCCCGGCAGACAGCTCACGGACGCATTTGAAGTGAGAACCGGATTGAGGCAAGGCTGCTTACTCTCACCTTTTCTGTTTCTGCTGGTCATAGACTGGGTAATAAAGACCTCGACGGACCAGAAGCGGAATTGAATTCAGTGGACGCTCTGGAAACAGTTGGAAGACCTTGACTTTGCCGATAATCTTGCTCTTCTCTCCCACAACAAACAACAGATGCAGGACAACTTAGCTAGACTGGGCCTCACCATCAACAGGGGGAAGAGCAAGGTGTTCAAGACCAATGCATTCAACAACACACCCGCCACAGTCAAAGGCAAGGCACTGGAGGAGGTGGACAGCTGCACTTATCTCGGCAGCATTTTGCATCACCACCAAGATTGGGCTCTTCAATATCATCGTGAAGCCAATACTCATCTATGGAGCAGATACCTGAAGAACCACTGTCACAACCATAAAGAAAATACATGTCTCCTTCAACTCCTGCCTCAGGAAGATCCTCAAGATCCGCTGGCCAGACAAGATCTCCAACGAAGCATTATGGAGAAGAACAAAGCAGCAGCCAGTTGTATAAAACATCCTTCCGAGACGTTGGCGATGGATATGCAACATCTTTCGCAACCCTGCATCCAATACGACAAGACAATCAATGACATGGAACCCCCAAAGGAAAAGGAAGAAGGAAAAGAAAAAACAACTGGCGCCGTGACCTGGATGCAGATGCTTAGTAGATGGGCCAAACATTGGGGCAGCTTGAGAGACTCGCCCAGAACAGAATCGCCTGGAGGAAGCTGGTTGTCGGCATATTTTCCAGACAGGACAACAGGCGAAGATGAGATAAGTCACGATTGATTAATACAAACACAATATTTAAAAGTGAATAATAACAAAACTATCCGTGTTTGCTTAATGTCAATCAAACATTTTATTTTTATCTTTATATTACAAAAAAATAATTAAAGAGGTTTTAAGGACAAAAAATAACAACATTGTTAAGCTTCTTATGATACGGGCAAAAGCATGGCGCGCATTGACGTGACCGCTATTTGTATCACTTTTCTGACATACATATAGATATACCTATGAGACTAAAAAAATTCTGCCCACGTCATATATTTTCGCGATGCAAAATTGTACACCACTTGACAACATAGAGACTTCGACGAATGCTATATCACAGGATGGGAAAGTCATAATTTTGTAGCGCATTGTTCTCTGATCTTGCATTATATTTTGTTTCTCTGCCAAAATACAACTATTTGTTCTAATTTGTTTTTCTTTCTTTTTCAGTTTCCCGACCTTAAAGGAATAAGTCATAGCACCAGACTGGTTTACCACAAATCGCGACAACTTTTTGCAACCACAATTTTGGGAAATTATATACGCAACCTAAAATTGCCGATTTGTTTCGAATTTATTTCCTTCAATCTTTTTCAGATCTTATTGCTATTATTATCCCAATAAATCCGTTAATGCTTGTTTAAAAATGATTTAGAAAACATTGAAGTCGGAATCTGTATTCTCGCGGTATCGCTATTCCTGCGGTATTGCAATTGCGAGCACTACGGGCTGTCTACATGTCAGATTATGTGAACAGAATGTCATTCTCTCTAAGAAGCAGTTTACATGTGATCATACGCGATAAAGTGGTCAGTTGTGGTTTAAATCCACCAGAAAAACGTTAATTCACCAAATTTATCAATATCCCAATTTAACATTTTAGTATTTTAGCTTATTTTCAACTTGTTTACACTTCGTCTGCTCGCACTTTGCCACTCTGGATCAGCAGACGATTTATATCCGAGATAGCCGATGTATGACGATTGCCTATCTTACGGAGGAATCCGAGATAGCCGATGTATCACGATTGGCACTTTGCTGCTATTTTCCTGATAGGTTACATATCACTATAAACAGATTATGCCTATAACCGCTAAATTAAATAATAAATACTGTTGGATTTTCGTACCAAAATCTTCCAGATTGCTCAAAATCAACACAAAAACTGGACTTTAACAAACCGTCTGCATTATTGAT
Organism: Dreissena polymorpha; assembly: GCF_020536995.1. Lineage (NCBI taxonomy): Eukaryota > Metazoa > Mollusca > Bivalvia > Myida > Dreissenidae > Dreissena > Dreissena polymorpha. Next base: position 58,765,682 of record NC_068358.1, on the reverse strand, counting down.
CAATTTTATTTTGTTTATTTTTTTTTGGTTTTCTATTTTTAGAGGCTGTTCTGCATAGCGCCGGGCATCACACAAGCCATACTGTTGAGCAAAACTGACAGTTTTGGTCTCCATAAATCAACAAAAGATGGTTTTCTGAACAATCAAAGTTTCCAAGGCATAAAGGTATTAGCCATGGTGATCTTATTAATTGGTTTTGTTAGTTTATTTCAATAGAACATATGTGAACTGTTATAGAACTTTAAAGACCTTATATAGATGATACAAAGTTGTTCAGCTCAACTGAAGTGCCCTTGGACAATGACCAAATCCAGAGAGATACTGATAGACTTTCCCAGTGGAGTGATACTTGGTTATTAAAGTTCAATACCGCAAAATGTAGTACTCTTCATTATGGTATACATAACCCAAATATTACTTATTTGTTAGGAGATGGACCTGATAAATCAGAAATACCTAATAATACTCAAGAATGTGACCTTGGAATACTCTTTTCTACTGACTTGAAATTCTGTGAGAATATTAATAAATGTATTAACAAAGCAAACGGTATGATTGGGCTTGTGAAAAGAACTTTTCATCACATAAATACAAAACAATTTAGAAAACTCTATAAGGGCTTGATAAGACCTCATCTTGAATATGGAAACTTAATATGGCACCCTAGATTATAAAGGATATTGAAAGTATAGAGCGGGTACAAAAGAGAGCAACCAAGCTAGTCCATTGTGTAAAACATTTACCATACCCAGAAAGATTAAAAGTTTTGAAGATTCCAACATTAGCATATCGGCGTTTTCGTGGGGACATGATTGAGGTGTACAAGCTGTTAAATGGCAAAGAAGATGTTGAGTACACTAAGTTTTTTTTATCTAAATCCTAATACAACAAGAGGACACTCACTTAAACTTAAGAAAAAGTCTTTTAAGAAAGATGTCAGGAAACACTTCTTCTCTCAGAGGGTAATCACACCATGGAACCTTTAAACAGATGAAATCGTCACTGCACCGTCACTGAATACTTTTAAAAACCGATTGGACATATTTATGAAAGACCAATTTTACACAGTAATACCGGATAGAACCTGGGTCCCTGACCATGAGGGGGCTATTAGAGGCTGAGCCAGCCTGCGGCCCTAACCGGATATGTATGTATGTATGTAGATCAGATGTGCAAACATTGTCAACGGGTTATTAAATAACGAATAGAGAACAACTAACATGTTCAAGAAAAACGATTGTTCCCAGATTTAGTCTGTAGGTCGACCAGTGCCTGCAAATAAATGTTAAACTAGTAATAAAAAACTTGACACAAGTACGTAAAAGCACGTAGTACCTAAACCACTGTGTGTTGATCATTTTTAGAAAGACAGTGTACGGTAGCACATGTACGTAAATATTATTGTAAGTTAATGACAGTGTTTTAGTATTACGTATTGTGTTACTATTTATTTACGTGCAAATAAATGATGTCAAGTGTTTTGTATCCCCAACATTTATACCATATAAGTTTTTATATATATCTACTGAATATACTTACATCATTTACATGCTTCTGCTAGCGGCTAAGCCTAGACAGACAATGACTGACATATAAATATGCTCATGATTTCTGGTATATCTATGTTTGTTATAAGAATGTATAAATTAAAAAAATTGATAATAAAACATTATGTTTGTTTGCATTTAAATTTTGAATATACAGCTACAAACTAAGTGTATGCAGTTAAGGCTGTAATTTATGAATTGCTACAAAATTGCTAGTTTTTTAGTGGTGACAGAATTTAAACTTAGCGACAAAGGTTTGTGAAAGAATATTATATAAACTATGTGCGATACCTGTATTTATGATTATATATATATATAAATTCCATTGCAAAACACTTCTTGTGTCCTTCATTATTATACATTGATAATCCAGACAATAAAAATTGATTGACGCATGACATTATTGTGAATACCTATGTTAAATCAGTTTATGCTAGAATCAACAGCATAAGCCAGCTTTAGTTGAATTGAGACATAACCTATTTCCTGGGTAGGACCATGATTTGTTGTCTTTATGGTGATCTAAAGAACGCGTCCACTTTAAGGATCAATACCGAGATCTCCGAGTAGCTAAGCGAACATCATATCCACTATGTCGCAGCCGCCAAACTATCTTTGAATTCTAGCGGCTAAAAAATCACACAATCATAAATTTTGGATCTAAATGCTTAGCATATCTAAAACGCTCCATCGAGAAAAAATGAGATTTAATTTTTGGATGCATTATTTTTTATTGAAACAATAATATTTTTTGTACACAATAATGTCAAAACATGATTATCAAATAAGCTTTTGTCTGTAAATTAGGTAGCACCCATTATAATAATATAATTACATATTATACAACCCATGTTTTATATAACTAATAAAAACATTCCAAATATACGAGAGGATAAATCATACGGAATCAATTTACCAAAGGTAACTAATAATTTGCTGTAATAATAAAAAATATTCATATTTATTTAAGCAATTAATATATTTAAATATATTTACGGAACATCTGTAGAACGGGTTGGTTTCCTGAGACTTCTATGGAAACAACGAAATTCAAATGACTTCACGTCTTCGACGTCATTGACGTTAAGTAACTTGTTTTAAAAGGTCGTCATGTACTTGATATATTTTAGGTTTGCAATAACATAAGTGGTTATTGCTGTAATGTGCGCTTGATTAATTGTGTAGCGTTGAAAAAAGTCCAACACATGTAATTACACACTTTATTCATGCTACCGGTATACTCGTCTATGTTTAGTCGGTAACAACGGTCGTCGATATTACACCTCAATCAGTTCTGACTAAGACTTTCTGTAAAAATAAGAAAGTTTTCGTGCATAGCTTAAATGTTATTTTAAATAGATACTTTATCAATGACTAGATCCACATTTCACTGACTAACTGACTGACTGACTAAATAGTACATGCACATGTAGCTCTTTAAAGCGGATGCATTAAAAAAACTTACCAGTAAAAACATTTAAAGTAAACATAAATTAAAAAATTGTCCTATCAAACGTCATGGCATTGTTAAGGGTTAGTCGGGAGAGGTGAAACAAATTATACTCTCAACAATACAGAAGTTTATTGTTGATTTATTTATTGTGTAAGAAATAAAAAACATTACAGAAAAATAAACACATTAAAATGTAAAATATGTACATTTTAGTTTAATTGTAATGTATTAATTTGCTTAAGTTCGCTATTGCAGGGTATTTTATAAACGCTTTTATTTTAAATTCGAATGCGGAAAGCTACCACCTGTAATTAAAATTATGAAAAACATGTCAAATAACCAAACGACAAGCGTTTTCTGACCGCACTTGTTGACGGCATGTAATTTGTAATTTTAGTGTGTGTTTATTTTTTTTGCAGATTTTTTCCCAATATTGAATGATTGTTTTACATTAAACATTTATTTACCTCAAACTAAGTACATAAATTATTATTCCCACTTGGTCTCAAAGGTCCAAATAAGTGTTTAAAAATGTTCGAAAATAAAGCGTGGTTAAAAATATACAGGCCACTTCATTGCAATTATTGACTATTTATGCTATACAGGTCTTATATACATTACACTTGATAAGTTTTTATATAAATTATCAACGAACAATACCGTGTTTATACGCTATCTGATTGTATACAGGTCATATATACATTACACTGGATAAGTTTTTATATAAATTATCAACGAACAATTCCATGTTTATACGCTGTCTGATTGTATACATGTATTTTATTTTCAAAAATTTAAGTTGATGAATGCTGTATGGTGCATTTTATTTTATATTTTGTGTAATATTGTTCAATTATTTTCGTGACTTAAACGTAACAGCATTACGTCAAATGTGCGTTACAAAAATGTACCCATAAACAGTTACAAATGAGAACATAGATTTCAATTTGTCTGAAATTCGATGTATTTATTTTTCATAGACAACAGTATCTCATGATTTAAATGCATATACAACTGCATAAACAAGCTTAGGTTTATTATTTGTGGCTGTTAATATTCTCTGTTTAAACAATCGTTTGATGTCAGAGAAAAAACGCGTGATTATGTAAATATGTGTAAATATGAAACATTTGGAAACCCGGTGGTTTCCAATACAAAGGTATAAATCCAGGAACTCGTAACGATGCACATGCTCTAGTCACTGTCGTCATCGGAATCCCAACTTTCATGTGGAAGCGGTCTAGGGGAGTCTGCTCCATGTACAAGAAGCACATTCAAACAACGTGTGTGGCCTTTATACTGTGCCAACTCGGCCGGCGTGTATCCCGCGTAATTTCCCGCATTCAATTTAACACCTGTCCTTTTCAGAATATATTCCACAATTTCACGGCGCCCATTCTCCGCAGCGATATGTAGCGCAGTTTTCCCACTTTTAAGGTCGACTGCGTTTATGTCGGCATCGATTTCTATAAGCAATCCTGCAACGATTGTATGCATTTGTTGTAAAGCAAGAAGCAAACATGTAAGGCCATCAAAATTCCGTATCTCCGTATCTTGTGGTATCTGTTGATAGGGTATTTTGTAGCGATTTTTTCTCGCTTCCGAATATCTTATAGGAGTAATAAGTGATTTAGCTGATTCTGCAAATCCATGTATGCATGCAATGTGCAAAGGTGTGTTGCCCAGCCTATCTCGTCGACAAACGTCCGCTCCTGCAACCACAAGACGCCGAGTCACGTCAGGATTATCCGTCAATACAGAGAGGTGCAACGCCGACTGACGCAGTAGGTTGTGCCTATGTAATGGCTCTATTGTCGGCAAATTATTGATTATTTCCAACACTTGTTTGGTTTCCTTATGAATAATTTTAATAAACAACATCGTATCTCCGTCTTCGTCATCTTTGGTAGCAAGTTTAACGTAATAATCTCTATCTTCAGCCTGAGAGTCGGACCAGTAACCGCTTTCAATATCTTCCAACTCAAATGTTGAAATTTCGAAGCAGCGTCTCTTCGATTTCGGAGATTCTAGTGAATCTAGGTTCAAATTTTCCAAGCTTTTTGTCAGCGACTCTCTGGAAGACGGAAGTATTGTACTGTTTAAATCCGATGTGTGGTCCAGAGAACCGTAACCACTTGAACTGGGACGCGAACTTCCGCTCTTTTTTGCTTTGGAATGTCCACGCAGACTTAATAAATAAAAAGAGCTACCTTCTTGTGAATACAGCATTGAAATACGCAAAAGGTAAGGTTATTAAACGTTCATCGAAAACGAAAGTAGATAAGATGACATCAGCGGCCGCCTCACAATTAGACCCATTTAAACCTCAAAGGTGCCCATACATAGCATACGTCCCGCTGTAGATTGCCAAAAGCCATATGCGTGACATTTGAAAGCAAAGCAACATTTTTATTCATTTTAAAATTACTTTATAGCTAGATAAATACACTAGTCTCTTTGACCGACTTTAACAGGGAAATAAATTGAGGCAATGCGGTGTTTCGACGCAGCTGGAATGTCAACAATCCGGTGTTTCGACGCAGTATTAGAAGCACAATAATAATTCAACCTAAGTTACAATAACAATAATATTAAAACTGTTAATTTATTGTTTTTACATGTATTTTAGTTAAATACAATATTTTTAAATAGCACTGATTCTATCCAAGATGCACTATTTTGAATTTTTCTGAATGCAGACGAAAATATCGATTTCGGATAAACTTAGTTCGGACAAGTAAAATAATGGGAGGTCGAGTTCTCGTAGTTTATAAAGGGGCAGTCTTATAAATCGAAATGTTTTAATAAACATAACAATTGTGTTTATTATAATATAGTATGCACTATTCTAACTGGGTTTCAGCAATTTGATTTTGTTTATTAATAGTATTTATTTACCATTTGTTATTTCAATGTTGATTATTTATTCTGTCAATATCACAGATACTTGAAAAATATGTTGGTCCTTATACACTGTCTGTCATCAGATAGATTACCAGCTAAGCGAAAGTAAACAAACCAACCATGGATTGCAGTCAGTATTTCCTAAAATATCTAATAATAACTCGCTCCTGGATAACCAGTGCGAGTTAGGCATCTTACAGAAAAATTAATCTGTTTAAAAATGTGTATCTATCATGCAATTCGTATTGATGAAGTGTTATTTACACAAATTTATGACTGCTTGATACCGGGTTGAAATTGGAACTTCTCGAAGCAACAGCTCTTCTTTCATGATTACATGGTTTGCCATCGGGTATGGAGTTGATTTCCTATTCTTAAATGCAATATATACCATCTTAACACTATTTCTTGTCTTGGTTTGATTATTGTTCGTGGAAATCTATTAAATTAAAATGACTATAGTGTACAGCGAATAGTTGTTTATGGCAAAAGTCATGTACAGTGAATAGTTTAAGTCATGTACGGCGATAGTTGCAGCGTATTGGCCAAAGTTGTCGCAAATTAAAATGATTTTAAGAAAATATTTTTTCAATGTACATATATGTTCTTAAAAGCAGACTTTTGCCCGATTTAATGATGTATAAATCTTTATTTTAAACTTTTTTTTCGCCCCCGAATAAATATGCAAACACAGCACATGTGCTTACTTTGCGGTTGAACGCTACAACGCTGTGAACAGAAAGTCAGCTAAGTTCCAATAATTACACAAGTTGAATATAAAATCCTGATTGGAATCCACTTGTAAGTAAATATTTTATCGATTCATCTTGATTTTGAAACATAACTACAATGAAAAACACTAGAATCACATTAAACTAGAATACGGACTGAACAATGGTCGATCCATTTTTCATACCACCGCATTGACATCTGCCTGATCTATAGAGAATAACAGGTTACTGTCTGATCTTTTTGTAATATATCAGGCAAGGCTAAGAATACTATAACGGCGAGGCTTGCCAAGCTGTTTTTTTATTCGCGCCGAGCCTGATATATTACAAAAAGAGATCAGGCAGTAACCTGTGTTTCTGTTTATAGCGATTTTTTCATTATTTCTTAAAAATCGGGGACGTAGAGGTATGATAAATAGAAAAACAGGTTAGTGCCTGATCTTTTTGTAATATATCAGGCTCGGCACGAATAAAATAACGGCTCGGCAAGCCTCGCCGATATATTATTCTAAGCCTTGCCTGATATATTACAAAAAGGTCGGACAGTAACCTGTTATTCTCTATGTAGCAGGTGCCCGTAAAACAAAGCATTTTTTTTTAAAATATCAAATACCCCCTGGTATGCATAAAACGTATTCTTTGGCCATAAACGGTCTCATCGTAAAGAATATAAGTGTATTTATTTGTTTTATACCAAGATGGACACGTATTTGCGAAATTTTCATTTATTTTCCCTTACAAACTCAAAACTATTTGCTGTACACAATTTAATTTTATTGTGCTATACGCCGTACACGTCAGGTTCTATTCGCCGTACACAACAAAGTTTATATTTTATCCATGAAACATTTGCATACTAACTTGATTTTTGGTCTGAAGCTGGCATAATTGATAGTTTCTATAATTCTATTTGCACACCATTGCAAAATTCGGCAAAATTATTATATTTTCCTCGGACAAAAGGAAAAAAGATGGCCCCATGAACTTAATTTTCGGTACCAGGTAGCTGATGATTGATCTATTTCAACACTCTAATGTATTAATAAAGAAATCCCAGCTACATTCGATATAAGTTTGATATTTCCACTATTAATTTGTCACACAGTTTTTTTAAAAACGTTCGCGATAAAAATGGTAAACTTTATTCTTTTCACGAGCACTACCCCCTTCGTGATGTTTAATTTTGCTTAGCTGGTTATCTATTTCCGTTGGTGATGATAGACAGTGTATATATATGATGAATTGTTATGCCCCCGGATCGAATGATATTGTTTTTGGCTGTCTGTCTGTCATTCTGTCCCAAAACTTTAACCTTGGTTAAAGTTTGGGATAACTTTTTCAATATTGAAGGTAGCAACTTGATATTTGGCATGCATGTGTATCTCATGAAGCTGCATATTTTGAGTGGTGAAAGGTCAAGATCATTCTTCAAGGTCAAAAGTAAAAAAATAAAATCCAAGGGAAGTAATATGCTTTAAAAGGGAGATAATTTCTAAACCTGCCAAATGATATATTGAAATATTATTTCAAAGCGGCCCAACAGGGGGCATAGTGTTTCTGACATACACAATCGTTGTTTCATCTTAGATTTGTTGTTTCCAGATTTCCAATATCTACAGCAGATAAAAGTGTTTCATTTAATAGGATCATGGCAAACGCGCCGACTTTGCCACAAAGATTAGACAGTCTCGCCATGGATGAACATTATGCCATTGCTCCAAACATTGCCATACGTGAATCAGATTTCCAGCCTCGATTTGATGCAGGCGACCAGGATTCCCTTTCAAATTCAGAGGTCACCATGGAGTTTGAGACTCCTGATTTCTTCAAGGAGTCATACAAGACACTAAACACATTTTTAGACAGAAAGGAAATCTGTGATGTTGAGATTGTTTGTGGGTCGAAATCTTTCAGATGCCATCGTATCATTTTAGCAACTATCAGTGGCTATTTTAGGGCAATGTTCTTGGGCAATTTGGCAGAGAGTCGACAGGATGTTGTAGCAATTCAAGACATTGACGAAAACGTCATGGCTGACATGATAAAGTATGCTTACAGTGGAAAAATTCTTATCACTGTAGAGAATGTTCAGAGCATTTTGTATGTGTCGTGCATTCTGCAAGTTGAAAATGTTGCCAAAGTATGCTCTGAATTTATGAAGCGACACCTGAGTGCTGAGAACTGTCTTCAGGTGCATGCATTTGCGATGCAGCATAACAGAGAAAACCTTATCAAATATACACAAGATTTCATCACAGAAAACTTCATTGATGTAACCAAAACACCTGAATTTCTTTCCATGTCCTCAAACGTCATTGATTCAATTGTTGGCTCAGAGTATTTGAATGTTTCCAATGAGACAGAAGTTTTTGAGGCGATCATGTCATGGATTAAACACAACACCGCTGACCGTAAACAGCATTTAGCCATGCTGTTTTCTAAGATTAAGGTTCCCCTAATTGAAACAAGTTACCTGATGGAGAAGGTTGCTACCGATGATCTGGTGAGACTAGATCTTGGTTGCAGAGATATTCTAGATGAGGCCAAGTACTATCACATGTACCAGGGCAACCTGGTCTCAGACATCAAGCTCACCGACAGAATGAGACCCAGAAAAAGTTATGCTGGTAATAATGCAATATTTTCCTGTCAACAAAATATCATTATGCTATTAAGTCATATAGCGTTAACACTTTAAACATTTCAAGCTTTCAGAGATAATGCTGAGACTATGATGAAAAACCATATTTTCCTGTGTTTTTCTAAGAATTCAATGTATTTAGACAATATAGACAATTATTATTACCAGTGTATTAAGACTAGCCCTTCTATCCACCTTTTAAGCAGCATCTTCTGTTTTATCGCTTAAGAGTTGTCCTTGGGCACCGGACTATATGGTCCATTGAAATGGCTGTATTTTGTTGTATTTAATAGTTAAACACTGACACAAATATTTTTTACAAATAGTAAATTATTTTATTCTTGTCTTTGAATAATAATACACATTTTCAAATAGCATTTCAACCATTTAAATGGCAAACATTCAAATTAATATGCCAATGTTATAACTATTTTGCCAATCCTGCAAAAGATGGAAAAGTAGGCATGTGACTTAATTTTCTAATCTTTACATTATAACTTGATCCTTTTTTCACACTAACACAATTTTTGTCATCTTATTTTTCAAGTAATGTATATTATGTGTAATACATGTAATTGGTTTTAACTAGTTTTTAGTTTAACTACCATGTAATTTGAGGGCAGAAAAGGGGGACATTATACAAGACTTTACTATACTTCCTGTAGGTGTGCTGTTCTGTGTAGGAGGGCGGGGGGCCTCTGGAGACCCCTACAAGACTATCGAGTGCTACTATCCGATGAAGAACCGCTGGTACCAGCTCACTGAGATGCACACCCGGCGCAGGCACGTGGGCGTCTGCTGCCTCAATGGTACAGGGCATGAACACGTGTTCAGACAGTATTCATTAATTTGTTATTTTCATTAATAAATAATGTTATACTTGTAAAGAAAATAATGTTGCATTCATTAAGAAATTATATTGTATTCATTAAGAAATAATTTTGCAGTAAATTAAAAGTTAATTAGTATGCATTAAGAAACAATGTTGTATGAATTAAGACTTTATGTTGTATTCATTAATTAATAATGTTATATAAAATTAAAAAATAATGTTGTATTCACTTAAAAATGAAGAATCATTAAAAAATAAAGTTGTATTCATTAAAAAAAAGAAATTTATTGCATGGCTCACACCAAAAATTAAATTGAAATTGATTAGTTGATTAGTTGCTCAAGTGTTTTATTGATTTTAACAATTAAAAGCTAATATTGTGATTGTCTCATTAACATTGTTATCATAGATTTTAGGATAAATAGAATTTCATGTTAATGTCAGTGTGTACATATGCATAAACATCATATAATAACAAGAGTTATCTAAAAGTGTATCAAACAGATGCCATTTTTTGTATGGAAACCGCTCTAAGCCAATCAAACTATGTCATTTTTGTAGGAGGTGAATATAAGTATATGTATGTGCATAAGTTTATCAGTCATAACTATTTGTTACTCTCTTCCTCAGACCAGATCTATGCAGTTGGGGGTCACAATGGAACCAAGCATCTGGGCAGTGGCGAAGTGTTCGACCCTTTCACAGCCAAGTGGCGTAAGGTAGCCTCCATGGTTACCCAGCGGACAGGGGTGTATGCAGCAACTTCTTGATTACGTCTTTCTCTTTCAATTGTTCATGTAACTTGCTGTAATTAATTTTTACAGTTTATATTAAATTTTCTGTGGTGATGTTAGTTTTATTAATTGATTCACAAATGTTTAGAATGTTGCTTAGGATAGAATTTGTGTTGATTTGCATATAGGTCATTTAGGAATTATTACAATAATTGAATACATGTATACAGTATTTTATAAAAATCACCACCTTTGTATATTATATCAATATATGATGGGGAAATTTTACAGGTGTAAGTTTCTCCTTTGTAGTTCACAGGTGGCAAAATAATGCAATAATTTGTTTTAATATAAAATGATTTTATTCAACATACATCAAAAAAGATTCCATATGTAGTAGGCCATCAGACACCTGGCTAAGGGCTTTAGAGAGGAGGTAAAATGATCTTTTCATTCAATAATTATTACATGAGCCTCGTGCTGGGAAAACTGGGCTTAATGCCTGTTCATAAAGTGCCATTCCGGATCAGCCTGTGAAGTCTGCACAGGCTAATCTGGGAGGACACTTTCCGTTTTTATGGTGTTTTTTTTTTTCGCTGAGAGAAAGTCTCATCTTAAAAAAAATCCAGTCTAGGCAGAAAGTGTCGTCCCTAATGAGCCTTCAGGGCTTCACACGCTAATTTGGGACAACACTCAACCCATGCTGTAAGCCCAGATTTCCCAGAATAAGGCTCGTATATTTCTCCAGCCGTGGTCTTGGCCTGGCTAGCTTGGGAGGGGCCATCTATGCAGTCGGAGGGCTTGATGACAAGACGTGCTTCGACACTGTGGAGCGCTACGACCCGACCGCCAACAGCTGGACCCAGGTTGCCTCCATGAACCTTCCCAGGGGGGGAGTGGGCGTGGCTGCACTCAGGGTGAGGCTGGGGTCAGAATGTTGACCCATAGTGAGAATATCTTGCATGCGGTTCATGTGTGTGCTTCCAAATATCAAAATTCTCTTATTAAAGTTTTTTTTTAAGAGTATTTTTTTTATTGCACCATTCAGTTCATCTCATTTTCCAGCTCTATGAGTTGAATTTTATTGTCCCCTACCGGTGAAACCGGAGGGGACTTATGGTTTGCACTCCGTCTGTCAGTCAGTCCGTCACACTTTTCTGGATCCTGCGATTACTTTAAAAGTTCTTCGTATTTTTTAATGAAACTTGAAACATGGATAGATGGCAATATGGAGATTATGCACGTCATTTCATTTTGTTCCTACGTCAAAAATTATGGTTGCTACGACAACAAATATATATTTAAAAAAAAATTGTACTGACTGGTGGAGTTTCACCGGTAGGGGACCATATTGCTTGGCAATCTCTTGTTAAATATAATTTTTTTAAACCCTTTATTCTCAATTTCAAAGTATTTTTAAGATGAAATTCCATATTTTAGTCAAAATGTCGAGATTTTTATGCCCCCCTTCGAAGAAGAGGGGGTATATTGTATTGTCGGTCGGTCCGTCCGTCGGTCGGTTCGTCCGTCGGTCCGTCCACCAGATGGTTTCCGGATGATAACTCAAGAACGCTTAGGACTAGGATCATGAAACTTCATAGGTACATTGATCATGACTGGCAGATGACCCCTATTCATTTTCAGGTCACTAGGTCAAAGGTTACTGACTCTAAACAGTTGAACGGTTTCCGAATGATAGCTCAAGAATGCTTAAGCCTAGGATCATGAAACTTCATAGGAACATTGATCATGACTAGCAGATGACCCCTAATGATTTTCAGGTCACTAGATCAAAGGTCAAGGTCACAGTGACTCGAAACAGTAAAATTGTTTCCGGATGATAACTCAAGAATGCTTACGCCTAGGATCATAAAACTTCATAGGAACATTGATCATGACTTGCAGATGACCCCTATTGATTTTCAGGTCACTTGGTCAAAGGTCAAGGTCACAGTGACTCGAAACAGTAAAATGGTTTCCGCATGATAACTCAAGAATGCTTACGCCTAGGATCATGAAACTTCATAGGTACATTGATAATGACTGGCAGATGACCCCATTGATTTTCAGGTCACCAGGTCAAAGGTCAAGGTCACAGTGACTTGAAACAGTAAAACAGTTTCCGGATGAAAAACTTTAACCTTGGTTAAAGTTTGATAACTTTTTATGTCTGTCGGTCCGTCCACCGGATGGTCTCCGGATGATAACTCAAGAATGTTTAGGCCTTGGATCATGAAACTTCATAGGTACATTGATCATGACTGGCAGATGACCCCTATTGATTTTCAGGTCACTAGGTCAAAGGTCAAGGTCACAGTGACTCGAAACAGTTAACTGGTTTCAGGATGATAACTCTAGAATGCTTACGCCTAGGATCATGAAACTTCATAGGTACATTGATAACGACTGGCAGATGACCCCTATTGATTCTTAAGTCACTAGGTCAAAGGTCAAGGTCACTGACTTGAAATAGTAAAATGGTTTTCGGATGATAACTCAAGAATGCTTATGCCTAGGATCATGAAACTTTATAGGTACATTGATCATGACTAGCAGATGACCCCTAATGATTTTCAGGTCACTAGGTCAAAGGTCAAGGTCACAGTGACAAAAAACGTATTCACACAATGGCTGCCACTACAACTGACAGCCCATATGGGGGGCATGCATGTTTTACAAACAGCCCTTGTTTAATTCCAAATCCAAATGGCCCTTGACCTATTCCCTATATGTTGAAGAAACACTGCCTAATTAAGATTAAGATGAGGAATCATTAACTTTTTTCTTTGGTAACCAAATATTTCATTTTTATTTAGCAGCAACCCCCCATACTTAATACAATTAATGCAACAGTTGCTGGTTAACACCATACCCTATCCACCCATGTCATCTCTTTTGTCACAAATTCCCGTTTTCCTTATATAACAGGGGCCGAAATATGTCTTCTTACCTTAGCCAAACTTTTCAACCATGCACTCTTTCCCAATAATTTGACTTCAAACGTTAAATATTTGTTCCCCTGGAATAAGTTTGTTGTGATAATTAAACCTCAAACTTCATATCAAGCCATTTGAAAAATGCCTGTATCAGGAAGTTTACTTATGTTAAAAGTTGTTTATTTTTTCCAATCAAAACTTAACATAATTTTTGGATTGCAGTTAAATGAATAGTGGTATGAACAAACCATGCGAAAGACAAAACAATCTTAACCAGACATGAGGTCCAATAACTTTTCAAATTTACCGCACCTCACTAGATTTAATCCAACCTGGCTCTTCTTTAATCAAACTTATGGTGTCGCCTACAAAGAGGTGCAGTATTTGACTGGTTCTAAGAATCGCGCATGGAGTTTGTTACATCAACATTTAAGATAGCAAGTTCGACTGGTTGGTGAAATCTGTTTTATTTTAAAGTTAAATAATCTATGAAGGTAAAAAAACCATAAACCAGTTGTTTTTTGTTTATATATTCCTAGTTTTGATTCCATTTTTTACCAATACAAAATTTTATGTATATTTGTTTGTCGGACAGTTTTGACAATAATATCGGACCTAAGCAAATTGAAGGAAATGTCTGAGGCCGGACATCTTTCGCATGGGATAAAGAACTAAAGAGAAACATGCTTTTGAGTGCCTAGCATATAATTAACATGTTTTACTCATCATGCTATTTGTTGCCTATTAAAGGATGTCATCATATATTCAGATTTTAAAATGTGGCAGGCATAATTAATTTATCATTGGACATGCCTTTTACGGTTTACTTACTGTTGGAACCCAGGGCCAGCTCTATGCGATAGGTGGCAATGACGGTACATCCTCACTGGATCAGTGTGAGGTCTATGACCCATTCATCAACAAGTGGACCCTGCTGTCCCCAATGACAAACAAGAGGGCAGGGGCTGGGGTGGCAGTACTTGATGGCTACATTTATGCTGTGGGTTAGTTTAAACCTGTTTTTTTTTTCTGCTTCATTGCATCGAAAGGCTTTGCTCTTATTGATATTCTTTTTGAGTCTGTGTCTTAGGATTGTTAACATCTTGGGAACGCTCCCTGAGTGGGGATAAAATTCGAGACTTCAAGGTCACAGGGTAGGCACCATTGTTACCTTGCATAGGTTGTGATATCTGGGTGTAATTTACTCCCAGCTGTTGTTTTAGGACGACCCAAATTGCAGCTTCCAGATTTGCAATGAAAGAAGTTTTATCATTTAAGAGTGGACAAAGAGTGAATGTGTAAGAATATTATTTGAAGTGCATTTCAAAATATATAAAAAATCTCTGCCATTCTGTCACTGTCAAAATTTGCAAATATAATGAGCAAACCTTCCAAAATTAAAACATTCAGTTTGTCAAAATCTTTGCATGCTCGAAAATGTACTCGAATTAGGAGGATTTGATGACAATGCTTCGCTCGACACCTGCGAACGGTTTGACCCAAAAACTGGACGCTGGACTATGCTCTCCAAATTGTCGTGTCCAAGAGGCGGTGTAGGAGTTGCTGCCCTTGGTGGGAGACTGTACGCTGTCGGGGGCCATGATGGGCAGAACTACCTGAATTCTGTGGAAGCGTACGATCCGCTGAAAAATTGGTGAGTGTGCTGGTTTATTTATGGAGAATGTGTTATGATTGTTTAAATGTTTACGAGCTTGGTCAGTTAAAAATGCATAAATCAATACATTTACCTAGAATTCTAGAGGTGATAGTGTTTATGAAAATCAGAAAGTTGTTTTACGGCGTTGTATAAATAAAAAAATTATGACTGACAAAATCTGTGATACAAAGGGCTGTATTGATTGTGGGGCACATGGGCTTGTTCCCCCAACTGCCTTTACTCAGGTGAACCATCAGCTTATTGTTCCCTACCGGTTTCACTGGAGGGGACTTAAGGTTTGCGCTCTGTGCGTCTGTCCGTCTGTCTGTGAGTCTGTCTGTCACACTTTTCTGGATCCTGCGATAACTTTAAAAGCTCTTAATATTTTTTCATGAAACTTGAAACATGGATAGATGGCAATATGGACATTATGCACGTCATTTCATTTTGTTCCTACGTCAAAAATTTTGGTTGCTAGGGCAACAAATTGACTAGAAATACTGCTGAAAATGGTGGTTTTCTGGATCCTGCTATAACTTTAAAAGTTCTTAATATTTTTTCATGAAACTTGCAACATGGATAGATGGCAATATGGACATTATGCACGTCATTTCATTTTGTTCCTACGTTAAAAATTGTGGTTGCTATGGCAACCAAAAAAAATATTAAAAGATTCTGACAATGGTGGAATTTCTGACAAATTTTGGAGCCGGTAGGGGACCATATTGCTTGACAATGGCCTTGTTACTGTATATGGCATAGGTTTTATATGGAAAAAGTACATTTCTACGCTAGCCTGAACTGATTGGTATTGCTTATTATTGACTTACACCTAACAGCGCTGCTAAAGTGGAAGGGAATGAGGGACACAAATGTGCGTCAAGCTCATAACAAATAGAATACATGGACACTTTTGCCCCTTATTTTACCTTTATCGCTTATGGCCTGCAAGGCTTGGCTTATGGTTAGAAGATTGCAATGCATTGTAGGCGCAAGAGAGATTACAGGTTTGTTGCTGATTCCAAGAAGATCTTTATCGTGGCATTCATATCACCTCCTTAAGAACAGAATTTCAAGGCATTGTAGACACTATGAGGAAACATGTTGTCAGTTGACACCAAGTATATAACCTAATCCAACATTTGTAGCGCCACTTTGTAAAGAAGGTCAATTAAGAGTTAGTTTTCAGAAATACCGGGTACTTCAATTTTACTGATATAATTAACTTTCTAAGCATACAAGTGCATGTGAATTGGTTCCCATTTCATGGTAGAACATGTTTTTTATGCCCTCCTTTGAAGAAGAGGGGGTATATTGTTTTACACATGTCGGTCCATCTGTCGGTTCGTTTGTCCGTCCGCCAAATGGTTTCCGGATGATAAGTCAAGAACGCTTAGGCCTGGGATCAGGAAAGTTCATAGGTACATTGATCATGATTGGCAGATGACCCCTATTGATTTTCAGGTCATTAGGTCAAAGGTCAAGGTCACAGTGACTTGAAACAGTAAAATGGTTTCTGGATGATAACTCACGAATACTTAGGGTTAGGATCAGGAAAGTTCATGGGGACATTGGTCATGACTGACAGATTGACTTTCAGGACTTAAGGTCAAAGTTCAAGGTCACAGTGACCTAAAGCAGTAAAATGCTTTCCGGATGATAACTCAAGAACACTTAGGCCTGGTATCAGGAAAGTTCATAGGAACATTGGTTATGACAGGCAGATGACCCCTATTGACTTTCAGTTCACTAGGTCAAAGTTCAAGGTCACAGTGACTCGAAACAGTAAAATGGTTTCCGGATGATAACTCAAGAACGCTTAAGCCTGGGATCAGGAAAGTTCATAGGGACATTGGTCATGACGGACAGATGACCCCTATTGATTTTCAGTACTCAAGGTCAAAGGTCAAGGTCACAGTGACTTGAAACAGTAAAATAGTTTCCAGATGATAACTCACAAATGCTTAGGGTTAGTATCAGGAAAGTTCATAGGGACATCGGTCATGACCGACAGATGAACCCTATTGATTTTCACGACTCTAGGTCAAAGTTTAAGGTCACAGTCACCTGAAGCAGTAAAATGGTTTCCGGATGATAACTCAAGAATGCTTAAGCCTGGGATCAGCAAAGTTCATAAGGACATTGGTCATGACCGGCAGATGACCCCTATTGATTTTCAGGTCACTAGGTCAAAGTTTAAGGTCACAGTGACTCTAAGCAGTAATATATATCTGGTTGAAGTTTATGACAAATAAACAACAGACTCTCGTCAGCAACTCCATGAGTCATGCGAGCAATTCTTCTTTAAATTGCCAATCATACTCTAACGTATTTACACAATGGCTGCCACTACAACTGACAGCCCATTTGGGGGACATGCGTGTTTTACAAACAGCCCTTGTTTTATCAGTGTTTTGTGTTTGAATGGTTGGTAATGATAAAATAGTCCCAACCCCATCCAAAGCCCTATATACTTGTTAAGTTGTGATCATGAAACTAAATAGAGACCTTAAATCTATGTGGCTTATGGTAATAATTAATTAAACTGAACTTTGGCTATTTGATGTACACAATTGAAAAGTAATACATCTGTGAAACCATCCACTTATCAATCGCGAGATATTTGTTTCAAGCTGCAACACTTTGTTGGTAACTACGGTAGTGCGAGGCGGTTTACTAATACGTTTTATGGCGACACAGCATTCATGCGTATATTTCTTTAACCAGGTATTCCTTTGACATGTTAGCACATTGCATGTGGCTTTTTTTGGTTCAGTCAATGATTCTCTAATTGCAGATTGTGGTGACATGCATACATCCCCAGAAAAAGGTTATTTATTAAGATCCTGTAATTAAAATGTATAATTTAATAACCCAAACACTCATTTATATTTAAAATCTATCAATTTTTTTTTTTTTCAATCTTGGTAAACTATTAATAAAAAAGAATGCCCATATGCCAGTCAGCCTCACTAATTTACAATAAACGCTTAATTAATTAAAATCGGTACAAATAAGAATATCTGTCCTTTGGATGCTATGATATCAGTTCACTAAGACCTTGTATGGTCAGTAAGAAGCCTTGTGCATTGATATTACATATCTGGGCCACTCTGTTTTAGCTGGTCAAGAGAGGCCCCCATAGAGATATCTCGGGCCGGGGCAGGCGTGGCCCTACTCCCGGGCTCAGTTTCTCTGATCCCCCGTCACCTTGAGACCTATAGCAACACCCCATGTTGTCGGGGTGGGGCAGGTAGGGTGTTACCCAAGACTAGAGCTTGAGTCTCCTGTACTGAGCTCAGCGCTTGGAGATATATCTTATGCTCTTTATTACCACGTTCAATGTGTTTGTAATATTATTAAAGCCCCACTACGGGAAAACAGCTCTTAATGCATGTGCATTAAAATTCATCCCATCCGCACAGGCTATAATCAGGGACAACCCATTTAGCTTTTATGGAAATTTCATGTAATGGAGGTACTTTCAAAACAAAATCTTGTGTAGGCAGAAAGTGTTGTCCCTGATTATCCTGTACAGACTGCTCCGGCTAACCGGGGACAACACTATGGGCACATGCATTAAGCCAAGTTTTTCCAGAATGAGGATTATTATACTTATGTTGCATCTGAACGATCTGTGAGGCCTAATTATTGTTTGTGCAATAATACACCTTTAAACAAAGTTTAAGAGGGGGTATATTGGAGTCATTCAGTCGGTTTTTTGATTGGTCGTTGAGTCTGACGAAAGTGTGTTTCTACCTTCACATTTCTGAGGCCACTAAATTGAAAGTTCAAATATGTCATCACAACATAGATGTATAGATGTGCATGTAATCGACACATTCCTTAAGTATTTGACTTTGAAACTTAGTTGACGAAGTGATGCAGGGTATTGGTAACGTTTGTGATAAAACTCTAGTTATATTTTTTTTCGCTTTATATTGTAGCATCCACTGTTTACATGATCTTACTATGTCGCTACTATCTTTATCTCCCAATTTATCCTTTCTTTTATAAATTGGTTTACCTTTGTTTCAGCAAGTTGTTTTTGTAGCGCTCCAGTTCTTGCTTATGCAGTGCTTTATTTGTAGCTTTCAACAAATTTAATAGATTTATGTAATTCTGACCCATGATAAATGTTCAATATGAATGTTATTTTTTAGTTCAACTGAATACAATACATGTATATGAAATATTAAGTGAACACTCCTGTCACTGTTAAGACTTTAGCGTA
Organism: Dreissena polymorpha; assembly: GCF_020536995.1. Classification (NCBI taxonomy): domain Eukaryota; kingdom Metazoa; phylum Mollusca; class Bivalvia; order Myida; family Dreissenidae; genus Dreissena; species Dreissena polymorpha. The sequence goes on along the minus strand of NC_068358.1, from coordinate 58,746,013 downwards.
CATTCTAGTAACAATACTCAACCATTCATTAATTTATACAAGAGTAAGTGGTTAATCGTAATTTCACATTGATCAATAGTAAAATTGTGATAATTGAAAAAAATTCTTATGTTTGCATGATAAATACTGATTTTAAGATAGATAAAGAACACAAAAGTTATCAAATTAACATAGTCATAAGCAATTGGTATGTTGTTTTTCCACAGTTTTATTAACAATTTGATCATATTTGTCAAAACTTGTCAGACTCAAGATAATTGCATTATCCTTGTTTATCATCCAATAAATAGGTATTTTTTGTCCCCTACCAGTAAAAACCGGAGGGGACTTATGGTTTGCACTCCGTCTGTCAGTCAGTCAGTCCGTCACACTTTTCTGGATCCTGCGATAACTTTAAAAGTTCTTAATATTTTTTAATGAAACTTGAAACATGGGTAGATGGCAATATGGATATTATGCACGTCATTTCATTTTGTGCCTACGTCAAAAATTCTGGTTGCTATGGCAACAAATATTTAAAAAAAATAATTTTTTACTGACAATGGTGGAGTTTTACCGGTAGGGGACCATATTGCTTGGCAATCTCTTGTCATTCGGATGCATATCTCTGAAACACTTGGACTAAATCCTTAGTGGTTTAATTCCTACTTATGAGAATTCCACGTTTGATAATATTCCAATGATAAATGAAAACTTCAGAATTATTTCGTTCACACCTAACTGCATTCTCTATTCTGTTTCAGCTGGGAAACTGTAGGTCACATGACAGACCATCGAGCAGGGGCGGGACTGGCGTGCTGTCCAATGAAGATTTCAACGTTCTCCTATCTCAAGGGAGCGCAGTCTGCCAGTGGCCCACTGTAGACTAGCAAAAACAATGATCAATATACATGTAGCTGAAATGGGACCTGAATAGTAATTGATCTACATCAGTTGGGACCTGAATACCCTAGGCTTTTTTCTGGTGGATATTTCTGTCTTTTTCAAATTGGCAAACTGTCTCATTGAAATTTCAATGGTCTAGCTTGAAGAGTACTTTGGAAGCGTCAAGTGAGCGGAGATCACTCTGAACCAAAAGGGACCCGTTGGCATTTGTCGTGTGTGTTTTCTTGTCTGAACATGTGGAAAGGTGGACAGTGACAACCTGGATCAAGTGTTTATTGCTTGCATATGCTAATGTTCCCACAAGCGTGTCCTGGTTTTCTTTCCTTAAAGTAACATTTAGTATGGACCACTGTAAACAAGTTAATGTTGTTCAGTTTAGATAGATTGCTATCACCTAAATAAGTGTTGTAATATTGAACTTTTGTATGGTTTTGAAATAGGCTTTCTGTCCGTCTTGATCAATGAGTTCATGTACATGTACTTTGAAAGAGTGGCCTCTCTATTAAGTCGTAATCTGTCAAGACACACAGTGCCATGAACATTTCTGTGGTTTCTTTTCTGAGCCCTGTTTTTAAACATACTTATACATTTCTTAAACTTAATCGCTGTGTCTTCAGATTCGTTTAATATTATTCTAGAAACTAGTCTTAAGTTACTAATGTAGCTTAGTGAAATTGGCCTGGAAAGTATTTTTGAAGAAAGGACCACTGCATGCAAGTTGATCCTTTTGTAAAGGTAAAGTCTATATTTTGCTTTATGATACTAGACTTATCTTCAACTGGCATTTAGCCCCTGATCATCAGGATATAAGTCGTTCATTTAAATTTCACATTACATTGTGGCAAAAAGTGTCATGAAGCCTTCTATCGCAGATTTACATTTTTTTTATTTACATGGTTTATGTGTAACAAATATTACTTAAAATTGATTTGGTTCTTATAAAGAATTAATTTGCTAGTACTGTTTGGTAATAGAGAATCTTTGTGAGGAAATTTGTAAAGAATGCACTCTTCTATAGCTTAACTATGTTTCTTACTCTACATGTATGTTTTACTGTTCCATGATGATTTTCTTCTATTCACGCAAGTAAAGCAATCTCTATGATATTTTGTATCAAAACTATGGTATTACATACTCAACTTACTGGTCTCTATTTCATAAATCAAAATTGTCACGTAAACATTTTATTATGACCCCGGATCGAAAGATCGGGGGTATATTGTTTTTGGCCTGTCTGTCATTGTATCTGTGTGTCTGTCCCAAAACTTTAACCTTGGTCATAACTTTTGCAATATTGAAGATAGCAACTTCATATTCGGCATGCATGTGTATCTCATGGAGCTGCACATTTTGAGTGGTGAAAGGTCAAGGTCATCCAAGGTCAAAAATATGGCTTCAAAGCGGCGCAGTAGGGGGAATTGTGTTTCTGACAAACACATCTCTTGTTTAAATTTATATAAAAACACAAAATGTCATTAATTGTGAATTGCTGACAATTTTGGCATGATATATGTCATTTTTCACATTGTCTCTGGCCTAAGTTGAGCTCTGTTGCCAAAAGATGTGCTGTACAGCCAGAATACATTGATAACTCTAGATCATACTGTACTCAACTAAAAGTAATATCAACTGTCTCGTCCAAAGAGAGTACGGTGTCATTTATGGCCCATCAAAGAATTCTTGTGTTGATAAAATTTTAAACATATCTTCTGGACTAAATGTTTGTCATTATTATAAAACAGTGGAGTGGTGATAACATATCAGAGGCGGTTAAATATTTAAAGTTATTTAACTGCATACGGTTGTAGGCTTTGCTCCGAAATCTGTTGATGTTAATAACCAGCTGATCTTTTTTTTTAAACATTTGTATGCAATTGGCTGTTATTTTCTGTTTGCTGTTTAACAAATTGATCAAAATTACTTTGTTTCAAGCTTTTTTGTATGTGGCTTGTTGATAGCTTTTCTTCAAATGTTTGGTAATTTTGTCGTAATGGAATCATTTTACTTGGTATTTGTGTGTTTGTGCTCAAAGCATCACTTTTGGATATTATTGTTTGTGCAATTAGTTTTTCAAATCCATTATAGAATCTTAGTTAAGATTTTAAAGTTTTACGCAACTGTAAAAGTCCATTATGGTAGACCATTTGAGTTGCATCATCTAAAAATGGGTTTTATGCAATATGCGGCCAGCATCTTAAGACCAGCCTGCGCAATCTGGTCAGGATCTACGCTGTCTGAATAGTCATACAAGGTTTTGTCTCACATTATTGGACGTGGTAGCTTCAGAGCAAACTGTGCTGAGGCGCAGGCTGGTCTGGAGCTATGCTGGTCAGATTAGGTACAAGACCCATTTTCACATGGCACAACTCATTTTAATACTTGCGTAAAAATACAGCTTTCTAGTTTAATACCAATAGGTAAATTCAAAGAATTAAAATGTTTTTCAGAAATACGTAAAAGCCCGTCTTATATAAGATAACCCACAGTGCTTTATAACTTGATTTTGGCCTATTTTGATGAATACATGCAAAGAACAGATGTGCAAGCATTTGTGTTCTTAGTATGCTTATAGCTTTTGCTGTTAAAATATTGCTGAGCTGTAATATAATTGCTGTTTTAATTGCATTAAATGTTGTTATATGTCTCTCATTTATTGTTAACTGACCATACAGCTTAGTGTTTGTTTTGATTTGTTTTTATTGCATTATAATTATATATTTTTATTATGACAGAAATGTTCTGAATTCTGACTGGATAATCCCATCAGGTGTCCTGTTTTTCGTGTCCTGATGAAACTGCTACATATGCAAATAAGGACATAAATAGTCATGACTGTACTTCCATTTAATAAACAAAATGCCAAATGATTTCACTATTTTTTGTGAACCGTTATGACATTGCTTGTCCGTTATGACATTGCTCGTCATTTGTCAATACCAAAATGAAGTCATAGTTCGGCGCAAACGTCAATAATAATGAAATTACAACTTAAACTTGATTCATCTCCAGCAAATACTGGTAGAATTCTACTTTGGCCTTTAGAGTGTTTAAGTTACTGATAATATTATTTTTGTGTTGTAATTGTTTGTGCTGAACAGTATTTTCTGCATTTCATAAGGGAATGAAGAGTCTGGAAAACTACATGCAATTGAGCATAATTTTCCCCAACAGTAATTTGGTAATGCTGAAAAATAATCTTCAGTTTTAATAAATATTTGTTTTGCTTTTTTTTAATTCTAGTTCTTTTTAACATTCGTCTATAAGTAATGGTAATGCTTAAGAAATCTTCTTGATTGATTCTGTAAATTCTGAAATGTATGCAAGTGCAAGTTTTTGTTTGTGTTGCTTTGGTTTCATTTACATTTTCTGGACCAAATTTCGGCCATGTTCATGGTATGTTAACATATCAGAGACAGTTAAATTTACGTTTCAAGATATTTTAAAGGGATAATACATCTTTTTTGGCATTGTTTAGGCTGGTTTGTGTTTGTTTTTCATTTTTCTTCAGTGTGGTATCATTTTCAGTACATCGATATATCTCATGCAATTCAACTCCAAACATAACGAGAGTTTTCGAATACTACAGCTAAATGTGCGGTTAGTTTAGTTTTGACTAATTATTTTAGACAAATAGTACATGTATTTCTAATAAATAACTAAAAAACTAGCATCAGTATCATTTGTTTCAAATTAATAAAATAACCTACTCTACCCTTTTTCAGTTTTTTGCTTGTAAAACTTACCATATTTTCTCATTATAAAGGTGCACCTCCTGATAACTTCTGTGATACTGTTATAGTGTTGTTTGTGTTTGTTTTTCATGTGTTTCTGTTACCGGTATGTCATTTAAAGCATATGGAGTTTAAGTGTTTCTGTTATGTCATTGAAAGCATATGTAGAATACATGTATATATATATATTGCATACAGATCATTGTATTTCATTTTAACATGAACATGCCATTTAACCTGGCCATCCTTTTTTATCTGATATTTTAAAACAGAACATTTCATGTTTTATTCCATAGTTAAAACACCTAGAAATGCTTCCATTTGACATGAATTCCCCGTCAAATTATCAAATGGGTGTTGTGTGACAGACATTGTGTGAACTATAAACACAGACCTTTAAGCAAAAGCAATACTTAGGGCATGCAACACATGGCTGTGATACAATTATCAATTTTGCGGATTTATTTGGGAATCCCAAATGCATAATAAAAGAACAACCTAAACACTAACATCTATTTTAAATTCAGTAAAATCATTTACCAGTTTATTTGTCAGCACGAAATTTCATGTTTTTTTTAAATCACATTTGTGTGGAGATATGTTAATTTGTTGATTTTGGCAAACAAATCATGGAGTATGCATAGATAATTACCAAGTGTTTGTTATGTGTCCATGCTAAATTACAGTTGGGAGAGGTAGGTGGTTCCCTGTTTATCATATTCCAATTTACTAGTCCACTGATTATCAAATGCTTATTAACTATTGTTAACCATTGTTACTAAATGACAGTAAATGGATTGGCAGGACTGAATGACCAGAGATGGTGCCAATATTATTTGATAAACACTAAATGCAAGCAAACTATTTTGCTTAATTTTCAATATCGCTTAAACTGCTTTGCATCACAAATATCTGCTGACTTTGCGTACAATAATTTAATACAAATGTCATGATATGATGATCCAAAATAAGTTTGAAATTCAATCATACACAATAAAGTTGTGTGCCGAAAACAAACATTACTCGCACTATATCAATATAGGCGATATGCACAATCTTCAACCGCCCACTGTGACATTTGAACTTTATATTAAGATCATGTAAGCCTATTTATTATGCCAGAAGCATAAAAAACAAGCAAATTCGTTGAATTGATATCCCCCGCCAATATGCTTCTGGACACAAAATATTTGACACTTAAAAAAGCATTTTTTCAAGATACAAAGGGCCATAACTTCATTATTAATAAATGGTGCACAATGCCATTTGGCGTGCACCATCCTCTTGTTCATATATATACTCATACCAAGTTTCAATGAAATCCGCCGAAGGACTTCGAAGATATGGCTCCGGACACAACAATGCCGGACGGACAGATGGACGGACAATGCCAAAACAATATCCCTCTGCCTATGGCGGGGGATAATAACAACACCTGTTTATGTCTATGTATTTATTTTTTCCATATTTATTAGCTACAATATTTAATAGACGAAACAAGTATGAAACCACTGTCAGAAATTTATTGTTTCAAATACATATTAAAATGCCCATGTCAAGCCTAGAGCCTTGTCTACTCTGGAAATAAGCGTAGAACCTCTTTGGCAAATAGATGTAAAGGGAATCCTATGACGTTGAAGTAGTCACCATTAACCCGTTGTATAAGCGTGCTTCCTAAGTCTTGTATCCCATAGCCCCCAGCCTTGTCCCTGAAATAGAATTTACATCAACTTGATTTGACCTTGACCAGATTTGGACAAGATTTAATTAAAACAACAACTTGCAACATTCTGAGCAAGAGGTTATTATAGATATATATTTGGTTAAGTTATTTCCCCAACAATACTGTGACCGTGCCACAAAAAGAACTGCTATATCACCAATTATTATGCCCCCCTTCGTAGTAGAGAGGGGTAATTGTTTTGCCGGATGTCCGTCGTCTGTTGGTAGACCAGTTCGTTTCCGATCAGTAACTCAACAACAAATTGACCGATTGACTTGATACTTCACAAGTGCATTGAACTTGGACAGTCAACAAATTGACTGATTGCCTTGATAATTCACATGTGGATTGTCCTTGAGCAGTTGATGACCCCTTTTGAAATTGGGGTCACTTGATCAAAGTCACTTTCACAATAAGTCTGAAAATCGTTTCTGATCAATAACTCATCAATGAATTGACCAATTGGCTTGATACCTCGCATTTGCATTGGCCTTGGAGAGTAGATGACCCCTATAGAAATTGGGGTCACTAGATCAAAGGTCAAGGTCACTGTCTTAATAAGTGTGAAAATTGTTTCCGATCAATAACTTGTCAACGAATTGGCCAATTGGCTTGATACTTCACATGTGCATTGGCCTTGGACAGTAGATGACCCCTACTGAAGTTGGGGTCACTAGTTCAAAGCCCTGTTTTGGGGGCATATGTCTTGGACCGTGGAACTCTTGTTTTAATTAGCGTTTGCCACAGGAAAATGGAGCAGGATGTTGGGCCACTATAAACAACTCAAAATTCATATTCAGAAATGTTTAAAAAAAATCACTAGTACACTTCTACAAATGAGATTGTAAATCCACTGATTGTATTTTTGACATTTTGCCAATTATTACAATCATATAACAAGAGAACCAACGGCCTTAGGTCATTCATGGAGACCCAAAGAAACGGAACAGTTCTGAGAATGGGATGTTTCCGTAATCATTGCAGAAATCAGACTAGATATCATAAGAACACATATTCTAAGCAATTTTCAATATTTTGGGGCATTTGAACAGCTAGGTACGGGAAAATCATACAATGCTACATGTCAAATTCTGACCCCTGGGACATAATTAGAGATTTTTTGCAGTTATTTTGCTATCTGAGTCTATAAATTATGCGTTTCCTTGAGAGTGACTATTAATTAAGTTTTCAAGATTCAATTTACTTGATTGAGAACTTTGGACGAAGTTAGCTTCACAAACTATAACATATTTTGACCAACAGACAGAGTGATTTCCCTTTGCCAGATATAATCAGAAAGTAGATCAATTACATGGTGGCAGATCATTCAAAGAAACTCACATGGGCTCTCCTGTGTCGACATAGGCTTCAATGACCCTCTGCGACAAATCTCCCATGACCACTTCAGTCTGTGAGTGAAACTGAACTATACTGTATTTTGGCTCTGCAATAGATCCTCACTCTGGAAAAGGGGGCTTAATGCATAAGCGTAAAGTGCCGTCCCAGATAAGCCTGTGCAGTCCACACAGGCTAGTCACAGACAACACACAACACTAACCACTTAGACTGGATTTTCTTTTAAAAGAGACTTTCTTAAAACAATTAATAAAACACAGAAAGTGTCATCCCTGAATAGCCTTTTCAGAGAGCACAGGCTAATTTGGGACAACACTTTATGCACATGCATTTAGCCCCATTTTCCTAGAGTAAAGTTCAAATATATTCACTAGTTTATCATTTCAACTGGCAGCTCTGTTAAAAAAAATTCTAATTTGGTTTGTATTACGAATTTGTGGAGAATATTAGTTTTATATAAATTATTTCCTGTATAAAAAGCACTGATATCAAGGGAACTAGTTACTGAACTTTCCAAAATTAATTACACAAATGTAGTTGAATACAGGCAAGATTATCTTATTCTATCAGGTGTTTCATGAACTGTAGAGTAAATTCCTTGGGACACTAGGATACCATACGCTTAATTTAACTTGAAGCAATAGATACTAACTTCCAAGCTGAGGAATTACATGATGCTCACTCACCTGCAGGACTTTGTGTTACCAGGACTACAGAGGTTATAACTTCATGGGAAGATCCACTCAACCTGTGAAGGAAGAAAATGGCCAATCCTTTGTACAATATATAGAGGACATTTGTTGGATTTGGTGCAATATTGATTTTTATTCAGAGTTACCATAGAAAATGATATTTTCACGAGTGAATTAAACTTGATATTCCACAAATCCAACAAATTTTCTTGTTATTTTATGCTTACAAATGATACTTTTTTTGGCCATTCCGGACAATATAATTCCCCATTGGACCCCCCCCCAATGTTATTACATGTGTGTTCAAAGAGAAGCTTATCTGTATGTATTTATCAACATTCAATGCAGAGTAATCGCCTTTAGTAACAAAGGGGCGTTGCAATGGGGAAACCAAAGATATCTAAAAATAGTTCCAGTCAAACAATAAAATTTATCGATAATTTTTACTGTTATGTTCCACTGATTGAAACAGTGAAATATCAGTTTTAATTCAATGATATTTCTCTATAAACCATCGGAAAGCATAAAATAAAATTATGTATGGGAACACATTGAGACTTGAACCTAAAATATTGCTTTTAAAATAGAAATGATCCAATATCATTTAAAGCATTGTTTAATGCATAAGTGTGAAGTTTCATGTCAGATTAGCCTACGCAGTCCACACAGGCTAATCAGGAACGATACTTTGGCCTAGACAGGATTTTCATTATGAACAGACTTACTTTACAACAATAGTATTCACAGAGACATATAATCTTGTTGTATGCATTCTTACAAATGAATTTCAACTTGCACATAACTTTTCAAAGACTTAAACAGGCAAATTACCAGTCAAAGATATGGGCGTTGGTCAGTAACCTTAAAAGATGATCCCAAAGACACCTGTGAAGTCTCAATTGAATATTAAAATGCCACCGCGCACATTCTGATGAGTATTAAAGCTCTCACTTTTCGCAAAAACAAAAAATGTCTCCATCGGAAGACATATGCCCCCAAAAAACGCTTTTTTCGAAACCTAAACGCATATTTCGAAACCTAAACGCGGACCCTAAGTTCAAGGTCAAGGTCAAAGGGGTCAAAATTTGTGTGCGTATGGAAAGGCCTTGTCCATATACACATGCATACCAAATAACATGTATGAAGGTTACATCTGAGGCGACATAGAAGTAATGAGCATTTTTCCAAACCTTAATGCAAAAGTGTGACAGAAGGACAGACAGACGAACTGTGCGATCACTGTATGCCCTCCTTCGGGGGCATAAAAACTGCATTGGACTGGTTTCTAAATAAGCTTTGTATTAATACCCTTACCTTGTCAGCACTTCCACGGCATGCTCACGTGAATTGGGTTTCTCAAATATCTCATTGCCAAGCGTCACAATTGTGTCTGCTCCTATAATAAGATCTGGCGGAGGAACCTTTATAAGAAATTAATGTACTTTAGATTATTCTATTTTTTATGATATATTTAGCAAAACATGATTCATAAAAAATATTTACATTTTAACTTACTGCCTCAGCTACAATTCTAAAAAAAGTGACATCAGTATGCAGTAAAATCAGTCTAATATTTATTTCATCACATTATGTTTACATGTAGAGTATTGTCCCAGCTTAGCCTGTTCAGTCTGCAAAAGCTTCTCTGGGACAACACCATCATTTTTTATCATTTTTTTTTCAAAGTCCAGTTTAGCCCTGAAATGTCATTCCTGATAAGCCCATGTGCACTGCAGAGGCTATTCTGGAACACTATTTAATGCAAATGCATTAATCATAAGTGTATTGCTTTTTGTGAAGCACATAAACAATTACTCCTGAGTCCATCAACTAACAATCCATGTTAGTAAATTTTAATATTGAAAACTTCAATAAACAGATTACTTTTGTCTTTCAAGAATGTAATAGGACATTACTTAACTCAAAAGGTAGTTTCATACCTCAAGGGGAATATAGACTATGTAATGTACATCGTGTTACATCCCATTTAACCCTTTCCCACTTAGATATTTATTTTTACGCATTTGGTATCCCTTAGAAAGTTACATACACGTATAATTAAAAACCTTTCTTACTATATTCAAGTTTTAAAGGCTTCATTTCCAACCTAAGATACTGATGAGCAGCAAAGGGCATAAAACCTGAACAGACTGTAGTTACTCGCAGGCTGTTCTGGTTTTATGCTGTTTGCAAAAGCCATTTTTACTTTGCTTCTTATGGGGAAAAGGGTTAATCAACATCGAAATCAACAGATTGTCTTGGCCACAACATTTTTTCTTTCTCACCTCAGATGAATAAAGCCTGTGCACGACATCCAATGTTTTCTGTTTGGCTGTCTCGGCTACATAATCCAGTGGAGAACAGAAACTTTCCTTGCTAAGATTCTCCTCAAATTTGGAAGGTATAACTTTGAATTTAAGTCCCTGAAATGAAGATAAAACTAGTGCGTTCAAAGAAGGCATTAAATAGTCCTGAATTCTGCGTTGACGCAGAGTTTTGACAATAGTGTGCTGTATTTTGACCTTTGATCACAAGTTTGATAATGAATTTAAAGGTACATGTAGTAAACTGCATTCACACAAGGTAATATAAAAAAGAGGCCCATGACGGCCTGAATCGCTCTACTGCTATAAACACTGTGCAAGTTTGGAAAGAATAAGATGGAAACTGTGTACTTAATCGCGCAAACTAGGAGAATTTTCACAAATTCAAGAAATTATTGTGTACTTATTTCTCCGATACTGCTCATATTCAATAGGGTTCAAGTCCTCATTGATATAACGATACTGTGCAAATTTGGAGATAATTGGATGAAAAAATTGGATGGGAAGAGCTATGGGACATGGAGTTTAACCCTGGCAAGTGTCAGGTTCTCCATGTCACACGGAATCGTAAGCCCATTGCGCACCAATACAAGCTTCATGGTCAAATCCTATCCCCAGTTAAGGACGCAAAATACCTTGGTGTTGACATTTGCCATGATTTAAGTTGGAACACACATATCTCCAGGATCACAACAAATGCAAACAAAACATTAGGTCTCCTCAAACGTAACATCAAGACAAAACATGAAAAGGTCAAATCACTATCCTATCAAACACTAGTACGTCCCCAACTTGAATATGCTTCCCCCATATGGTCACCACACACTCAGGTCAACAAACACAACATAGAAATGATTCAGCGGCGAGCAGTCAGATGGGTAAAAAATGACTACTCCCATAACACCAGTGTCACACAACTGCAAAATACACTCAACTGGCGCACCCTTGAGAACAGACGCATAGATGCCAAACTCGTCCTTTTCTACAAAGTCTACCACCATCTTGTGGCCATATCCCTCCCATCTTATCTTGAAGCCCCAACCAGGTTAAACAGACACATGCATCCCCTCAGTCTTCGTCAAGTCCATACAGGTTACGATTACTTTAAGTACTCTTTCTTCCCCCACACCACAGTATTGTGGAACAGGTTACCCCACCCCGTCGCAATGCTGCCTGACCTTGAGAGCTTCAAGCAGGCAGTAGCCCAACTTAGCCACTAAACCCATGGGAATTGCTTTTATCCATTTTTTTACCCCTTGTATACTACATGACTTTTAAATCTCTTAACAACCTAACAACACTATCCTTATTATTGTACAAATTCTTAATTTGCTGAAAGATACCTTTCTCAGCTTTTACTCTTTTACTTTACTAACAGCCAACGCGCACCCTGCCCATAATACTCGCGAGAGGCGTGAGGCAGTACTATGAGATAGATAGAAACTGTGGAATTATTTGCGCAAGCAAGCGGAATTTCAAAATTTTCTCATATTCAAGGGGAAGTCATTCTGGACTTATTGCTTCGATATTGCTCTTTTTAAACAAGAGCTGTCAGAGGACAGCGCACTCGACTATTCGACTGCTTGACAGTATAACGTAAGCCATCATGGGGAAATTGTTCATATTCAATAATTTATTAGACGATCTTTCAAAAATAAAAATTGATTTTAAAAAAAAAGGAGCGGGGGTGGGGTTGAGAGGATAGTATAATGGGTGTGGTCATTAACTAAATGATCTTTCAAAAATAAAAAAAGGAAAAAAAAATTGGGGGGAGCGGGAGGCAGGGATTCTGGGTTGGGGCGTTGAGTATTGTTTGGGTGGGATCCATTGATAAAAAAAGGTAAAAAAATTTTGGGAGGGGGTGGGTAGGGGTTGAGAGGGGGGTATAATGTGGGGTGTGGTCGTTTATTAGATGATCTTTCAAAAATAAAAAAAGGGTTGGGTTGGGGCGTGGGGTAGTGTTTGGGTGGAATCCATTGTGGTATTCAGGTAAGTGTTGTTTTGTCAAAGTATTAATAGAATCTTATCATAAAATGATAAATAAAGAAGTTATATTTCATAATCAAAGTTCATATCATATACCTGCGGATCATTATTAAGATTTTCCTGCGTAAAAACAAATGAAAAAGTCGTTTAACTTGTGCTCTGTCACAATCCGAAACAGTATAAGTTGCATCAGCTTTCTTCAAGTTATCATAATTTCATATGATTTTGATTTAGTCTTCTGTTCAAATCTTCCCACAGACGATGTGTCTCTACACGGACTTACAATATTTTCTAACAGCAATTTTCTTCTTGGCGATGTACTTGCAAGAACGATGCATTTCGAGTTTAACGAGTTAAGAATTGGCTGCAACATCATTACATGTCAGCATGATGACATCAAAATGAAAGTGAAATCAACTTTGGTGACAGTGCGAACTTCTTTCGCTGTAATAATAACCACTATTTAGGTTTCCCTACACTAATGCTCTTACAATTCGTACCCAGGAATCTTAACTAACGTTTACCAAGTAGGTTTACCTGAGTATTGTTTTGATTTAGTGAATAATAAAGCGGTATCGGTAGTGATGCTGTTGGACGTAGCATTAGGCAACGCACCAGTTGTGCTAGTAGTAGTATGACAAATGGTTTGTGTGTGTTAATAAATATTACATACTAATATTATTTCGTTATGATAATCTAAAGAGGCAGAAATTCACAAATTGATCAATCATATCACCCACAGCATTATCTGTGTACGAAATAAAGATAATGCTTTAACTACACAGTGGTGCTTGCTTGGTCATTGTTGGCTGAGATACTACTAAAAGGAACCGGAGAACTCTTCAGTATTGTGCTAAGTACCTGGAGTACCAAAATATTCTAAAAACTACCCTGAGGCAGTATTTTCCTTACACTGGGTACAGTGCAGTATACACCCAGGTACTCTAAAGTAGTATCTGAGCCGAAAATGACCAAATGAGGCACAATGAATGTACACATTAAAACTTCTGTGAAATAACAAGTGCATGTTTAATAACGCTCAAACGCTCAGGTACTACTTACATGTATCCCGGGTACTCTTTATGTATACTTACATTTACCCCGGGTACGGTTAATATACTTAACATACCTGGTCGATATTAGACTGTACCCGAGTTGTATTCCTGCCTAAAATCCATGTTGTAAAACGCTCTACTGATAATCGTTCAACGATATTGTTTACCTTATACAAACTTCTCTTTTGAACAAGAGATTTGTTTGTCAGAAACACAATGCCCCCTACTGCACCGCTTTGATTTTTTATTTTTATTATATACCTTATAAAAATTACTTCCCTTGTAAAAATGATCTGTACCTGCCAAATGATAAATAGAAATTATCTTCATTTAAAGCTTCCTTTATCTTCCTAGGATTTGTTTTTTTGACCTTGACGGATGACCTCGACCTTTCACTACTCAAAATGTGCAGCTCCATGAGATACACATGCATGCCAAATATCAAGTTGCTATCTTCAACATTGCAAAAGTTATGGCCAATGTTCAAGTTTTCGGATGGACGGACGGACAATTCAACTGCTATATGCCACTCTACGGGGGGCATAAAAATCTACAGTAACTTCACTCTAAGCACTCAGGTCAATTCGTAATTTGATGAAGATTTTTTGGATCGATGTTGAAATTTGTAAGATGAAACAGCCATTGTTCTGCTACCTTAGATTTGACATTATACTAGTCTGGAAAAGTTCACAGACATTTTAAGGACCAACAAAACAACAAAGACCCAACATGAAGCAAACAAAATACTTTATTAATACCATTCATGTACACTCATTATTATAATAACAAAATAAATGTGACTGGGTGTCAATAAAAACGCTCAAATAATCATGACGCATGTTGGGTTGTTATGCTATGAAAATGGATGAATAACTATTTTATGGTAACAAATGCCATGATTGTATAAATATGCAAAATACTTCAGGCTATTTCTGGCCAAACCATTTAACAGCAAAATGTTCAACATCAAACAAATTGTTGATAGAAAATAACCACTACACTTTATACTAGTTTAAAGTCACAAAAGAACATACACAAATTAAGATAGGTAAACAAAGAAATGCAACACAAACTACTAGTATGTCAAAAGGGGTGCTAACATACAGAGATATAAGTGCACTTCAAAAGGTGAACTAAGAATTCAAACAGAATGCTACCGGTACTTATTTTAGCATGAAGTATTTTGCTTGATGAGATCTTATTTTATAAAAACAATATAAAATCTTTCTTCTTTCAAACTGTCTCAACACATTTACTCACTCATTGGCTAATTGTGCATTTTGTCAACAATCCAACACATTTATTGCATCATTTTTAATGTTTGATCCGTTTTTAATCTAAAAATCTAATAAATATGTAACAACACAAAAACACACAAAACTAATAACTATATATTATGTAATATAAATTAATATTCATGGTGTATTCCATGTTATTGTTGTTAAATTAGATTATTTAATATACAAATGTACCTTTTTATATTACAATTCTAAATTTAGATCATTAATGTATATATTATGTATTTATTATTATATGATTACCATATACATTATACGATA
Organism: Dreissena polymorpha; assembly: GCF_020536995.1. Classification (NCBI taxonomy): domain Eukaryota; kingdom Metazoa; phylum Mollusca; class Bivalvia; order Myida; family Dreissenidae; genus Dreissena; species Dreissena polymorpha. The sequence goes on along the minus strand of NC_068358.1, from coordinate 58,730,702 downwards.
TTTAGTTGTGTCACTGACCGTACTTGTGGAAAATACACAATTTGAGGGTTAATGTACCTCTACAGAGTAAACTAAACAATGGATTTCAAAACAGCAGTTGATTGAATAAAAATTAATAATACAGAAGAGAAAACACCATAAAACATCTACTTAACAAAAACATGTCTGCGATGTTCCAATGTTTTAAAACTTGGTATTATTTTACTGTTATAAAAGGTTAAAAGTATAAGGGACTAGCATTTTTCACAAAACTGAATTTTTGTCAATCGATCAATGGAATCTTTGCATTTTGATAACCATTTCCATTTAAGCAGTACTCAGACATTATTCAAGTGAGCTAAATTGTTCTTAACAAGTGGAATGTTTCCATTGCAGCCAAATTCCTCCAAAGACAGACATTTAATTCTCCTTTATTTCGACAATAAGGCAACATTTCATAGCCAGCTGTACCTTTTTTTGTTAAAAGACATAATTTTTGGAAGAATAGTAACATTTAACAAAAATAATTGGTCAACAATTTTTTTAATCCAGTGGATATGGAATTTTTGTAAACAATTTTTAACAGATATGGCATTTCAATAAAGATAACAGTAACAGCTTTGTAGCACTAGAATATGAACAAGTTATTAACAGAAACTATTCTTGTAACATGAAAAACTCCTAGTTTCTTCTTGGAATACTCAAACAGAATACATCAAACACTTTTTTTTTGTATTTTATACAGATTTTTTCCCCAAAGGAATAATCAAATATTTCAATGCAACATGTAAAAAAGATAATCAAGACTAACAGTTGACTATACAACAGTTGCTGACATTGCAAATGGCATCTATGTAACAAACCAAACAAAATAAATAATCTAAAAATGAAACTAAACAACTAACTTATCTACATTTCTACAAAACAAGCTCCATGGAGCAAAGAAATAAAGCAAAAACCAACAAAGACTAACTTATGTTTAACATTGAATATAAAAACGCATGCACAAATCTCAGCATAGTAATTATCAACACCCTGTACTTATACTGGACACTTCACTGGTTAATATGCCTCTGGTGCTCATAGGGTAAAGCAATCCATATGCAATGCATATTGATTTAATGTGGTTGTTAATTTATTTTTTGTATACAAGGAAATCCTGAGCCCACCAACAAATTGAGTCGTGTTCTTAGAAAACTGGGCATAATGCATGTGCGTAAAGTGTCGTCCCAGATTAGCCTGTGCAGTCCGCACAGGCTAATCAGGGACGACACTTAACGCTTTAATTGCATTTTTCGTTTAAAGGAAGTCCCTTTTTATTGAAAATCTAATTTAAGCGGAAATGGTCGTCCCTGATTAGCCTGTGCGGACTGCACAGGCTAATCTGGGACAACACTTTACGCATATGCACTTTGCCCAGTTTTATCAGAACAAGACACAATTAATATTTCTTCTACACAAGCTATCGATGATTATGTTGGTAGGTTGTGTACTAACTTGAGTTCTGAAAGAGAGTTTAGAGCATGTTGCGTATATAAAAGGAGTACAGGTCTCTTCTTAACCCAAACTTACATTTATTTAACAGCTTACACCTGCAAAGGACACAACACTTAACGTTATAAAAAATCTAATAAACAACAAAAAACATCTAATATTGAAAACACTTAAAACAGTCATATATATCATGTGCATATCAACTTCAACTTTCGAAAATAAAAATGCTAAACACACCTGGTTTTGAAAAAAATATCCACGAACACAATTCGTTAACAGCCTGGAATGAGAATATTAAACCTCTCAAATATCAAATTATCAACAATTTTCTTCTCAAATGCTGTACACCAAACACATGAATATGAACTTTTTACACTTATATTCTGATCTTTACACAAACATAAAACCACCTACTTGTAAAAAAAGCCCTCCTGTTTTTTGGCAATAAACTTCTTTTTATAGCAGAGGCCCCTACTTCACTTATAGATTCACAACATTCAAAGCTTTTCTGCAGCAACGAATAATGATCTGCACAAAATCGAACTGAATGCATGGTAGTTTTAAATACCCTTTTGAAGAATCTTAAGATTTAAAATTAACCAACAGACAAAAAAGTACAAAATGTAAGGTTCATGAAAAAGTCCAACATTATGCACTGAAGTCTCTGACCCATTATACTCTTGTCCAATGCACAGAGCAATTAGGCAAATACACTATGGTGACCAAAGCATCACAGCAAATCAAAGATACAACAGCACAGAAAACATTTAATACAACATACAACAACCAGTACATGATAATTATTCAAACATAACCATAAAAACAATCAAAGACTAACTGTTTCAATGTCAACTCGGCCCTTCCCACGGATTTTAATCCGGGGCAACTAACAAACGTAAACCTGGTCAATGTACCTTGCTTACTAACAACTCAGTAAATTAAATCATGCAACAGTAAGCATAGAAAATAACACCACTTAACAGTTAAGTCTAAATACACTGGACAAGTAACCAATCTGTTTCACTCAATTGAAATTTATTTTTCAATTGATATAAAGTTTAGCTACAGTAAGTTCTTTTGCAATTAATGGCAACATTTATCAAGCAGTGTACATTGATCAGATCTCAACTTTCCGATAACATTTAAGCATAAAAGGAGAGCCAAGATGGCCCTGAAGTGCTCGCCTGAGTTCAAGGTACATGTATACAAATTGTTCAAGACTTTACATGGTAACCTTTTTTTAAAACTCAGTTTACCAAGTTTAACCGATTTATGCCTAGTGGACTCTCCCATCCTTCTAAATTGGATCAATTTATTTCCAAAATAATGGATGTCTAGTATATTTATTTCTATATTTAGAATATTTCTTACAGAAATTCCTTTAAGCAAACAGCGCAGACCCAGATGAGAAACCGCATCATGCTGCGTCTCATCTGGGTCTACGCTGTTTGCCAAAGCCGTTTTTCTAGACCCTAGGCATAAATGGGTTAATTGCTTGATTTTGTCAAGATGTATATTCTAACCATTTTTCATCAAGATTGATTCATAGAAGTGGCTTCTAGAGGTAACAAGGTTTTCCTCTTACCTCTTAGTTATTTTTAAGATTACGTTCTGACAAAATTTTCATAAAGATTGAGTCACAAATGTGGCCTTTATAGTTGGTGCATGGTTTGCCTAATATTTGCCAACACACAAGGTATGATATGCTGGACAGAGAGTGATCACAATAGCTCACCATTAGCACTTTGTGCTCAGGTTAGCTAGAAAAAAGCAATAACATTATGCACCAAATCAACAATTAAGAGACATTTTTTATGACTTTCAAGTGTCTTAGGAATCATGTTGGGACTAACAAGCTGTCATTGCTAACAACTGACATAAGAAAAACAACAGTCTTCTTTAAGTTAACAAAAAGTTCAACAGAAAAACTTTCACTGCATTCTTAAACTCTCAAAAATTAATTTTTGAGCAAAAATAGAAAGAACAACATTGAAATTGGTCCACATAGCTTAGACGTTTATACACAGTTAAAAGCTAATACTTAAACTACCTAACAGCTTTTAACATACACTTCAAATATGCTTTCAGTTGAGTTTTAATTATTTTTTTCTTATAAAGATAATTATAATAAATTGTACAAAATCTATTTATGTGATTCTCACAGGACTACTCTAAATACTAATTAAGACAATTATTTATTGTCAATGACAACAACACATTGTGCAGATCCATGGAAAATTTGCATATACCTAATACCTACAACATTAAAAAAGAAGGCATTTTCATTTCAGTGATTGCAAACATAAACACAAATGCTAAAAACTCAAAAATTATAGAAAAATTATTTAATGGTATTTTTCAATGATTTTCATATAAAAATTCAGTTGTATACAACACTAAAAAATATTCATGTGTTATCTTGCAGAGCAAACTTGAACAATTGGCGTAATTTAGCCGCCAGCACCTGTCCTGAATGGAGTTTAATGGCTAACATGAATTAATGAATTTTTGATTGAGTATTTCAGTTCTAAATTCAAAACACAACAGACAACAAAATGGGAAGATGCTCAGCAAAGTATAAAATGTGAATACAATATTTATGAAATACTTCAATGGAACAGTGCGGAATTTATATCATCTACCATAAACATTATATAACAAGCTCAGCAGTAGAATACAAATTACTATGCTATCAATTCTTTTGGTTTCAATTTATTATTTAGCAAAAAATCTGTTAAAATGGTTTATAAGCAAATAAACATTAAATACCCAGCGTTTTAACAAGTACACATAAAGCATTTTCACAGCATACTTAGTATCATGGCACATTATAAAATAGCTAAGAAACATATGATGCTGACAAACTCCATCAATACAATTTCATTGAATTCCTACAACTTATTTAATAAAAAAATCTAACATAAAGTTTTGGGTGTTATGTTAAATTTATCCAATACAAAACAATCAATTTCAAACCAGAATAAATGAAACAAAGTTAATAAAAGAGCCATTATTGTGAATGCATTTCAATTTTGTTTCAAAGGGACACAACGCAGTATATACACATTGACCATATTTTCACACTTGTTAGCTCCCTTTTTCAGAGCACAAAATGGATAAAAATTTGATTAAAACAATTTACTTCATTTTTTTAGTTTTTTTTTTATAATTTGAATAAAAATGCATTTATACTACAACAATATAGGCTACAATTTATATCTTACAGCTTAAGAACCATACACAAGTACACACATTTAAATATGCTTCAAAACTACAAGATTCCATGAAATGGTGCATACAAAAATATTCATATATTATGGTCAATAATATTAATATGTATCAGTTGAAAAAAAAATCAACAACAACAACACAACAGCAACGACAGTGAAAATGATCATGCCAATGAACAACAACAGAACTGAGCAAGTGAAAAATAAAATATCCCAAAAGGTGGAAACTGTTCAGCATGCTTTGAACATTTTTCTTAGATGAAAACGTTTACAAAATAAATGCATCTCAAAAATTCAGTTTCAAAGGCAGAAAACAAACATATGAAGCAGATTGTTCACATCAGACTATCTTACTATTGAAAATTAAAATAGACCCTTTGTTAACCCTTACAATGCGGGAACCAAATTTTTAAGGCCTTTGCAAACAGTTTGGATCCAGATGATACGCCACAGAACGTGGCGTCTCATCAGGATCCAAACTGTTTGCTATTCTGATAGTATTTTTTGAAAAAAATCAAAGAAAATGCTAATTTTATAAATTCAGCAGACGACATTTTAGCAGAAAACAAATTTCCCAGCATGCAAAGGGTTAAATGATAACTGAATCAAGAAAAAAGTACTGTGATAATGGCAAAAAGGCAAGGCTTTAATAATTAACATGAGCATAGCCCAATATAACATGAATATAAAAGTTTCGGCTAACAAAAAACAACAAAAATTGCACCGTCTTTAGTTTTTGGATAATTAAGCATAAACACTGGAAACTTCTACAGTAACAGTGCACAAATCTATGGTCATGATCATTATTCTTGAGACACAAACTTTGTTACTACGGCAACAGAGGTCACTTGAACACATTTATATAAGTAAACTATAGGGAACACACCTATTGGCAGTTACAAGTTGTGTAGGTCAAATAAAAACAACGCATTTTATGAGAAAAACCCTGACATGTTTAGAATGCTCATTACAAGTACAACCATGAACACCTACAGATAAACATTTCATAATATCAATGGGAAATAACAGCTAAAATTAATCTGAACTTTTTTTTCATATTAAACATCAGGTAAATGCAACTCTAAAAGGGTATAGTAATTTATCCACACATATTGTACTTTTCGTGTAGTTGATGCTAGTTTGATCAATTGAATCGATGTTGACAAGCAGTCCAAGGTGTGAATTTTAATGATTAAAATGGCAGCACCAATGCATCAAGGCACAGTTTCTTATGACTTGCTACACGATTCTAGTCACTTCGAGTTTCAACAAACAGTGTATGAACCTGCTTAAAACCATCACTTGTTTGTTGATTTTTATTTTTTTGGAAAATTGGATGCAAAAAAGCAAAAAAGCTTAAATTAATAAAGTACATTCCTATATAACATTATTATGCAAAATGTCGGTATATCAATATAAAAATTGATTGAACATAAAATTCCCAAACAAATGCAAAAGTATGTCAAAATCTAAGAATTGTATAACATTTGGGCTTGTGAACCTATCATAACAAAAACAATTTAGTGATTTGAGATGAGAAATGCTGATGATTCACATGTGGATTATCACTCACCTACAACTTATTTGATAGGTGCAACTATTCTGCAAACATCGGTGGATTATATCTATTAATACATTATTCAGTTACATATCTTTAATGAAGATCTTCATTTTGAATTAATCACAGGTTTATACACTAGGTTCAAGGGCCTGTTTACTACAAGACTATAAACAGTGCCCCAGATAAGCTGCGTATCTGCGTCTTTCACCCTATTAAAATGTCTAAAAACGCAAAGAAATTCAATAACATGCGTATTGAAAACGCAACCATTTTGATTTGTACGCAAATTCGTCAAATTCGATGCGTACGACACAATAGCTTCGTTCGAAAATGCTTTGCTTATTTTCGGTATTTTCTCTTTGAAATAATTATCGTCACGCGTCTTTATTAAGCAAGCGCCTGGATGACGGAGCATGAAAACAGTCAAGCTTTATTCAAACTCTCTGCGTTCTAGATTTCATAGTTAAATAAAGCGTCTGATCAAATTATTTTCCTCGACATACATGCGTTTTTAATCTGACTTTATCCGTCGCTCATTGTACACGTATTTATAAAGCGCCTGTACTTTCAGTTTCTATAACGATGCGAAATAAAAAAAATTAAGAGAGGTCGAAAGGCGTCCGCTATTGTTGCGCAAAAATGTCAGTCGATCGCAAACTGTTTCGAACCAAGAAAGCAAGAGCCAAATGATCATTCGTGTTATCGATTTTTTTTGTTTTAAGTTTATATTAAGGACAGTTTCAATGATTAAAAATGTTATGAAACATCAGTTTATTAAAGTTAATTATGATAGTTTAAAGTTTTATTGAATCAATACAAGTGAGCATCTTCCACAAAGGTAAACATCAGTGATATAAAGGTATGCATTTTTATTAATCATTTCACCCTATTTCAAGAAGGAAATCACCCTATTTTTCAAAATCGATGGGTGAAAACCCTATTTCTCAAATAATTATCTGGGGCACTGTATAAAAGACCTTTGTTTAAAGAACACAATGGAGGCCTCTTCTTATACCAATGTAAATATTTTCATAGGATCTGTTGCAAGTAAAAACTTGTCAATGTTTATCCAATACTTGATTGTTTACACTTGCTCCAAAATTGTAGAGGAATGTAGATAAGATTTATTGATCAATGACGGCTGATGAAATACTCATTTACTGCTAGAGTAATGTGTCAGTGTAGTAAAAAATAATACATGGCACAATTATGGCTTCAATTCTTGATGCTTTGCCTTTTCAAAAACAATAACAAAATGTGGTAGCAATATTAAACAAAGAAACCTAAGACAATCAATGAACTTGTGTGACCTCTGTACCAAGCGACTTGTCTATTTTTAGGACAAAGAAGTGACACCTATTTATAGACAAGACTGCAAGGAGGGGAAGTAACTGCGCAGTAGCAGACACTACCCTGTGCATAATAACAACAATGTTATGGCTACAGACAAATGGTGTCGGGAATGAGTCATCAGGGAGTATTGGACAAAGACATTCAACAAAGACCTGATTCATCTGGCAAATACATTAAATATTAATCTCTAGTCTGACTATTGGACATTGCCCCACTAACAACTGAATACAAAACAGGATAGCCGCAGCAGACAATTAAGTTTTACTTGGTTTATTATATTGGCAACAGATTTTCATGATGGAAGAGATTTTTGTTTATAAACTTTTTAATTCATGGGAAAAAAAAGATTTGATCTTTTTCTTGGCAATTGAAATGCATTTTTGTTACCTGTAATTGTTTTCATAACATAACAATGCAAACTTTTAATAAAATAATTAATTTGATAGACTTAACAAGGCCAAAAATTTGAATACACCTGCAAAATGACTAAAGTAAACTTTTGGATTATTCTCAGATATTGCAAGTCTGAGGTAGCACATATCAAGTATTATGGTCCAGCTGTGATATAACTAAACACACTACACCGTTATTAAATAAATTATAATGATCAAGAAAAAACACAACAAAAACAACAAAAATAAAAACAAATAACTGCAAAAAGGTGATTTGCTTATGTAAACTGATTGTATCAACTAGATGATGACAATGCCATAACCAAGTAATGAAAACATGCTACATAAATTATAATTATAATTTGTATAACATTACATAACAAAACAAAACTGGGAAAGATTCGTAGGCAATTAAATAGAATTAAATTAATTTATAAGCTGTGCATTAGCACAACAACAATATACAAGGCTCTATCACATTAATAATAATTACAAACAAAATACTTATTAATAATCAGATTTGTTCATAAATACAAGAATATGTTCAATCATTAAGTACATGAGATACAGGTTATGGTTTATAAATCGTTTTCACAGTGATGCTACACACCAAACAATGCCTGATTATTTTTAAACCACAAATACTGACCAAGTGAAAATAAGCATGTCCCATGTCCAACACAACTCATGCCAATGGAAGTACTTGTTTAAATTTTAACCATCAATACCCTTGTTGTTGGTTGCCATATTGGACGAGTAAGGAGTTGTCACTCATGCAAACTGTGTTTGACTAGTCCATTTGTTTTTCAAACAACATGTTGACTGTTAGCATTTCAAAAACAACTTTTTCTATTTCAAATCCAGAACACAAAATAATTGGTAAATATTCACAATTAAACACTGGCACAGCAGCCTATACAATTTATCATTTCCATCCACCAAATTTTGAGTGTCTAGTGTTAAACTATTATATCTGTCAAAAAACTTTCACATACAACAGTTACACGCTGAACTCTGATGATGTCTTTAGCCTGCCACTCACAAAACATGATGCATCACTTCAACCAGGCCTTTCCTAACAAGTCAATTTAGATGATAAAACTGAGTGACACGCGTTAAAGTACTATAGGGCGCTCACAACCTCTCCCAAAACATCTACATCCCAAGGCTCGGAATTTGTGCATATCTGTAAATGTAAAGGCGGTAGTCTTTACTGGCAAGCACCACAGACCCGTCGTCCATGAGAGCCACATCGAAACATTGGGCGTGCTTCACCTTGCTCTCGAGGGCATTGATCAGCTGCCCGTCCTGGGTGAATATTGTGAGATTGAAGTTGTTGTGGTTGTCCGCCACGAGGATCTCGCCTTGGCTGTTGATGCCGACGCCAATCGGGTAATTTGTGATGCCTTCACCACCAATCTGGCGAAGGTACTGTCCGGTGTAGTTGAACACCTTCACGCAGTGGGCGCGATTATCACTTATGAAGATCTCTTCTTTGTCGTTCACAACGACTCCGTTGGGAAACTCCAGGTGCTTTGAGCAGCCGAACTTGTGCAACGTGTTGCCGTACTGATCGAAAATGATGACCCTCATCACTTTGCACTCTACTATTATGATCCTGCCTTTGTTGTCGATAGCAACGCCTCGTGGATGCTGCAAGATATTGGCCCCGAATTTTCGGACAAACTGTCCATACTGATTGTAAACCTGAATTTGGTGAGTAGGACTTCTCTCTGTAACAATGATATCCCCCGAGGTCTTTACTGCAGCCACACGGTTCGGATACAATAACTGCCCATCTCGCTTGCCACATTCACCAAACTGGAATTTGAATCTTCCCTCCTTGTCGAAGATCTGAATCCTGTGGTTGTTGGTGTCGGCTACGACGATGTCATTCTGAGCATTGACGGCCACACCGCTTGGTTCTGTAAACTGACCCTCCATGACTCCAAACTCTCCAAACTTGCAGTGGTAGATCATCTTCTGGCGCTTTATCTGAGACTTCGGTGGGTACAGGTTGGTTGAAATCAGTTTGCTTGTGATATCCATCAGAGGATAGGTGCTGGTCGAGAACACATCAATTCCATTCTGGAAAATATCAAGACCGCCACTTGACCATTTCTCATACAGGTTGGTATCACCGTTTGTCGTGAAGGTGTCAGTAGTTGGAAATAAGAGATTGTTCTCAAAGGCGGGGTTGGTGCCAAAACTGGTGGTCGTCACAAAGTCTTTGGGTTCAATGGTTGGAACTGGGTCAAAAAGATGACCATTGAGCGAGCCATTCATGCCATTCATGTGCGAATTACTGAGCGTGATTGGTGGAGGGCTAATGGAGTTTATGGTGGTGTTGACCACTCCATTAGGTCGAGCAATCGGCTGTTGAGGTTTAGCAATGATATGTGAGACGTCGCTGGGCCCTTCTCGAACATAGCCAAACGTGTTCCTAACTCCCGTCTGAATCGCCTGGAAGTTGGATATGAACTCAATGTCGTGGTAGCTTTCATTATCGGTGTCGGGAGAGAAGTTGAACAAATTTTGGAACCGCTGTTCTACGATGTTCTTAAACATTAATGCCTCTGGGGTTGTGGCGAATTTCGTTATTTTGTCCACAAATTCAGTCCCACAATACAGCTTGTCAATGTGTTCCTGAATCTTCAATCCCAGATTGTTGATTAGAAGCTGCTTACTGTTGAAGGCCTGGTCAAGTTCTTTCAACGATTCAGACTTTCTTTCGTCCAGCATGGCCCGATAGAAATTGTATGTATCGTTAATGTCATTCTGGGCCTTGTGGTACTGGACCTGAAGTCGGCTGGCAATGTGATCGATGCTCTTAGCGCAGGTTTTCAGTTCGCAAACTTTCATCTTGGCGTCCTGCTCAATCAAGTGCATCTGGGCGATCTGTTTGTCTCCTGCATCAGACAGGAACTGACAGTCGTGACCTCTGCCATGCTCAAACATCGTACACTCCTTACAGATCGGGATGGAACAGGTCTTGCAGTAGAACTTAAGCTCCTCCTGCTTGTGGCGAGGGCAGTACAGCGGCTTACCCATCTTGCCGTTCTCCTTGTTGTTCCTCAGGTCCGTCAGGCTGCTCACGCGGTGGCCCTCGAAACAATGCATAAACTGGTGTGCCATTACGCAGTTTGCACACAAGAAGTTTGCGCAATCAAAGCACCGAGCGACTGCATTTGTGTCTTTGCTTTTACATCCGGTACAGTGTAAGGCACTGGTGACAAGGGCAGTCTTCTCCAGAAGATTACTAACTGCATAGTCGGGCAGCAAGCCGCTTAGGCCATTGGCGTTGAGGAACGTGTCCTGGTGGCAGTCAGGGCACGTGATCTTGTCCGGGATCTCTTGACTTTTCTCCAGGCACGATTGGCAGAACGTGTGGAAGCAGCTTAATACTTTGGGTATTGAGAAGGTTTCGTTGCAGACTGTGCAGCGTAGGTTCGGGTTGCCGGCCGACTCCATCTCGGAATCGGAGGAGTTGGAGGCGGTGGTCACCGTGTCACTCTGGGATGGAGTCGGTGAAGCCATATTGGAATCAGGCGTACTTCTATCTGATGATGATTCTGAAAGTACACAAAGGGGGGTAACTTAAAACCTTTAAAAAACGAAACTTAGATGTTACCTGTCATCACCAGGTTATGCGATGTTTACGACTCACTAGATTTAAATGTTTAATCAGTTTTGAGCCAATGATTCTCCTAGAAGAACAGCATACAGTACTCCAACTGAAAGATACAAGCTTGCTTTGTTTTCATGTTATGACGAATAGACTAGTACTGAAGAGAAAGATTGCACTTCACAACTTCTATTTATGACCTTGGCATAACAGCATGTCTTCTTGGCATAGCTTTAAGTTTAGATTATTAGGCAGTGTATTATTGTTTTACAATGAACAACTAAAAACATGCATCACTGATTCATGAATGATTAGCCAAAATGTTCGGTACAAATCACTGTTATTGGCCATGAATGTTACTAGTGATCAATAGTAATGCAAAATATCCAAAGGCAATAAATAAACACACTCCACATTTCTGACAAAATACGCCAACTTCCCCCTGATTCAATTTTGCTGAATAAATTCAAAGGCATACAGAACACACTACACATTGAATACATCACAGGAAACATTTTTTCTCACCACTGATGCATAACCAGCACTGGCTACAGACACTCAGTTGCTTTCCCCAGCTGGATTGTATCAACCGGCTATTAAAACATAAATCATTTATATCAAATATATCCCAATGGCAGACCAGAAAGACACTGAGTACAGAAGCCACTTCACCTCCCAACAAGAGCACTTCAGCTAATTGCAGAATGGCACAGCAACTAGTATAATTACAAGACTCAAGATTTATTTTATTCCCCGAACCAAGCCACAATCAGACCGCAGGACATGCTTACATCACAAAAAACCTAGCGGTCTGTGTCTGCCGAATACTTAACCCATTTATGCCTAGTCGACTCTCCCATCCTTCTAAATTGGATCAATTTATTTCCAAAATTAGGGATGTCTAGTATATTTATTTCTATATTCAGAATAGTTCTTACAGAAATTCCTTTAAGCAAACAGCGCAGACCCTGATGAGACGCTGCATCATGCGGTGTCTCATCTGGGTATACGCCGTTTGCCAAGGCCTTTTTTCTAGACGCTAGGCATAAATGGGTTAAAGCTATTTTTGCAGACGGAATGTGGCTGAATTTTGATGAAATTGATAAAGTATGTTTTCTGAAAATTACATTTACCTATATAACATCAAAATGTATGCTTTCGGTGTTTTTTTTTCATTCAAAATGGGGTCTGGTAACTGGACCCATTCCCAATAGAAAAAAGTATATATTTTTCCCCAAATGGGAGCTCAAAATTCCCCCCAAAAAATTGTGTTTTTTTTTTTAGATCAATATTTTGTTCATCTCCCATCCATATAAGATCAACCTTAGTAAATATAATCCTGACAAAAATCGTTCGCCGGACGTTTTCGCCAAACGATTATTTTATTCGCCGAATTTGCTAAATTTTCGCCATTGGCGAATCTGGCAAACAGCAGCGGGAGCCCTGCATACATGTACAATGTTCCTATGAAACACTGATAAATAATTATAACCAGGATAGAAAACTAACAATGTCCTTCCACACTGAGAACTTGAGACGCGTTCAAATTTCCGTCAGAGATGCTCTATTAACCAAACATAGTACATGTACCTTGAAAAAGTGTGTCAATGTCTAGACTCCAATATCTGTCCCAGAAGTCATTATATGTCTTGGAACACAACTTCATGGCCTTCACGTCAATGTCATGAAGCTCGATCAGTTTTAACGCACTCACTTGGAAATCCATTTAATTTGAACACAAAATAGGTCTAGTACTGAAAAATGTTTTTGTTTTACAATCGAAGAGATTATTGTTGTTATTGCTGAAATATGAACTGTGCAACAACTTAATTTTTGTCAACAGTCTATGCTTTGTAAAAGTTTTATTAAAAGTCTATTCCATCATTTTAAAATTGTCTTTCTGTGTGCACTTCTGCAAGCTTCCATAAGAAATGATTTTATGACATTGATGTACTGGTATATATACTGTAAGACCGAACAGACAAAAACTTGATAAAGTTGAATGCACTCTGAAGTGTGTGCTATCTTTCCTAGAGAGCATTTCCTAAGTCAAACAGCCACTGTATTGGTTTTCCCTACCTATTTCATATGTCAATGTCCTTATAACACCTATCAGTTTACAATCCTATCAATCGTACAATGCTATGTATTTTGGGTGTAAAGTATGCTTAAGGTGTAAGAGAGTGATTGAGTTAAAATTTAAACGAATCACTTCACCAAGAAATGTTTGTATCACGTGATATTGTTAGCCTCCCCCTCCTAACCCCTCAACACAACTTTTTAATAAGGCACCATCATGTGAACATGACCTTGACCTTTGATCTCAAAATCTTTAGGGGTCTTCCATCCCTAAATAATAACTAACCAACTAATTTGTTAGATCCTGGGCTAAAATGTTCACTAGATGACATTTAGATTTGTATTTGCCAGGGCTTACTCACCCATTCACAAAACAAGAGATTGCCAAGCAATATTGTCCCCTACCGGTGAAACTCCACCATTGTCAGTATTTATTTATTTCTATATTCGTTGCCATAACAATCAGAATTCTTGATGTAGGAACAAAATGAAATGACGTGCATAATCTCCATATTGCCATCTATCCATGTTTCAAGTTTCATGAAAAATGAATACGGTTTTTGTCACTGTGACCTTGACCTTTGACCTAGTGACCTGAAAATCAATAGGGGTCATCTACCAGTGATGATCAATGTACCTATGAAGTTTCATGATCCTAGGCCTAATTATTCTTGAGTTATCATCAGGAAACCATTTTACTGTCTTGAGTCACTGTGACCTTGACCTTTGACCCAGTGACCTGAAAATTAATAGGGGTCATCTTCCAGTCATTATCAATGTACCTATGAAGTTTCATGATCCTAGGCGTAAGCATTCTTGAGTTATCATCTGGAAACCATTTTACTATTTCAAGTCACTGTGACCTTGACCTTTGACCTAGTGACCTGAAAATCAATAGGGGTCATCTGCCAGTCATTATCAATGTACCTATGAAGTTTCATGATTCTAGGCATAAGCATTCTTAAGTTATCATCCGGAAACCATTTTACTATTTCGAGTCACTGTGACCTTGACCTTTGACCTAGTGACCTGAAAATCAATAGAGGTCATCTGCCAGTCATTATCAATGTACCTATGGAGTTTCATGATCCTAGGCCTAAGCGTTCTAGAGTTATCATCCAGAAACCATTTTAATATTTCGAGTCACTGTGACCTTTGACCTAGTGACCTGAAAATCTATAAGGGTCATCTGCCAGTCATGATCAATGTACCTATGAAGTTTCATGATCCTAGGCCTAAGCGTTCTTGAGTTATCATCCGGAAACCACCTGGTGGACGGACGGACGGACCGACCTACCGACATGAGCAAAACAATATACCCCCTCTTCTTCGAAGGGGGGCATAAATATGAAGAATTTTTTTAAGTTATTAGATCCAGAAAAGTGTGATGGACAGACTGACAGACAGACAGAGCGCATACCATAGGTCCCGTCCGGTTTCACCGGTAGGGGACAATAAGCCAATGGCTACAAATAAGTAGATTTGGCTAAAGAGAATTCTATTGGGCTACAACTTTTTCCAATGGATCCCCATAGACAGACCTAATAGAGTCAGACTTTTATTTTCTACATTACATTTGGCTGATGCAAATAACATTCTGATTCTTAGATGGGAAATTAACATTTCTGGAACATATTAAATATTTTAATATTATGTTTTATATTAATATTATAAGAAGAGGATGGCAGATTCTTCTATTATTCGTTTGCATTTTTTTTTTACTACATAACATATTAAAAGAATTAAAGAATGATTAATGCTCATGAATAAATTATTCCCCATAATGATTAATTTCACAGTGCATAATGCAGCTCCATGAGATACACATGCATGCCAAATATATAAAGTGGCTATGTTCAATATTGAATAATTTTCTCCCTTTTTAAAGCTTATTACTTGCCTTAAATCTGTATTTTTTACCGTAGACCGTAAAGGATGACCTTGACCTTTTACCACAATGTGTTTGTCAGAAACACAATGCCGCCTACAGCGCCGCTTTGATTTATTTAACAAAAATATATATGTGGGCAGGTCAGATAACTATGTCCATTTAAAGCTTATTACTTCCCTTGACTTTGTTTTTTTTTACCCTAGACCTTGAAGGATGATGTTCACCTTAAAATTTTACCACTCAAAATGTGCAGCTCCATGAGATACACATGCATGCCAAATATCAAGGTGCTATCTTCAATATTTAAAAAGTTATGGCCAATGTTAAAGTTTTTTTCGGACGGACGGACAGACACACTGACTGACGGACAGTTCAACTGCTATATGCCACCCTACCGGGGGCATAAGAATTTCCACTATAGTATGCTAGTTATTTAATCGGGTAAAAAGCCATTGTTTTTAACTTACATTATGTACATTCAGACATTCCCAATAGTGCTGGACCGTTGGATCTGACCCTTTTCTAAGACATGACCAATTGAATATGCTATGTTGCCAGTCCGTAATAACTTATGAGCAAAATTTTATTTATTTCACAGAATTAAAACCTGAAAATAAATTAGCTAAAATGAAATATAAGCAGTAAAAATTAAATCCCTTTTTTTTTTACCTTCAATACATGTTACTGCGCATGCGCACCAAACTATTCGCCCTAAGCGAGTAAATATGTCAATAGCTTTTACGGTTAAACGAAAACACTTTCTGCAACTCAGATTGTTGTAATCGGTGTATTAACAGTTCTTTCTCTATCAAATTTACGTGTAATTGTGCAGTTTCATTCATTTATATATCTTTGTGGCCAGTTTGTTGACATTTGTAGTTTAAATCTGAGTTGGCATATAATTTGGCGACCAGGAAATACTTGACATCTGAAATTTTCTTTATACTGATAATTGCTTGCTGCTTTAAAAACTTATGTTTGTTAAATTATATTATGGATATCCCACATGTGTTCATTTGTTTTAGGTACTTCATTGATTCCTAACAAGTATAAATTTGATTTTTTGTGTTAAATAATTTATTTACATTCTTCAATCACACAAAACTATCAGCATTTGAAAAAAATTGTTTTATCAGCAATTTGCATACCAGCATACATTTTTTGAATTTTCAATGACGAATTGCGTTGTTTTTAATACTGTGAGTGTGTTGTGATTTGTTAGTGTTCATCAGCGTCTGACACCAACAGGAGTTCAGGACTCCTAAAATGAGACCGGAACACTTTTTGTGTCATTTTTATTTTTCATTTTGTTTATCCAATTATAATTATGGCGACAAATTTGAGTTAAACAAGTGATGCTTCGGTCCTTATGAATCCCTGTCCGGTCCTGCATGTTTTTAGTCTACAATGTACTTTTGGGAATGTCTGATATTGTAAATATACTTTCTATGTCATGGTATTTTTTTATACTTATTTTACACGCTACTCTGACAGCTATGTTCCAATAAGCTAACAGGATTTTAAAATAGATTTGATGGTTTACAATAAATGAAATTAATTGTCTTGAACATACATTTGAATAAAAAATGTCCTTTAGATAAATATTTTGGTAATTATTGTACATAAATCTTTGTAACAAACAAAACAGTAAATTTAGTAATGCACCTATTTTACAAATGTTATTCAACCACACACCTGACACAAAAACATCATTAATTTTCCTCATGGCCACGAGTGGCGTAGTTCAACGACCATTTTAAGGTCTGATAACCCCAAACTATTTACTACTGCTTCTATGAGTATTAAATTTTATGAGGGGTCATTGCCCAACCTGAAGTATAAATATATAATGTTTACAATCACGTTATATCAACAACCACATATCGTACTGTATAAGTGGAAATGCCTTTGATAAGTTTGTTTTTTTAAACAGATGATAAGAAGGCGTTGCCTATTTTATTACGTAAAAATACATTGAAAATCAATTATAGACGTAATGAAACATTCTTACTTTGAATTATGATTTTTATAACTTAAAATTCTTAACGAAATAGCATTTTTATAATTATGATGTGGTAAATGCATGTCTGTAAAATTCTAATAAACATCTATATAATCGAAATAATCACCAGTAAACATGATTATCAAATTAAAACTTAGAATAAGGTTCAATATCAAGCAATGATCACATACAACTTGCAAGTACAATTACACACAACACATAAAAAGGCCATTCTTTACTTCTATTTCAGTTACACTTCATCCTACTCGATGTTTCACCCAGTAGCAAACAAAGACAGCTCTCCGACCAGTATCAAATTTCCAAAAGCCCATGGGTCTATGCTAAGCTTTGTGTTAGTGTAGCTATAGAGTCAGTCAGCTTAGGTGTTCTGTCACGCAGGACCCGATGACAGCTTGTGGTCACAACAGTTGCAACACAGAGAAAATCCTACAAAAACATGCCAGTCTTTGCCTAACATGTATCAATCAATCAACTAAGATATTATGATAAAAAATTTAATCATTTTTGTCACTTGAAAACAGAAGGTACTGTCAGCAGTGCATTCTCAGGTAGTGAATAAAGGGTTTAAATCTACGCAACAAACACATGGTACACAAAGAAACCAATGAGCATCAATCTCCACAATGCACAAAACATGCAGCCTCGATTTTACCTCTCAGCATTATGCATGTACATGTACAAAATGGGGCCACAGAAGGGACCATGCATACATGTTTGTTGTAAAAATAAAGCCTATTCAAGTATGCTCAAATGTGTAGCAGAGTCGCAGCAGATACACATTGTCAGTGAACAACTCAGCAGAGCATACATGATAAACCTGCAACAAACACTTAGAGAAAATAATAAAGCTAGTTATTAAACCCCTAGACTTGAAAGCAATCAATTATGGGGAGAAAGGCAGCCAACAAAGAAACAAGGAGACATTGATGATTAATCCAGCTGACTAGGGCCTTTCCACACCATCTGGTCCTGGGATTTTATCCAAACACTGCCGACTGAGAAAGCATAACATGCTCTATGGACTGCAGAAAATGATTACAAACAATTTCTGGAAGATAATAGGGAAATAAATGCTCATTATTGGTTGACATCTTTCTCTTCCCCATGCATAGATTAACCTTTGTTGTGTACATGTTAATTCAGGGTCTTCTTTTGTTCTCATGGCTTATAAATAAATGCAGGCATTTCTATAAATTATTTTGGACCATCTCACCAAAATTAAAATGTCAAATGAATAGAGTAAAAATAAAATAATCCTACTTTCTGAGGTTCACCACAGGAGTTTGAAATTCTATCAATATAGCTAATCTAATGGCTAAATCAAAAAATATACCCCTATATAGTATAAAGACTACAGGAATGCAACGCAGCAGACCCCGGACCTGCCCATTTTCCAGTATACAAGGGAAATTACTGGAAAAACAGGGTACCCTACATCGACCCATGGTATAATTATCAAATGGCCGGTGAAAGAAACTACGAACACTGCTTACCGTGAACTACCTTCCTCTTAATTCACAATAATTCAACACTTTCCGCTCATCGTCGGATCCATTGCGCGTTGTTGTTGTTTTTTAGGCTAGATTGCACTCTAACAGTACGCAGTTGTTTACCACTATCGACAAAGCAGGGGTTTGGGGGCGGTAGTTCCCGATACTAAGGAAATATATAGGATAAAAAGGATTATTAAGTGTTGTGTTATGTGTTAGGAATTGGGCGCTCAGCAACGATACAATTATACGCTTTTCCATTTTTTTACATACCGGTAACGTGCAATCGTCCCGTTTTTTATTCACTTCGAATCTGCCATGTACTTCCACTTCGATAACAAAAACAACAAGAAATATATTCTTTATTTTATATGTTATAATAAATATTCCTAAAAATTAATAGAATGTGTTTGTTTTTATTTGTCAGTTAACTAAAATGTTTATTTTTTTCGAAGATGTTGTTGTTGATGTTGTATTGACGTAAACAAAAGACACGTAACCCAATGATCATGAAGCGGGAAATTTGAAAATTGGAAAATTTCCTAGCGAGTGGTATTTTATCATGGCCAGTCATCTAAGCATAGCGATATGGTATGTTTCCTATGTGTTTTATGTCAAGTTAGGTGTAAAACTGACCACTTCTGTGTGAAACACAAAGATATGCCATAATTGAATCACACTCTATGACCTAATTCCGGGGGGGGGGCGAGAATGGCCACCTTTTTTAGCGCTCCCAGGTATATGAATAGCTTCTTTTTTTAGACAAGAGAGGCCTCGTTTTCTTATATGGGTGCCTGATTTTCACATTTGGCATACGATATGAATCGCCCAATTTTCGGACTCTGACTGGCTGCGACCTTGGTAGTCTACTAGAACCACCGACCTTCCGCCGCTAGTCACATGGATGTCTTCATAGACCACTCCGGCTAGGCACATATTACTTGACTGTATTAACTTACCTTATGATATGTCACGAGTTTGATGATTGGTGACTGGGAAATGATATAGTTATTTTTAAGTAAATAATAACGAACACCCTTAGTAAATATCACCACAGCTTTAATGATTACTAAACACGCAAATACTTTGCCAACATACTAGTACTCATATTCGTGTACATAATGCATCATCAACATATAGAGTAAATCCTGTCCAACAAAGCGTTTATAGCCACTAAACAGTACATGTATATTGATGCAGGAGTTTGAAATTCTATTCATAAAGTTAATGTAATGGCTAAATAATAAAAATAGACCCCCCTATATAGTCTCTATAGACTACATAGGCTTACTCCTGTGATATTATTATTGTCATATATTGTCTTTTTCTGAGGATATAATTCCAAGCACGATCGGACATTTCCCTAGAACCGCTGATCGTTCAGCTTGGTAACACCAGCACTTAAACCAGATAGACACAATCGTAAGGTCTACATCATCGGACATTATACTAATTAATTAAGCAACATGTATGTTTAAATGCATAAAGTAACGACACATCTAAACTGCCGTAGATAAACTCATAACTAACCGCTGAGGTCAATCATTATAGCCTTTACTGGGATCTGGTCAGGTTCCAAGCAGTTTGACGATTTAACAATAATTCTTCTGAATTTAGATAACTTGGAAAAAACTTAAAACATAAATCTTAAGACATTTGAGCAGAAGACATGGAGTTGATTAACACATGTATGACGACACACTGTGATATATGTATAAATATTACGATGGGAATAAAAAACGCGACGATTGCATTTTACCGGTACGTAAAAAAATGGAACAGCGTATAATTGTATCGTTGCTAAGCGCACGATACCTAACACCTAACGCAACACTTAATAATCCTTTTATCCTATATATTTCCTTAGTATCGGGAGCTATCGCCCCAAAATCCCTGCTTTGTCGATAGTGGTAAACAACTGCGTACCGTTAGAGTGCAATCTAGCCTAAAAAACAACAACAACGCGCAATGGATCCGACGATGAGCGGAAAGTGTTGAATTATTGTGAATTAAGAGGAAGGTAGTTCATGGTAAGCAGTGTTCGTAGTTTCTTTCAACGGCCTTTTGATTATTATACCATGGGTCGATGTAGGGTACCCTGTTTTTCCAGTAATTTCCCTTGTATACTGGAAAATGGGCAGGTCCGGAGTCTGCTGCGTTGCATTCCTGTAGTCTTTATACTATATAGGGGTATACTTTTTTTGATTTAGCCATTAGATTAGCTATATTGATAGAATTTCAAACTCCTGTGGGTTCACAAACCCCTTGTTTTGCATAAAATAAGCATGATTATCGCCATCATGTTAGTAACACCCGACGAACAATAAAATAAAGTGAGTGGAATTTTTGTTCAATGATGTTTCTAAAAATATCTGCAAAGTATTGAATTTTAAGTAACATCACAAAGAGTGACATTTGTGAAGATATTTTTGCATGGTGGTTGATGGTAGTGTTGAATATTAAGATTATTTGTAGGATGAATTCAATGGTATAACTCACTAGAATAACTGATATTGATTATTTTCTAAAACTAACCAGAAATGCTACATCTTTACAAATATTCAAACATTCCATTCTTTATTGAGGTGTATCTATAGGTGGGTATAGGTCAACAGACTAATCTGAGGCCATTTATTTGCCCTGGTATTAACAGCTAATCTTTGTAGCAAAACAAACAAATTGTTGATTGTATCCGTATTATATAAGGATTGAAATGGCTAGCACTAATCCATGCACGCTTCTCAGAGTCCTTTATAAATTCTTTACAAAATCAATCAAACAAGAGCAAATTTGTTACAAGCAGAAGAAATTGTTCCATACAAGTTCAGTTCATTAAACCCAACTATTGTCCTTAACAGCAGCAACTAAGACCAATGCATTAAATAAACAAAGATGATAAAGGTGGAAGCCTCGTCACTATTGATTCATTAACTCAATAAAAAAAAAATCTGAGGAAAAAATAAGGTCAATGTCATGGTCAACACAAGACCTGCGTTTGTAAAATACAATGCCCCCTACTGAATTTTGAAGCCACACAGAAGCTATTTAAGCAAAAATTGTAAAGTCCAAGGCCCCTAACTTTGCAAAAATCAGAAGACCAGCACAAAACTCACTTGATAGGTAAGTCATGTAGGCAGACTCACATACCAAAAATCAGCTCACTATCTGAAAGTGTTTCTTAAAAAACCTCCGGTAAATTTACACCAGCCTTTTCATTTCCAAAATCAGATATTTAAACGATGCTCCTACCCAAAATCAATAGGTTGGGGTCTCTTCCCAATGAAAAGAGAAGAAGTCCTGCATATAAATACATCTCTTTTCACCTCAGAAACTAAAGGCCTACATCAAATAGGAAGTTAAATGATACAGAGAACCACACAGTACATGCAAGTATTAATTTACAGTAAGTTACTCAGAAATAATTTATAAGAACTGCATACAACTCAGTAGTCACTAGTATAGCAACCTAAACTGAAATTATGGTACAGAATTGTTGCATTTGTCCTCTTCTTAGTTCAGTGTATGCGGCGTATGTTGTTGTTTGTCACTATCATGTAAAGATGCAACACCTGACCTGCAGCACAATTTCCCCTGAATGAACAGCAAACTGCAGAGTTCTGGGGATGATATGCACACTGACAATTCTGTTTGCATGCATATTGTAAATCACAATATTCCCTTACCTTACACGTGTACAAAATGCATGTTCTTGCTTTTTTCAGGTGCATGCGAGAAGCAAAACAGAATTCCCTCAAGTAAACTATGCTTCCTTAAAGACCTCCCCCAGAACAGGGACAGTGATTGGTACATGTAGTGCAGTATTAAATCGTTGTTGCTTACTTTGTTGTTGACTTTTTCATGCAAGGTTCAAATTGCTAAACAAGAGTCTGGAAAAGCTCGTAAGATGTAATATTCTGAAATGAAAAAAAATCGCGGCTATTTATGCAGATGGTATTTAGCTACAATTTTATATATAGGTTTATAAATCTTAAACGATAATGACTTTGTATTTTGCACTTTTGTTGAATTTGGGACATTCTGCCTATTTGGCATGTTCAACGCCTTGTCTATATATACCATAGTTGAGAAAATAGTCAGATCACTAACTTATATTTGAACACATAAATTTATTACACTACATGTAGGTGGATAACTTTGATATAGAGAATAACAAGTGTAATTTTAAAAGCATTGAATGTTCAAATACTTGAAAAAAATCTTATCCATTAAATTCATTTCCTTCTTGAAAGCTGTGTTCATCAGAAATTATGTTATTCCGGAACAAGCACAGATTCAAGAGTATGTTTTATCATCTTTTGTGGGAGTTAAAAATATTTTTTTAGACAATTGTTAGTCTAACAAAACATGACACTTAAATGGAACTTAGATAAATATTTATTTAAAGGTTTAACATGTTCATTTGAATAAGGCTTAATAAAAACATTTAAAGAGCAATAGTTTCTGATAAAGTTGTGTACATGTTTTTAACATGCTTAGAACCAAGTTCATTGCAACAGAATACGAGATTATGGTGCTCTATTTTCCCCCCAAGTAAACCAATATTTACATCAAAGCTACAACAGCATTAACAATAACCACTTAAATATAAATCTTCTTGGTTAAGATCTATGACAAAATTCTTCACTAAACTTGACAACTTTCGGATTTACTCTAATCCAACACCATATCGACTCAAACAATGTCCTTATCTGCTTACACAGACTTGATTGAGACCATTCTAGTGTTGACACTATCAATGTTACATAACTTATATTGGATGTCAAAGTGAACTGCAGTGGCTAGTAGTCCCAGGTAAATAAATCTTACAATGTAATGGATCACTTTTTAATCACGATTCAAACAGAAACCAGACAAAGCAACTTGGTATCCAGGTACAGTATAATAAGTCCAGACAGATGAATTGAAATTGAAACTGCCTAAATTTTTCTGAGTTAATTGATCTATATTTGATGGATAAGACTATGTGTTATATTGCAGTCCATTTTCATCAATTTGAGGTAAAAGTTTACCCCTATTACCCTAAACAAAAAGTATACATCCCCCAATTTTTTTTTTTAACAATAACATTAAATTAGTTCATGTCATTTCATTTTAGTACAACCATTATTAACATGCAGCCACCATGCTATAAAATAATTGTCCCCTGAAAGAGGATCTTCATTTGTTTGTCTGTCCAATTTGTGTTTAAATCTCATTGGCAAAGGTTGAATGCCAATATTCCAAACTAAATTATACCTTACAACCAGTTAGCAGCAAACATGGATATACTACCGTATTTCTTTGATTGTAAGATGGGGTTTTTTCCCGATTTTTTAAGGCATTAAGTTTGGGGGTCGTCTTATAAGAGCACCCTAAGACAAAACTTTTTTTACTAATATTTGTGAAGTGATAACCGTATTTCTGATGACAAAAAGAAACGAATCCGTTTAGATACATGATTTGCTGCTTATATCCTTATGTTATCATATATTGTAAATGATGTCTGTTTGGAATACTCGCGAGTTTATTATCGAATAAAAAATAAAAGTTCATTTATTGACATTCAAAACAATGTATTTTCGGTAATTATGGACCAAATCGGCAGAGTTGCAATCACACATGTTAATCCCTTTTGTCTAAACACCGCAGACAGCAGTCTACACAATAGGTCAGTAGACGTGCTATGCGTGTTTTCATAACGACCAACACTTACTCCAGTTCAGTCCAGATGTTCTCTTGAATCATTGTACATTTCCGCATAATTTTTGCAGGGGTTTTTCTGCCTATTTTGGGAAAAGCAGTCTGACCAAATTGGGATTTTTTTCGACAAAATTGGCCATTTTGGGAATATTTGCATCCATGAAACAGCTCATTTGGGAAAAAATTGTGAAGTTATCATGTTTAAATAATTCAGTGGTTTAACAAATAAATTTGTTTTTATTTGTTATTTTGTCTTCTTTATATAAAAAAATGCAATATTGGGCATGTTTAACATTTATTCAAATACTGCAGTTTTGTTTTTCAGTTACAGTTACACTCCGAGATAAGAACTGAACAGTCAAAACCTTATAGCAGATATTTTTGACTAAAACAAACACTGGTTAGTCACACAAGTTATAAGAAACTTCATTCTTACAATTTTTTTTATTTTTTTTTAAATTGTGATTATTATTTTTTATTTCGGTTTGGGATCGGGTCCGTTTGCTTTGGGAGTGCCTTCGTTTTGCAGAGGCGCGGACAGTGCTGAAAAACCTCTGTTTCGCACTCTTTTGTCGGGAAATATATATGATGTCTATATTGGAAGCATTTGTAAATGTTGTGTAAACATTAAAAAAGTGGAAGTGTGTTTCAGATTACAAATTATTATTCTCATTTGGGAATTTAACGGAACATTTATACTTGTGGTATATTTGTTATGAATTAAATATTAATTTGTTACAACGCTTTACGTGTCGCAAAAAATGTTCTGATAATATTATGCATTTAAAGCATAATTTCCAGTAGGATAACACCCGATGACTATCACCAGTCTCTTACGTAACTTGCCATAATTTTATCGAGGTAAAGTACACTGTATGGTCCAATAAATGTGGTAGTTAAAACAAGAGCACCGCCTTGCGGGTGCAGACCGCTCATCTATTTTCTTTTTAAAGGTGAAGGGACTCTCATTTTCAATCACAAAGGAGGGAGGGGTGGAGTGAAGAGCGGTGCATTGTGTGGGGGTGTGGACATTTATTGCATTTTCTTCCAAAAATGCGAAAAAAAGGAAAAAAAAAAATCGGGGGTGGGGGGTGGGTGGGGGGGATTCTTGGGTGCGATGGTTGGACGGTATTTCAAACATAAAATAGTGTGAGGGTGTGGTGGTAATTTGTGAGATGATCTTAAAAAAAAAAAAAAAAAATAGGGGGGGGGGGGGGATTCGGGTGGGGGGAGGGGGGATTGTTGGTTGATTGTTGGTTGATGGTTGGACGGTATTTCAAACATAAAATAATCAAAATAAATAGTTTTGTTTTTTAACCGTTTAAAAAAAAAATTGGGGAGGGTGTGGGGTGGCGGGGGGGGTATAATGTGAGGGTGTGGTGGTCATTTGTGAGATGATCTTAAAAAAAAAAAAAAAAAAAAAAAATAGGAGGTGGGGGGGTGGGGGGGGCACGGGCGATGGTTTGGGTGGAGTCTATTGTGGTATGTCAGGTAAGAGTAGTTTTGTCAAAGTATCAATCAAATCTAATCATAAATAAAGAAGTTATGGCAATTTTAGAGAAATTTAATAATTTGACCATGAGAGTCAAGGTCATTCAAAGGTCAAGGTAAAATTCAACTTGCCAGGTACAGTAACCTCATGATAGCATGAAAGTATTTGAAGTTTGAAAGCAATAGCCTTGATACTTAAGAAGTAAAGTGGATCGAAACACAAAATTTAACCATATATTCAAAGTTACTAAGTCAAAAAAGGGCCATAATTCCGTAAAAATGACATCCAGAGTTATGCAACTTGTCCTTTTACTGTACCCTTATGATAGTTTGCGAGTGTTCCAAGTATGAAAGCAATATCTATGATACTTTAGGGGTAAAGTGGACCAAAACACAAAACTTAACCAAACTTTCAATTTTCTAAGTATAAAGGGCCCATAATTCCGTCCAAATGCCAGTCAGAGTTACATAACTTTGCCTGCACAGTCCCCTTACGGTAGTTAGTAAGTGTTGCAAGTATGAAAGCAATAGCTTTGATACTTGAGGAATAAAATGGACCTTAACACAAAACTTAACCAAAATTTTCAATTTTCTAAGTATAAAAAGGGCACATAATTCAGTCAAAATGCACGCCAGAGTTATCTAACTTTGCCTGCCCAGTCCCCTCATGATAGTAAGTAAGTGTACCAAGTTTGAATGCAATAGCATTGATACTTTCTGAGAAAAGTGGACCTAAACGCAAAACTTAACCGGACGCCGACGCCAAGGTGATGACAATAGCTCATATTTTTTTTTTGCAAAAAATAGATGAGCTAACAAAGCCATAAACTGCAATAAATCCCTGAAATTATCGATTGATAGTGACATGTTGCCACCTACATCCGTCTTACAATCGAAGAAATACGGTAGTGAAAAACATTGTTTTATTAAGCTTGGCCTTACAATAGCCCTTCATTGGTTTAAATTTAAGATTCGCTCCCAGACCAATACACAGAATTCTCATCCTCACTCATGCATGACAAACAGAAGAGATCTTGGATTTCATGCTGTGTCTGGTACTTGTTAGCAGGAAGCCACCAGAACAAATCCCACAACCAAAGACTACAAGGGCTAAGGCTCAAAATTAATGCATGCTCAATATTTATCATTTAAATATAATATATGGACAGAAGAAAATACTTGCATTTGCCAGCAAGTCACATATGAAACCATAATTTACCAATCAAAAGTAAACGCTGCAATATAGTGGTGATATACATCTTTTGCATCAGAATTTATCAACCTGGTAATATCATGTTTAATAGACATTTGAAGACATCTGAAGATCAAGGATTGCGCATGTTATGTCACATTAATTGCATACATGAAGATTTTTTTATAGCAGCAAAATTACTGTCAAGAAACGCCTGCAACAAATGTGTATTTTAAATTTCAGCAATTCACCAAACTATTTCAGATTATAATCTCTATTTGGGAACAACAAAAAAATTCAACTTTACAGACATATGTTTTGCAAAGTTCAGTGGCACAGACCTCACAATAGGAATTACTAGATTTGAGAATTCAACTTTTAACCACAGAGAACACAGGAATTCTCTTGTTCAAACATGTTCTGCTTGCTCAACTTATCAGCAAGTAAAATCTTTCAAATCTCAAAATCTTCAACTTGATCAAAACATCAGCTATTTTCTACAATAACACTTGTAACAGAATACCGTAACAGTACTCTAACTGCCTACAATTAACTCATTAAACCCAGTTGACTTCATAATCATTAAATTATCACAATAAACTGGCCAGTGGATCAATAAGAAAGCACAGTAACTAACAATGTGCTTTGTTTGTTACCTTAAACAGTTAAGTCTTCCACAAGATAAACATATTGTTCATCCATAAGAGCCACAAAAAGCAGTTTTTTTTATAAAAAAAATATAATAGGACGCACACAATAGCCACAGTTTCTTTGTCTCCTGAATATACTGCTCACATTTTTAACAAGCCGAGGTCTGTCTCCATTTGTTTGCAGCTGCCTATTTAAGGATCCCAAGTTGCTAGAAAAATGTAAATCAAGGAGAGAAGTACAATACTATTTAAAGAGACTTTTACTATAGCACACAGTTTTGAAGGCTGGTTTAAATGTGTCGATCTGTAAGGCAATAATTTCATTTTAGTTTTGTTACAGATATAACTTGACATCCTTTTTGCACATCTATAACCACTGCAAAAAAATCAACAACATTAAAATTGCTATGTGAAGTACATAAACAGCAACCAGTGTTGTTTTTTTCGTAAAAAATCAGGTCTGGTGTTTGGCCCCATTCCCAGTGGAAAAAAGTATATATTTTTCCCAAATTGTACCTCCAAATTCCCAATTGAAGGTTTACAAAATAAAGATTAGTTTTGGGGGGATTTCAAAATTGTGTTCATCTCCCATCCAGCAATATAAGTTAAAGTTTAGTAACAATAATAGTTATTATACTGAAAACACATCTATTCTCAATTTGAAGCATTTTTTAGCCATATAGCAACAACAATAATTTCCCATTTAAGTTAAAACGCCGCTATTAAAATTTCCCAATTCAAAGGGACCCAGTCCCCATTCCTAAAATGGCTAAAAATAAAACTGGCAATACTCAATGATGCATGCCATAGAATTAAGTTACAGCAATGGCAGCTGTATTGTAACATTATTTAACTACATTGTAACTTAAATACATTAAAAATGTGAAAGTGACATGCTGACATGATAAAAGACTACATTCAAAGTGCACCATACATTGAATTCATGAGGTTAATAAATGCTCACTGCTTTATTATAAATTGTACAACAATACCACCAATCTAGATAAAGATAAGATTTATTTTGAGTCGGCAAGAGTGAATAAAAACAATTAACATAAGCTTATGCAGCTTGTACAACCGACTATAAAACATGAAGAATAAGGATAACAATTGTACAACAGCTGAAAGACTGAAATCAATTTGTAAATTAAAAGACAAATATACCTAAAATATAAAGCATGATATTATAACATCAGATATGGATATTTAAAAAAGGTCTAGATCAAGACTATCACATGAAAACTCTCAAACTACAAATACAAAAGCTAAACTGATACACAAGTTGTAGATTCATCACACAAAAGGTAATTGGCAGTCTGAATATTTAACATTTTATGCATACCTAAGATTCTCCAATACTATTAAAAAATTGACCCAAGAGTGACACATAAAGCGGGAGTTGCCCATGTGTTTAAACTGTAAAAGCCAAACCTATCTTTTAGTCAGCTGCAGTGACCTACATTTATGGCTTTATAACATTCTACTCACATAACAGGTGTCATTCACAAGTAAACTTGAGGATGGTAACATTACTTAATCATGTAGATATGTATTATTGGAAAAGAATTAGCTTCACAAAAGCTACAGGGCGCTGATAAATTAACTAATATATGGGGCAGGGTGGAAAGCCATACCAGTCGGGTGAAAAGGAAAGTAAAAATAAACAACAAATAAACAGTGCTTTTCTCAATCTCTGCCCGATAAAAAGAGAACATCAGAAATAATCAAATACAAGTCAATTGTATGGTACACCTACCTCAAAACAATCAACTTAAAAAACACAAAAGCCACTAATTACTTTTGTTTTAAACACATCAAATTTGCATGTTTGTGCCATTGCTTGATTATGTATTTAATGTTTGTTATCTAATAATAGGATAAAAATCTGAAATCTATGACAATCACTTTCCTATAAAACTGATAAACACTTATGCTCAATTTAAAATTTAAGAGTATCAGCGCTAAAAAGTTTTTTGGCTAGAGTTTACACAGATTACAAAAAACTATAAGAGTGAAATATTCACATACTTCTTTTCTCAGAGAATATTTAGGCCACATAACATATTTTAAAGGTCTTAATTATCATTATATGTCATTACTAACAAAGGTTTATGATCATTATACTTTTTAATAAAAAATTAAAATAAAATACAACTATTTTTTTCCAACCCAGTGATTTTTTTGCTCAAAATTACAGCCGATTTTCGGCTGCTTCCCAATCGCGCCAAAAAGAAGCCCAGTTTCCTCCACCCAAAAAACAAAAAAAATATATTATTATTGTGTTTTTTTTAAGAAAGAAGTCTTAGCTGTAGATCTCAACATTATTTTTAAAACATCCTACAAAATATATAACTTTAATTTAGTCCTTTTTGTCCATAAATCATCCCTAAATTTGCCACTTTTATTGTTTTAAAAAATCCCTATTTGGCCAGACTACTTTTCTAGAAAACCCCTGAACGTGCACTTAAAAACAATATCAATTCTTTTACTTTTATTCCTATTGATAATGCTTAATTTTTCCCAATTTCATGGGTTATCGCGCTATTTTTCCCAATTTCACGGTTTATCGCTCTAATTTTTCCAATTTAAATGGCACAGGCTGTAACAAATTAAAGCAAAAAAAATCACTGCAACCTATATTCTGTTTGTTTTTTCCCCAGCAATATTTTGTGCAACTCTACATCTGCAAAGATATTCAATTTTTAAACGTATGTGGAAATCAATTTTGTTTTATAAACACGATATATTTTGCCTAGTCAAAAAATACTTTTGATTTACATGTAAGCAACCTTTTCAGGTCGGATCAGTTGTATTTTATTTTTAATAAGACACTGGATGATTTATGAACAAAAATTCTCAAGGTAAAGGTGGTTATTTCATATATATGTAAGAGGCTAGAGCTTTTCTCAAATTGGGATTATCACAAGTAAATGACAAACAATGAGAAGCCAGAAATCCTTGCTCTTTTGACTTCTTTTAAACCAAAAACAAGAATTAAATGATTAAAACTGGGATAACTGTCTTGGATTGGTAAATTCTTAGAATTATATTCAAATAAGCAAAATGAAACTCTTGACAAAAAGTATTTAAAATATATATTCATTTGTGATCATTGAAATCAGATACATTATAAAAACTTATTCTATCAATAATTTAGCATAACATAAAAATCCCAATTAAGCGTTCAAAAAAAACCATACAGTACCAATAGCCTAGGTGTAGAGGTTGAATTTAAGCTTTCCTAGAGGTCTGGTTTCTAACCCAAGAAAAGACACTTTGTTACTTATCGTTTTCCTAGTTATTATAATTCTAAAAACTATTACAAATATTACACGTTTTAAGCAATTTCATTTACTTACAGTACATTTATTAAACAAAAAGCCACAGACACGTCCCTTTAATTCAAAGATGTTTATTTAAACAACTCACCACATAACGCAAATGGTCTCATCACATTGGCAATAAACAAGTCTAGCATCCACAACACTTTGTGTCTGAAAACAGACTATTCCTTTACAAAGAGCTGTTGCTGACTACTATCAGGTTAAGCACTCAATGAGTCAGTAAACAAGTCATTGAAATGATTCACGAAGTGTATTTCATTACCAAGTTCTCATCCAAATTTGAAATACAAGATTAGCATAATAAGCAATAGTTGTCAGATGTATAACCTACTGTCACAAAACAAAAATCTATCTTCACTCAAAAAAGGTACACAACGCTTTTGCATTCACAAAGGGAGCGCGAAATAGGTTCCAGTCTTTTTAACCAATCAAAATTTACCAAAGAAAAGGGTATATCAACCATGCACAGTATTTCCTTTGTCATTTTAATCGACAGTTTTCATTTCAAATGCATCTTACACATATTGCATATAATTCCCATCAATATTTCACAATAAAGACTGACATTTATGCAAAAATAAATAAAGACGCACAAATAACCCGAAGTTTCCACACTTGACCTGATTACGGGAAGGGAAAACAACTTCGAAGTGAAATAACATCGCCGCCAATTTTTATTGATAAAAATCAAACGAATTACGATCGGTAATTTTAGTGCTAATAGGAAGAAAAATGCACTTTTATCTAGATGGAGTACTAAACAAAAAATGTCATCACTTACTGTAAGAGGTTGCAGTGATGAAAATGTTTCCTTCGGAAGACATGTGCTAGCGTCCCGCCATGACACAAAGAACAGTTTGCCTCGTTTTGACTTCGAATACCTAATTGCATTAATTAGGTTAACAGCGCCACCTAGGACGAGCACCTTGTGTCCTACTGAAAACTGTTCAGTAAACCGCAGGGATTTTTATTGTCATGAGTATTAACGCCTTAAGCACTTTAGAGCATAAATATAACTTACTTTGGCGAAATGAAAATGATAGTATAAGATTGGTTGAACATGTAGATTTAGTCTCTACATTACGAATTTTTACATGTTTTTACACAGCGTCGGAATCTTTAAAAACGCAACTTCGCGAATACGAATGAAATCGGTCTGTTTGAAAGAAAAACACATTTGCTTTTGTGGGATTACTTTGCATTGAACCAAACTTTATTTTCTTTGAAAATAACAGAACATACTTGTAATTAATATATTAACAAATTCCCAATATATGCGTTTAAATTCAGGGGCACTTACTCAATAATACGATAAAGAATCATTGGAGATTATGCCCCTTTTATCCTGTTACTACACTGAAAGGTGAAGAAAAGAAACGATGCATTGCAGCCATTTGTATTTGATCAGGGATGTATAATAGATTATTATACATCCCTGATTTGATCAATCGGAACATTTTCTATCACGTATTTATGTATGACACTGCATCAATTATGTAAACATGTACGATCCTCTACTCTAAGATTGTACAAACTGTACATGGGATTCTTCAAAATTGCTAATTCAAATATAAAAAAACAACTAAATGAAAACAGTAACTATCAGTCTGTCCCACTCTCCACATCAACGTACAAGACCAACATGGATGCCGTTAATTTGCAAAAGTAAAAAACTGCTAAGATGGAAGTTGTAGCTATAAATCCAAATATACACCTCCTACTTTCATGTTTAGTATGTATAGAACTCCTTCAAAATAATTTAAGGAAACAAATATACATGTTGGTCGTTGCTTACAAAACGATGTTATAATAAATGTTTGTTTTTTTAATTTGTTTCCGCTCAATTTCATCGGAGGTCTTATGTTTTAATCACGACCCGTCGAAAGGCTTATGGGTGTGCAAATGATCAGCTTCATTTTGTCCGTAAATGAGCGGGTGCGTACGTGCTTCCGTCCGTAACCCTCCTCTGTGCACAATTTCTACTACATTTTGCATGCAATGTTCGTGAAACTTTTACTGAATATTTTTTGTGCTACAGCGCATACATTTGTATATCCAAAGTTTCGACATTTTTAAGGAGATATTGCCCTTTGTTTCAAAGTTCTTACACAAGCTTCTATGCGTAACTCCTTTTAAATTTGTGTTGCGATTTTCATTAAAAAAAACGTGTACTGAATAATTAGATGCAATTGCTACATCGCAAATAGGAAAGGTTTCGCGAGGGCGTTATTTTTAAGGATTTATTAACATTTTCTTCTTTCAAAATTACATATAAGGCTTCTTTGTTCAACTCCTTCTAAAGGGTTGTCTGGTTTGCGAAGTGGTTGTTGCACGCAGTTCTCTCATAAAATTATGCGACTCAGAGTTTCGGAGGCATGTAAGTTTTGTTTAATGGTCACCGTACCGGACAGGTTGGGTTTTCCCCTTGTATTTCGGGTTCCATCAAACGCCCGTCCCCCCGGAGCCCAAGCTGGAAATATATTTTATTAAAAAATGAATTAGCCGGAAACTACTTATTCTTCCAAATTTACGAGATACAAGTTGTAATGGTAAAAGTTCTGGGTCACACTCCGTGTCTTTATATACCGGTAATGCAGATATCATTTGTGGAAGGACGTCATTAACTTCAAAATACAAACACACTTACAAACACGCAATTTCGCATGCCAAACTTTAACAGAATAATTACCCCAAAATTCTTATAGCATATTGTGAAGGTTTCGTGATTGCATGATTATGTAAGGATGTATTGTCTTTTATCTTAAATACTTAAAGGGGCCTTTTCACGTTTTGGTAAATTTACAATATTTGAAAAAGTTGTTTCAGATTCGCGAATTTTCGTGTTAGTTATGATATTTGTGAGGAAACAGTAATACTGAACATTTACTATGCTCTAAAATAGCCAATATATGCATATTTTGACGATTATAAAACCTGAAACGTATAAAGCGTTGCAACCCGAAACGATTGAATAATTTGCAGAGTTCTGTTGTTGTCGTTATATAGTGTGAAGCTACGAGGATTGCTTATATAAAGTATAAAATTAAAATACCATTTATATTTCGTGAGCGCGAATGGCCGAGTGGTCTAACTTTTACTCCAGGGGTCAGTGGTTCGAACCCAGTTGTGGGTTACTTTTTTTTTATTCTCGATTTTTCACTGGAACTTTTAATTTCCAATGTTTACAATTATCAATATAAAGCATTTAATGACAAACTTCAAGACATGCAAAAATCTGTGAAAAGGCCCCTTGTTAGGCCATGTGCTTGCATTTTTCGTGGCAATCACAATTTCGTTTTGCACCTTTTCAACACCTATTCAGCCGTGGCGATGAACACACCGTCTGTGGAAACTTTAATGTTTATTCCAACTGAATTGATCAATGCTGTTTAACGATCGAAACTCGAAAGCATTTGTAACTCCATGCATTTTGTTAAGTACAGGTTCGACGAATTTAAGTCACTGTTAACGCAATTTTGCAAATAAAGAACTAATTAAGTCCAATGTAAAAGGGACATCACAATAGCAACGAATTTGTGCGGAAAATGTCATACAGTACAACAATATAAAGAAGCATCTAATCAGGTTAGACAATATTCCATTAAAAGCTTAAGATTTTCTGAAATTATTGAACATAAAACATATTAATCATAACATTTAGGGGCCGTTCATCAAGTATATCACGCTATTTTTTTTTTAAATCATTTTACCCCCTCCCCATGTCACTAACTGTCACAAATATAGAACCCCTCTAAACTATGACAAACTTTCAAACATTAAAAAAACACCGAATCAAAATGTAATTTAAAACACTCATCGACGAAAATAAAATCTGCATTAAAATATATTTTTTCCACTAAAAAGAACTTTCAAATTATTAAAATGACTTTAATGGTAGGTAAGTTGCTTGTCAAAAGTTGACACAGTTATATATTGAAGCAGTAACTCGATCTAGATTTAATTTGAAAACACAAATTGCAAAAATAGACTTTACATTTATATAATACACATCATTTATCTGCTGCTTTTTAATTAACAATTGGTAAAAATCTTTTTACACAACAGCATACTAGCGCACCAAGCAAGAGGAATCGTGAACAACACAGTCATGAGATACGCACTTCATGCTATTTTGTCTTTAAACATATTCAAATGTTTCATTTTTTGAAAACTATTTTTAACGCTATTACTTTTTTCTAAAATATAAATAGTTAATTAGAAATTAAATTAAAAAAAGAGGGTTATGAACGCTAAGGTGCTAATCTGAGACACAAAGGAACTTGACTATTATGAAACGTGGGAGCTGATTCATGAAGATTGGACCAAAAAAGTTACTTCTAGAGTTTTAACATGTTTTTATTTTTTTTAACTAGTGACCTAGTTTTTAAGCTTACGTGGTCCAGTTTCAATCTCAGTCAAGATTTCAAATATTCTGACCATTGTGTAATGAAGTAAATTGTGTAAATTTCATGACGATTAGACAACAAATGTGACTTATAGAGTGTTAACAAGATTTTACTAATGTCATTTAATGATAACTGCCACGTCCCCAGCAGCCAAGTTTTTCAACCAACCGGAACTATTTTCGAACATGTCCAAGATATCCTTTGGATACATGCTCTGACGAAAATTCGTTAATATTGGAGAATAAATGTGGCCTCTAGATTGTTAACAAGGTAAATGTAGACGCTGCACTGCGCAGGACAGACGACGCACGATGGACAAAAAGCGATCACAAAAGCTTACCATGAGAATGTTGTGCTCAGGTGAGTTAAAAAATGTGTGACGTCACGCATGGCCTGACCCCCTCCTTACTGTCAAAAACTGTCACACTTTCTAACACCCCACACCCCCTCCTCCCTCCTTGGAGCACGACATAATCTCTTAATTGATTTCAATAATTATTTCAATCTCTTTAAAATTTACCTTAAATTAAATAAACCTTATATGGTTCACCATGTTCTTAACGCTCCGTCATGGATTATTCTCCTTGATCTTTTTATTACTTGTTTCCCCAATCACTGTTTTTCCCCTTTATTAATAATCAGTAATTGGTAATACAATAGCGCCATGTTCTTACATAATATATAAATATATATGTAGGGTTTCTCCATATATTATCATTTTGCAGCCTATAATGCATGCATTGAGTATGACTATAAGCATACATACATACATAATACAATACAGACAGACAGACCGACATACATAGGACAGGAACGGACCAGACGGACTACAGACATACAGACAGACAGACAGAACAGACATACATACAGAACAGAACATACCGACAGACCAGACAGACAGACATACAGACAGACAGACAGAACAGACAGACAGAATCAGACCGACAGACATACATACATACATACAGACATACATACAGACATACATACATACATACATACATACATACATACATACATACATACAGACATACATACATACATACATACATACATACATACATACATACATACATACATACATACATACATACATACATACATACATACATACATACACACTTACAAACACACAAGTTCGCATGCACAATTACAACATAATAAGTATCCACAAATTCTCTTAGCAATATTTATCAATATAAATATATAATTTAAACCAATAGGCACCGACACAACAATCTTGTATTTAGGTGGAGTGCTGTTTCGGAAGAAGTAGAAGATCCCCAATGCAGAGGACTATATAACTATATAATTTAAACCAATAGACACCGACACAACAATCTTGTATTAAGTGGAGTGCTGTTTCGGAAGAAGTAGAAGATCCCCAATGCAGAGGACTATATAAATATATAATTTAAACCAATAGGCACCGACACAACAATCTTGTATTTAGTGCTGTTTCGGAAGAAGTAGAAGATCCCCAATGCAGAGGACACTCCTTGAAAACGGTGTACTGATATAAAATATCTGTTAAATAAGCCAAATAAGTGTAATGTAATAAAACAAGCAAAGGTAAAAATGATTCATTTGAAATCATATGGACTTTCAGGCGAAATATTTTTTTTAGTCGCAACGATCTTGATTGGGGACGTATTGACCTAGAATTGGTTCCCGGTTTGACCGTAGTGGGAAGAGAAATGTACGCATGCGCTGTAAGTGATTTTGGTCAGTAATGGCGACATGTGCCTTGAAAGATTTGTTGACGAAGTGTTTTGTGGTTAATTATACTTCTTCTATGTAAATGACAGTACCAAACAAGTGCACCATAATCTATCCTTTTGATTATGTTGATTTAATAGAAAACTACAGTTATTATTGTAAGTTTGAAGACTGTGAAGAGTAAAATTTGCCAAGCAACGTGGCCATCTGCAAGTTTTTGTTCAATGATTGCGCAAGTTTAAATTAAAACTTCACGATGGCAACCATTCTACCATGATTTCCAATGTTTCACTATCCTTTTGCGAGTAATTAGTCATCGTGAATTGACTAATTAGCTTAAGAGTAACAATATTTCGCACGGCCTCTGATATGTTGACACAATTATTTTGTGAAGGTTGAGAAGTTACAATCAGAATATTTTATAACCTCATTTCTCAAAAAGGGAGGTTTGACAGTGTAACAATATGTCTGCAGCAGTAACTGCAGTTTCAAAAACTGAAACTGAAACTTTTCATTCTGGTTCCACTTCATGTGAAACAGCAAGCATGAATTCTCAACCAGTTGAGAATGTATGGACTAAACGTTCACTTGAGAAACAAACATCAGTTCCACAACAAACATCAGTTCCACAAGAGTCACATCCTCCTGTGGAAGCAACACTAAAAGCATCTGGTGATGAAGAAAGTAAGGAACTTATAGGTGATGAAGAATTCACTGAGGTGAAAAGCAAAAAAGAGAAACGTGAAAAGGACTATAGAGAAGAGAGAATCAAAGATGATAAGTCAAAAAGGACTGAGAAAAAGGATTTAGAAAGAAAAGACTCTGATAAACGTGAAAAGAAAGATGCAGAGGAGAAGAAAGAAGAAATAGTTAAGAAATTTGACAATGTTAACTATGTTGAGGCTCCTCTTCCCAAGACTAACCCATGGGCAGTAACAAAGTCACCAACTGCTAAGAAGCAAAGTCTTGAGACCGTCACAGGTATTATGGTAGCCTTAAAGTTGTTGATGTGCTTTTTTCATGTACAATTTTTTTGCCTAAATTTTGTCATTAATCAAGTCAGCAATTGATCATAAATCAATTAAGCACTTTGTGCGGCTAAACAATTGATGAAGTTACATGTATAAATGTGTATGAAAACACAGGCTTTTAAACATGTTTTCATAGTCATAACATGTGCATCTGAATTTTTTTGTATAACAACTAACGTTTACAAATACCCGTACTCAAATCTGGGAATCCCAGTGATTCTATATACAGGGATTTCAATAGACGCAGAATCCTGCGTTTTGACGCGAGCAAATTAAAAATGACTCATTATTGATGCAACCCTCTTTTCTGCTGTGCGTCATTTTGACGCGTCGAAAATTTGACCCGTGCGTCAGTCAGTTAACATCTCGAGTTCCATGGTAATAAATCCCGCTGTGCTCCTAATTGAAATTAATGTTACAGTTTTTGAAACTCTGTCTATAATCGAGGGAATACCCCGGGCGTTGTTTATCTTATCTGATCTCTTCCAATACACATGTCACTGTCTAAATAGTGCGTGCCCACTAACTGGGTAATTAGCAGCAGTGATTACGTGATAAATGATTGACCATCCGATAATTGCAGGTTTTTTGCAGACTTTTCAGACGGCACGGTTAAAGAAAGACTGCAAATTTAATTAAAGTAAAACCCATAATTATTGATCAAAGGTCTATTAATTACGTAGATCCAATAGTAGATCGAAGTCCAGCGAGTTTTGTCAGTTGTTAATCCACCGATAATTACGAGTAACACCCATCTTATATAAACTGGAATCACAGTTCATTTTTTATACTGACAAGGAATAATACTACACATAAACTTTGATAAAAAAACAAATTTTCTCGATAAGATATAAATTATCCGAGTAGAATTAAATTGCTGCGTCATGACCTTCGACATTGTAAATGGCGGACTTAACATTCAACCCGCGTTCAATTCAAAGCTGGCGATTCAAATTGCAAGTAATGGCGATTCAATAATGGAGAAAGCATTAACTGGATTTAACAAACATTTGATAAGGTTTGTGAAACCCGATAACAACAAGAAAAATTTGGATTATTAAAGTAAAACTACTACAGGTAAGGCATTCCAAAGTGTACATATTTCGGACATGTATAGTATTCGGATAAACAGTAATAAATATACTTGATGTTCCATGCATTTAGATTGTGTTTTGTTAGAAAGCTATCATAGGGATGATGATAATAAAATGACGATAAATATGTGATGAAAAGGTGCTACCCGTACATATCTTAAATTATTTAAATGTGTTAAAAGACTTAAATGTGTTATAACTATAAGGAAGTATATTTAATGTACCAATTCATTAAAATATGTTGTGTTATGTATCATGGTATTGTTATTTAATAAAGCACAGGGTTTTTTTTTAGAAAAAGGGGAAGACGCTGGACGCTGGGTAAAAGGGGAAAATCGAGCGCGAAAGAGACATATTTGGGGAAAAAATAAAAACTGTTCATTTCAATGTCTATAACTCACCTACAGACTTCAGGGGGGGGGGGGGGGGGGGGGGGTTAGAAAAAGAGGCATGTCTCTGACCTTTTTGTTCTTAAACACATGAACAAGTATGATATTAAAGTCATAAGACCTAAATAAAGTTGCAGGTGTAGATCTAATAATGGGAAATGTTTTCAACTGGGGCCAGGGAGCGATGTCAATCTTATGATTTCAATTTCATGATCAATGGGTTGACGATCTAGATCTGCTACAGTATTGGAAGGGAAAGGTGCGGCAGCTGCCAATTGTCTACTTTCACTTTCACTATAATCCGACAGTATTAATCTATGTTGATTACATGTACCTCCGAATCCCGCTGGGTTTCAACGGTTTTTGATTATTCATTCTTAAAAAACGCAATTAATATTTTCCGAGTCCGAACGTTTTATTTTGTTCGTGTATGAACGCCAAATGTGAGACTTTTTTTGTTTTAACGTTTATATCTTGGCATTCACATAACCCGGATGAAAATTCGACTGATTTCCGGTAATTAATTGACGAAACACCCTTCTCGCGCAAGACCGGAATCCAGTAAAATAGTCACATGATTAATACGATTAGTTGCCCGGTTTCCATGACGTAATTTAAGAGCTTTATATAGAATCACTGGGATTCCCAGATTTGAGTGTTCGTTGGGAGAGAGAGCGAGATCGTTGTACATGGTACAAATTGGATAAGTGTCGACTTCCCTAAAGAAAAAAACAACATTTCTTTGAGGGTAAAATGTTATATTTTGGTGAAAAATTATATTTTTGGAGGGGAAATGGTATTTTTAGGGGAAAAATTTTGGTAGGGGAAGACGCCGAATATCGGCGTCACTTTCTTAGTAAAAAAAACCCCTGAAGAAGTATACATTTTTAAGATATCGTGTTACTCTTAGAGCATATTTTTATCTAAAAAATTGAAAAATACAGACAAAAACACAACGCACTTCAAAATTAACCCCACCATTTTTCAATTTGACGCCTCAAAATTTCAGTCCAGGGGTCATTGACTCCTGGTTTTTAAAATCTATTGAAATCCCTGTATATATAGCTCTTAAATTACGTCATGGAAACCGGGCAACTAATCGTATTAATCATGTGACTATTTTACTGGATTCTGGTCTTGCGCGAGAAGGGTGTTTCGTCAATTATTATTCGTCAAATATTATTCGTCGACTATTTTGATAACTTATTATTAAAATTTTACAAAATATTATGAACATGTGTAATAAGTGCAGGTTTTTTAATCTGAATTTGGGGAAAAGACCTGACCTTTTTTAGGTGAAAAAAATCGCGCGAAGCGCCGGATTTTGAGTAAAATAAGGAAAGTCTTAAATAATCATTAACATATTTTACAGTTTTTAAAACAAATTCAAGGCAAAAAATAATTAAATTATGCAGTACTGTCTATTTTCTACACTGGATCAGCAGTGCCCCAGATAATTATTTCGGAAATAGGGTTTTCACCCACTGATTTTGAAAAATAGGGTGATTTCATTTTTGGAATTGGGTGAAATGAGTTATAAGATGCAATCAGTAAAATCATTGCTGCTTTAATTCTGTTGAAGCTGCACACAATTGTATTGATTCAATAAAACTGTAAACTAATATGATTAACTTTAATAAACTGATGTTTCATAACATCTTTAATCCTTGAAACTGTCAATAATATAAACTTTAAACTTAAAAAAAATCGATAACACGAATGATTCGGCACTTATTGGCTCTTGCTTTCTTGGTTCGAAAAAGTTAGCGATCGACTGATATTTTGGCGCAACAATTGCGGACGTCTTTCTCTTAGACATTTTTATTACGCATCGTATTAGAAACTGAAAGTACAGACGCTTTACAAATACATGCACAATGAACGACGGATTAAGTCAGATTGAAAACGCATGTATGTCGTCGTAAATAATTTGGTCAGCCGCTTTATTTAACTATGAAATCTAGTACGCAGAGCGTTTGAATAGCTTTGACTGTCATCCGTCATCCAGGCGCTTGCTGAATAAAAACGTCGCCACGTAACGAAAATAATAACAAAAAATACCGAAAATGAGCAAAGTATTTTCGATCAAAGCTATTGTATCGTACGAATCAAATAAGACGAATGTGCGTAAAAGGCAAATCGGGTGCGTTTTCAATACGCATGATATTGTATTTCTTTGCGTTTTTAAACATTTTAATAGGGTGAAAGACGCAGATACGCAGCTTATCTGGGGCACTGGATCAGGTTAACTCATATATTTTAAGCAGCGATTTTCCTTGTCCAATTGGGAAAAGTACCCGTACCGGTCCGATTGGGAAAAATTGAGTCGTGAAAACCTCAAAATTGGGAAAAATCGAGTCGTGAAATCCTGAAATTGGGAAAATCGCGTCGTGAAGTTTGGGTCTTATTGAATACATCATACAGTTCATACTTAATTGAACATACCCATTTAAATAATCATTTGCAGGCATGCCTTAATGACCATTAAGTTATAAAGTTTATATAAATAACAAAATATTATAAAGAACACACCAAATCAATTACTAGTTGTTTTAATCTCTTTTAAAGCAATGTCTCTCTCTTTCATTTTTGTGAAATTTCAACAATCTTTGATGTTTAATCATCACTCAGTTGCTTGCATCCCTCCCTGCACAGCATCATTATTGCTGTCAATGTGTCTTGTGATTGATGGTTCCGATTGGTTTTTTGGCATAATATTTGCTATTATGACTCATTTCAAACTACGATAAGGTTACAAACCGACGTAAAACAGTACGCTGGCTGCCTGGCAAAAGAACCGGAAACAGTAACAACTCTATTGATTGAATGCGCTGAATAATAAAACCCGAAATTAATCGAGCGCGTGGTTACACACAACTATACGATTTTCTTTGTTCGCTCGCCGAAAGTTGGTTTTTTTACGAAACTTTCTATCGTTTTGAGAAAAAATTCGGACGCTGATTGGGATTTTTCCAGATGCCGATTGGGAATTTGGGAATTTTCGCTCGATTGG
The DNA here is from genome assembly GCF_020536995.1 of Dreissena polymorpha. NCBI lineage: Eukaryota > Metazoa > Mollusca > Bivalvia > Myida > Dreissenidae > Dreissena > Dreissena polymorpha. Next base: position 58,687,556 of record NC_068358.1, on the reverse strand, counting down.
GAAAGTACCGTTTTGGGAATTTGGGAATTTTCGTTCGATTGGGAAAGTACCGTTTACCGGTACTTTATAAAGAAGGAGGAAAATCGCTGTTTAAGGTTAAAAAAAAAAAAAAAATAAATAAATTTTTTTTGGAATTGGGAATTTTTTTTCAATTGGGAAAAAGACAACCAGATTTGCATTGGGAATGGGGCCGAATTTCGGACCCGTGGCATAGGGCGGAAAAAGCCTGTTATGGCCCCTTTTATACTTAGTAATTGAACATTTTGCTTAAATTGCCATAACTTCTTTATTTTTGATCAGATTTTATTAATACTTTGACAAAACAACACTTACCTGAATACCACAATGGATTCCACCCAAACAAAACTCCACGCCCCAACCCAGAATCCCTGCCCCCTCCCCCCCGAATGTTTTTTTTCCTTTTTTTTATTTTTGAAAGATCATCTTATAAATGACCACATCCCACATTATACCCCCCTCTCAACCCCCCTACCCCCCCCCCCCCAAAAAATATATTTTATTTTTTATTTTTTTATTTTTGAAAGATCGTCTAATAAATTATTGAATATGAACAATTTCCCCATGATGGCTTACGTTATACTGTCAAGCACTCGAAGAGTCGAGCGCGCTGTCCTCTGACAGCTCTTGTTAATTGGGATGTCAGTTTTTAATTAATAAATACAGCATGTACTTAGTTGCACATCTATATTTAGTTACAGCACATGGTCTGTTGCAATGTGCGCGCTTTCCAGACGGACGACAGCAACAATTTCGCGCTGTTATTGAAAGACCGGTTTTACATGTTGTACATGTATAGTGAATGGTGTACATTGTAGATGTGTAAAAAGGGACTTTCAGCTGCAAATTATATCTCGTGGCAGCTTCAAATTATATCTCGTGGTTTCAGAATAAAGATCTATAAACGGACATGATGAAATATACATGTACTGGAATTAAATTGCTACGCCTTAAAGTTTTTTACAGTTATTATTTTCACAAGTAACGCACCATGAGTAATTAATTGCTCTGACACCATTTGCATTTAGCTTTTCATAATAACAATTGTAAACAGTATGTTTACGCTAATTGTTTACATTATAAAGGTGTAAGGATGATGTCTTATATTGTCTGAAATAATTACTGTTTTATATTATGTATTATTTACATTTTCAACTAAAATCACCAGCTGAAAAATTGAAGTGCCATTGGAATGGCGATTTTGGAGATCAGAAAAGCTAGCAAAGGTTACATGTATATACTTTGTTTGTAGTAATTGAACACAAAAATAGTTTTAATCAGTGATTTTTTTTGCCCAAAATTACCGCCGATATTCGGCTGCTTCCCAATCGCAAAAAATTAACACAGCAAGAACACAAAAGCTTGTTTGTTAATATTTGTTAATGTTTTCACCATATCATATTTTACTTTAAAAAACATCCTGAATTAAATTCATACTCTTTAAGAGATTATGATTAAATCATAATGGTACATGTATATTGAAGAATTTATAGATTATTGCAAGTTAAATATGCATGTGGAAGGATATTAACTAAACGTTGTAAGAAGACATGAAAGCAACACTTTATAATATAAAAATGCTGTCAAACATGAACTTAGCAATTTTTATTCTGTTCTTATTATCATATTTATAATGTTTCCCAATTTCATGGGTTATCGCGCTATTTTTCCCAATTTCATGGTTTATCGCGCTAATTTTCCCAATCCAAATGCCACAGGCTGTAACAAAAAAAAAAAAAAATCACTGATAATAATCATTGGACACTTCTGTAAAAAAAAACTATTTTGGAAAATTTGAATTTCAGGGGTTTTTCAGCACTGTCTGCGCCTCCGGACAACGGAGGCACTCCCAAAGCAAACGGACCCGATCCCAAACCGAAATTATATAAAAAAATCCCAATTTCCCAAAAAAAAAAAATTTTTTTTTTTTTTTTTTTTGTAAGAATGAAGTGTCTTATAACTTGTGTGACTAACCAGTGTTTGTTTTGGTCAAAAATATTTTCTTTAAGGTTTTGACTGTTCAGTTCTTATCACAGAGTGTAACTGTAACTGAAAAACAAAACTGCAGTACTTGAATTAACGTTGAACATGCCCAATATTGCATCATTCTGTTTACATAAAAAAGACAAAATAACAAATAAAATAAAATTTATTTGTTAAACCACTGAATTATTTAAGCATGATTAGTTCACAATTTTTTCCCAAATGAGCCGTTTCATAGAAGCAAAAATTTCCAAAATGACCAATTTTGTCGATAAAAAATTCCCAATTTGATCAGACTCCTTTTCCCAAAATAGGCAGAAAAACCCCTGAATTTTTATGCCCCAGAAGGGTGGCATATAGTTTTTTAACTGTCCGTCAGTTAGTCTGTCCATCCGTCCGAAAACTTTAACATTGCCCATAACTTTTGAAATATTGAAGATAGCAACTTGATATTTGGCATGCATGTGTATCTCATGGAGCTGCACATTTTGAGTGGTGAAAGGTCAAGGTCATCATTCAAGGTCAAAGGTCAAATATATGGCTTCAAAGCGGCGCAGTAGGGGGCATTGTGTTTCTGACAAACACATCCAGAGCTCCAGATAAGGATTTGTGAAATTAGTAACAGTACTGCCACTGACAGAAAGAAAAGGAGTAACGCTGAAAATCAATTAGTACCTGTACTACCATATCCAAAAATACAGGTAGTACTGTACTACCCGTGTTCTTGGATATTGAAGGGTGTATAGCTGACTTAACAGAAACATTTGCAGCAATTATAATAAATATATTCAGCTTCTTAAATAGTAACTTTATTAGGTTTTCGATTCTGAATTACCTATGAACAAGTAAACTACTTTTTGTTTATGAAAATACTGTATAATGCAAACATTACATAGGCCCACACTGTGCTTAATTTACAAGGTTTAGCAGCACTGCGGCATTTTTCAAAATTTATCTGTAAAACATCTTCTATTTTCTCGGTGACAAGCCAATCATATTTGGTTTTCCAATCTTCCACATTTTTTGTTTGGATCCGTTTCCCATCGTGTTTTCTAATGTTTTTAGCCACAGATGCAATCAAATCGTTTAATGTGGGAGCGACAATGTCTTTTTCTGGGTTCATAGATTGAATGTCAGGATGGTTAGAAGACCGTATGTAGCCATTATATGACAACAGTGTTTTTTTAAACTGCTTTTGGTTAAGCCGGCCTTCCCTTGTGCGCAGACATATTATTTTTGGCGGGTTTACGAGTTTTCGGAAATCACATGACAAAATAGAAAATAATACGGAAACCCAGTCTAAAACTTTTCAATCATTTAAATTAACAAAAAGCGCAGTTAGGTTAGAGACCAACAAATCACGCCGCACTGATGCGGACGTATTGGTACGGCCAGATTTTTTCGTAAATGCATAAAAAGGATATTAAAGTTGCAGGGCCCTCAATCTATCAAATCTGCCGCTGAATTTCGGCGGTATTCCCCCGCCTGAAAAGTATATTTTTGTCTCCTCAGAACTGATTTTTTTCCCTCCTCAGAAAATGAAAAAACAAAACAAAATCGCTGATTTATAGTTGAAAAATGACTCCAGTATATCACGGTTACGATTTTGTAGCATAATCCCAAAATAACATGTTTTAAATGAGAATTTGCTGAAATAAAATCAGTTTCAAGTAGTATTTTACCCTATTTTTCACCCACTTTAATTTTCTGTTTAATCCGACCAGGGACCTATACAAACAAAGGGATGCACAACCTCACGATATCCCGATACAGCACGCGAAATAAACCGGTGCGCGAGATTTGATAATCTCGATTGATTGGTCCCCGTGTAGCGATAATGCAGCTACACGATATCGATTGCGAGGGATTTCGCTTATTGAGCGGATTACGTTTTTTCGGATTCAAATTATATTATGTTAAATAAACAAGAACCTATTAGTTCAATTGTTGCGTTGTTGATCTCAAAATCAATCATTAATTAGCAGGTTTTTTTTTGGGTTGTAGGGGAAGGGGCCTTTAGCCCTTTGGTTGGGGAAATTTCACGCACGATTTTCCACTTTTGGGGAAAAATGCATGCATTTTTTTCTAAATGGGAAAAATTTTAAGGGTCTTACTTTTACTGTTAATTGGGTTAAAAAAACAAAAAAGACTGGTATTTTCTTCATACATCAATATTTGTGGTTTATTTACATGTTATTACACAATTTCACAGAGGCATTTCCCTATTTTTAACCAGATTTTTAACCAGGTTTTCCGAGGGAAAAAACATGTTATTAGATTGGCGAATGCGGGCGGGCTGGCTGGCTGGCTGGCTGGCTGGCGGGCGTGCGGAACAAGCTTGTCCGGGCCATAACTATGTCGTTCATTGTCAGATTTTAAAATCATTTGGCACATTTGTTCACCATCATTGGACAGTGTGTCGCGCGAAATAATTACGTCGATATCTCCAAGGTCAAGGTCACACTTTGAGTTCAAAGGTCAAAAATGGCCATAAATGAGCTTGTCCTGGCCATAACTATGTCATTCATTGTGAGATTTTAAAATCATTTAGCACATATGTTCACCATCATGGGACGGTGTGTCGCACGAAAGAATCACGTCAATATCTCCAATGTCAAGGTCGCCACGACTAAAAATAGATTTAAAAAAAAAAAACTTACAAAAGGGGGTTGATTTTGTTTGTTCATTTCAAAAGTTAAGTTTGAGTTTTCTCCCTTAATCAGATTTTTTTTTCACAATGAAAACCTGGTTTTGTGACAATTTTGTCCCTTGTTCAGTCCTTTAAACAGACTATGACTGACTTTGTCAAAGTGATCACTTCATGACAGGGACTAATTGTGGCTGGCTGTGCCAGACTGAGTTGACCTTGACAGGGACTGGCTGTGACAGTTTCAGACCGTTCAGGAACAGGCTGCTGCAGTGGACTTACTTTTGTGAAGAAAGCTTAAATAACCGAGTTATTCACAAATTTTTTGGGGCTTTTTCCGGTTATTTTGCCAGTTATGCAACATTTTGCCTTTTTTGGTGACATTTAACGTAAAGCGAGTTGACAGTTTTCGTAAATCGGCCAAGGGAGGTAATCATTGTCTTAACATTTATACAGTACAGAACGGCGTGTACGGGTTGGGAACCATAATTGGATGGGTATCAAACGGTGTTTTGTACGATTTTGAGCGAATTTGTTGTAAAATTCAATCGTTTTGAACTGTTTTATGGAGGGGAAACAGGGCTTTTTTTCCTTCTTTGGGACCCGCCAAAAAACGGCCCTTTCCCCTCGATTTTTTTTCCCTTCAGCAGGTAAATTTTCCCCAAGACTTCATTTGTTTCCCCTAAAAAAAAATAATTTTTTTTTAACTTTAAATACATAAGTTAACCTTATCCAGTGTAGAAAATATAACATATTGCATAATTAAATTATCTGTTGCCTTGAATTTGTTTAAAAAACAGCAAAATATGTTAAATTGATTATTTAAGACTTTCCTTATTTTCCCAAAAATCCGGCGTTTCGCTTGATTTTTTCCCCCCAAATCCGGCATTTGCGCATTTGTTTTCCCCTCAAAAAAGGCCAAGCCCATTCCCTTAAATCAGATAAAAAACCCTGGGAAAACCTTCCGCTTGGGGAATTTTTTGGTCCGGAAAGGGGGAAAAAGTAGCCTAGATTGCTTGGGGAAGACGCCGATATTCGGCGTCTGTTATATAAGGTAAAAAAACCCTGATCAGTCTTATTATAATGCAGTAACGGGGACCCAATTATCGGACCCTTTGATGAATATTAATTGCTGGTTGTTTCGCCAGGGTTAAATTGCCGTTGTTTATCGCACGTATGTGCATGTACAAAAGACATGTCTTTTAATAGAATTAAAATGTTACCATGTTTTGTTTGAAATAGCAACATAATCAAGACATGTTAAGTGCAAACAACTCAAATGTATAACTGTTCTTTTAACCTCCTGACGCAGCAAAGTTTCGCATGCCATTTTAATATTCACCAACAGAGTCGCTCAGAACCTGTGCAGCCAGACTGACCCTCATGTAGTTGAAGGAAAGCATATCGATTCATTCGATTGCGAGCGATTTCGCTCATTTATGGTGATCGTTGTTTCGCAATATTCGACTTTCGTTGTTTAATAAACAAATACATATTCGTTCTATTTTGCCTTGCTTGTCTTGTAAATAAATAATTAGTAATATTAACACGCAGTATGCTACACCAGTCATTAAGATTCAGATTTAAATCTACAAGCAAGTCGGGCTAGTACTATGGGAATTTGAACATGCCAGAGTCAGATTTTACCAGCCCAAACATTTTTGTTAAAAATGCAGATAAACATAACATAAAACATCCAAAAAAGCATTCATTTATTCAATCTTTAGAATACAATACAAATCTCTTATTAATTTCATCCTCATCCAGGTTAGCTTCCTCGTCATCTGAGCCAGCCTGTTTCGGATCCTGAAATAAGAAGAAATTAATTTCACACACGGATTTCAATCAAATCACAATTATAAATATATACATAAAGTTTAGGTAAAAAATTAGCAGAAATGTATTCCATATATCCATGTGAAAGAGAGAGCAAACCTGAACCACCAGAAAATATATGAGCAATTAAGTGCCAGGTTATTCTACAAAAAGCCAGTTGACAAATGCGTCAATCACAGTTACTTCAGATTCGCATTCCTCAACGACGTACTTGAATGACAACTGTTCGGCCATTACTCTCTGTGTCCCGAACGCAACGCAAAACATTTATTTTACATAATAGTAATCCGGGAACCACAAAACCATGCGCTTTATGCGCAGTAATCCAATTATCGGCTGATTGCCCAGCACATGTGCGCAGTGTGTTAAAACATAAGCGGCTGTTGATTTAAGTGGCTCAAAACTTTGTTTACAAATATTGAAAATGAAAGTGGAACTCGTTTTCTGTTTAATGAATTGTACAAGCACGTCGGGCTTGTAATATTGGATTTCCTACAAGCCGAAAGAAAAAATACTAGTTTTTTGCTGTCGGACTAGTTCGAATTTCGACGACTGCTACACGGAACCCAATTACCGGATGTGTTGACAAGTAACAATACCATTTGTTTCTCAGGATTTCAAATGCCATTGTATATCACACATATGTGCATGTAGCAAAGACCTGTCTTTTAATTAATTAAAAATGTTACTCTGCTGTGTGAAAAATATCAACATTATCAACGCCTGTCAATTGCTTACAATTTAAAATGTATAATTGTTCTTTATCATCCAAAACAATGAAATTCGCATGCCATTATATTATTCTGTTGGTCTCCTTTTGAACATGATATCCATAGTAGTACTGAAAGTCTTTTTGTGATTTCGTGTTCAAGTATTGATCAAATATCAGCAGAATTTGAAGGCAAGGCAATTCATAAAAGTCGTTAAATGTTTTATTTCTCAGTATAAATCAGTAAATCACTGAAACATACACATTAGTTCATGCATGATAGGTAATCTTGGTATTATTTAATTTTAAGAGTATGTATAACAATACATTCATGTTACTAAGTGTAATGAGCATTCAGTTAAAGAAAATGTTTTAAAAACTCAATAGCATGTAAAAAAAAATCACATGTTTGTAAAAGATTTTGCACAAGTAATCATTTGCAATGTGAAATAGAACAACATAAATTTGATAATAATACTAACAATTTTCTATGTATTATTTCAACAACAAAAGATTGAGATTCCTCCTGACATGGTGATGCAGAAGATTTATTCGAAGCCTACAGCAATACAAAAAGCTTACTAAAATTAAATACCAAATTATCTTGTTTAAACAAGTTTGAAAATTTTATATTTATAATGAGTTTTGGGAACACATTTTTGATTAACATGATCAAAGATCTAACAGTCACTTTTGAGTTAAGCAGAGATATTCACTGCTGGAATGTGTTCATTTATGAAAAAATGCAACAGTTTTATTTAATCAATTGGATATTTAAAGCTTATCATACTGAATTTTCTTTTGTCTTCGGCAAGTCTGAAGGTTTGTGAAGTTTGTTGTCGCCACTGCTTCATCTAGTAAACATGAATATAATAACATCATCTTAGTGCTGGGATGGTTAAGGTACGTCTCAGGAAAAGAAAGGAATCCAATTTCCGTGTTGAATCAGACAGTATCAGTATCCTTGGCATAGCTGTGAACACCCATGTATGTCAGCACTATTTAAAGTCCACAATGTTTTTCAACCATTAGTTCTGTGGAAATGACCTAAGTTTGTACGCCCAAATTACGCTGGCGTCATGACATTTTCCTTTGCGGGGTCAAACTTTCCGTCTAAAGAGCAAGAGACCCTATTTTGCTTCTTTTCAGCGCACTGAAAATATCAAACAATATGAATTTAAACCAACATGATTAACTAGAAATGGCGCGGCAGAGGCCGACGCGTATCCCCACGCCGCATGTTTGACCCAAGGGCGCCCCAGGGTTGATCATGGGGCCATGCATAGTTGAGATTGACTGTATTATCATAAGAGAAGTTCAGTATCAATTAGAAGTGAATGGGTGTAAAAATAAAGAAGTTATAGTAAAAGGCAATTTTGGGAGGGTGTGGCCTATGTGGGCGGGGTGCCCCAGGGTTGGTAATGGGGCCATGCATAGTTGAGATTGACCGTATTGTCATAAGAGAGGTTCAGTATCAATTTGAAGTGAATCAGTGTATTAATGAAGAAATTATAGTAAAAGGCAATTTTGGGCGGGTGTGGTCTATGTGGGCGTGGCGCCCCAGGGTTGGCAACGGGGCCATGCATAGTTGAGTTTGACCGTTTTGTCATAAGAGAGGTTCAGTATCAATTTGAAGTGAATCAGTGTAGAAATGAAGAAGTTAATGTAAAATAACCTAAATTTTTTTTATAGTAAATGGATTTTTTTGGTGGGTGTGGCCTATGTGGGCGGGCGCCCCAGGGTTGGGATTGGGGCCATGCATAGTTGAGATTGACCCTAATGTCATAACAAAAGTTCAGTATCAATTTGAAGTGAATCCGTGTAGAAATGAAAAAATTATAGTAAATGGAAATTTTTGGTGGGTGTGGCCTATGTGGGCGGGGCGCCCCAGGGTTGGGAATGGGGCCATGCATGGTTGAGATTGACCGTATTGTCATAGGTGAGGTCCAGTATCAATTTGAAGTGAATCGGTGTAGAAATAAAGAAGTAAATGTAAAATAACCTAAAAAAATGAGTGATAATTTCTGACGCGGCCCCACCCCAACCCCTATAACTTTTGACCCAGGGGTCAGATCAAAATTCCAAATAGTGCACCGTCGCACATATGCTCATAGCTACCATGTGTGTAAATTTCAAGGTTCTAGTGCTTTTAGTGTAGGAGGAGATAGTGGCCAGGACGGACGGACAGACGGACGGACAGACGGACGGACGGACGGCGGAGATCACCACAATATCCCCACCTTTTTTTCAAAAAGCGTGGGGATAATAAAGGGCTAGTAAAGAGGTTGCTTTCTTGTGAAGGGTTGCTTTCTGCTTCCACCCTGGCTTCTGTCAGCTTGGTCTGGAGGTCTTCCAACTCCTCACTCCAGTATGGCTTGTAGTCTTTTCTGGCCCCGCGTGGTATCGCCTTCTGTGCTGCGTTCAGTATGCATGCATTGAAGTCTTTCACAACTTTGTTAATATCTCTACCATCCACTCTGATCTCTTTATTTTAAACCTATTTATTTTAGCTCGATTGCATCGAAAGCCCAAGGCTTATATAAACGCTCTCGAGTCCGTTTCCTGGACCTAGAACCAGTACTTGGTGTCTTTGGGGAGATCTAAAGAACGCTACCGCGGTGGGGATCGAACCCAGACACCATATCCATTACACCACGGCGACCTTTGCAGAGGTCATCACTCAGACGTTTGTATAAGGTCCAGTCGGCCTTCTTGTAATTCCATCTGGGGATGCTTGAGGATGAAGAGGTAGACTGGTTCATGATGAGGAGACCTGGGCGATGGTCGCTTCCTCCTAGTTGATCACAGACTTCTCTCTTGATATGCCCATGGATATCTCCAGTGCAGAAAGCTAGTATTGTCTGAGCCTTTCCAAAAATGCTGCGACATATGTTTATCAAATTAATAGTGGTTATAAAATAAAAAAATGACTAAAATTGTATTGTTTTTGAACTTATACAAAATTATGATTTTGCAAATAATGCGAATAAAATTTGCACCACACAATACATGTAGATTGAAATGCAACGTTTGTAAAGACACCATCATGATTATTATAGGGCTAGTATTGACTGAGCCTTTCGAAAAATGCTGATTTGATTAAATTGATAGTGATTACAAAATAAAATCAAAGCGCTGAAGGCACTGAAGATGTTCGCTATTGCATAATTTAACACGCAATTCATTTTTGAAAATCAATCGCAAGTTTAAAATGAACACACGCCATTCAACTTTATAAAGTGTGGGTCATAGCGCACGGGTCGAATTTTGTGTGCACTTTTTATCATCCTTATTATTTCATAGAAATAACTAAGACAAAATAAAAACAACATGCTTTTTGGAAGTTCTGAAAGCATAGAAAGTATGATGAAAATGGTTATGAGAACTTAATATAAAGAAAATTTGCAGTCACCATCATATTAAAGGAATATTTTTCTAATATCGAATGACTATCTCACCAAGAATATAAATTCATAATGAAAGTTCCGTGTACGAAACTTTTGATTTTTGACACCATATACAAATTCAAAATATACAATAATCTTCGTATCTTGTATATGGAGGAATAAAAGTATATAAACATTGCTGTTTATGCTTTACTTGTTACCCGAGCAGTTCACACGGTGTCAACAACGCTAACATAAACATAGGTATAGAGCACTTATGCGCTTTTAGGCGTAGCTGTTTCAGTTTTCATCTTAGTGACTTTTACATAACGCCAACAGACACGCATGAATATTTTCGAATATTTAATAAGATGATTCGAGATACAACCTCTGAATTTTTGCTACATCACTGCGTATGTGCTCAATTCAAAGGATGTAGCACTGTTCAGTGTAAGGAATTCCGGACTTCTCTCTGTATGCTCAAACGACACAAATTGTGGCCCTGTTACAATTATGCGTTACAATCCATCTCGCAGAATTTCACTTTCGCCTCCCAAGATGAGAAAACAATCATTAGCGAAATAGTATAGTGTCAAGATAAGAGAAAATCGTTTAATTATCATACCACAATGTTTGCCGTACTTGGTCAGCACGTCTGGAAATCATTCCTTAATGTGTGGATAGGCTGCCATTATTAACAAGTTTGCTATTTTGAATTCAATTTTGTATCAAAACGCATTGTTCTTAAATGTGGCATTTTCAATTCGCAATGAGATTTGTAATGACCCTCGTCATGCGAAAATGGGTCTTATTCCATATGCGCTCATCATATAAATAGCCCACTCGGCTATCCCTCCTTCTGGTTAGGAGAAACATAACATATTGAGTGATTTTAAAGCGAACAGCATCGCCTATGGCCTGACTGCGCATGTTGGTTTAACAAACGCTTGCCGAAACGCATAAGACCCATTTTAGCATGACGGCGCTATTGACGTGTAATTTAAATGTGTTGAAAGAAAACTGTGTTTAAATCAAATATAAACAAACGATATATTTCGATAGTGAAGAAAGATTCTCATAACAAGGCATATGAGGACACATATGAATTATGAAGTGCTCTCCCGTAGTATATTTTTTATTTACTCACACTAATGTGTGGTTTGACAATGCTAACACACATTTCATGCGGTGAATATGCAGCTTACAAGTGAAAAACACAACACAATAGTTTAACTTTTGTTGAATTGTATTTAATTATTTAGAAAAGAAAATTGCTAACTTTATTTCAAAGTCAGCGTATACGCCGACTACATTTTTAAAAGACATTTATTGTTATAAATATATTTAATATAATATATTTAGTTGTTTTCGGTTTTAGCGATTATAAAGCATTTTGAGGTTGCCTATTATTTTTAAGTATGCCTGTAGTAATTGATGAACTCATATCCAACTGTCTATGTATTGAGAACTGTGAATATAAACAAGCTAAACCTTCTACTAACCTTCTACTTTTGCGTTGCTAGCACCCGTAAATACAAAAGATCGCCGCTATCTGTTCAGAACCAAAGAACAATTTTAGAAATACCCGCTGTAGTAGCATGAACGAGGTTATGAAACAGGTCATTCGTATTATTATTATAAATTGTTTGTTATATTCTGGTTTAGCGATTATGAAACTTTTTTTTTTGTCTATCGTATCGCTGAAGTTATTATTGAACTTATGTTCAACCTTTTATAAATTGAGAATATAAATAAGCGTCAACTTTTTCCCGAATCTCTCAATTTACGACCTGTACAACGTCATTGAGTTGTATGTGAGAGCGTAACGTATTGTGTTGTTATAACCCGTAAACTTTCCTTTGTTTATCGACATGCGCATCTATTAATAGTCTCATATCATGAATGCCAAAACACCCGCGAAAAAAGAACCACGTGACCAAATAGGACGCTAAACGCAAATACCATGCGACTACGACTTTTATTATCGCTCCGCAATTCCTTTGAAGCCGGAGCCTTGTGGTTGCTATTACGTAAATAATTGACCTCTAACTGAAGTAAGCAAAGGAAACGCAGCACCCAATTGACCCATTCCTTCTATGTGCGAAGGCAGATTGAATTTTACTAATGTATGGTTTGCCTATTATAACACACATTATAATGCGGTAAATATGCGACTTACAAGTAAAAAACACTATAATTAAACTTTTGTTTTGAATTAAGTTATTTAGAAACCAAAATTCCAAACCTTATTTCAAAACAGCAAGACTACATTTTTTAGAGAATATTCTTGTTATATTTAAATATTTTTTAACAGTTTCAGCGATAATGAAACATTTTTTATGTTGTCTATCGTATCCCTGTAATAATTGTTGAACTCGTGGTCAACGTATTATTAATTGAGACCTGTGAATATAAACAAGCGTAACCTTATACTATTTAGGTTACAATATACCAAAAGATTTCCTACACAAATTCAATGTAAAAGCAATAACTTCAACAAAAAATAAAGTCAAACTTTTGCGCATAGAGACCCCCATAACCATACCTTTTCTTAAAGAGCATTCCAAGCCGCAATGATTTAGACAATAAAAAAGGGGGGTCATGCGTTTTGCAAGAAAGAACTCGATGCGAATCAGCGGTCACTGTTTTACAGCCATCAATTTACCGGGTTCGTACCAGTGGATGAGGGTTTCCCGCCATCTGTCAAAGTCTCATGTAGTCTTTAACCTTCAAGCAAATGAGTGAATTTCTGTTAAACATCAATGTTTTCCCTACCACATGCACAAAGAAACATTCTAAAATAAAGTCATGGCAAGTGCCCACACAGAAAATTGTGTCTTCTTATAAATGATGTTCAGGTTTTTAAAGAGTATAGCATTGCACTCCCAAAAGATTTAGTATATTGTAACCTACTAGTGCGTTATTCTCACCCGGACTCCCCTTTGTTTATCGCCAGCCGCAGAGTTATGAATGAGCTGAGCGAAAATACTACGTCACGCAGACGCAGCAGAAAGTGGACTATTTTAATCATTCATAAACATGCAATCATTTTTGAAAATCAATCGCAAGTTTGAAATGAACACACGCCATTCAACTTTATAAAGTGTGTGTCATAGCGCACGGGTCGAGTTTTGTGTGCACTTTTTATCATCCTTATTATTTCATAGAAATAACTAAGACAAAATAAAAACAACATGCTTTTTGGAAGTTCTGAAAGCATAGAAAGTATGATGAAAATGGTAATGATAACTTAATATAAAGAAAATTTGCAGTCACCATATTAAAGGAATATTTTTTTCTTATATCAAATGACTATCTCACCAAGAATATAAATTCATAATGAAAGTTCCGTGTACAAAACTTTTGATTTTTGACACCATATACAAATTCAAAATATACAACAATCTTCGTATCTTGTATATGGAGGAATAAAAGTATATAAACATTGCTGTTTATGCTTTACTTATTACCCGAGCAGTTCACACGGTGTCAACAACGCTAACATAAACATAGGTATAGAGCACTCATGCGCTTTTAGGCGTAGCTGTTTCAGTTTTTATCTTAGTGACTTTTACATAACGCCAACAGACACGCATGAATATTTTCGAATATTTAATAAGCTGATTCGAGATACAACCTCTGAATTTTTGCTACATCACTGCGTATGTGCTCAATTCAAAGGATGTAGCACTGTTCAGTGTAAGGAATTCTGGACTACTCTCTGTATGCTCAAACGACACAAATTGTGGCCCTGTTACAATTACGCGTTACAATCCATCTCGCAGAATTTCACTTTCGCCTCCAAGATGAGAAAACAATCATTAGCGAAATAGTATAGTGTCACGATAAGAGAAAATCGTTTAATTATCATACCACAATGTTTGCCGTACTTGGTCAGCACGTCTGGAAATCATTCCTTAATGTGTGGATAGGCTGCCATTATTAACAAGTTTGCTGTTTTCAATTCAATTTTGTATCAAAACGCATTGTTCTTAATGTGGCATTTTCAATTCGCAATGAGATTTGTAATGACCCTCGTCATGTGAAAATGGGTCTTATTCCATATGCGCCCATCATATAAATAGCCCACTCAGCTATCACTCCTTCTGGTAAGGAGAAACATAACATATTGAGTGATTTTAAAGCGAACAGCATCGCCTATGGCCTGACTGCGCAAAAGCACATGTTGGGTTTAACAAACGCTTGCCGAAACGCATAAGATCCATTTTCGCATGACGGCGCTATTGACGTGTGATTTAAATGTGTCGAAAGAAAACTGCGTTTAAATCAAATATAAACATACGATATATTTCGATAGTGAAGAAAGATACTCATAACAAGGCATATGAGGACACACATGAAGTGCTCTCCCGTAGTATATTTTTTATTTTACTCACACTAATGTGTGGTTTGACAATGCTAACACACATTTCATGCGGTGAATATGCAGCTTACAAGTGAAAAACACAACACAATAGTTAAACTTTTGTTTAATTGTATTTAATTATTTAGAAAAGTAAATTGCTAACTTTATTTCAAAGTCAGCGTATACGCCGACTACATTTTTAAAAGACATTTATTGTTATAAATATATTTAATATAATATATTAGGTTGTTTTCGGTTTTAGCGATTTAAAAGCATTTTCGAGGTTGCCTATAGTATGCCTGTAGTAATTCATGAACTCGTATCCAACTGTCTATGTATTGAGAACTGTGAATATAAACAAGCTTAACCTTCTACTAACCTTCTGCTATTGCATTCGTATTATTATTATAAATTGTTTGTTATATTCGGGTTTAGCAATTATGAAACTTTTTTTTGTCTTATCGTATCGCTGAAGTTATTGTTGACCTATTGATAATATGGGTCTTTGATATAAATAAGCGTCAACTTTTTCCCGAATCTCTCATTTTACGACCTGTACTACGTCATTGAGTTGTATGCGAGAGCGTAACCTATTGCGTTGTTATAACCCGTAAACTTTTCTTTGTTTATCGACAGGCGCATCTATTAATAGCCTCATATATCATGAATGCCAAAACAACTGGGAAAAAGAACCACGTGACCAAATAGGACGCAAAACGCAAATACCATGCGACTACGACTTTTATTATGTAAGAAAGCTCCGCAATTCCTTTGAAGTCGGAGCCTTGTGATTGCTATTACTTAAATAATTGACCTCTAACTGAAGTAAGCAAAGGAAACGCAGCACCTAATTGACCCATTCCTTCTATGTGCAAAGGCAGATTGAATTTTACTAATGTATGGTTTGCCTATTATAACACACATTATAATGCGGTAAATATGCGACTAACAAGAAAAAAACACTATAATTAAACTTTTGTTTTGAATTAAGTTATTTAGAAAACAAAATTCCAAACCTTATTTCAAAACAGCAAGACTACATTTTTTAGAGAATATTATTGTTATATTTAAATGTTTTTTTTTAACAGTTTCAGCAATAATGAAACATTTTTTTATGTTGTCTATCGTATCCCTGTAATAATTGTTGAACTCGTGGTCAACGTATTATTAATTGAGACCTGTGAATATAAACAAGCGTAACCTTATACTACTGCGTTATTCTCACACGGACTCCCCTTTGTTTATCGCCAGCCTCAGATTTATGAATGAGCTGAGCGAAAATACTACGTCACGCACACGCAGCAGAAAGTGGACTATTTTAATCATTCATAAACAATCTCCTCCGCGACACGTACAATACGATCATTGTTTATTGATTCTTTTCTATAAAACACCGTTCGAAAATATTGAATGTAACACGATATTAATATAATGTTGCCATTTGTGAATACACATAATTGGAGAACTCAAACCTCTTGCATAAATTATACAACTCTTTCTTGCGCAGATACGCAAGCGGGTATTGGGTTAATCATACCTAGTCGTATCGACCTGAATTTCACACTAAGCACTTTAGACGGGCGCTAAAGCGCCCATCTAAAAATGACTCAAATTCTAAAATCTTTGAGCTATTATAAAATAATAAATTTGCAAATAATGTCAATTAAGTTTTCACCACACAATGCATTGAAATGTAACGTTTGTAAGAATACCAACATGAATAGTATAGAGTTTTATTTGACCAAGCCTTTTGAAAAAAGCCACAACATATGTTTATCAGATTATGAAAGTGTAAACAATGATACGCATGATTTGGTGAAACTACCCACCGTTGTTTTTATTAGTAAATACAAAGCGTAGTCGAAAGCAAATAAAACAATAAGATGTCTCAAATTCAACAAACCTTTGCAATGAATACTTCTTTGTTGGCAACACTTGGTTAATTTGTAATCTTAATCTGACTAGATCGCTTTGTCAGGGTCTCTCTGTCAAAAAGGCGACTGTGAAAATTCGCATCGTCGCGCAAAGTCTCGTTGGGTCGCAAGTCTCGTTTCCGTTTTGCGTTACAACACGTTAGCTTGTTCTTCGGTTCATTGAGTAGCGAATCCCTTTGTTTGTATAGGTCCCTGATCCGACATTCATAATCCATTTTTGACCAGATTGTTTGCTTTGATTGTACATCACTTTAACACCTGCATACTGCGATTAAACAATAACTCCACTTGTCAAACATCACAGGTCATTTCGGGTGTTGCTATTCTCTCTTGAATTTGCTTTGAACTGCCGAAACACACCACACATGAAGGTGTATACAATTATAACAGTAAATGTCACAAGTCAATACTGACCTATCTCAACAATCTTTGCGTGTAAGATACAGTGTAAACAACTTGCTTATAATTTAGAGGTAAAGATCCCTCAGTTGGACTACTATTAAAGGCCATGCTTTCCATGAGCATGAATGACATCATTTTGTACATGGGTCTAATTTGTGCATGCTTTCTTGAACAATAAAACTTGGCAATTGTTTTCGGATTACAAATTTAATTATATGCATTTGAAAATACTTACATGGACTAATGTTTTGTGTTAAACCAATAAATAACATATGGATATAACACATACTTCAATAAGGTAGGTAAATAGCGTGTTTTGAGATTGCCAAAATATGCTAATGCATACATAATCACGCATGAATAACCTGACAATTTATATCCCATGCCGGTTATATTACGGTCGCAATCTTTGGACCCCTTCAACCGCGATATATTGGAGTTGCAGTGATGAATACAAGTTTAAGACAAACTTTGCATGCAACTGGACACAGCGCTAGCTTGTTTTAGGAGCAAAAAGGACATAATGGTGGACTTTTAAATAAGATAAATGTTAAATAGATTGAGTAAAAGTGCACCTTTCTGCCCTATAGACAGTCACATATATAGAAATATATGTTTATAACAGCTAAACACAGTTGCTGTTTCTCGTTATAAATATTCCCCCATTTACAAACAATTCCCCCTCCTAAGGGCTGCGGACCCCTTCCCCCAAAGTAGTGTGAGGGCGCTGAGTCGTAATTGTACATCCAGTTTATAAAAATAAATGCGTAAACCTTCATCAAAAAGCCGTATTTATCTGGAGCTCTTGCACATCTCTTGTTTTTTTTTAAGTGGGCATATTTTTTCCATTTTTCTTTGGGAATATGCAAGGAAAAATCCTTTTATCAGAAAAAATATATTTATTTATACCCATAAGTACTAGTGCTGCAACAATACGCCAAAAACCGTAATGCAATATATTGTCAGTTCAAAAACCTGTATTGCAATATATCGCAATATATTGCTAACTTGTACCAAAATTATAACTTGCCAATTACCCGATAATCCCATAAATTCCAATTTTAAAGCAAATTCAGGTAAATATTTACTATAAATGTGCTCAAGAATAATAAGAAACACAAACATTCGCAAATTTTCTTAAGTATCAAATACATTTTTGCAATTGTTACTATTTAAAGATGTGATGCAATAACGTCCAACCGGGGCGTTTTTCCCACTGAACACTCGTAATTCAGCTGACGTGATGTTCCCGTTTTTATACAACACAAAATACACCCATACTTTCCATGCGACGTTCTACATGTCTGTATAATTTTCGCGCGCTTTTTATTGAGACAAAGGATAAAGCACTTTTTATTTGACGCTATAATTTTTTATTGTCGCGTTAGCATTCAAATTTGGAAGCGTGTTTCCGAAATTCGGATTACAAATAATGCTCAAATCAGAATGGAACGAAACATTTACAGCTTTGCGCAATTAATTCAACGATAATCTGTTCAAAAGCATCGAATGAATGCTCCCATGTAACAACGCTACTCCGTATAATACACTTTTTAGAATGCAATTTTTACGTAAAAAATAATTTACACTGCTTTGTTTTGTTTACCTTTTTATCATTATTTCGGATGGCTTTTCTGGACGAAATGTGAATGAATTTTTGTAAAATTTTCGTACCGGTATGATGAAAATCATATCGCAATACAATATGCCGATTGCGTATTGCGATATATACCGATATACCGGTATATTGTTGCAGCCCTAATAAGTACTGTCTTTATATAGTTACTTGTAAATACTGGCTGCCGAGAAATTAACATTCTTTAAACATCTTTTTGGTTGGGTTACATTAAAAGCCAGAGTCATAATCAAGTTCAACACAGTGATCTGTGTAAGGCCACGACTTTTTTTTTTATTGGTTTACAAAAATTATTTTGAAAATGGTCCATCGGGCGGTCGAAAAAAAAAAAAAAAAAAAAAACATCATTGGAAAAATAAGTAAATACTAATAACATCAGAACAAAGACATCATATCTTTTATAACCTTAACACAGAGACGAAAAATCAAATTATGCAATGAAACACATCTATATCTTCAAATGAAATGAGTCACCTAAAAGCACCTTTCGTAACATCAGGCAATTTTAAACACTCCATTGAATGACATGCGTTCTTCTCCCATTAAAACGAAAAACTGCGCTTCATTTCCGTAATTCGATGCGCACCATTACGCAAGGCGATGCCCGTTGCATAAATCTTATATAAGATAAACTACTCATACACAAAGTATGTGTTTGCTCTTATTGGACTTATGACATCGTCCATGAAAAAAAATCGAGGTAGATCGATCCCCGCGTCGTCGCGGTAATGTTTGTTAAAGTTGTTGTTGTCATGAAAACTCGTTGATTTACAACGCAAAACGTCTTATTTGAACTGACACGAATTAATACAGTCATATTTGTCAACTTGGCTTTTGCTTTATTTTGATAATTTAATCCAAAGTTTAATGTTAGCAAGTGTTTTTACTGGAATTGTAAACAAGGAGCCAGTTAAAGTCTTCCGAAAATGTGCAGTCTGTGTGAATTGACAGTTTGACGTCATCAAAGGAAAGCCGCTTGCTGTCTGAAGCAATAAAGCGACAAATTTTGCGCCGACAAAATTGGCTTCCTTTGTCTAACAATCAACATGCCGAACCAATCGTGCGTTTGTTTCTCAATTGCAATCCTCCAATTTAATAATAGCACGTGCATAGCTCCGCCTTTGAATCTTTTGCAGAGAACGGAGGCGGAGTTAAACGGTTAATTGAGCTAGTATTTTACGCAAGTTGAGTTCCGATTTGCCGAAATTACTCGGCCCTAAGCATTAAAACGACAAATACATTTATCAATGATTTTCCGAGATATACCGATTTGTTCCGATTTCCAAACTTTCTGTACAGTTCCTATAAACTATGGCGGACGTGTTTACAAAATTCCTAAACACATATATCGTAAATAATGGCAGTGTTTTATTGGATTAATAATACTAATTATCAAATTGCAAGGTAATACTTTTTTATCTACTATAATATCGGGTTTGTTTAATATAATAAACATGTTAAACAATATAGTTGCGTCACAGACTCGGAAATAAATTTTGATGCGGTCGACATTTTACTGACGCTGATTTTCCTATTGTCTGTAATTAAATAAATTTTGAGAAGTGCCCATAAAAGGACTGGTACATACTGTGTCACATTGAAAAATATCCCGATCTCTGTAATATATGTGAACCAATCGTTGATTGTACTTACTTGATTTTATTCGCAACCATACTAAAACCGGATCGTTTTTTTTCTCGTTTCGCTCGTTTTTCAGTGCGGTCGGGAATAAAATATATTAAAAAAAGACGATTTTCTGATTTTATTTTTTTTCCCATTTTCCAAAAATTAGGGTCGGCGGTTTTGTAAACCAAGAAATATAAAAGTCGTGGCCTAAGCTGAATGGAAACAAGAAATATCTTTAAAAAAGATATACGGCGTTGATTGTGGTCGATGTTTATGAACGATCAAAAGTTATCTCTATGAGATAAAAAGTAGCGGATGCCTTTTTTCTGCGCAGTTCTTAGCTACATCATAAGCAAATCAATTACGGGGTGTTGCGCCAGATTTCGTGGCTTATTTTGCTATATGTGATATTATTACTCAGATATCTATATTTACAGAATAGAAAAACACAAGAAACATGAAAATAAACGAGTGCATATAGGTCAGCCGGCAATACTCGAATCTTATTTAATTGCATAATTATAGTATAGTGAATTATTGTGCTCATGCTTAATAAACTGGTCTAATTGGATAAATATTTCTAATTAATTTTATCAAAATTGGTCCTTATCATGCAAATGTTGAAACCATATTAAAAATCGATGATTGACATACCACAATAATATCGCCGAATATCTTTATTTAGTATCTTTCTGATCAAAACAGACTTCAAGTGCACAAAGTTTACGAGACGGCGTTTATGTAAAGATTTCTGCAACTGACCGCAAACTGACCTTGATACCTTGCGGATTGAATGCAATGCATTACAGTCACTACGTTATTGTCAGTAAGACCGGTGTAACACAATGATCGCAACCCCTTCTGCGAACTCCGGTGATGAACTGTATATAAACTCTGACTTTCACAAATGGCCGCGAATTGACCCGAAACCTCGCGGGTTGAAATGCAATGCAAGTAAGTACTAAATATGACAACATAGCCTTTAGTATAAACGCTTTTGCGCTGGTAATTCTCTGAAAATAAAAGGTGAACGCACAAACTGTATTTATGTG
Organism: Dreissena polymorpha; assembly: GCF_020536995.1. NCBI lineage: Eukaryota > Metazoa > Mollusca > Bivalvia > Myida > Dreissenidae > Dreissena > Dreissena polymorpha. The sequence goes on along the minus strand of NC_068358.1, from coordinate 58,665,961 downwards.
GAAAATTGATTGTAAAACTGTTCTATCTATTGAGCCTTTTCATTAGAGATAAAATTGTTTCATGCAGTAAAACAGTGTTACAAAGACGCGGATATGTTTCCAATGTTCTGGTGTTATACTCAAAGCAGCCAATGGAATAAATGAAGTGTATTCATTCGTACCTAGCCGCGGGAAATTTTATTTGAGTATTATTGGACACTTACAAAGGTCAAGTCAGGGTGAAAAGCTGGCTTAATACAGCTTACGCCGAAAAATATTAGCTGGAAGTATGTCTAATTTGTAAGGGGCTTCCCAATAATAAAGTTATCCTCTTGTCTTTTCTGGCATGTACTTAATTTATATAAAACTGATAATTCTTCTTTCAATTATAGTTGACTACAAGATTATGGAATATGTTATTCGATATGAGCTTCATGCTATATCTAATCAATGGATTATCTAATAGTATTATCCCATGTGGCATTTATCATTGACTTGACTTGATCCTGAGTTTATTTGTCATCTGCTGCGGGATTAATCCCAGTAGCTGCGGTAGGCAGCAGGCGGCTAGAGCGTCCAGCGGTTTTTTTTTGGAAAAAGGGGAAGACGCTGGACGCTGGGTAAAAGGGGAAAATCAAGCGCGAAAGAGACATATTTGGGGAAAAAATAAAAACTGTTCATTTCAATGTCTATAACTCGCCTACAGACTTCAGGGTTTTTTTTAGAAAAAGAGGCATGTCTCTGATTTTTTTTGTTCTTAAACACATGAACAAGTATGATATTAAAGTCAAAGTCCTAAATAAAGTTGCAGGGGTAGATCTAATAATGGGAAATGTTTTCAACTGGGGCCGGGGAACAATGTCAATATTGTGATTTCAATTTCATGATGAATGGGTTGACGATCAAGATCTGCTACAGTATTGGAAGGGAAAGGTGCGGCAGCTGCCGATTTTCTACTTTCACTTTCACAATAATCCGACAGTATTAATCGATGTTGATTACATGTACCTCCGAATCCTGCTGGGTTTCAATGGTTTTTGATGATTCATTCTTAAAAAATGCGTCAACGCAATTAATATTTCCCGAGTCAGAACGTTTTATTTTATTCGTGTATGAATGCCAATTGTGAGACTTTTTTCTGTTTTAACGTTTATATCTTGGCTTTCACATAACCCGCATGAAAATTCGACTGGTTCCGGTAATTGACGGAACACCCTTCTCGCGCAAGACCGGAATCCAGTAAAATAGTCACATGATTAATACGATTAGTTGCCCGGTTTCCATGACGTAATTAAAGAGCAATATATAGAATCACTGGGATTCCCAGATTTGAGTGTTCGTCGGGAGTGAGAGAGAGAGAGCGAGATCGTTGTACATGGTACAAATTGGATAAGTGTCGACTTCCCAAAAGAAAAAAAACATTTCTTTGAGGGTAAAATATTATATTTTGGTGAAAAATTATATTTTTGGAGGGGAAATGGTAGTTTTAGGGGAAAAATTCTGGTAGGGGAAGACGCCGAATATCGGCGTCACTTTCTTAGTAAAAAAAAACCCTGGCGTCTAACCCCTGATTTCCACGCTCCTCTGTTCTGTGGGTCTGTGTCTCCCATGCCACAGGTGTGCAGGTCATCCTTAACACAGACCACGATTTTCTTGGTCTCCCTCTACCTCTATCACCAGGAATGGTCATCTTCGTGATCGAGTTATTATTAATTTACCTTAAGATAAAAAAATACAGTGTACAACTCTCACAGTGAATCAACACCACAGTGAATTTACTCCTGTAAGCGAGAATATCAATAATGACTCACAGTGAATCAACACCACAGTGAATTTACTCCTGTAAGCGAGAATATCAATAATGACTCACAGTGAATCAACACCACAGTGAATTTACTCCTGTAAGCGAGAATATCAATAATGACTCACAGTGAATCAACACCACAGTGAATTTACTCCTGTAAGCGAGAATATCAATAATGACTCACAGTGAATCAACACCACAGTGAATTTACTCCTGTAAGCGAGAATATCAATAATGACTCACAGTGAATCAACACCACAGTGAATTTACTCCTGTAAGCGAGAATATCAATAATGACTCACAGTGAATCAACACCACAGTGAATTTACTCCTGTAAGCGAGAATATCAATAATGACTCACAGTGAATCAACACCACAGTGAATTTACTCCTGTAAGCGAGAATATCAATAATGACTCACAGTGAATCAACACCACAGTGAATTTACTCCTGTAAGCGAGAATATCAATAATGAAATTGAAGTGTGATCTCTACTACTTTGTTTACAATTTAAAGCCCTAGTAGCTATACTTTTTTACTCACGTATACTATATGTAAATATGTTTCATAATAATTTGACTGTTAAATAATTGTAAATCTTTCCGTGGTATAAATTGCCTCTGGCAGGGTTCGCACACACCTTGAAAAGTGCTTGAATTTCAATGTTCTCCTTGAAAAGTGCTTATGAAGGCTGAAGTGTGCTTAAAAAGTGCTTATTTGCATATAGAAACTTAAAAATGCTTAAAAAGTGCTTATTTCGGGCTTCAAAAGTGCTTGAAAAACGTACCAAGGGTAAAAATATATTATTTCTTATCTCAGGGCTTTTCACCCTTATATAACAGGGGCCTAAATTCGGCCCCTTCCCAATCGACAATAAGGTAATTTTTCCCAAAATTGATAGAGGAATTTCCCGAAATTGAAAAAAAGAACATTTTTTTATTTTATTTTTTTAAATTTTACACCAAATTGAAAGCTATGAGCTCTAATGAATGCATCACAATGTGTCTTAATACTTATGCTAAATGAAAAAGACCCTGTTTCAAAAACTTTTAAAAACAAGGTCTCCCCAAAATGAGCAGTTATCGCGCATGAAATTCCCAATTTGAAAGGCTAGGGCCTCTTCCCAATTTCCTGATGAAAAGCCCTGTATCTTTTCCACGAGTCCGAAGTCGTAGTTTTTTTTTCACGATTTACGACGGTTCCAATCTGTTCATACTGGAAGGTACTGGATCGGTACGGGTTTTAGAACGTAAGGGAGGCAACTACTACTAATCTTCCGCTAAATGGTCTACTTCGTTTTTTGTGTGCGCATTATACCATTACAGTGCTGACAAGTTGAAATATGCCAGCGAATAAGTGCATTTTTAGCTCACCTGAGCACAATGTGCTCATGGTGAGCTTTTGTGATCGCCTTTTGTCCGTCGTGCATCGTCCGTCGTGCCAGGGGTTTTTTATAGAAAAAGGGGAAGGCGCTGGACGCTGGGTAAAAGGGGAAAATCGAGCGCGAAAGAGACATATTTGGAGAAAAAATAAGAACTGTTCATTTCAATGTCTATAACTGACCTACATACTTCAGGTTTTTTTTTTAGAAAAAGAGGCATGTCTCTGACCTTTTTGTTCTTAAACACATGAACAAGTATGATATTAAAGTCAAAGTCCTAAATAAAGTTGCAGGGGTAGATCTAATAATGGGAAATGTTTTCAACTGGGGCCGGGGAACGATGTCAATATTGTGATTTCAATTTCATGATGAATGGGTTGACGATCTAGATCTGCTACAGTATTGGAAGGGAAAGGTGCGGCAGCTGCCGATTGTCTACTTTCACTTTCACAATAATCCGACAATATTAATCGATGTTGATTACATGTACCTCCGAATCCTGCTGGGTTTCAACGGTTTTTGATGATTCATTCTTAAAAAATGCGTCAACGCAATTAATATTTTCCGAGTCCGAACGTTTTATTTTGTTCGTGTATGAACGCCAATTGTGAGACTTTTTTCTGTTTTAACGTTTATATCTTGGCTTTCACATAACCCGGATGAAAATTCGACTGGTTTCCGGTAATTAATTGACGAAACACCCTTCTCGCGCAAGACCGGAATCCAGTAAAATAGTCACATGATTAATACGATTAGTTGCCTGGTTTCCATGACGTTATTTAAGAGCTATATATAGAATCACTGGGATTCCCAGATTTGAGTGTTCGTCGGGAAAGAGAGAGAGAGAGAGAGAGAGAGAGAGAAGAGACAGAGAGAGAGACAGAGAGAGAGGAGGGGAAATGGTATTTTTAGTGGAAAAATTCTGATAGGGGAAGACGCCGAATATCGGCGTCACTTTCTTAGTAAAAAAAAAACCCTGCGTGCGCTGTCAACATTTGCCTTGTGAACACTATAGAGGCCACATTTATTGTCTGATCTTCATGAAATTTGGTCAGAACATTTGTCCCATTGATACCTCAACTGAGTTCGAAACTGGGTCATGCTGGGTCAAAAACTAGGTCACTAGGTCAAAAAAAAGAAAAACCTTGTGAACACTGTAGAAGTCACATTTGATGCCCAATCTTCATGTAACTTTGTCAAAATGTTTGTCTAAATGATATGTTGGTTGAGTTCAAAAATGGTTCCGGTCCGTTGAAAAACATGGCCGCCAGGGGGCGGGGCAGTATTCCTTACAGTACAGCCAAAGCGGCACAAACATAATCCGCGGCTACGCCACGGCCAGATTATTAGTCCGCGGCGGCCGAATCGTGTGTTCAGGCGGCGTATCGCCGTGGCACTCGGCATAGATCCGCGCAACGACGCCGAGTCTGTATTAACCTCGCGTACTTTCGCAGAGTAAATCCGCCGCATACGTACGCGGCGGATCGAGTGAAAAGATATCCACCTACATGTACATACATGTATGTGTAGCGTAGAATTAATTACGCGCAACTGTTTATGTTTCGTTCGATTATCATTATTATATTTGTAATCCGAAACACACTTCAGAATTTTAATGCTAACGCGTCCTTTGGCAAATTCTAGCGTCAAATAAACAGTGCTAAAATATCCTTTGTTTCATAAAAAGCGCGCGAAAATTATGGAGACATGTAGAACGTCGTTTGGAAAGTTTGGGTGTATTTTGTGTTGTATAAATACATGAACATCACGTCAGGCGTAAATCGCGTGTTCAGTGGAGAAAAAAAACGCCCCGATTAGACGTTATTTCATCATCTCTATAAATAGTAACATATGCCCAAATGTATTTGATACTTAAGGAAATATCGAGAATGTTTGTGTATCGTAAATATTTACCAGCATTTGCTTTAAAACTGGAATATACGGGATTATCGGGTAATTAGTAGCGATATAAACTGTATAATATGAACAAAATAAAACGTGTTTATATACGCATATTCAAACAATAGTTGTAATAAGCTGATAATTTACAAAACTACAAATACGTCGTCACCGTCTTGATTATTGATGTGGCTTCAAACTGCTAATTTTCTCAGCTAAAATATAATAGCGGAATCAACATGCAATTAATTTATAAATCCACCATATGCTGGAGCCTTGACCACTTGTATGTGCGAAAACATAATTACGTGACCTTGTTTATGTGTGAAATACATACGCTACGGGCGGGAAACAAACTTAATAATTGGACACATTAACTATGCTTACATGTATATGCTAATACAATCTGCGCACAATAAATTTATTATGATTTTAATTATTATTATAATTGTTCTTTCAAAATTTGTTAACTACATGTAACTAATAATTTAAAAAAAAATATTTTATGATCGCATCGACTCGGCATCATGTCGCGGACTGCGGCATGCCTCGGCGGACAGATGCGAAGTTTCGCGGCGAAATGCGACTTGCCGCCGCATACTGACGCGGCTTCAACGACTGACGCGGCATCGACTCGTTTCGCCTTGCCGCCGCGGATCGCGAAATACGTTTGTTCCGCTTTGGCTGTACTGTATATGGCTATATGGAAACCTCGTGAACACCCTAGAAGTCACAATTTTTGCCCAATAATCATGAAACTTGGTCAAAACATTGGTTTCATTGATATCTCGGACGAGTTTGAAAATGGTCCAGGTCAGTGAAAAAACATGGCCGCCAGGGGACGGGGCAGTTTTCCTTATATGGCTATAGTAAAACCTTGTTAACACTCTAGAGGCCACATTTATTGTCCAATCTTCATGAAATTTGGTCAGAAGATTGGTCTGTATGATTTCTTGGATGAGTTCGAAAATGGTTAAGTTTGCTTGAAAAACGTGGCTGCCAAGGGGCGGGGCATTTTTCGGCGTTAGCTGAATACGTTAGCTTTTCACCTTAGCCTGACCTTTGTTAGCGTCCAATAGAATTCAAATAAAACTTCCCGCGGCCAAGTACAGATGAATACACTTCATTGACTGCATTGGCTGATTTGATAATACCACTAGAACATTGGAAACATGTTCGCGTCTTTGTAACACTGTTTTACTGCGTGTTCAGCATGGAACAGTTTTATCTCTAATAAAAAGGCTTAATAGATAGAACAGTTTTACACTCAATCTCGACAGTTTGTGCGTGCACCTTTTATTTTCAGAGGATTTTCAGCGCGAGAACGTTGTGTACTTAAAGGCCATGTTCTCATATTTAGTACTGACTTCCATATTCCTGTCAACATGTTATATGTAAAAGTATACAGAGCAGTGGAAGCGATGCCTTACTTTAATGCATTGCATTTCAACCCGCGAGGTATAAGGGGTCAGTTCGCGGTTAGTGTGTTTGAATGTCAGAGTTTATATACAGGTCAGACCTTATGTGCTGTTCGGAGTTCGCGGTCAGTAACATAATAGTTATATAATAAAGACGCTATAGCGTGAACTAGGTGAACTGGAATTTTCTTTACCACCAGAAAGATGTGAAATGAAGATATCTAGCGATATTATTTTATGGCATGTCAATAATAGATTCTTAAAATGTTTTCAACAATACCATGATAAATATTATTTTTAATTAATTAACAAGAATTATTCCATCATATTTACTAATGTATTATTGCAGCATATTGACTTATGTATTTAGTATGAGCGCGATGATTCTCGATACTGTTAATAATCGAATCAAATACACGTAGCAATGCCCGATAAACCACTCAAACAGGTTTGTTCGAAGAAGGCGCGTATACATATTTAAAATATGTACGGAGACTTCGCGTGTGGCCGGTTGACTTTGGTTTTCTGTTTTGTATCTATCGGTTTATGACCAGCAATATGTAATAATGTAAAAAAAGCCGCGAAAACTCCGCGTAACATCCCGTACTGCGTTTGATGCAGCTAAAAACTGCACAGAAAAAAATATTAGCTATCCTTGATCTCATTCATTTAAATCTTTACCTTCCATAAACTACAACCACAATCAACGCCGTATATCTTTTTTAAAGATATTTCTTGTTTCCTTATATGGCTATATATGGCTATAGTACAACCTTGTTAACACTCTAGAGGCCATATTTATTGTCCAATCCTAATGAAACTTGGTCAGAAGATTTATGCGAATAATATCTTGGACAAATTCGAAAATGATGCCAGTTGGTTGAAAAACATGGCCGCCAGGTGGTTGGGCATTTTTCCTTATATGGCTATTGTAAAACCTTGTTAACACTCTAGAGGCCACATTGATGTTCCTATCATCATGAAACTTGGTCTGAAGATTTGTCCCAATGATATCTTGGACAAGTTCGAAAATGGTTCCGGTTGCTTTAAAAACATGGCCATCAGGGGGCGGGGCATTTTTATCTCACCTGAGCACAACGTGCTTATGGTGAGCTTTTGTGATCGCTTTTTGTCTGTCGTGCGTTGTCCGTCGTGCGTTGTCAACATTTTGCCTTGTGAACACTCTATAGGCCACATTTATTGTCTGATCTTCGTGAAATTTGGTCAGAACATTTGTCCCATTGGTACCTCGACTGAGTTTGAAACTGGGTCATGCTGGGTCAAAAACTAGGTCACTAGGTCAAAAAAAAGAAAAACCTTGTGACACTGTAGAAGTCACATCTTCATGTAACTTTGTCAAAATGTTTGTCTAAATGATATGTTGGTTGAGTTCAAAAATGGTTCTGGTCCGTTGAAAAACATGGCCGCCAGGGGGCGGGGCAGTATTCCTTTATGTGGCTATAGAGAAACCTTGTTAACACTCTAGAAGTCACAATTTTTGCCCAATCATCATGAAACTTTGTCAAAACATTGTTTTCATTGATATCTCCGATGAGTTCGAAAATGGTCCAGATCGGCTGCCAGGGGGCGAGGCAGTTTTCCTTATATGGCTATAGTAAAACCTTGTTAACACTCTAGAGGCCACATTTATTTCCAATCTTCATGAAATTTGGTCGGAAGATTGGTCTCAATGATATCTTGGATGAGTTTGAAAATGGTTCCGGTTGGTGGAAAACATGGCTGCCAAGGGGTGGGGCATTTTTCCTTTTATAGCTATAGTTAAACCTTGTTAACACTCTAGAAGCCATATTTATCGTACGATCATCATGAAACTTTGTCAGAAGATTTGTCCCAATGATATTTTGGACAAGTTCGAAAGTGGTTCCAGTTGCTTGAAAAACATAGCCACCCGTGGGTGGTGGGTGGGGCATTTTTCCTTATATGGACTTATGAATCTTCATGAAAATTTGTCAGTATATTTGTTTAAATGATATCTTGGATGTGTATGAAAATGGTTCTGGTCTGTTGAAAAACGTGGCTGCCAGGGTGTTCACTAGTCATGAAAGTTGATAAAAACATATTGTTCTAATGACATCTTGGGCTGCACAGAACAGGTCAGTTCCTTTTAATCTCAGGTGAGCGACTTTGGGCCTTTCAGGCCCTCTTGTTCAGATGCAGATCAGATATAGAGATTGCTAGAATGGGGGAATCGGTGTTGAAAAGCCACCAGAAGAGTGCATTTAGAACATTTAGAATACATATTCAATACAAATAACAGGTTTTGTTTTGGTATATGTAATGCCTTTCGTCAATTATATCATAATGTAATATCTGACTTTTGATTAAACAGTTGTTACTGCATGGCTCAAAGTGTTCGTTTTTTTTCGGAAGTTCCGGCTTTTTTTAAGCCCCGGAGATCGATCTCTCAATTCGTCCAGAATCGATGAGAAAGTTTGGGGGGGGGGGGTAGGTGGTCCGCGAATATTTCCGATCAAAACCGAGATCTAAAGAATCTTTAAAAAGATGCGTATCTACATGTATAACACGTGTGCGAACTGGAATCGATAGCCATGGCCACTAAAGGGGCAAGTTTAACAGATAAGTGATAATAAACTCCTTCACTTGCACCCGTACGTCCATTATGCAAATGGTGGAAGTCCCTTGGATGTCCGATAATCCGCATGTACTCTATTTACTAATACACAGTACAAATGTCAACAGTAATAAGACCGTTAACTCCGCCTAAGAGGTACTGTTTTCAATGAAATTCTCAGCGTGTTGCCAATATTGATTTTTCCAGCTGTCAATCAAATTCTTCTTGGTAAGCGCATCAGCCAATCAGGGCACAGGCAGCGGAATACACGCGGACCCCACGTGAAGCTGTATACAATAATATTAGCGACCCCTGTGCTACGAAGTTTTTATTCAGCACTAAAATATTTAAGTCCACGCTTTCCCCGAGGAAGAATGACCTTCTAATTTTCGCATGATTTCCATTTGTACACGAAATACACGAGAAATGTTTATTTGTTGCTAGAATGTTCTTAACTTTCCATGAATAATAAAATCTGGAAATGATTTCGGATAACACGTTTAATTTTACGCATTTGAAAATACTAAAATTGAATAATGTATTTTGTTACATCAATGGCCGTAACACATAATGCAATAAATAGTTAAATAACGTGTTTTGAGATTGCCAAACTATGCATATACATGTATATTGGTTAGTTCTGGCTACCATAACTTAAAATGTCACTTTTTATGATTTTTGACTTGTGCGTACTGGTCTGTCAATACTATATAAACTGTACACTGAAGTTTCTTTAGCTAGTATATTGGTCACGTGCATGAATGACCTGACAAGTTATATCCCGTTTCGGAATGAAGTGTTCTCCGTAAAATTTAAAGAAAGACGCGTTTTTATTCTCCGAAATGCCTCTTTCACTTAGGCAAACTTTTCTGAAAGGAGGTACATGTAACATTTTAAATTCAGTTGTTGATTTGTCGTCATTACTAAATATGAACAGTGCACTATGCGCTCAAAAGCGCATCACGTGATTAACGAATGTTCAATGGGAATTCTCCCATCCCACAATTCAATTTTTATATTCACTTGCGTAAAATGGCGGACGTCAATATTGGCCATATTTTGGTTTTGAAAATAGAAATCGTAATAATACTGGATTATTGGGTAATGGATAGAGTTGGAACATGTACGTATATTAAACTTCTGAAAAAAAAGTAGGACTTAAAAATTTATGTCTGGGACGTCCAAAATTTTAGGCTTGGAAGTCAGGACTACCAACTAAGCTAACGGAAGCGCTGCTATTAAGTGAAATTGTAGTGATATTTGTTTTCCTTAATTAATTATCAATCAAGTTTCTATCATCAGGGTGTGTTTATAGTGTATAGTGAAATGTGTTCCAACAATCCATAAAGTGATGTGTGTCTTCACCAAACAATATCGTTGTGTTTTAATAAATAGATATAGTGAATTTTAGTGATATGTGTAAAGTTTTCATCAATTGGTTCTGATTTGAATTCTTTGAATTTTTACCTTTCAATATTTGTTTTTGATAAAATGTAAGCTTTGAAGCTTATGAAGACAAGAAACAAGAAATGGTCTGCAGCTGTATAAAAAATGCAATATGGTGTATAAGATATGATTATCATTCATTCTCACTCGTTCTAAATTCTAATATTAATTTCTGGACTTAATTTGTGTTCCAAATTTAAAGCCAGGATAGTGCATTCCTTGGCCATCTAAAATGCTTTTTATGTCCCCCACTATAGTAGTGGGGGACATATTGTTTTTGCCCTGTCTGTTGGTCTGTTGGTCTGTTTGCGCCAACTTTAACATTTTGCAATAACTTTTGCTATATATTTGGCATGCATGTGTATCTCATGAAGCTGCACATTTTGAGTGGTGAAAGGTCAAGGTCATCCTTCAAGGTCAGAGGTCAAATATATGTGGCCAAAATCGCTCATTTTATGAATACTTTTGCAATATTGAAGATAGCAACTTTATATTTGGCATGCATGTGTATCTCATGGAGCTGCACATTTTGAGTGGTGAAAGGTCAAGGTCATCCTTCAAGGTCAGAGGTCAAATATATGTGGCCCAAATCGCTTATTTTATAAATACTTTTGCAATATTGAAGATAGCAACTTGATATTTGGCATGCATGTGCATCTCATGGAGCTGCACATTTTGAGTGATGAAAGGTCAAGGTCATCCTTCAAGGTCAGAGGTCAAATATATGTGGCCCAAATCGCTTATTTTATGAAAACTTTTGCAATATTGAAGATAGCAACTTGATATTTGGCATGCATGTGTATCTCATGGAGCTGCACATTTTGAGTGGTGAAAGGTCAAGGTCATCCTTCACAAGGTCAAGGTCATCCTTCAAGGTCAAACGTCATATAGGGGGACATTGTGTTTCACAAACACATCTTGTTTCCAGGAGCTTCCGGGGGCCTTAGGCACCCTGGGCCCCCAACCAGGGAATCGCCCAGGAGCTGACCAGGGGCCTTCCAGCCACCTGGCCCCCAGGGTTTTTTTCAGACTTTTTCAACCTTCCTCACTTTTAGCCATGTTACTGTAGCAGGGTAGTGCAGGCTGTTGTAAGTCACATAGAATGTTAAGCAAGAAGAGACCAATTTAGCGAAAATGTTGTCAGTATTGTACACAAAAGAAAGCCTAAATTAAAATTAAGTTTGTTTGCCCTTTACTGACCGACTCACTTTTTACCCCCCGACCCAAAATATTTTATTGCGATTTCTGAAAACGTATATTTTTTATTTTCATTTTTTTTGTCGCAGATCATAAAAGAGCTGACTGCAATATATATTTGTGTGCGTATTTATATCTCTGTCCATTCTTATCGCCCCTGACCGATCTAGGTCGCTCCGATGGTTGGAATTTCATATGCCCCAGAATGCACATTAATGCAAGCGTCTATTACCATCATTGCGATCGGCTGTGTTCAGTGAAAATGGCATCTCGCCTAACGACATCATACTTAGCTGTTGGTTCGCGATAGTAGTCGGACATATACGATTTTACGTTTGTTGCACACATGTTGTTAACGTGATCCAAGATGGCGGACAAGTAAAAGAAATAACGATGCTCAGCGAGGACAAAAACTATCGAAATTGCGACAGACGTCATATAATTAGTATTAATTAATGAAAAGCGCGTGTCATTTTACAATGGAGCATACGTTTTAGATACTTATAAAACTCTTTTTTATGCCCCCGGATCGATAGATCGGGGGTATATTGTTTTTGGCCTGACTGTCCGTCATTCTGTCATCAAAACTTCAACCTTACATTTAAGTTTTGGAATAACTTTTGAAATATTGAACATAGCAACTTGATATTTGGCATGCATGTGTATCTCATGGAGCTGCACATTTTGAGTGGTGAAAGGTCAAGGTCATCCTTCAAGGTCAAAGGTAAAAAAAACAACAACAAAAAACTTTAACCTTACATTAAAGTTTTGATATTACTTTTTAAATATTGAACATAGAAACTTGATATTTGGCATGCATGTGTATCTCATGAAGCTGCACGTTTTGAATGGTGAAAGGTCAAGGTCATGGTAATCCATCAAGGTCAAAGGTCAAATTTATTGCTTCAAAGCGGCGCAATAGGGGGCATTGTGTTTCTGACAAACACATCTCTTGTTTGGAATGTATGTACTAAATTTCACAGAACAAGTGTTTGAAAATTGGAATGCAATCTACTCGCGATAGAAAAATACATCTAACAGTTACAGGATTATCATTCGAAAATGCAAAAAAAAGACAAACATGGTTCGATTAATATGTAAGTGGATCTGTGTTTAATCAGATTCATGTGCATATTCTGCTTTATTATGTTTGCCACTCTATACAGTTTACTGTAGTGGCAGCGGCAGCATGTTAGTGAAATGGATATTTAAAGGTAAACTTATTTAATATATTAATTTCTCTTAGCTAAATACATCAACAACACTTAAGTATACATGTTTAAAGCATTAATATATCCACAAACTGAAACTAACATGCTTAATTTATTTCCCCAAATCAAGTTTTCATGCTTATGTTTGCCCTTTTGTGAATTTACTTTGCCGTGCCAAAACTAATGGCTCTATGCACTTCCCGGTCAAACACTTAAAATTGAGGCCTGTGAAAATTTCAAATGGCCTGTAAATTTTTTTCTCCTGGTAGGCCAGTCTGGCCTGTAAAATGTGACGGCCTTTCGCCATGTCTGAATTATTCCATTGAAGGCTTTAGGCTGTCTTTCGTAACACTCCTTCAATGCTTGTTGTATGCTAATTAGGGTAAATGTTTAGGTAAAAAATAAAAGCAGTCTGGCAGTTAAATAATGACAAATACATTTGAGCAATAAACATCATTTATTGAACACATATTTGATGTAATAACACACACACATGTATTTGATATTAATATATGCAAGAAAACAGCAAACAATTAGATAATGTTAAGCTACATAGGGCTTCGTACATTGCAACAGTCCTTTCATAACAGTGTTTTAAATATTCATAGACAATTAGTGTATTAAACATATAATTTCTCAAATGAAATAAAATAATTTTCCTACCTACCTAACCACCTGTTAAATCTAGGGTCGGTAAAGGGCAAACCAACAATATTTTAATTGTGGCCTTAAATATACAGTTTTCAGTAGGTCGGACTAAAAAAGTGCTTGAATTTGGATTTTTTCCCTTGAAAAGTGCTTAAAAAGTGCTTGAACTTCATTGGAGAAAATCTGTATGAAACCTGTCTGGTAATGAAAAGTTGAATGTTTCATTGCCCCATCGGCTATGAGGACAAAAAGTTTAGTTTTGCCGACTTCAGTGTAACCACTATTTTATGTGCAACATTAATGGTAACTTGATACCTAAATTTAATTAACAAAGTCTCTGTAAATTGCTTAAACTCAGTGTTTTTTTTCATTCAAAATCTAGTCCGGTAACGGGACCCATTCCCAATGGAATAAAGTATATGTTTTCCCAAATTGGAGCTAAAAATTCCCAATGGAAGGTTTCGAAAAAAAAATTTTTGTTCATCTCCTATCCATAGAAAATCCCCCTTAGTAAATATAATACTGGACACACTTGTATCCTCAATTTTGAAGCATTTGTTAGCAAAACAACAACACTTATATTTTTCAGCAATTGGTATGATCGGTTGAGGTTGAATGATTTTGGTTTTCATGCATGAACACTGCAAAGTTGTCAAAAACGAAACGACTGACATAGTGATCGTCAGCAAAGTGTGCTCATTGTTTGCTATTTCCCAAAACTGTTTTGAATGAAAAACATGTGCTTCAATAATATTTAATGCAAACAACATGACCCATTTTCTGAACAAATCACATTGAATAACTTATTATATTTGTCAGAATGTGAAAGAGAAACAGTGAACATAAAAATGTGAATGGTCTTTTTTATAGAATGGATAATTCACATATTTCTGGATATGTTTGTTTTTTGTTAAGATGTTTGGCATAGTGAAAGTATAAAATCAAAGTTGCAATCCTGCTCTCTGCATGTGGAACAAAAAGGACACTTACAAATTTATGTAGCCGAGACATACACTCCTACAGCTTAAGGTAGTGGATGTAAGACCTTTTTTATTCTGCCTCTTTTCAATGAACATTGTCACACATGATTGCGCAACTCCGCCATTATAATTTCAGCAAATAAGAGCTGGTTACCTCTCTTTACTGCATGCCAGTCTGGTTTGATTGCCCCTAGGTAATGTCAGGTTATGTTGAACACGAAGTTGCACAACCATATGGGAGGAGATAGTGGTCACATGTGTTTGTGTATATGCTAGATTACAGTGGAAAGCAACCCTGTAGGGACACATTTTTTAGTTTTAATGAACATGGGTGACATTTTCAAATGGATTTTCTGTTTTCTTAGAATGCCATGATATTTAAAACATGGTCCATATTGTCAAATTGCACTCTTAATTGATGCCTGTTTCTGGAAATCAATTTGCTAATGTGAACTGCTTCAACAGTAGTTGTTTCTTGTAATGATAGCTGTTAAACAGGTGCTGTTTTCTAAATGGCTGTGGTGTGGTTAATGGAGTTTAGCAATAGCTTACAGTGAAATATTTTTGTCATTCAAACAGGATACACATAACCTCACTTAACATTATTATTGCTAGGCCCTAACTGAACTGAACTGCAAAAATGTGGTGTGATATAGTGGCAGGTAACAGTAGACATTTTGGCTTTTGATATCATGTACACATTTAATTTGGTTTATTTTATGTAATTAATATGCAGCACTTGTACAAGTATTTTAGTGCTTTTCTTTCCTTGTCTATGCATGGGTGGTTCAGCAAATTCCTGTTTAGTTTGACATTTCATTGAGAAATAGGTTAACATATGTGCAAGATTTTTATCAGTTTACTTAATGGTAAAAGTTTATCTTATTGCCAATTATAATTTATGGGACAGTTTTTTTATTGCACATGCTTATTATAAATAACATATTCAATTAATGCATTTTCTATGCTCATATAGAAAATATATACATGTTTAAACAATAATGATTGCACTAAGCATATGAATGCCAATCAGCTATGAAAACAGCCAACTTGACTCGTGACAAGCGTATTCAGATACATGTACATATTTTAAAGTGATGTATTATCAGTCATGAGAGCAGTACATTTTTATGTCAGTCTGCACTTTTTGGTTTACTATGTCAAACTCAACCAGTTTTCATGCGATCGTCACCAAACTCTCTGAAAATGCTTATAACCATATTAAAATGGAGTTTGATATTTGTCAAAAATTTATGTCTCTGCCATCATTTCACCATATATTGATGGATTTTTAATTATCTCGGTGCAGTTGAACGCCATAATACCATTATAAGACGACATATGGCAACACTGGTCTCGATACCTCAAAGACTAAGGTCACATTTAGAGGTCAAAGATCTAATTCAACCATTATACAGCTTACAATTGTTTGTCCGGGCAATAAGTGCCATATTTAAAAAGATTTATAAATAATTAGGCACACATGATAAGCTTCATAAGACGATGTGTCACATGTTACACTGATCTTCCTACCTCAAAGATCATTTTACTGTTAAATTGCTTGTAAGTACTTATAATAAAAAAAATCTTTCATCATTGCCATTCTTTCATATTTGTTCATGACCATTGTGTAGAAGATGGCTAGTTGAGTGTTACATCTGTTTTCTACCTTAAAGGTCAAGGTCAAACTTAGTTAAGGTCAAATTCAGCAATGAAACAGCTTGTCCTAGTATTCAAAAGTCAAGTACTGATAACTTTGTCTGGATTATGTGTAACTTAGCCTGAACAGGTTAACACAAATAATAAAAGCCGTAATTAATGACTTTATAACTGGGGGTTTCTTGAATGGACTATTGAATGGACTAAAAAACACCAGAAAAACATCAAAAGTAAATGACAAAAAACATCAACGTATGGAGGGGGCTGCCCACCCAAACCCACCCCCGTGTATGTGTATGTTTCATGTGTTTGAGAAGTTAATGATAATAAATCTCAGAATTCACACTTCAAGAGATCAATCAGATGTAAGTTGCAGACTCCACTAAAGCATTAACTAAATGGCTCATCTGCGGTACAAAAAATAAGCATTAATTTAGTATTTTTAGTTAACAATATTGAAGTTTCTCATAATGTCGGGATTGGCACTTTAAATAAACATTTGAAATTTAAGATGTACTAGTTTTCCAATCTTTTATTGTCTCATTTTGTCTAGTTTGTCGCTAAGAAATTTGAAATTAGTAGCCAATATGAGTGTTATTTAGAATGTTAGCTCGAAGAGTGTGATCATTTTGTTTTAAACAATGTACATACTTTTTTAGCGAGGCTGTTTTCTGAGAAAACCCGAGGTATTGTCATAGCCTGCTCGCCGTCCCCTGGCGTCGTGCTAAAACCTTTACATTGGCTCTAAAATCTAAGTGCTTCCACTTACAACTTTGAAACTTCATATGTAGATGCACAATGGTGAGAATTGTGTTAAGAACAATTATATTACTTAGTTCATGTCAGACATGGGAAAGATGGGTGTTAAATATGCTCTTTTGTTTGGAAAAATAAGAAGGATTTTTAAACCCCTACCAGTTTCACCGGAGGGGACTTATGGTTTGCGCTCCGTCAGTCTGTCTGTCAGTCTGTTCGTCACACTTTTCTGGATCCTGTGATAACTTAAAAAGTTCTTCATATTTTTTCATGAAACTTGGAACATGGATACATGGCAATATGGACATTATGCATGTACTTTCAATTTGTTCTTACGTCAAAAAATATGGTTGCTATGGCAACAAATAGACTTGAAATACTGCTGAAAATGGTGGTTTTCTGGATCCTGCGATAACTTAGTTCTTAATATTTTTTCATGAAACTTGGAACATTGATAGATGGCAATATAGACATTAGCACGTCATTTCATTTTTTTCCATCGTCAAAAATAATGGTTGCTATGGCTACAAATATATATATATATATATATAAATCTGGGGACTTATATTGCTTGACAATAGTCTTGTTAAACTTGATTTTCAAACAACTTCACAGTCAGATTGTTAGGAAAATTGCTGACATTTCTCTTTAAATTGTTGAACATGTAGAAAAATTTCAGAGTTGTCAATTGTCTTGATGTTACAGGGCCCTTTATGTGTGTTTTTAGCTCACCTGAGCACAACGTGCTCATGGTGAGCTTTTGTGATCGCTTTTTGTCCGTCTTGCGTCGTCCGTCGTCAACATTTTGCCTTGTTAACACTATAGAGGCCACATTTATTGTCTGATCTTCATGAAATTTGGTCAGATTATCTGTCCCATTGATACCTCAACTGAGTTCGAAACTGGGTCATGCTGGGTCAAAAACTAGGTCACTAGGTCAAAAAAAGAAAAACCTTGTGAACACTGTAGAAGTCACATTTGATGCCCAATCTTCATGTAACTTTGTCAAAATGTTTGTCTAAATGATGTGTTGGTTGAGTTCAAAAATGGTTCCGGTCCATTGAAAAACATAGCGGCCAGGGGGCGGGGCAGTATTCCTTATATGGCTATAGAGAAACCTTGTGAACACTCTTTAAGTCACAATTTTTGCCCAATAATCATGAAACTTGGTCAAAACATTGGTTTCATTGATATCTTGGACGAGTTCGAAAATGGTCCAGATCGGTGAAAAAACATGGCCGCCAGGGGGCGGGGCAGTTTTCCTCATATAGCTATAGTAAAACCTTGTTAACACTCTAGAGGCCACATTTATTGTCCAATCTTCATGAAATTGGATCAGAAGATTGATCTCAATGATATCTTGGATGAGTTCGAAATTGGTTACGTTTGCTTGAAAAACATGGCTGCCAAGGGGCGGGGCATTTTTCCTTATATAGCTATATATGGCTATAGTAAAACCTTGTGAAAACTCTTGAGGCCACATTTATTGTCCAATCTTCATGAAATTTGGTCAGAAGATTGGTCTCAATGATATCTTGGATGAGTTCGAAAAATGGTTACGTTTGCTTGAAAAACGTGGCTGCCAAGGGCGGGGCATTTTTCCTTATATGGCTATAGTAAAATCTTGTTAACACTCTAGAGGCCACATTTATTGTCCGATCTTCATGAAACTTGGTCAGAAGATTCACCCCAATAATATCTTGGATGAGTTCAAAAATGATGCCAGTTGGTTGAAAAACATGGCTGCCAGGGGGCGGGGCATTTTTCCTTATATGGCTATAGTAAAACCTTGTTAACACTCTAGAGGCCACATTTATTTTCCAATCTTCATGAAACTTGGTCAGAAGATTTGTCCTAATGATATCTTGGATAGTTCGAAAATGGTTTCGGTTGCTTAAAAAACATGGCCACCAGGGGCGGGGCATTTTTCCAAATATGGCTATATATGATGCTTTAGTAAAACCTTGTTAACACTCTAGAGGCCACATTTATTGTCCGATCATCTTGAAACTTGGTCAGATGATTTGTCCCAATGATATCTTGGGTGAGTTCGAAAATGGTTCTGGTTGGTGGAAAAACATGGCTGCCATGGGGGCGTGGCATTTTTCCTTGTATAGCTATATTTAAACCTTGTTAACACTCTAGAAGCCATATTTATTGTACGATCATCATGAAACTTTGTCAGAAAATTTGTCCCAATGATATTTTGGACAAGTTCGAAAGTGGTTGCAGTTGCTTGAAAAACATGGCCACCAGTGGGCGGGGCATTTTTCCTTGTATCCACTTATGAATCTTCATGAAACTTTGTCAGTAAATTTGTTTAAATGATATCTTGGATTCGTATGAAAATGGTTCTGGTCTGTTGAAAAACGGGACTGCCAGGGTGTTCACTAGTCATGAAAGTTGGTAAGAACATATTGTTCTAATGACATTTTGGGCTGCACAGAACAGGTCAGTTCCTTTGAATCTCAGGTGAGCGACTTTGGGCCTTTCAGGCCCTCTTGTTTACTGCCATATTTCTATGTCTTCCCACACTTTTTCGCACTAATTTTTGTTTTTGTTTGTGTTTTCAAGCCTCATTGATATGGCTGTAGAAGCTAAATATTGCGTTTTGTGCACTTGAATGATGTAATATCTACACCGTTAACGATTTATAAAGCTTAATAAAAAAAGATTGCCTAGTGCAAACATTTGATGTTCTCTTCAAACAAACAGTATTAGCCAATAGCAATGATTCACCTAATAAAAACCAAACAGGCACACAGGCATCGGCGTCATATGATAACATATTGGCTGACTAGTTCAGAGATGACAGAAGAAAATATGTCTTCTATAATTATTTTAGCACTGAAAACAGTCATTTGAAATAAATAAAGGACCATGTTTGTGTGTGTAAAATGTGAGAGAAATACTGCTGGAGAAACAGGAGTTTTACTTCTGCAGGGCTATAGATAATTTTTGGGGTATATTGGGTAATTCAGCCCCTGTTTTTAACAACAATTGGGTTTTTGTAAAGTCAATAGAGTTTTAGCAAAAATTTGCACCCCCTACTTTTGAGCTTAATTTGGTTTTTCACCCCCCGGTTTTTTTAAACTCAATTGAGTTATTTAAGGAATGACAAAATTATATAATAAAATAAAAATCTACTAAGGTTACTACATTATTTATGCAAATGGAGTTCAAAAAGGTACCTGTACATAACATCAAACAATTACTGAATTCGTGATGAAAGTTTATTCATTTTTGGGTTGAATAAGACCGAGTTCATGACAATCGCTGCACAATTGATAAGTGATGGCTGTTCAAAGCAGTGCACCCCGTTTTCGGGTCATTTTGAGTTAAATACTTTGAAAATGAAAGTAGAAATCTGACGGGTCTACGAATAATTACAATATTACCCCAAAGATTTATAACAGCTGGAAAGACTTCCTTCTTTTCTTCATAGGACGGCATAATTATAAACTATCAGATACATTTTTGTATGGAAAATAACCAGTCTAAAAAATACGCCCGGTTTTCATAGGAATTGCTTTTTGTGACGCAAGGTTTTTTACAGGAATTACGTTATTAAATTTATATTTGAGTTTTTGTACGCTTGAATTTAATTATGTTTTTGGTTATTTTAATTGCGTAATAACGCAAATACGCTTGCTTTCTATAGCCCTGCTTCTGTTATATTGACATTCACTTTATAATTCATCATTACAATTGTATTACAATATAGTCTCATTTGAGTGTCAAATTATAAAAAAAGGCAATAAATCAAGTGCAAACATTATTATATAATTGTAGTAATGAGAGATTAAGTTAAATAATCTCCCATAAAAGGGAAATGGCACAAAAATTGCCCCTCATGAGGGATGTGGGTAGCTTCCCTTGATTGCCCGCAAGGGCCCTGCGATAATTCAAATGGGAAACAACAGTAAGGTGTAAACAGGTTAAATATGGAAGGGCCCTACAGCTATTTGAACATATAATTTAATTGACATTGAGCATGAACAAATTCTGCTTAACTAGTAGTTTAATTCACTTTTGTCAGCTGATATGCATTTACTGGTTGAAATAAAGTGTTACAATGACATGTTGATTGTTTGATAGGCGCTGTGTCTTTGGGCTATAATAAGCTCTAGCTAACAACTACTGTCTGGCCAATTTTATCTGGTGAAGAATGAAGAAAACAAGATAAATAAACTTTGATCATGACTTGTGTGCCCCAGAAAAGTTTAAATATAAACTTGCAGTTTGACCTTATTATAAATGGAAAGGTACAGATCTCAATTTTTACAAGTATGTGATAGTTAAAGTTGAAGAATGTTACATGCTCAGAGCAATGTACATGTATATATCACGTTTGTTGTTGTTATAAATCATATGAACCCAATAAAATTAAAGGCTGTGGGAATGTTTTTAGCCAATCAGCTAAAAGTATGTGAAGAAGCTTTAAATGAAATATTATCTGTAAAATACAAATAATTAATTTATAAGATGAATATAGCAAAATAACCTGCAGTCCAGTTCTTTAATGAGCTTAATACCATAATTATGTACTATAATGAGGATGATTATTTCGTTAGGGATTCAATTTGTTATACCCCCTGCTGTTGCAGATTAAAGGGTGTATACTTGATTCATCATGGACATCTGCCGTGTTGGCTTATCAGGGACAACACTTTTTCCAAAAAAAGACATCCTTAAAAAATCCATTAAACAGAAATTGTTGTAACATGACTTCACAGGCTAATCTGGGACAATACATTATGCTCATGCATTAAGCCCTTTTTTCCTAGAGTTTGGCTCAATTATTATATTGGCATAAATATATTTTTTCAACAGCAGCTCCAGCAGTGAAGGTGGCGGAACCAAAGAAGTCTCCAGTGCCGGAGCTCAAAGATACTCACTCAAATGCTGTCAACAGGCAAGCAAAGGTGCGCTCCACCTTAAGTATTTCCAAGGAAACATTTATTATATACACAATTTAGGTTTCTTGTCCATTACTTACACTTCAGCTGTCATTTAATAAGTTATTTTCCTACATTTATAATGAACACGGATACATAGGTTGAATCCTTTAAACGAATCTTTTAGGTACCTAGTACTTTTACTGTGTTGACAAGAACATTTTAAAGTGTCTAAGCAAGGTGAATGTTTTTTATGCTAGGTAGTTTCTTAGGAATGGCTTGAGGTATTTCATTCTTATTTATTCATCACAAACTTAAAACATGAAGTCTCCATATTAAAATTACCCTATGGGCCAACTTTTGTAAATCTAGTTTGAAACTTGTAACAATTAGGGGCACTTTTACACGTAGAAATTAAATTAATAATATATGCAAGTTGAAATTTTCAGAAATGGTTTGTGGAATTTCATTCAAATGTGTTGTTTTTGCACCATTTTTTGGGATATTGCCATGTCCCTTTGGATAATAATAATTATTCCCCTACCGGTTTCACCGGAGGGGACTTATAGTTTGCGCTCAGTCTGTCAGTCTGTCTGTCACACTTTTCTGGATCCTGCGATAACTTTAAAAGTTCTTAATATTTTTTCATGAAACTTAAAACATGGATAGATGTCAATATGGACATTATGCACGTCATTTCATTTCGTTCCTATGTCAAAAATTCTGGTTGCTATGGCAACAAATAGACTAGAAATACTGCTGAAAATGGTGGTGTTCTGGATCCTGCGATAACTTTTAAAGTTATAAATATTTTTTCATGAAACTTGAAACATGGATAGATGGCAATATGGACAATATGCACGTCATTTCATTTTGTTCCTACGTCAACAATTCTGGTTGCTATGGCAACAAATAAAATAAAAAATTCTGAAAATGGAATTTCTGACAATGGTGGAGCCGGTAGGGGACTTATATTGCTTGACAATAGTCTTGTTATAATTTGTCTCTGTAACTTATACATATAATCAGCAATTGAAGTGAAACTTGATACATGTATTCCATATGTGCTTGGATAGGTCAAGGTCGCTGCTATTAAATATAGAAACATTGTTTTGGTTTATGACCTTGAGAAGGTATGGTTGATTTATTTGTATTTGCATAATTAAACAAAAATCTCTTGTTATTTTCCAGGACACTAGCAATTTAAGTGATGAGAACTGGCCAGCCTTAAGTGAAGTGACCGAAGTGACCTCTCCTACCTTGTTGAAGGGAAAAACTGCGCCGCCCACCATGAAACCAGCCCCACCGGTGGCAACCAGTCAACCGCCCCTGCCCAGCCCTCCTGCCACTAACACCAGCAATAACCAGTCAAATAGTGACTCAGGGGGCGACGATTCATCAAAGGAGAACAAGGAGAACAATTCCTCCAATGACGAGGGCAGTAAGACACCAAAGAGAAAGGGTAAGCAACAGTTTAGGAGTGTTGTAGGCATAACAGATTTTAAAGATACAAATAAGGTTTGGCAAGGAAACAATAACTTTAACCATGATTTAACAAATACATAACATAAAGCATAATGGACGAATTGTATTTTGCATTTTCTTGAAAAAAGAGAAAATGTTTTAAATACTTGTATTGTTGATTATTATGGCCTAGTGTCTTGTGGGAGAAAATGTAAACCACATGCATGTTTTCAAGAATCCAGTTCTTGGGTTGAATATTTAAACCAGTTCAGAAAACTAGTTGATGTGTTGAATATTTAAACCAGTTCAGAAAACTTGTGCTTAAAAAAAGGTATACAGTCAAACCTGAGAACAGCGGTCAGTCAAGGGAAATGACCAAAGTGACCGTTGTCAACAGGTGACCGTTGTTTTCAGATCACAATTTTAAGATAGTTGGTCAGTTAGTAGTATTGCTACGTCGTTACCCCACCCAGTCATTTGCATACAGTGTAAAACAAAGGCTCATTGCCGATAACTAAGCATAATAAAAGAAATAACTTATATTGAATATTACAGAATAGTATCTTAAAAGATTGATTTAATTTCATATTGTTAAACTAAATCAATGTTTATCAACGCTAGTATAATAGTTTTCTCATGCAACTCGATCATTCAGTAAATAAAGCTTGTCACCTGCCATTGATGTCACGTCCAAACAAGTCTAAAAAGCGGATTGGCTGTCATAAAAAGCGATATTACGGTGTAACTGTACCGCTTTCATTCAAAGAAAAAGACGCACAAATTTTGTTAAGATTTATTTGTACGCAAACATCACAGAAACAGCATTTTCATTCATCAAAATCATACAAAATACAAACAATCTTTCATTCTTTATCAAAAAGACATAGAACATCATGCACAAAAATAAGATAACTTATCACGCAAAAAACTTCAAAACACACGCAACCATTCTCACTCGCAACAATCAAACAATTCACTCGACGCCATAACACTTGCCAGTTCAATGTTGTTTTAAACACTTAATCAGCGATAAAGATCAATTGACTTTGTCACGTGCTCATGCGTAATTTCTGCGGACGATAATTGCTATTATTATTGTTATTGTTAATTCACCTGTTTCATGCAGTCAAAATGCAAAGTCAATAAATGTAATAATGGTGAGACAATTTTACTTACCAGTCATGGATGCACAAACGGCGATCGTGATCCTTTGTTTCGACCGTTTCTCAACACCCTATTATTTGTTTACTCGCAGTGGGCCGCTTTTATAATATCAAAGGCATTTACCAATATCAGACGCTTTTCCCGCAATATAGACGGACAAAATTAATGATATGATGTGTTTTTAATTTTCGAGACGACCGACGCATGACCGTTGTTTTCAGTTCAAACATGAATTTCGGAGTGGAATATATTGGCCGTTATGGACAGGTGACCGTTTTTCTCAAGTGGTCATTAGGTCAGTTTCGACTGTACGATAAATTATTTGTTTATGGTTGGTATGTATTGTAATAATTTAGTTTTCTATGAAAAGAATGATTTTTTCAAAATTTGGATACTGTACAAGATATTTTATAGCCAAGTGACTTGACTAGCTTATGACGATTAGAAGTATATTATAGTACAAAGCTAGTGTTTACAAATTGTTTGACGTTAAGTACAGCATTTTTGTTTTTAAAAGTGCTTTAAATAAACAAAATTCTTTTCAGAGGGAATACATTAAGTTTAAACCTTTAATTACAGTTTTCCTAGAATTTATGTTAATGTCTGTCCAAGGCTTAATTTCACCCATTCATCTTTATTGGGACTTCAAAAGGACTTGTTCACAGTCTTGCGGAAAAAAAACAAGGTCATGGATTTGAAAATGAATGTATTCCTTAAAATCAAACAAGCAAAATAATTCGTAGTAAGTGTTTTGTTACGCTTTTCAGTGATAATTACGCAAAACTATGTATTACCATCATAGTTTAAAATACTACTACCATAAGCCTGCATGGCGTAGTGATAGAAAGTCAGCTTCTGATTCCAGAGGTCCTGGGTTCAACCCCCTGGGCAGAATTTTTTTTGTTAGCTTACCTGTCACGAAGTGACATGGTGAGCTTATGTGACCATGTGATGTCCGGCGTCCGTATGTGTGTGCGTCCGTCCGTCAACAATTTGTTTGTGTAGACAGTAGAGGTCACAGTTTTCATCCAATCTTTATGAAATTTGGTCAGAATGTTCATCTTGATGAAATCTGGGTTGGGATTGTATTTGGGTCATCTGGGGTCAAAAACTAGGTCAAAAACTAAGTCACATAATAGGTCAAATAATAGAAAAACCTTGTGTAGACAATAGAGGTCGCAGTTTTCATCCAATCTTTATGAAATTTGGTCAGACTGTTTATCTTGATGAAATCTGGGTTGGGATTGTATTTGGGTCATCTGGGGTCAAAAACTAGGTCAATATGTCAAATGATAGAAAAACCTTGTGTAGACGGTAGAAGTCACAGTTTTCATCCAATCTTTATGATATTTGGTCAGAATGTTTATCCTGATGAAATCTGGGTTGGGATTGTATTTGGATCATCTGGGGTCAAAAACTAGGTTACTAGGTAAAAAACTAGGTCAAATAATAGAAAAACCTTGTGTAGACAGTAGAGGTCACAGTTTTCATCCAATCTTTATGAAATTTGGTCAGAATGTATATCTTGATAAAATCTGGGATGGGATTGTATTTGGGTCATCTGGGGACAAAAACTAGGTCACTAGGTCAAAACTAAGTCAAATAATAGAAAAACCTTGTGTAGACTAAAGAGGTCGCAGTTTTCATCCAATCTTTGTGAAATTTGGTCAGAATGTTTATCTTGATTAAATCTGGGTTGGGATTGTATTTGGGTCATCTGAGGTCAAAAACTAGGTCACTAGGTCAAATAATAGAAAAACCGTCAACAATTTGTTTGTGTAGACAGTAGAGGTCACAGTTTTCATCCAATCTTTATGACATTTGGTCAGAATGTTTATCTTGATGAAATCTGGGTTGGGTTTGTATTTGGGTCATCTGGGGTCAAAAACTAGGTCACTAGGTAAAAAACTAGGTCACTAGGTCAAAAACTAGGTCACTAGGTCAAGTAATAGAAAAACCTTGTATAGACAATAGAGGTCACAGTTTTCATCCAATCTTTATGAAATTTGGTCAGAATGTTTATCTTGATAAAATCTGGGTTGGGATTGTATTTGGGTCATCTGGGGTCGAAAACTAGGTCACTAGGTCAAGTAATAGAAAAACCTTGTGTACGAAAGGGGTCACAGTTTTCATCCAATCTTTATAAAATTTGATCAGAATGTTTATCTTGATGAAATCTGGGTTGGGATTGTATTTGGGTCACCTGGGGTCAAAAACTAGGTCACTAGGTCAAATAATAGAAAAACCTTGTGTAGACAAGAGGTCACAGTTTTCATCTAATCTTTATGAAATTTGGTCAGAATGTTT
The DNA here is from genome assembly GCF_020536995.1 of Dreissena polymorpha. Lineage (NCBI taxonomy): Eukaryota > Metazoa > Mollusca > Bivalvia > Myida > Dreissenidae > Dreissena > Dreissena polymorpha. The sequence continues at coordinate 58,639,158 of NC_068358.1, read as the reverse complement.
ATCTTGATGAAATCTGGGTTGGGATTGTATTTGGTTAGTCAGGTGAGCGATTCAGGGCCATCATGGCCCTCTTATTATGATCATTTTCCTTATGATAAGAATTATTTTAAACTATTCCAAATATGATAGTTTTATTAGCACATTAATATGATAACAATTTTCAAAACTACGAAGATCTGTGAAGCTTAGAAGCTAAAGGTGAAGCTATATGAAGTGAGTAAAATCTTATCCAAGATCAGCCATTTGTCTTCTGCACAGGCTAATCCAAGATGTGTCTAGTAGTGACTTCCATCAAACCAAAAATTTCATAAACATGAAAAATATCATCCTGATTAGCCAGCATTGTTAACTATATTCAGTGATTTTTTTTGCTTTAATTTGTTACAGCCTGTGCAAATTGAATGGGGAAAATTAGCGTGATAAACCGTGAAATTGGGAAAAAAAGCGCGATAAACCATGAAATTGGGAAAAATTAAGCATTATAAATAGGATTATAAGTAACAGAATTGATATTGTTTTTAAGTGCATGTTCAGGGGGTTTTCTAGAAAAGGAGTCGGGGTCAAATTGGGATTTTTTAAAACAATAAAAGTGGCAAATTTAGGAATGATTTATTGACAAAAAAGACTAAATTAAAGTTATATAATTATTTTGTAGGATGTTAAAAAAATAATGTTGAGATCTAGAGTTAAGAAATCATAATTAAGTTATAAGAGACTTCTTTCTTTAAAAAAAAAAAAAAAAATTTTGTTTTTTGTTTTTTTTTGGAAATCTGGCTTTTTTTGAGGAAATTTGTGGTCAGATTTGTGGGAAAAAAACGTGGATTTTTGCAATTGGGAAGCAGCCGAAAATTGGCTGTAATTTTGAGCAAAAAAAACACACTGATATTGCACTACATGTAGATGAGACGCCGCATGCTCATCTGGGTCTGCGCTGTTTGCTTAGAGGAATTTCTGTAACAAATATTCTAAATATAGAAATAAATATAGCAGACATCTCTAATTTTGGAAATAAATGATCCAATTTACTAGGATGGGAGAGTCCACAGGGCATAAATGGGTTAATTAGATAGGGGATGTGTAGCTAGCTGTTGACAATCCTTCCTTGACTTGCAACTGCAGCAGCTAATTGGGAGTAGATTGTAAGACAGCTGACACATTTTGTCATTATACCATTAGTTATTTCAAATGTGAGAATGATGATCATGCTTAAACATTTGCTATATGTATTCGTTCTCCACCAGATGTTGAAAAAGCAGCAATACCATGTAATGTCCTGATGATATATACATGACATCATTATGATATGCAAAATCTGCTGAGAACATGTTAAATAATAAATGATTCAAGGTTACATTGTGTGACTGTTGTATGTGCTTTACATGTCTTGATCAGATAAGCAAGTTATTGATTCGGTTGTTATGTACTTTTGTTTAATAGTGTTCAATAATAAACTTTTATTGTATGCTATTTATAATCAGATATATAAGGCCAAAGGAAAAACAGAACTGGCCCCAATTTCTCAGAACAAGTTAAGCCAGGTTACTCAATTTGGCTTCAGTCAGTTATTTTATCAGGGTTCGCACAGTGCTTGAAAAGTGCTTGAAAACGAGTCCTAGGCTTGAAAAGCCCTTGAAGAACGGTTGGCCTTAAAACAGTGCTTGAAAAGTGCTTAGTTCATGTAAAAAAGCCTTGAAAATGTTTATTTCTGCTCAAAATTACTTTTATCATGGCTTTAATTATAAACTTAAATCGTTCTTATGGGAAATATTACGAAAATGTATCATAGATTCCTTCGCGCAAAAAGTTGAGTACGAAATATAAGTTTTGTACAATATTGAGTACGAAATGTTATGTGTACACGTCACAGATTATGTGTGCTACGTCAGAGGTTCTCCATTGAGATCAATTTTCGCGAGTGAAAACACAGCAAAGGGGAAGTGTCGTTTCAAACCAGGGTGGTTAACTGAATATTCCTGGGTACAGAAAACAAATGACATTCGAAAAAGCACATTGTTGGGTCTGTATGAAGACCATTGATGTCGGGGGTATGGAGGAAAGCGCTTTGAAAAGCCACAAGAAAGTGAAAACCCTCAAACAGGGATTTCAATAGACGCAGAATCCTGCGTTTTGACGCGAGCAAATTAAAAACGACTCGCTTTTGACGCAACCCATTTTTTCTGCCGTGCGTCATTTTGACACATAGAAAATTTGACCCATGCGTCAGTCAGTTAGCATCTTGAGTTCCATGGTAATAAATCCCGTTGTGCTCCTAATTGACATTAATGTTTCAGTTTTTAAAACTCGGTCTATAATCGAAGGAATACCCTGGTCGTTGTTTATCTTATCTCATCTCTTCCAATACACATGTCACCGTCTAAATAGTGCATGCGTAATTAGCAGCAGTGATTACGTGATAATTGATTGACAATCCAATAATTGCAGGGTTTTTGCAGACTTTGCAGATGGCACGGTTAAAGAAAGTCGGCAAAAATAATTAAAGAAAAAACAAAATTGATCTAAGGTCCATTTATTACGTAGATCCACTAGTAAGTCAAGCGAGTTTTGTCAGTTTGTAAATCAACCGATCATTAAGAGTAACACCCATCTTATATAAACTGGAATCACAGTGCATTTGTTATACTAACAAGTCATAATACTACGCATAAACATTGAGAAAACACATTTCCTTGATTATGTATAAATTATCCGAGTAGAATTAAATTGCTGCGTCATGACCTTCGACATGGTAAATGCCGAATGTATTGTAAATTAACATTCAACCCGCGTTCAATTCAAAGCTGGCGATTCAACAACAACAGATTCAAATTACGAGTAATGGTTATTCAATAATGGAGAAAGCATTTACTGGATTTAACAAACATTTGATTAGGTTTTTTAAACCAGATAACAACAAGGAAAATTTGGATTATTAAAGTTAAACTTCTACAGGTAAGGCATTCTTAAGTGTACATATTTCGGACATGAATAGTATTCGGATAAACAGTAATAGATATACTAGATGGTGACGGTCCATGCAGTTTGATTGTATTTTGTTACAGAAGCTATGATAGGGATGATGGTAATATACATGTAATGATGATAAATATATGATGAAAAGGTGCTACCTGTACATATCTTAAATTACTTAAATGTGTTAAAAGACTTAAATGTGTTATGATGAAGTAGATTTTAATGAGCATTTATTGTTTTTACATTTAAACATAGTATAGTGATAGAAATAATACAAGTTGTGAAAGGAACATGTTTTGTTTTTGAAAAACTTATTCTGTATTGTTCGCACCAATAATTTATATTTTGTCATTATCTGTGTGTACAAATTCATTAAAATATGTTGTGTTATGTATCATGGAATGTTATTTCATAATTGAAGAAGTATAACTTTTAAAGATATTGTGTTACTCTTAGAGCATCTTTTTATCTAAAAAAAATGAATAATACAGACGAAAACATAATTAACATGCTTCAAAATTGACCCCAGCATTTTTCAATTTGACTCCTCAAAATTTTAATCCAGGGGTCATTGACTCCTGGTTTCTAAAATCTATTGAAATCCCTGCTCAAAGAAAACATGAAATTGAGAAGCAAACAGGGTTCCTGCGATGTGTTTTTTGTTAAACAGGAAGGTACTATTGTTAAAACTGTTAAATCTAAAACAGACTTAAAAAACAACAGCCCATCTGTGTCGAACCAGGAAGGCACAGCCACATGCAGAGAGTGTGCAGATAGAAGATTCAAATTCCAGGACCTTCGCAACTTTCAGCTGTAGTATCAAACTCGCAGACATCCATAGACAAATTCGTTTAAAAAAATGATATGTTGAACGCGAAAGTATTTTGGGTATTTATACCGTTTGCACACAACCATCCTTTAATTCCAATAAAAACATTACAAAGTTTTTTCAGGTTGTGTTCCATGACAGTACCATAGCAAAGCATAATTATGTGGCTGTTTTGGGGCTAGCTGAACATTTCAAAACTGTACTTGATAGTTCTATAACTTAATTAGTGGACAGTACTCAGTGTCTCAGTACTCAGTGTCTTTTGATGAAAGTTTAAACAAGAAAGACCAATCCAAGCAAATGGAAAATGCATTTTTTTTAAAGGAAACTACAGTTTACGGACTTGAAAATGAATATTTGGCCTTGGAAAGTCCTTGAAAAGTGCTTGAATTTAGGTTTGAGATTTCTTTTTGAACCATGTTTATTGATTCATATTACTACTTTAAAGTTTATCGTGTTGTAAAAAAAGAGTATTTGAAGTGTTTAAACTTTATTTTGCATACACTTCAAATTAATGTTGTAATGTTTCAATAATTCTTTAATTAAACTTTTGATTGGAAAAGTGAGCTTAAGCACACCCCTAATGGGCACATATCCAAATGTAATTTAATTAATTATTTTCCTAATCAGCATCATTTCACTGAACTACATGCAAATTTGTAGGTAGGCTTTCCATGCTTTTTAAAAAAAACATACCTATTTTTTCAAAACCACCCTCACGCTCGGCTTTTGTCCAGTTTATTTTCATCCCTAGGGTATATAAAAGTTCCATAATTCATTCAAATTTCCAAATATGGGCATGCAGTTGGTGTGTACAGATGCAGTAAAGGTGTTAAAAGTTTTAACAAGATGAAATAAGTATTCTTTTACAGACATTTATTTTTTACAAATTGTTATCTATGGAATAGCGCCATGAAATGTAAGTGATTTCAGCCAAGTAAAAATTGGGTCGGTTAAAAACAAAGTGTCATTAAATTCAAAATGGTATCATTTAAATTATATTTTAAACTTAGTTTTTATAGAAACACTATATACAGCAAAAATACCAAGAAATAGACAGATTTACCGTTTACTTTTTGAAATAAAAATGCAACATGCATCATTCATATTTTCAGCAGTATATTACCCCATTTAGCCATAACGTTGTTTTAAATTAAAAAATTGAAGGATGTGCATACAATTTTCAACATATTTAACAATAAACATAGCTTATATGCTATATTAAATCAAATTACGTTAGAAAAGAAATAAAACGTGTAGCAAAAAGTATGCGATGTCGGCAGGATTCGAACCTGCGCGGGAAGATCCCAAAAGATTTCTAGTCCATCGCCTTAACCACTCGGCCACGACAACTTCACATCAGTGCAACCTTATATAAAATATCCATAAGTAAACAGGTAAAAAGGCTCGTCATTCTTTGAAGAAATCGCGAAATCGTATTTTTCAGATGATAATTGGATCAAAGTCAATATTTATAGTGAAAATAATGTATTCTAAATGAATTAGGTTAACACATATCAAAATTCGAAGTTTGAAAAAAAAAAATGCATCTCTCGGAAATAACCGATCATTGAAGATCGGCAATGATCGTAAAGTAAATCGCAGGAAATCATTAGAGGTGCGCTACCTTAAGCTTATCCTTATTTTAACAGGCTGAATAATTCTTGAGACATCTTTGCAAAGTTATAAGCTGACCTTAACGCAAAGGGCTCATGTGAATTATTGTGATCCAATATCACCCTAAGTATGTGTTCAACAATTGTGAGTCAGCAACTTTAAGCTCATTACCTCTCTAAAGGCTTCATTTTTTATCAGATGTTGATGGAACTTTGTCCGAGTGTTTATCATGGAAATATCAAGGAACTTGGTCCGAGTGTTTATCATGGAAATATCAAGGAACTTTGTCCGAGTGTTTATCATGGAAATATCAAGGAACTTTGTCAGAGTGTTTATCATGGAAATATCAAGGAACTTTGTCAGAGTGTTTATCATGGAAATATCAAGGAACTTTGTCAGAGTGTTTATCATGGAAATATCAAGGCCAAATTTTAATCTCGGACACATGCGCCCCAAATCAAGGTCACCATTCGAATCTTAAAAAAAACATTGCAACCACACTTGATACCATATTTATGATGGCATCATGCAATCTTTATGAAATATGGTCTGGATGTTTATTTTGACCATTATCGAGCCTAATTTCGAATCTGGGTCATGTGATTCCAAAAACTAGGTCACCAGGTTGATTCTAAGAAAAGCCTTGTTACCACTTTAGAGGACTTGTACTAGACTCAATATTTATCAAACATGGTCAGAATGTTTGGCAATGTCAAGGCCATCTGGGTCAAGTCAGGCTAGAAACTGTGTGACAAGGTTGAGTTTTCAACAATTGTACATTTAACTCAGTTCAGCACTTCAGGGCCATAATTGCCATCTTGTTTGGATAAATTTTGTTTGTGTATTAAAATTAATACTGTCATGATATCAAACATCTGTAGTATTTTTCAATTCATATCGACCCAAATTGAAATAATGTTTGTCCATGGACTTATTTATATGTACATGTAGTAATGGAATGCAGTCAGTGTTAATTGTTCCATGTTTTTGGAAAGCTGGAGGGGCCCTTCAGATGAAGAATATTAAGACATAGGGAAAACAAAGTGCAGATAAGCACGATAACATGTTTAGTGTAAACATGAGGCTAATCTGAGACGACCAACAATTTAACCCTTTGCATGCTGGGAAATTTGTCTTCTGCAAAAATGTCTTCTGCAGAATTTTTAAAATTAGCATTTTCTTCGATTTTTTTCAAAGAATACTATCAGAATAGCAAACAGTTTGGATGCTGATGAGACGCCACGTTCTGTGGCGTCTCATCTGGATCCAAACTGTTTGCAAAGGCCTTCAAAATTCGGTTCCCGCACTGAAAGGGTTAAGCACATGCATTAAGCCCAGTTTTCACAGAAGGCTCACTTTCTTAATGATTGAAAACAAACCATATAAAAACCAGATTCCTTTGTTCTTCAGGCGCCAAGCAGAAGTGGGTTCCTATGAATATTGATCACAAGTCAGGTCGTCACAGGCGCAGTAGAAGTGCAGGTAGAGCTTACCGCAGTGGCTCTGCGGTTGAAAAGGCTGCAGAAAGAAACAGACCAGAACGCAATAGATTTGGTAAGATTATTGCATGTCGATCTTTTTGGAATTTGGAAATTGAAATTTACTAGTGTATGACGTCAAGTACTGTTTGTTTTTATGACCCCTGTAGGGTGGTATACAGCAGTTGAAGTGTCTGTCAGTCAGTATGTCAGTCTGCCCGTCCACCCGGGAAAAAAACTTTAACGTTGGCCATAACTTTTGCAATATTGAAGATAGCAACTTGATATTTGGCATGCATGTGTATCTCATGAAGCTGCACATTTTGAGTGGTGGATGTTCAAGGTCAAGGTCATCCTTCAAGGTCAAAGGTCAACAACAACAACAACAAAATTATTTTAAAGGGGCGCAGTAGGGGGCATTGTGTTTCTGACGAACACGTCTCTTGTTTCTTCAAAAAATCTAAATGTTGAGTCTTAAATTGTCTTGTATATTTACTAGATCTTACCGGTAAGTGGATACTACCTGTTCTTTTAATTTAAAATTCACATTCACATTTAAATCTAAGTTTCACAAATTGAATATTGGAATAATGACCAACGAATATTTGAATATGATTTTCAGTATTGGATCCCATTCCTTATACAGTGTTTTACCGAAGAAATTTAGAAGCCAGTTATATTTTCAAAGTAGCTGGCTACTAAGCAATAAAACTGTTGTATTTGAAATATTTCAATTGATATTTTTGGGAAAGAAGCCGGCATCTAGATTGAATGTAACCGGTGAAATCGCCAGCTGCTGGTGCTTCCGGAGAACATTGCTTATATATACAGAATAAAACGACTGCAAAGCTTTAGCCATAATTTAATGCTTCATAAAAGACAATTGAAAATATTTCTGTTGTTCTTTTTCATGTCATGAAACATTATTTTTTAATGATATAAAAGAGAGTTAATACCATTTATTCACACTTTACAGGCTCAGAGTCAGAGAATTGGCGTAAGGACATGCGCCCTCCCAGCCCCAGGGGTGGCCATGCCAGACGGGGTGGCAGGGGAGGTGGAGGAATGAGGGGAAGGGGAGGCCGAGGTGGCGGCAGGGGGCGGGGTGGCAGGATAGATGCAGATAGTCTTACAGGTATGTGTGGCACATTACATCAGCCATTCTTTTCCTTGAAAGAAATTGAAAACTACCAAGGCTGAAAATTCCATCCTTGTTCTATTCATTTGTATCATGTGATTTCCATCCATTCTATATGTTTCCAGGTCCCAATATGCACTATGCAGTTACGGACCCAGCATTGTTCAGCAACCCCACCCAGGGGCCGTTCTTCTTCAGCATGCCATACCTCGATGATGCAACTATCAAGGACTATGTAAAAAAGCAAATGTATGTTAAATGCCTAATGCTTTATTCAGTTTGTGAAAATGTTCATTGGGTTGGCCACTGTAAGAGTGGGAAAAGTACGTAACAAATTGCTTGCTGATAATTCGATATTAAATAAAATCAATATAATCAAATATTAGAAGTAACTTATTGGTTACCATTGCTTGAATGCGGTTCATATTGACTTGTATTACTTAGTTTTAATTGTTGTCATGAAGTTGCAAAAGACTTATGTAGTAAAATCTGACCAAAATCCTGACAAAGCCTTGAAAACACTTATTTTCACAAATTTAGAAAACAAACATGTCTAGTATTGTGTTGAGCAAAAGAATTTATAGGAGAAATGTTCAACAATACAAAACAATCTCTGGAAGAGAACTAACCTAAATTTCTCAAAGTGAACTGATTTTGAATCAGACCCTCATGGGAATATTTAATTAAAAATACTCATTTTAAGAATTTAATAATTCATTTCTTTAAAAAGGCCGATGTTCCCAATCTATCATAAGCTGATTGACTTTTGTCCAGACTTTCATGATACCTTGTCAGCATACCTGCATGCCTGTTTTTTTGACAACCTGGGCACTAAAGGGCAGTATGGATGAAATGGCTACCCCTACAGTTGATGTGATGCTCAGAAGCAAAGTAAAAAAGACTATATGCAACCAGCATAAAACCAGAACATCCTGCCAGTGACTAGCTCTGTTCAGGTTTTATGCTGTTTGCTGCGCATCAGTACTTGAGGGCTGGTAATGAAGCCTTGAAAACTTGAATCTAGTAAGGAAGGTCCCTAATTAAATGATTTTCTAAGGTACTACAAACGTGTCAAAATGGCTATCTGAATGGTACAGGGTTAAGTACATATGTGTCATGTTCTGTGAAAGCTGGTCATAATGCATGTGCGTAAAGTGTCGCCCCAGATTAGCCTGTGCAGTCCGCACAGGCTAATCAGGGACAACACTTTCCGCTTAAACTTGATTTTCGGTAAGAAGGGACTTCCTTCAAACTAAAAATACCATAAAAGCGGAAAGTGTCGTCCCTGATTAGCCTGTGCGGACTGCACAGGCTAATCTGGGACGGCACTTTACGCACAAGCATTAAGCCCAGTTTTCTCAGAACAAGACATATATGGGCTGCTTTTCTTCTATTCCAGTGAATACTACTTCAGTGAGGAGAATCTGCAGAGAGACTTCTTTCTGCGCCGCAAGATGCAGAAGGGTGGTTGGATACCCATCAGTTTGATTGCCAGTTTTCACAGAGTGCAGGCTCTCACCCAGAATGTGGCCCTCATAGTAGAGGTATGGAGATATATAGTCCATTGATAGCATTTAATTTTTGCAGGTTGAAAAATAATACTCGTGCAATAAAAAAAGCAAATGTCAAATTGAAGACCTGTATTGTCGGTCTTGAAAAGTGTGTTGACGTACACTATGGAAAACCAATACATGTATTGCAAAATGTGGCATTACATTTAAATATTTCTACAGGCCTAGTCAGGGCATCTCTCCAAATCCTGCCATAAAGGAATGGAATTCTATGAGTTATGCTAGTATGAAAAACCCAAACATCAAACTTAAATGAAAAGTAAATAAACATTATTTTTCAAAAACAGTCCCTGGTGGAGAGCTCATGCCTAGAGTTGTCGGAGGATCGCACTCGGGTTCGAGGAATCAAAGAGCCCGAGAAGTGGCCCCTGGAGGACTCGATGGCCATCAACCCTGGGGCACTGGCTGCCACACGACTTCAACCGGACGTCCCGGAGTTTGTGCCCGGTCAGCTTCACGCTGACGTGCCGGAATTTGTACCTGGGAAGATGTATTCCTTCACGGGACAATCTGGTGAGACATTGTTGAGGAAGAGAAGTTATAAATTATTTTAAAAGTTGTAGATAAAAGTTAATAAACCTGTTTGGTTTCTTCATTAGTATATGTATCTACCCTTTAAATTTATTCAAATAACAAGTAAAGCCTCTTATAAAATCACTTGCTTTTAGGCAGGTATATGTAGCAATTATGAAATCACTTGCTTTTAGGCAGGTATATGTAGCAATTATGAAATCACTTGCTTTTCATCACGTCACTTGCTTTTTTGGAGTAAGGGCAACTTCTTTTTGTATGTGTTATACAATTTAAGATTTGTTTGATTCAAATTATCAATTCTAAATTGTCTGTTAAAAAGCCACTAAAATGCGCTCTTGTGCAATATAAGTCCAATGAAGGCAGTCTTGTCAATATAATTGAGCCTTGCTTTGAGAAAACGGGGCTTAATGCATGTGTGTAGATTTTCATCGCAGATATGCCTGTGCTTTTGAACAGGCTAATCAGGGACAAAACTTTCAGCTTTTATGTTGTTGTTTTTTTAAAGGGAAGTTTGTTGTGAGCAAAAATCTAGTCAAGGTGGAAGGTTTCGTCCCTGACTAGCCTGTGAAGACACTTAAATTCACATGCATTAACAGCTGTTTCCCAGAACAAGGCTCAGAGAATTGGTGACCACTAATCAATTAAGTGTCCCCCTATTTTAGACAATGGAGATGATGACCATCGCTTAGGCAGGCAGTCGAGTAGACAAGACGACATCTATGCCCCCAAGCTGTCCTCCAGCGCCCCGGAGCTCCAGGGAGAGTGGATGGAGGTCAAGAAACGAGCCAAAGACAAGAAGGAGAAAAAGAGAAAGAAGGTACACGACTCAGAGAAACCCGTCAGATAAATCTGACAAGGTTATAAGTCACCATTACTATGAAACGATGCTTTGAATGACCAATCAAAAAAATTGGTAGTCTTCCATTTTCAAGTGACATAACTAATCACACATCAATTTGTATTAACAACCATCAAATGAAAGGTTGTGTATTCACCGCTTAATTAATCGTCGGTGTACAATTTTTATGCCCCCTTTCGAAGAAAAGGGGGCATATAGTGATCGGACTGTCCGTCTGTCCGTCTTTCCGTCACACTTTGCGTTTAGGTTTCGAAAAATGCTCATAACTTGTATGTCCCTTGAGATATAACCCTTGTGACCTTGACCTTGAACTGAGGGTCCGTGTTTAGGTTTCGAAATCTGCGTTTAGGTTGAAAAATGCTCATAACTTCTATGTCCCTTGAGATATAACCTTCATATTTGGTATGCATGTGTATATGGACAAGGTCTTTCCATGCACACAAAAACTTTTACCTCTGTGACCTTGACCTTGAACTTAGGGTCCGCGTTTAGGTTTCGAAATCTGCGTTTAGGTTTCGAAAAATGCTAATAACTTCTATGTCCCTTGAGACATAACCGTCATTTTTGGTATGCATGTGAATATGGTCAAGGCCTTTCCATACGCACAAAAATTTGACCCCTGTGACCTTGACCTTAAATTTAGGGTCCGAGTTAAGGTTTCGAAATCTGCGTTTAGGTTTTGAAAAATGCTCATTACTTCTATTTTTAGCCGGATTTTTTTCGAAAAAATCTCGGCTTATAGATTGATGTTGTCGGGCGGGCGGGGGGGGCGGGCGGGGTGGCGGCGTGCTCGAAAATGTTAAAGTTCTTATTTCATGGTATAACTTTGGTATGCTTGGACCTAGAGTCTTCAAACTTGACATGAAGGTTGGCCAGGATTAACAGATGACCACTGGTCATTTCAAGGTCATTCATTTGAAGGTCAAGGTCACTGTGACCTTCAATATAAAAAATGTTAAAGTTGTTATAACTTTGGTATGCTTGGACCTAGAGTCTTGAAACTTGACATGAAGGTTGGCCATAACTAGTTAGTAACCACTGGTCATTTCAAGGTCATTCATTTGAAGGTCAAGGTCACTGTGACCTTGAATGTAAAAATGTTAAAGTTCTTATTTCATGGTATAACTTTGGTATGCTTGGACCTAGAGTCTTCAAACTTGACATGAAGGTTGGCCAGGATTAACAGATGACCACTGGTCATTTCAAGGTCATTCATTTGAAGGTGAAGGTCACTGTGACCTTCAATATAAAAATGTTAAAGTTGTTATAACTTTGGTATGCTTGGACCTAGAGTCTTGAAACTTGACATGAAGGTTGGCCAGAACTAGTAAGTAACCACTGGACATTTCAAGGTCATTCATTTGAAGGTCAAGGTCACTGTGACCTTGAATGTAAAAATGTTAAAGTTGTTATAACTTTGGTATGCTTGGACCTAGAGTCTTGAAACTTGACATGAAGGTTGGCCAGAACTAGTAAGTAACCACTGGACATTTCAAGGTCATTCATTTGAAGGTCAAGGTCACTGTGACCTTGAATGTAAAAATGTTAAAGTTCTTATTTCATGTTATAACTTTGGTATGCTTGTACCTAGAGTCTTCAAACTTGAAATAAAGATTGGCCAGTACTAGAAGATGACCACTGGTCATTTCAATGTCATTCATTTGAAGGTCAAGGTCACTGTGACCTTAAATGTTAAAATGTTAAAATTGTTATAACTTTGGTATGCTTGGACATAGAGTCTTCAAACTTGACATGAAGGTTTGCAAGCACACTTAGATGACCACTGGTCATTTCAAGGTCATTCATTCTAAGGTCAAGGTCACTGTGACCTTGAATGTAAAAATGTTAAAGTTCTTATAACTTTGGTAGGTAAAAATGTTAAATGTCAATTCAAGTTCATATTTGTGACCTTAAATGTTATTGTTGTTCATGTATATGCATGCATTCAAAACATAACACAAGGTTTGCTCATGCCTTGAAAAGTACTTACATTTCATTTTGACCTTTGAACAATATTTCAGTAATTTAAGTATTGCATTGACAAAAACACGAAAGGTACTTTCCTGTCATTTAAATCAAAAATCCGGCTTCAATGCGGTCATCTCCGACCGCGGAACTCTTGTTTAAGCTATAACCTTCATATTTGGTATGCATGTTAATATGGACAAGGCCTTTCCATACGCACACAAATTTTGACCCCTGTGACCTTGACCTTAGGGTCTGCGTTTAGGTTTCGAAATCTGCGTTTAGGTTTCCAGAAAGCTCATTACTTCTATCAAGCGTTTATAGGGGGCATAAGTCATCCTATGATGACAGCTCTTGTTTATTTGATACATTAAATTAATAACCATGCATTGAAATTTCCATGCACATGTTTATAAGTGTGCATACTTATGAGCATACAATACATAACATTTCGTTCCTTAAGTAGTAGAAAAGGGTACATATTATCACAGCTGGTATTGTAAACCAAACATACTAATATTCATAATTTTTTATCTCTGCTGTTTTCGGAGAAAACCCGAGGTATTGTCATAGCCTGCTCGTCGTTTCGTCCGCCGGTGTCGTGCTAAAGCCATGACATTTTGCTCTAAAATCAAAAAGCTTCCATCTACAACTTTGAAACTTCATATGTAGATGCACCTTGATGAGTTCTACAAATCAAACCTATTTTGGGGTCACTAGGTCAAAGGTCAAGGTCACTGCGACCTCTAAATTTTTAAAAATAATTCTGACATTTTCATTTATTCAAAACTGCACCCGCAGCCGAGCGTTGGCACCCGTCATACGGTGCTCTTTTTATGATATGTTTCTGTTTCATCTTTTAAATTTAAAGCATGTGAAAATATTGTCTTCCTTTCTGATGATGATATCACACAGTATTGATAGAAATGTAGCAGTTATTAAATGGGACTCTTTCTGAGACCTGGGCTTAATGCACGTGTGTCAAGTGATGTCCCAGATTACATGTATATTGTGCAGTCTGCACTGGCTTATCAAGGATGACACTTTCCAAAACGTAAAGGAGATTTTTGGTTTAGAAGAGAATTTGTATAAGCCAAAATTCCATAACAGCGGAAAGTGTCGTCCCTGATGAGCCTGTGCGGACTAAACAGGTTATCTTAGATGACCATTTATGCTCAAGCATTATGCCAAGTTTTCCTAGAACGATTCTCAAATATAAAACAACAATTGCTACTCATGTACAGGATCCCACTGGCAGTGAAGACAGGCCTCAGCAAGAGGAGCTGGACTTCATGTTTGATGAGGAGATGACAGAATTTGAAGGAGTTGGCAGGAGAAATAATTTCACAGAGTGGTAAGTAGTTCTTAAATAATATTTTCCTGATAATTTATGCAGTTTTATTAATAAGCATGAGCCTCTGGGGCTTGTGTCTCAAAACTTGCTGAGCCCCTAGATTTTATGTGAAAACTTTGTGCTGAGCCCCTAGATATCATGTGAAAACTTTGTGTTGAGCCCCAAGATTTTATGTGAAAATGAGGTGCTGGGCCCCAAAATTTTGTATGAAAATGTAGTGCTGGAATGCTAGATTTTATGTGAAAATGTAGTGCTGGGGCCCAAAGTTTTATATGAAAACTTGGTGCTGAGCAACCAAGATTTTATGTAAAAACTTTGTGCTGGGATGCTAGATTTTATTTGAAAACGAAGTGCTGGGCCACAAGATTTTATGTGAAAACTTTGTGCTGGGATGCTAGATTTTATGTGAAAATGTAGTGCTGGACCCCAAGATTTTATGTGAAAACTTTGAGCTGGGCCCCTAGATTTTATGTGAAAAGTTTGTGCTGAGCCCCTAGATTTTATGTGAAAATGTAGTGCTGGGATTCTAGATTTTATGTGAAAACGTAGTGCTGGGCCTCACGATTTTATGTGAAAAGTTTGTGCTGGGATACTAGATTTTATGTGAAAACTTTGTGCTGGGATGCTAGATTTTATGTGGGCTCTAATATATTATGTGAAAACTCGTGTGTTGGGGCCATATATATTTTTTGAAATCTCTCTGGGCCCCAATATTTTATTGAAAAGTCTTGTGCTGCGCCCCTAGATTTAATGTTGTACACACATTTGCGTCGGCCCCTAGATTTCATGTGAAAACTTGTCCTAGATTTCATATGCTTAGCCCCAAATTTTATGTGAAAACTTGTGCTTGGCCCCTGGATTTCATGTGAAAACTTGTGCTTGGCTCCTAGATTTTATGTGAAAACTTTTGCTTGGCCCCTAGATTTCATGTGAAAACTTGTGCTTGGCCCCTAGATTTCATTTGAAAACTTGTGCTTGGCCCCTAGATTTCATATGAAAACACGTGCTTGGCCCCTAGATTTCATGTAAAAACTTTTGCTTTGCCCCTAGATTTTATTTGCAAACTTATGCTTGGCCCCTAGATTTGATGTGAACTCTTTCTAACCCTAGATTTTATGTAAAAAAAACTTTGTACTGAGCTCCTGGATTTAATCTATAAAAAATTGCTTGGCTCCAAGATTTTTTGTGAAAAATTTGTGCTGAGCTCTTAGATTTTGTGAAAACGTAGCGCTGGGCTCCAAGATTTCATGTGCAAACTTTGCGCTGGGCCCCTTTAATTAATAAGAAAACTTGTGTGATTGTAATATTTTACTGAAAAGTCTTGTGCTGCGCCCCTAGATTTAATAGTGTACAATCATATGCACAGGCCCCTAGATTTCATGTAAAAAACTTGTGCTTGGCCCCTAGATTTTATATGAAAACTTGTGCTTGACCCCTACATTTAATGTGCAAAATTGTGCTTGGCCCCTATATTTCATGTGAAAACTTGTGCTCGGTCCCTAGATTTACTGTGAGACCATTATTATTCGTCAGACATTAACTTTTGTCTTTTTCGTCCTTCGACCGATGGACGAATTCAAGATCCTTACGAACAATCATGTCACATATTTGACACAAATAAGACTGAATTACCGTAGGCATGAGGCATTTAAATCCAGCGTAATCCACGCATATACACAGGGCTCGAAATTAACACTTGCACACTCGCAAAATGCGAGTAAAAAAAGATTGCAAGGTAAGTTATAAGCCACTAGTATTTTTTGCAAGTAAAGAAATAGTGAAAAAAAACCTAGTTATATTGCTTAATGCGTTTGACGGCATGAACGCTAAACCGTAGGTCAATTTTTTGAACGTCCGAATACCCATATGCGGAAGCGCGCACCTTGTTTGTAGACTGGTATACTTAAAGTACAGATATCCGGATGGTATTGATACAAAGGACATGAAACAGTCGACTATTCACACTCAAGTTCAATCAGGTTTTGCCACAAAGGGGTGTACATTATACAGTGTACTGACAACTGACATTTCCTGTAAAACGCGAATACAAAAAGGCTGTATCAAATGTGTCGACTTCGTTTAGGTAGAATAGTGTTGATTAGCGCTAATTGTTAACAACTTTATAACCCATTGTGTGTATTGTGTTTTTCGTGGGTGTTGCAGATTATACAGCCAACACGCGGCGATTCCGGATTAAAGACAATACTATTAAACGCAATTAAAATATGACGATGTGTGATCAACACCTGACTGAAATATATTCTGCGCTTTTATTAAAAATTAATAAAGAACATATTGATTTGTGTTTGGTTGTTTGGTTTTTACTGCATCTACTATTTTTGTACATATACATAAAAACCTGTTCCTTCGTTGTTTAAAACACTCGTTAACGGTTATTCAGTCCCACTTATCCCCTAATCATAACAAAGAACGTGTCAATGACATAAAATAATAAGGGACAGTTACTATCACCTGAAATAACAGACTTGTTAATTGGCATATGCCAAACAAGGCCCACCTCCTTCAAGTGACTACCAAGTGTCACCCCTCTTTTCCCATCACGATTTTTTCGCAACCGCGTATTACATGTATTACAAACATTACAAACAAATCGGACGCTTTTTTTTCAAAACCAGAAATGGACGAATTTAAGTGCTGACGAAATAGTCATTTTTTTTTAAAAGGATGAAATGTCGTGCTGACTAAAAATAAATGGTTTCACAGTATATAAATACTTGCGCTTGCTTGGCCCCTAGATTTCATGTGAAAACTTGTGCTTGGCCACTACATTTAATGTGAAAACTTGTGCTTGTATGTGGCCTGTAGGCAAAAAGTATTGAAAGTAAAAGTCTGGGCAACTGTGGTCAAAATTTTAGTTCATATTCTTGTTATGGATTGCAAAACAATTATTTTAGGTGATTGTTAATAATTATATACACTGTAATGGAAAATCTACATATTTAGATTTTCAAAGATTAGACAATTGGGCACTAGTTTAAGCAGTGATAAAAGTGAGTAAAGCAATAAGCAAGATTACATTGAATAATAGATTTCAAACAAAAACTAAAACCAGTTTGTTATGGAATACTACACATACGCTAAAATTGAGCATAAAACAGCTGTTTTCAATAAAAAGAACAACCCAGAAATTTTAAAGATTTCGTAACTCTTGCACCCATCTTATTTAATGATTGTATATTCTTTCATTTTATTGGGTTCATATCAGTTGTTTTAGGTGGCCAAAATTTGGGCCCATTTCAAATCTTTAAAAGTATATTTTTTCCCAAATGACTAACATTTCCAATAGAAGGTTTCACAAAATAATAATAATAAATAAATAAACATAAAATTCAATATTTAGTTCATTTCTCTGTGCAGCTCTACAAGCTGAACCTAAGTTAAACTAATATTGAAAACATTTTTTTTCAATTCAAAAATACTTTTTAGCCAAAAAAAACAACACACATAAATTTTAGTCAAACTATGTAATTTTTTCCCTATGCCCCTACCCCATTTCCAAAATGGTGAAAAAAACCCACTGCATATAATCCAGGTCTGATGATGATGACGACGACTACGAGATACCAGACAGTGAGATCAACAAGATCCTCATCGTCACCCAGACGCCTCCCGCGTTTCGGAAACATCCGGGTGGAGACCGGACGGGCGACCACACGCCGCGCTCCAAAATCACTTCGGAGATGCACAAGCTGATAAACGACGGGCTGTATTACTACGAGCAGGACCTGTGGGACGATAGCGAATTGATGGTGGGTATGACATCAGCCCTTGCAGCAAAACTTAAGATTTGTTATTCATTTGTGGACATCTTGGTGATGGCTTTGTAGTTGAGGTGCCTAGCTAGTAGTGTAACCCCACCTAAGAAGTGCGATGGGATGCCCGTTTACCTTTGGTTTGGTTTTATTTATTTGGGTCTTTCACTAAAAAATTTGATTTTGCTTACTTTTATGAATATTCCTATGTATTATATATTTCTACATCAAAACATCCAAAATGAGTTGTCATTCGTTCGAAATTCATACTTTTATATGTGATGTCTTGGACAAAATACCAGTTATCATATTCAGTTGATCACCAAGATGGTGATTATTGGTGCCCCATGAAAATTAAAATATTTGAATCACTTCAGTGTATGAAAATGATGACCAACATTATTCATGATGTACATTTTAATGCTTCTGCTTGATTATTGACTGTATAGTGCACTTGATTTCTATTATTTTATAATTACCTGAAATGAAAATACTGACAGCTTATTGTTGAAAATTGTTGTATATTCGCATTAACCTCTTTAAATGTAAATGCTTGTGCCAAAATGGGTCAAAACGGTTATTTTGTCAATGGTTTGCTTTTTACTGAGCATGATGCTTAAAGACTATTTCAAGTTTTGAGTCTGAATTATTTTACACAATATAATTACACGCTTAATAATATTGATGTTGTTGCAAAAACATAATATCAGATGCGACTGCAAACTTAAGCTAGAGTTATATCCTGCTTCCACATGCTTGTAATTGTACCTTATATAGAATTATTGACACACATGTACCATACTGCTGTGACATTTGATAGAGAGGAGCCTTATTAAAAGAATGCTCAAGCTTGTTGCGGTACGTCCCATGACTTGTAATCTGTATAAGATTCGATGTAAAATTCCACACTTTGATCAGGCGTCTGATGCTTAGATAAGATTGTAGTTCATTACCCAACTCATATATCGTTAAAATGTGGCTCTGTATTTTTATGTAACCAGCATTCTAACAACAGGAGCACTATTGATTTTCTAAACTACCCACTTAACAAGAAAAAAAAGAAGTTCCCATTAAAACCTTAGTTCCAGATTTTTAGCTATTGTTTAAAAAATGATGAGTTTGTTGTCCAATTAGTAACTCATTGTTGCTCTGTTTATTTAAAAAAAAAAAAAAAGTTTTACTTTAATTTTTCTGTATACTGTCTATTATTTGAAACAATCACAAAGTTTTAAGTGATATATGTCCATTGAAAATGTTCTTTAATTTGTTTCTGCAAAGTTGTTACTTAAGACGATCTTCTTTTGAAGGAATTTTCAATTTCAAACTTCCATTGTATATCATTATTTTCTGGTCAGAGGTAGTTCAAATAGGATTCGAATACATCACTCTTAATTCTGCAGGCTGAGGTATGCACAGTGAAATACCAATAGTAGTGATAAGTTTTCTCCCATTTTTTATATTGTAGAACGACTTTGAGAAGTTCAAGACAGTGAACATTATATCAAAAGAGACATTTGAACAGATGGTGCCTCCAAAACTTGCTGAGGAACAGGAAGTTCCCCCTCCGCCCCCCTCAGCTGTCACTACGGAGACAGGTAATGTGAGGAATAATGTTTGTCACTGCAGAAATGATTTAAATGTAAAGCCATTTGTCTTTGAATACTTTGATTGCTGAAGCTTGTTGAATAATAGTTACATAATACTCATGACTAAAACAGGTGTTAGCAATATTGTTGTATATATGTTTTTATGGACTATTATAAATCATATTTGATAACAATATTTGTTGTTTCTATCCAAATTGATAGGAACATTTTTAGGTGAATTAACATTTAATAAGATCGTACTAAAAAACTTGTTTTTGTTTGCTGTCAAGTAATTGATGACTTTACAAATATGAAAAAGAAACACTTGAACAACTTTAAGTCCCTTAAAAGTGTGTTAAAAAAGTTTACCTTTTCTGTTGTTTGACTTCCAACAATTCTCTTCACTCTCCCAGAGGATACCACGATGGAGGCGTTGAAGGTCCCTAGTCCGAGAGCTGCCCAGGACGAGATGGCCAAATCCCTTCCAACCTATGTGCCCAACACTCCAGGCAGGCGAGATCATGGGTCCCGCACACCTCGTCAGCGCACGGACTCCGAGAAAGTGCGCTTCTACCCGGTCACCAAGGATTCCACAAAGCCACCTGATCCACAGGTGGGTTGCTGTTTGATGAACGAGATTTAACAAAATAAATGTGGGGGGAGTTTGCGGAATGTTTTGAGGGAAAGATTTATGTGTTTAGAATTAAAGAACAAACATTTTGCCAAATTTGTGTCCCATTTGCTAATCAAAAAGAGTAAAAGCTCCCGGCTCCTCAACTACAAACATGTATAATTGAAGTCTTATGGAAATGAAAAGATCAATTTGAACAAGCAATAGGATTGGTCATTTTTATACGCCCGTTTTAAAAAACACACCCGGGCGGACTGGTGGGCTATCGGGCGGCGGCCACAGCAGTTCCCGCTCTCTAATTCAAATAGTTTTCATCCGATCTTCACCAAACTTGGTCAGAAGTTTTATCTAGACAATATCTAGGTCAAGTTTGAATATGGGTTATGCCGGGTCAAAAACTAGGTCACAGGGTCACTTAGTGCATTTCAAGCATTTAGCATGGTTTCCGCTCTCTAATTGAAGTAGTTTTATCCGATCTTCACCAAACTTGGTCAGAAGTGGTGTCTGGACAATATCTAGGTCGAGTTCAAATATGGGTCATGCTGGGTCAAAAACTAGGTCATGGGGTCACTTAGTGCATTTCAAGCATTTAGCATGGTGTCCGCTCTGTAATAGAAGTAGTTTTCATCCGATAATCACCAAACTTGGTCAGAAGTTGTATCTAGACAATATCTAGCTCAAGTTCAGGCATGGCGAAATTAGAAAAAATCTGCCGGTCATCCGGACAGGCATTTCAGAAAATGTGCCGGTCCAGAGAAAATTTAGCCGGACCGTAAAGCAACAACAACTTAACTAGAAAATTCAAAAATGGCAGCGATCACATCTTGATCTCTTTATTCAACCGGCCGTTAAATTGATTTTAATCGCTTAGAGGTTACACTGGCAGCTAATTGGTGTTAATCGGTTGTGTAATGTCAATCATGTTGTGAAAAATTCGCGTGTCAGTTTTTATTACATGTATTCCCTATTAGAACGGTTCGGTGCGATAATTTCAATAACGTATGTGCAAGCCGAATAATTATCAAATTAAAGTTATTCGAAACGATTTAAACATTCTTACTTTAATATGATTGCAGTTTGGAGCGGCTGTTAAAATATACTGCGCACAGTACAAAACACGTTACCTGACATTTAATGATTAAGGCATTTCATTTTTCAGAACGTTTACTAGTAATTAATTAAATAAAAAAGACGATTTATTTACATGCTAACGCAGTGTAATTGTTAACAGAGATTCATTTTCATTTTTGACCAGTATCAGAAAGTCCCCGGGAAGCACGTTTTTTACATGGCACTGCATATGATGCAATAAAAACATTTCTTTGTACATGTATCGTATTGCATTCAATCTAAATTTAAATTCGCTCGTCCAATGAAAGCTCTGCCCCATAATGCACTGTACTCTTTACACTTATGAAAAATGGCGTATGCATATGGTTGTGTTGATCACGATACCATATTTTATTGTCCTTATCCTACTAGAAAAATATGTAAAAGCTATCAAGATCTTTTTTGTTAGAACGCAGTTGGCGATTTTGCAAACGAGTTTAAAGTAGGTGTTGTGTAACAAGTTGGATTTGCTAATTGTACGTAACAAACCTACAGCAAACATCAAAACAACGAGCGATTTCATGTTCACGATGTAGTAAGCGATTTGCTCTTCAAATTTTCAACTTGAAAAAAAAAAGATTTGTTTGCAATCATTTCACATTTTGCTGGTCACCAGGACCGACATTCTTGTTAAACCTGCCGGACCAAATTGAAATCTGCCGGTCAGGACCGGCGGACCGGCAATTTCGCCAAGCCTGCAAGTTCGATTTTAGGTCATGCAGGGTCAAAGACTAGGTCACAGGGTCACTTAGTGCATTTCAAGCATTTAGCATGGTGTTCGCTCTCTAATTGAAGTAGTTTTCATCCGATCTTCACCAAATTTGGTCACAAGTTGTGTCTAGACAATATCTAGGTCAATTTCAAATATGGGTCATGGCGGGTCAAAAACTAGATCACGAGGTCACTTAGTGCATTTCAAACAGTTAGCATGGTGTCCGCTCTCTAATTGAAGTAGTTTTCATCTGATCTTCACCAAATTTGGTCAGAATTTGTGTCTAGATGATATGTAAGTCAAGTTCAAATATGGGACATGGTAAAGTTATTAAGTTGTCCAAAACCTTCAAACGGGCGTATCTTGTGACAGTTTGGCACTCTTGTTTCAAGTTAATGTTGAGTATTAGAATGAAGAAACTGCATAGCTGTGGGGCAAGGTATAATGTTCTGAAACATGTCATGTACAGATTTATTAATTTTAGATGTGGTAATTTTAAAATATTATGAGCACATTGATGAGAATTTCATTGTTCTGATTTTTGTAATTTAATATTTAAAGCACCTGTATGTAAATTTCATAGTTCCCACGTTTACATTTAGAGAATTTGTTATTGTGCTGACTTTCAGACGCCACGCAAGGCCAAGACGAAGCACATGAGCAACCCGCCAGTAGAGGGCCATGTTGGCTGGGTGATGGACTACAAGGAGCACAAGCCCCAGCGCTCCAGGAACAACTCAGCCTCCTACAGGTGAGATCCCAGATCGACTGGGCTTTTTAAAATTCTTTAGCAATGGCCAGACATGGGCCTCGTCATCCCACAAAAAAAATGTATTTAAAATGATGCAATTTCCCAGTAAATTGAACAATTTTTTCCCTGAAATTGTAGCTAGGATTTTTTTCTGAGAATAAAGAGCCTTAACTGACTGCTGGGGCTTTCTTTTTGCTAAATATTTTCATGAGCCAAATTTGCCTTTTTCGCAGATTTGTTATTCATTTGTTTATTTAATAGATGATTGGAAAGAAAAAGCAAAATAAATTCTTGAGCAGAATCAGTCAATTTGTGGCCTCTTGCTGATTTTACTAATGGCAGAGTAAGCCTACCAACATGCACATTTGAACAAACTGTGTGTTTGATACCGTTGTTTCACTAGAGGGGACAAATAGTATGTCAATTAGTCCGCAAAACTGGAATGCAATAGTTCTTTAGTGCTTTAATCTTGGATGAAACAGGGTATTTGTTAAACAGCAACGTGAGGATAATGCAAAACTTTTTTTCATGGACGGTGAAAGATCAGGTCACTGTTTTAAATTAACACGGCAATAATTTAGAAACTATAGTTTTTTGGCTAACTTTAATGAGGATAAATCAGAAGTAATTGTGTAATTTCCATTGCAGTGAATGTGATATCCCGTCAAGCTACGGCTCGTATGGCAGCTACAGCAGCACGCCGCATGCATTCCCCAACTTCCAGCACCCATCCCATGAGCTGCTCAGTGATAACGGGTTTGTGTGGCATGTATATCACAAGTACCACGCAAAGTGTGTCAAGGGTACGTGAACACAACTACATTTTACTTTTCAGTTTTGTCTGCACAAAATGATGGAGTTTTGTTGACAAAAATATGAAGTTTTGTTGACATAATCGAGGAATTTTGTTGACACATTGTGGTTTTTTGTTGACAAAATGGTAAAGACTTGTTGACAAAATTGTGGAGTTTTGTTGACAAAATTGGAGCTTTACTTCATGTTACTATGATTTCTTAGCATCAGTTTGGTGTCTGTCAGATGATGAGACTAGGTTTTCATAGGCACACTCTAACCAGAGTACACCATTGTCTGAAATCTTGGTGGCCACACAGAGACTGTGTGGGCATCGTAAGGCCGGACATAGATCACTGGCATGGGCCGATACTTGGGAGGGGTTGGCCCCATTACTCAGCTCTTGTATTAGGGGCCATTTAGAGGCTGTGCCGGACAGAGGCTAGTTTTGGCTGGTCTTTGGGGTGTCCGAGGGTGGGTTTATAGGGGAATATATGGTGCGTTTGATGAAATATTTAGTAATCTGATGACAGACATTTGATGTGTCTTAAATTTGTAATACTAGTTAAAAATTTACCCGTTTTCTTGCTTTGGTTATACTTTATATGCCATATGACAGGAGAATATTGTGTTGTAATTTTAGAACGTAAAAAGATGGGGCCTGGATTGTCACAAGAGATGAACACGTTGTTTCGATTCTGGTCATTCTTTCTACGTCAGCATTTTAACAAGAAAATGTACACAGAGTTCAAGACTTTGGCTGTTGAGGACTCACAAGCTGGACACCGGTAAGCTAGGTTAACATTAGCAGGGTACCAGCTGTCACAAAATAAGTAATATTCAATTTACCAAGTATATGAACATAGATCTTGTCTGTTTAATTTTTTTGTCAGAGGATATGAAGTAAATCATTGGTTTATGGAACCCATTTATGTATAACAGTATGGTTGTTGAAGTAACACTTGAATATCTGCAGGTCATTTGAAATACAGTAATACAATATATAGCTATGAATTTTAATAACTGATTATTTTTATTATTAACTTTTAACTCGTTTTTTGAAATGTATGTATTATCATTTTGATCATAAATTGTACTCACATTAACTTTGTTTATCAAAACAAGTTAATCAAACAATTTTTACTACTATATTGGTGTTATTAAACAGCGATTTTATCAGTTTAATGTTTCTTATTTTATACAAAAAGACAAGATTGTATCGCACCACTCCTTAACTAATTAAGCTGGTGTCTGGGAACACTGGATTTAACCCTTTCAGCGCTGGAACCGAATTTTAAAGGCCTTTGCAAACAGTTTGGATCCAGATGAGACGCCACAGAACGTGGCGTCTCATCAGGATCCAAACTGTTTGCTATTCTAATGGTATTCTTTGAAAAAAAAAGAAGAAAATGCTAATTTTAGAAATTCAGCAGACGACATTTTAGCAGACTGCAAATTTCCCAGCATGCAAAGGGTTAATTCATGTTCATAAAGTATCCTCCCAAAACATAGCCCGTGCAGCATGCAGTACTGCCTGATCAAAACCGACACTTTCCCACTACACGGGATTTTCATATAGAAGAGACTTCTTTTCACTGAAATATTCCTTAAGAGCAGAAAGTGTTTTTGCGGAGCTTTGATATCCAGATTCACTTTCTTGTTCCAGGTATGGAGTGGAGTGCTTGTTTCGGTACTTCAGCTACGGGCTAGAAAAGAGATTCCGCTCGGATTTATTTCAAGACTTCCAAGAGGAGGTTATACGAGACTATGAGCATGGTAAGTAGGGAGTCTTGTCTAACCACCAGTATTTAAATCCCAACTTGCATCCATCTTTTCATAGCCGTGGGCATGGGTTGTTAACAGAACTTTTAAATCAGCTACACATGTTATCAACTTGTTTGACTTTGACCATTATAATCATGAAAATTGAGTTCTGCTAAAATGATGTTCCCGACTGGTTACCAAAAGTTAACAATTATAATCCATTAAATAAGTGTTTCTGACGGGCAAATACGATTTCAAATTATAAACACTTGTTACGTTAGAGAGTATGACCATTTTGTTTGTTCTGTTTGAGTATTAACAATTAAAGATCAGAAGTGACAACATATATTTTTATGTCCCCTACCACTATAGTGGGGGACATATTGTTTTTGCCCTGTCTGTTGGTTTGTTGCTTTGTTTGTTTGTGCAAACTTTAACATTTGCCATAACTTTTGCAATATTCAAGATTGCAACTTCATATTTGGCATGCATGTGTGAAGGGTCAAGGTCATCCTTCAAGGTCAAAGGTCAAATATATGGGGACATAGTGTTTCACAAACACATCACTCGTTCATTTAAGTAACAAAAAATATGACATTTTCATACTGCTTTTTTATTAAAAATATCTCATCTTTAGTATGAGATTTTACATATGAATGATAAATGTCAATAGTTTTATGATACAGTGATACTTGTGTTTACTATTAAACATTTCTGCAAACAACTAAAATACCATGTAACCTTACTTGCTTTACATGTTGTATGCCTCAGGCTACATGTATTTGTCGTTTATTAGATTAATAGCTCAAAGCTAAAAAAAACTATGATGTATAACATCTTTTCAGCAAAGACTTAGTACATTTTAGCACTGACCCATACAATCAAAATAGCTGATGAATTACTACAAGTTATTTCCCTAAAAAAAAAAAGGTTGAATTTTGTCGTCAGTTTTCAATTAGTTTGAACTTTGACTGATGAGTCATCAAACAATGGATTATAAAATTATTCAACTGTTTTGTATTGTACAAAAAATTTGTTGATTAATAAAATTCATTGTGTGACTGGGGTCTAGCCTAACTATTGTGATCCATTCCTACCGGCTTTTTTTTTATGAATTTCAGTACAATATCTGAGTGGAAAAATAAAATGGACTGAATCATTGTTTGACCCCCACCTTTCGCTTACATGTGATCCTGTCTCCCCTCCCACTTTAACTTAGCATAGCTCATATCATATGATGCTAAAGTCACATAAAGGAAAAATGATTCGACCATATTGTCCAGCATCTGGATTCATTTGTCAGTCCCCAACTGGTTTCACTGGCGTGGATGAATGTTTAATCACCTACCTACCACCACAGGATCTGAAACTATTGAGATCATGTTCTTACTCCAAAAAACGCTAGAGGGCTGCTGTTTTGTCTGTGAAATAGCATGAGTTTGTGATGGGTATTTCGAACCTGGCTGCTACCTCGGCTGGTTGAGAGCCTGACTACAAATCTGATTATTCAGGGTTTGATATCCAGCCCTCCAGCCCATCCACATGACCTGTGTGGGGATTCGTTACGAAATCACTTTTGTTGCACCTCTGCACCTACCGCTGAATCAAATAGGGCAGTTGTCAGTTACTGGCTAAAGTATGTGCACTTTATAGTACTGGTAAATTTGCTTCAAAGAACTGTGCGAGTTGGTTAAGTGACTTGCAAAGATATGATTGAAATACTGTGGAAAACAGTGAACAATTCAAGTGAAAAACAAAACAATATTTGAGCCGTGCTATGTGTAAAGGGGTTTTAATGCATGTGCGTAAAGTGTTGTCCCATATTAGCCTGTGCAGTCCACACAGGCTAATCTTGAACAACACTTTCGGACTAAACTTAATTTTTGCTAAGAAGAGAATTTCTTGAAACGAAAAATATCATAAAAGCGGAAAGTGTTGTCCCTGATTAGCCTGTGCAGACAGCACAGACCTATCTGGGATGACACTTTATGCACATGCATTAAACCCACTTTTCACAGAGCATGGCTCATTTATTATATGTTCAACATCTGTATACAGTTGTTTGTAACCAAAATGCCTTAACCTCTTCAATGGGCCCATACCTTCTTGGGACAAGTATTAGTCTTCATAAATATTGTAAAGTAACAAATGAGCGTAAAATGAAACTGTAAGAACATCATTTTCAATTGTGACACCATACACAAATTTCATTACCTTTGTGGTAACCTACATTTGTTGTTTATACTTCATGACATCTAGGGACACAATTGTAAATAGGTTATCAATGGTGTTTGGCTATTCTGGGTCATGAAGATGATGGATAGTGACAAATGTAAACAGGTTTCATGTGTTTGTATCAATCACTTGGGATTGGACAAGAGCAGTGCATTGTATCACAGTGTTGTTTTTATCAATGAATAAATTTAATACTGATGACAATGCAGTTTTAACTCTTGTGTTTTTGCGTGACTACAAGTAACTGTGTTGTAATAGATTTACTTTTAAATCTTTAAGTAAGACTAAATCGTCTTGTCTTTTGGACAGTATTGTGTACTTATCCTTAGCTTTTGTGTCTCAGATATTGGTTTTAATTTCATTTTTATGCACCCCCTTTCCTCTACAAGTATTGATAGTAGAGGGATGAAACACCAGCATCTGACTTTGGCACCTTTATGTTATGTGTTGCATATTGCAACATAACAGTAGTTATTGCCCCTTTTGAACATGTTTTCATTACATTAGGTGACTGACAGAAAATGTACATTACTCTATTAGAACTCTGAAACATAACAGATTTTGATGAAACTTTGCAAGCATATTAATCATCATTTGAAGTTGCACACCTCCTTAATGTGGCTTTTTTTCCCATGCAATACAAGTTATGGCCCTTTTTTAAACCAAAAATTAACATTTTAAACTTTAGTAGCACTTAAAACTTATAAAAGTATTTCTGCTACGGGGCTGAAGCTTTACAAACATATTAACCAGTGTTTAAATTTGTGAACTGCTAACCCCCTCCCCTCTATTTTCCATTTTTGGTGGTAACCTTTCGTAACTTTGGAGTCAAGGTTAGATTGGATCCCCATTCAGGGCCCATTCTAAGGAACTTTTGAAAAATTCAATAGGTGTTAAAAATATATGGCATGTCTTTTGGAGTTAACAAAGCTCCTTAAGGGAAATAAAACTTTATTGATTCTTCATGTCATATTTTCTATGTGATATCCAGTGTTGTTGTTTTGAGATTCAAAAAGGGCCCTAACAATGTTTGTTTTATAAGCAACATTTTACCTTCACATGAAATAGCAAGAAACTTTAGAATTATTTTGAATTTAAGGATTCTTTGTTTTCTCTATGGCGCTGAATACCGTCGGGGTTTTCAGTATTCAGTTAATCTTTTATGGTACTGAAACCATCCAAATATCTTAAAATTCTGCTGCATCTGTGATCAGGTGAACACGCTATTTTCTTGGTTGCAGGTCAGCTGTATGGACTGGAGAAGTTCTGGGCATTCCTCAAGTATTCTAGAAAGCACGTCGACGTGGATGCCAAACTGAAGGGCTGGCTCAGCAAGTACAAACGCCTCGAAGACTTCCGAGTCGATGTGAGTACATATGTGTCTGTGCCTTGCATTTAACCTTCTAGAATAACTGGGCTTAAAGATTCGGCCCCGTTTAGCTGCTTCAGTCCACACTGGTTTATCATGGACAACACTTTCTGCTTTTATGAAAGCCGAATGCCTTTGACAACAGACTATGGTTGATGCTTTCATCAATGAGGTTATCAATTACAGCAAACGGTCACAACAGTAGGTTGAAAAGTGGATTTTGTGACACTTAATTGTTGATAAGCCTGTGTGTCAAGAAGCATTTTTAATTTAACTTTGTTGGCCAGGCATAATGCGTTTGACAACAGACTGTTGTTGAGACTTTTATCTGTAGGATAATCAGTTGCAGCAAACTGTCAACACATAAACGCAACAATTGTTCAGGTTTCCCTGATTCATGTAGGGCACTTAGTGTCCATTAAATACTGCTAAACCCCTTAGATATAGCTTGCTTCAGATATGTGTGGTTAGACAATCATGTCCTAACATATAGTTATATACTTAGGGCTCAAATGGTACACAAATATTCTCTGGGTCGGGTTAGCGGGTCAAAATTAAAATACCAGAGACGATTCTTGGGTTGGGTCTGGTATATTAAGTTAATTAAAAAAATAATTACATTACTTTCCATAACATGTTTAAGTGCATTTTATATTCAATTTGTTATTTATTTTAATTAATCGTTAAATTATATAAAACGTTAATTCTCTTTGTTTGATTTATTTAATTATTAATGACATGCTGAACACAATAGAACTATTTGTTAGGTAAACATAATGTTGTTGAACGTAATCAGCAAATGTTAGTAGTGCATGTCCAGAATAACCTTATTTAAACATCATTTACTTGAAATTGCGATAAATGGTATACATAGCAAAACATCCCATCAAGCAAAACTAAAGGTGTTACATTGAGGGGAGAAGCCAAAATAACTTAAAACTGCAAGCTCTTACTGCCTTTTCAACTTTGAAGTATATCTATTTTGATGTAAAAGATTCTTTTAAAAATCTTGCCATTATTTGGATGAGATTTGTGGACTTTTAAGACAAATTGTGTCTGTATATTAACTGACCACAATCATATGACTGAAAAATGCTTTAAATTACAACAACAAAAAGCAATCCAGATAAACTGACACACACAAAGTGATGCATCATGGCTACACCTTCTTGATGTTAATGCATTCATTAACTCTTTCAGTGCTGGAACCAAATTTTGAAGGCCTTTGCAAACAGTTTGGATCCAGATGACATTCTGTGGCGTTCTGCCACGTTCTGTGGCGTCTCATCAGGATCAAAACTGTTTGCTATTCTGATAGTATTCTTTGAAAAAAATCAAAGAAAATGATAATTTGAGAAATTCGGCAGACAACATTTTAGCAGACGACAAATTTCCCAGCATGCAAAGGGTTAACTGTTGTGTGTATTTTCAGTCTGTGGAAGAGGACACCCATGTAGTCCACCACTCCAGCCTATCTACCACTGGCCATAAGACTCGCCACGGCTCAGGCCAGGGCCAGAGCCAATCAAAATCCAGGGGGCAGTCACATGGCCCCAGTGGCAGCCAATCACAGCAGTCGACACAAGGCAAGAACAGTTCCTCCGGCCAATCACAGCAAGGCTCTCAGAGCAAAGGTGCTGACAGTAAAACTAGCCAATCAACGTCACATGGAACTAAGAACAGTGACTCAAAGTCTGGCCAATCTCAGGCTGCAAAAGCAAAGCCCCCTGGCAAAGCAGGATCATCGCACTCCAACCATCCGAAAGGCCCCAACCAGTCTGGAAAGGCACCAAAAGATACCAGTCAAACTGAAAAGCACGCATTGGATAAAAAATCAGACTCGCAACCTAAATCTAAGGCTGATGCACCATCGAAGGGTGACACGGCTAAAGCTGTTACATCTGCTGAGCCAACCTCCCCAAAGAAGTGAAAGCTGTTGTGATTTCAGGCGGGTGGGGATGTTTTTGTGGAATGAACTGGCTAAAATAACTTCTTTCCCCAGATATTTCAAATTTGAATCGTTGAATTCTGGCATTAATGAAATACTTTTCTGTGCAAGTATTTTATCAATTATTGTTAAAAATCTTTTTCTATAAAGTGTGTTCCTTATTGCAAGGTTTAGCTGTACCACTTTTAAATTTTCAAATTAAGAGAGATATTAGTAAAGAAAAAATCCACATTAGACAATTTTTATTATATTTTTTTTTATTAAAGAGACCTTATGTGTTCATTACAGTTCTGATCATTTTAAAAATTAATTAAACAGATTTTAAAACTTTTTATGCCCCCGGATCGAATGATAGGGGACATATTGTTTTTGGCCTGTCTGTCTGTCATTGTGTCATTGTGTGTGTCCCAAAACTTTGACCAAGGTTAAAGTTTTGCAATAACTTTTGCAATATTGAAGATAGCAACTTGATATTTGGCATGCATGTGTATCTTGTGGAACCGCACATTTTGAGTGGTGAAAGGTCAAGGTCATCCTTCAAGGTCAAAGGTCAAATTTATGGCTTCAAAGCGGCGCAATAGGGGGCATTGTGTTTCTGACAAACACATCTCTTGTTACATTAGAAAGTAGTGTAGTTAATGAGTATTGTAAGCATTAAGTGTGTGTATTTTTTACATAACACTTTATTTGATTGCATTCTTTAATATTTGGCTTATGTCACAATTTAGTAGAATTTAACCTTATGAACACCCTAGCGGGCAATTTTATCATTGTTTTATTAGTAAAAAGATGCATTAGGCATCAAATTAAGGATTTGACTTCTACTTGGCCAGAGGAAAAGTATTTTTGAACATATAATTGCCTCTACTCTTTTGAAGAAAGGTTGCCCAATCTTTAAATCATTATGATTGCTGACACATAAACAGACATGCATGACAAGATTGTAATTAATTAAACAAATGTTATTCAAATAAATAATCTTATAATGAATAATGTTCAGAAATGTATAGAAACAACTATACTGTTATGTGTTTCTGATAATTATCTATATAAAAAAGGCACAGTAAATAGAATGTTGTTTTAATTCTTCAGACAAGAATGTTTTCATGAGGTTTGGAGAGTTTTTTTTGTGATTCTTTTTGTGTATTGTTTTGCTTTCTAAAGTTTTTTTTTAATTTGGATTTTTTACGATGGGCATGAATGACACATTGCCTAACTGAATGTATTTTCATTGGCGACTAGCATCCTAATGGCCATTTCTTATCTGTTTTACAAATAAATCTTAACATTACATTTACAATAAGTGAATGATGTTTATTATTTGCTAAAGAAATATAACATAGACCTGTCACTTTTCTAATTTATTTGCCCCTTGGGATTTCGCCTATTCTTTTAAAAAACATTTGCCCGAGAACTTTCTACAGGATAGGGCAAGTTAGAATGACCTTATGAATACCCTGTGACCTTCAATTTCAGACGGGTCTCTTGATTTTATGCAATTTAATGTTATTTGTGTTTGAAATATGAATGGTTTGTTTTATACTTTAATGGAGCAAGGCATTTGATGATGTCATCAGTAGTAACACAAAAAATTGATGCAGTTCATGAGGTGTTTAGAGAAAACAAATGAATAGATTATTGTTGTTAAGTGTATTCACAGATATTTCTGTTGTTGTTGTGATTATAGTTACAAAAATTGTAAATTGGTTCCCATAGTCAATAAGCACAGATGTTTTGATACAATTTACAGACTTTTGTTATTTAATAGTGTGAGAGGAATTGTGCTTGTGCACATTATTATTTTTCTGCACTTTCATCAAGGTAGAATGCAAATAATAAAAATCATGGATTACCACAATAAATTGAGGTTTATATCAGAAAGCTTTGTAAACCATCTGGTTATTGGAATGTTAATTGTTATTATTTATTGAATAAATGTCCACTTTTTCATATTTTGTATTAACTGTTCTTGCAATAATTATCTATTATATTTTTTGGTATATGGATATAAACTTCATAACCTTGCCAAATTGGTCAGTCTGTAAACATAATAATGCTGTTTTCTTAATGCTTAAGATTTTACAAGACCTCTTGAACATTTAAATACTATCGCCCTGAAATGGCAACACATTGTTTGGTGTTTTGACCGATGTGGTTTTCTCTTGTGAGTAATTTGCAGTACCAGTACTTTTTATACATTTTCGGACAACAATTATGGTTGTTGAAATCCTGTCAATTGGAAAGAGTGGATCCATTTTTGTATTAAAATGTTAAATAATAAAAAGTATAAAAAAAAAAAATTACAAAAAAAGTAGAAAAGCTGTTACATAATAATGTATAAAAAGAAAAACCTGTTGCCATACTACTGCATGTGTAATCAGTTGTTTCCTTTTGATTGTTATTTGCGCTGGACTCAGATATTTGTTATTATTTGAAATGTAGCTAATCGGTATCTTAACGTTTCCAAACGCCATTGCATTTTAATGTGTGCTCCATTTTCATTGTGTAACCATGTTCCTGTTTGTTATGATTGTGTTCATATGTCTGCATTTCGATTGTTTGTGCTGCATATGTTATTAACTCCATCTTTTGCAAGTTAATGAGGAGACTATTATGGACAATTTAAAATATCTTAATGGTATTTTAAGCGATTGATAATTGAGGGAAAACATGTATTTAAATGTACTTACCAGAATGCAGAAATGTTGAAAGAACTTACTCTTCAAACACATAGTGATAAACTATATAACAGTATTTCTCCATGCATGCATTTTTGTCATGACAAAGTTAGCTTTTTATGCCCCCTGATCGAAAGATCGGGGGCATAT
The DNA here is from genome assembly GCF_020536995.1 of Dreissena polymorpha. NCBI lineage: Eukaryota > Metazoa > Mollusca > Bivalvia > Myida > Dreissenidae > Dreissena > Dreissena polymorpha. The sequence goes on along the minus strand of NC_068358.1, from coordinate 58,605,344 downwards.
TGTTTTTGGCCTGTCTGTCTGTCTGTCATTCATTAATTGTGTGTGTCCCAAAACTTTAACCTTGGTTAAAGTTTTGCAATAACTTTTGCATGATTGAAGATAGCAACTTGATATTTGGCATGCATGTGTATCTCATGGAGCTGCACATTTTGAGTGGTGAAAGGTCAAGGTCATCTATATGGCTTCAAAGCGGGGCAATAGGGGGCATTGTGTTTCTGACAAACACATCTCTTGTTTGCTTCTCATAAACTTTTTGTCAGTGTTTATGAATGATATTTTGTTATCACTGTTACTGATATTCGTAAATTAAGGTGTGATTTTGTATTGTCTTTGTTAAAACTGTTACATGCATACACATAACTAGAAGTTGCATAGTTCATGTGTGTTATGTGTTATTTTCAATAACTTTCTTTTAAAGTGTTTTTATAAAGCATTTTATAGTTTAATATGAGTACATGTATATTGTTTCTTTTAATGGCGTGTTATGCACACTTGTTATGCTATTTTAAAAGCTTTTGATCTCTTTCCAAATGTCACTTTACTTCTGCTGTAGAAGAAAATCTCTAAACTTAAAGCAAAATGTAACAAATTTGATTTAATTACTGCATCGCTCGTATTGCTAGACATTCCTAATACAGAAGAGTTTGCTTAATCAGTTTTACTTGCTATTTTTAGAGATAATGATATTTGCCTTAATTTTAATTATTTGTGATTTAATGTTTTCTTAATTTGTGGTAAATGGAATTGATCATAATGGTGTACATACATTGTGCAGTTTATCATTTTGTAATGTTTTACTTACAGCTTGAGTGTTCTGGCATAATTTGTTTTCATATTGTTAATATATGGACATCAATATCATTGTGTTTTGAAAGTGTTAATATGTATGGATTTTTGTTTGTGCAATTTGTAACTTTATCATAGCTGCTTGGAACTAAATCTAAAAGAAAAATAATAAATATCCCTTCAAGAGATCTTTTAGTGCATGATCGCATATATGATTTAAATTATAATATTAATAAACACTGGTTGAAACCAGGTTGAATTGAAAATTAAAATTGTATAATTGTTTCTTTATATAAAAACTTTTGCTAATTTCTTTGTATACCCTTTATGATGATCTGTTGCAATGTCTTAGTAAATTTTCAGCTGCAAAGAAATTTATTACAGAGTAACAGTTATGTTGTTTTTATGCTAAGACAAGATTATGCTCAATTGTTTGCGATAAAAATTCATGGCTGTGTAATAGTGAATGGCCAAAGCAGGTGCTGTTGACACAGAAAACTACCTTTAGTAGAATTTTCTCGTTAGATATTGTAAATAGACCTTCACTTACTTTCCATACGGTAATGGAATTAATGCATTGATACTGTATAAACATTTAAATTTACAGATGTATTTTTTGTTTTCCCAAAATGATTTTTGCTTCATGTGTAGGTAAATAGGTCATTAAATTCTAAAAAAAATCTGTGTTTTGTTTTCTGATTATATGTAGCAAGGGAACCTGAGATTTTCTTGGAATCGGCATAGCTGGATCAAATTCCTGCCTTCATAATGAACCATGTGATGATAGCTGAGCCACATGGTATACAATAATTGTCCTGTTATTATTTTGACTTTTTAAATTTAGTTAATTAAATGTTTTTATTAAGAACCAAATCTTATACACTATTTTCAAAATATAAAAGAAAGTTATACTACTTTTCATAATATAATACTTAAACAAAAAAATAAAATCCTACCAAATTTGGTTGGACTCTCTTGTGATGGTAAAGATTGTATGTGAGAGCATGCAATGACAACTAAACAGGTAGCAAGGTTCATACATCATGTGGATTCTCTACAGAAGACCATGTGTTTCATCCTTGCCCCTTAAGACTCAGTTCAATACAAAATTCATACCAGAAACAGAGTATGAGTGACCTCTAGCCAGACAATTTACCATTGTGTGCAAAGTACATTTCTGCACCCACTGTTATGGCTAAAGTTCTTGCTAGTTGAATTTTTGTGTGGTTAAAACCTTTAGCACTTAAAAGCAAAGTGAAAATGGCTATGTGCAAACAGCATTAAACCAGAACAGCCTGCGAGTAACTCGCAGTCTGTTCAGGTTTTATGCTGTTTGCTTCTCATCAGTATCTAAGGGTTTGAATGAAGCCTTTAAAACTTGAATCTAGTAAGATAGGTATTTAATTAAATTTAACTTTCTAAGGGACCACAAATGCGTAAAAATACGTATCTAAGTGGTAAAGGTTTATAGAGCAATATGCAGCAGATTCCCATTTAAGTGGTTACCTGGGTCTTTTTGTGCCCAGTGGGAAGCATCTTGTCCGTAGTTTTGCAAAATGTCAAGTAAAAAGTCAATAGATAAACCAATATCCATTACATTCAACAAGCAAAAAGACACCTAATAGAATTTGAAAATATTTGTTCGTTTATTGATAACCATCAATCTAAATAAGAAAAAGTATAAAGCGTTTTTTTATTTTGTACCTACAATTTATCAAAAACGTGTATTACAACCATAGCATGTAAACTGCCATCCATATTTACCAGCCTGCATTGTGTAATGTAACCGGTTAGCTTTTGCTTCCACAGGTATTGGGTGTGAGCCCTGTGGCAGGCACATTTTAAAATTATATGTTTTTATTTAAATTATTTAAATCTTTCCACAAAGTACAGTTTTGTCAGTAAGTTCATTTAATTGCATTTATCAAAAATATAAGAAAAAAGTCCCTTTAATTCTTGTGCAAGAGAGTTCGTTTATTTTGGGTGTTACAATTATTTGCCAATGTTGCATATGAGCTGCTCTTTAAAAAAACAAGGCTTAATGGTTGATCATGCGCAGGCTTAACCAGGAGGAAGTCCCTAACCAAAAAATCCCGTTTAGGAGGAAAGTATCATCCCTAATTAGCCACTGCGCACATGCATTAACCCTTTCAGTGCTGGAACCGAATTCTGAAGGCCTTTGCAAACAGTTTGGATCCTGATGAGACGCCACAGAACGTGGCATCTCATCAGGATCCAAACTGTTTGCTATTTTGATAGTATTCTTTGAAAAAAATCAAAGAAAATGATAATTTTAAAAATTCAGCAGACAACATTTTAGCAGACTACAAATTTCCCAGCATGCAAAGGGTTAAGCTCCATTATCCCAGAGCGTAGCTACTATATCTCGGCATACAAGGATACTGAAAGTGGCCAAGTCAGGAAATATCAGATTCAGCTGTGCTGATTAAGATAAATAAGAAACATTTGTAAACATATTTATTTGAACTTTTTAATATTTTTCCAGCCATAGAATATGATGGCACAAGTGTTGAATAGTGGAACTTCAATGTCTATACACAAAATATACATTGATTTTGAGGTACACAAGACAAAATTCTAAGGTTAGACAGAGCAGACAAACATACATAATAATACATGGATACAGATTTTCTAGACAATTTTTATACATGTTCACATGAAATACGTATAAAACAAAAGACGCAAAATATTAAAATATATTTAATAAAACTTCAAGTTTTATACCGGAAATAAAGAATCTGAGATTAAAACTATTTGTCAATGGCCGTTATCACCATCAAGCTGTTTGTACTTTCATTAATATAAAATCTGTATAAGTAACCAATAAAAATTGTCATTTATTAACAACAATCTGAAGACCATGAAGAATGCAGGGGAGGTAAGTGTTATTATATGAGTCGCACTCTGAGGAAAGGGGGTTTAATGCATGTGCAAAAAGTGCCGTCCCAGATTAGCCTGTGCAGTTTAAGTGGAAAGTGTCGTCCCAGATTAGCATGTGCTGACTGCACAGGCTAATCAAGGACAACACTTTACGCACATGCATAAAACCTCCTTTTCACAACGCAAGGCTCATATATTTTCTAAAGCAAATAAAAACAAAGAGTACAAACATGTATTTAAATGTACTTACCAGAATGCAGAAATGTTGAAAGAACTTACTCTTCAAACACATAGTGATAAACTATATAACAGTATTTCTCCATGCATGCATTTTTGTCATGACAAAGTTAGCTTTTTATGCCCCCTGATCGAAAGATCGGGGGCATATTGTTTTTGGCCTGTCTGTCTGTCTGTCATTCATTCATTGTGTGTGTCCCAAAACTTTAACCTTGGTTAAAGTTTTGCAATAACTTTTGCATGATTGAAGATAGCAACTTGATATTTGGCATGCATGTGTATCTCATGGAGCTGCACATTTTGAGTGGTGAAAGGTCAAGGTCATCTATATGGCTTCAAAGCGGGGCAATAGGGGGCATTGTGTTTCTGACAAACACATCTCTTGTTTGCTTCTCATAAACTTTTTGTCAGTGTTTATGAATGATATTTTGTTATCACTGTTACTGATATTCGTAAATTAAGGTGTGATTTTGTATTGTCTTTGTTAAAACTGTTACATGCATACACATAACTAGAAGTTGCATAGTTCATGTGTGTTATGTGTTATTTTCAATAACTTTCTTTTAAAGTGTTTTTATAAAGCATTTTATAGTTTAATATGAGTACATGTATATTGTTTCTTTTAATGGCGTGTTATGCACACTTGTTATGCTATTTTAAAAGCTTTTGATCTCTTTCCAAATGTCACTTTACTTCCGCTGTAGAAGAAAATCTCTAAACTTAAAGCAAAATGTAACAAATTTGATTTAATTACTGCATCGCTCGTATTGCTAGACATTCCTAATACAGAAGAGTTTGCTTAATCAGTTTTACTTGCTATTTTTAGAGATCATGATATTTGCCTTAATTTTAATTATTTGTGATTTAATGTTTTCTTAATTTGTGGTAAATGGAATTGATCATAATGGTGTACATACATTGTGCAGTTTATCATTTTGTAATGTTTTACTTACGGCTTGAGTGTTCTGGCATAATTTGTTTTCATATTGTTAATATATGGACATCAATATCATTGTGTTTTGAAAGTGTTAATATGTATGGATTTTTGTTTGTGCAATTTGTAACTTTATCATAGCTGCTTGGAACTAAATCTAAAAGAAAAATAATAAATATCCCTTCAAGAGATCTTTTAGTGCATGATCGCATATATGATTTAAATTATAATATTAATAAACACTGGTTGAAACCAGGTTGAATTGAAAATTAAAATTGTATAATTGTTTCTTTATATAAAAACTTTTGCTAATTTCTTTGTATACCCTTTATAATGTCTTAGTAAATTTTCAGCTGCAAAGAAATTTATTACAGAGTAACAGTTATGTTGTTTTTATGCTAAGACAAGATTATGCTCAATTGTTTGCGATAAAAATTCATGGCTGTGTAATAGTGAATGGCCAAAGCAGGTGCTGTTGACACAGAAAACTACCTTTAGTAGAATTTTCTCGTTAGATATTGTAAATAGACCTTCACTTACTTTCCATACGGTAATGGAATTAATGCATTGATACTGTATAAACATTTAAATTTACAGATGTATTTTTTGTTTTCCCAAAATGATTTTTGCTTCATGTGTAGGTAAATAGGTCATTAAATTCTTAAAAAAATCTGTGTTTTGTTTTCTGATTATATGTAGCAAGGGAACCCGAGATTTTCTTGGAATCTGCATAGCTGGATCAAATTCCTGCCTTCATAATGAACCATGTGATGACAGCTAAGCCACATGGTATACAATAATTGTCCTGTTATTATTTTGACTTTTTAAATTTAGTTAATTAAATGTTTTTATTAAGAACCAAATCTTATACACTATTTTCAAAATATAAAAGAAAGTTATACTACTTTTCATAATATAATACTTAAACAAAAAAATAAAATCCTACCAAATTTGGTTGGATTCTCTTGTGATGGTAAAGATTGTATGTGAGAGCATGCAATGACAACTAAACAGGTAGCAAGGTTCATACATCATGTGGATTCTCTACAGAAGACCATGTGTTTCATCCTTGCCCCTTAAGACTCAGTTCAATACAAAATTCATACCAGAAACAGAGTATGAGTGACCTCTAGCCAGAACATTTACCATTGTGTGCAAAGTACATTTCTGCACCCACTGTTATGGCTAAAGTTCTTGCTAGTTGAATTTTTGTGTGGTTAAAACCTTTAGCACTTAAAAGCAAAGTGAAAATGGCTATGTGCAAACAGCATTAAACCAGAACAGCCTGCGAGTAACTCGCAGTCTGTTCAGGTTTTATGCTGTTTGCTTCTCATCAGTATCTAAGGGTTTGAATGAAGCCTTTAAAACTTGAATCTAGTAAGATAGGTATTTAATTAAATTTAACTTTCTAAGGGACCACAAATGCGTAAAAATACGTATCTAAGTGGTAAAGGTTTATAGAGCAATATGCAGCAGATTCCCATTTAAGTGGTTACCTGGGTCTTTTTTTGCCCAGTGGGAAGCATCTTGTCCGTAGTTTTGCAAAATGTCAAGTAAAAAGTCAATAGATAAACCAATATCCATTACATTCAACAAGCAAAAAGACACCTAATAGAATTTGAAAATATTTGTTCGTTTATTGATAACCATCAATCTAAATAAGAAAAAGTATAAAGCGTTTTTTTATTTTGTACCTACAATTTATCAAAAACGTGTATTACAACCATAGCATGTAAACTGCCATCCATATTTACCAGCCTGCATTGTGTAATGTAACCGGTTAGCTTTTGCTTCCACGGGTATTGGGTGTGAGCCCTGTGGCAGGCACATTTTAAAATTATATGTTTTTATTTAAATTATTTAAATCTTTCCACAAAGTACAGTTTTGTCAGTAAGTTCATTTAATTGCATTTATCAAAAATATAAGAAAAAAGTCCCTTTAATTCTTGTGCAAGAGAGTTAGTTTATTTTGGGTGTTACAATTATTTGCCAATGTTGCATATGAGCTGCTCTTTAAAAAAACAAGGCTTAATGGTTGATCATGCGCAGGCTTAACCAGGAGGAAGTCCCTAACCAAAAAATCCCGTTTAGGAGGAAAGTATCATCCCTAATTAGCCACTGCGCACATGCATTAACCCTTTCAGTGCTGGAACCGAATTCTGAAGGCCTTTGCAAACAGTTTGGATCCTGATGAGACGCCACAGAACGTGGCATCTCATCAGGATCCAAACTGTTTGCTATTTTGATAGTATTCTTTGAAAAAAATCAAAGAAAATGATAATTTTAAAAATTCAGCAGACAACATTTTAGCAGACTACAAATTTCCCAGCATGCAAAGGGTTAAGCTCCATTATCCCAGAGCGTAGCTACTATATCTCGGCATACAAGGATACTGAAAGTGGCCAAGTCAGGAAATATCAGATTCAGCTGTGCTGATTAAGATAAATAAGAAACATTTGTAAACATATTTATTTGAACTTTTTAATATTTTTCCAGCCATAGAATATGATGGCACAAGTGTTGAATAGTGGAACTTCAATGTCTATACACAAAATATACATTGATTTTGAGGTACACAAGACAAAATTCTAAGGTTAGACAGAGCAGACAAACATACATAATAATACATGGATACAGATTTTCTAGACAATTTTTATACATGTTCACATGAAATACGTATAAAACAAAAGACGCAAAATATAAAAATATATTTAATAAAACTTCAAGTTTTATACCGGAAATAAAGAATCTGAGATTAAAACTATTTGTCAATGGCCGTTATCACCATCAAGCTGTTTGTACTTTCATTAATATAAAATCTGTATAAGTAACCAATAAAAATTGTCATTTATTAACAACAATCTGAAGACCATGAAGAATGCAGGGGAGGTAAGTGTCATTATATGAGTCGCACTCTGAGGAAAGGGGGTTTAATGCATGTGCAAAAAGTGCCGTCCCAGATTAGCCTGTGCAGTTTAAGTGGAAAGTGTCGTCCCAGATTAGCATGTGCTGACTGCACAGGCTAATCAAGGACAACACTTTACGCACATGCATAAAACCTCCTTTTCACAACGCAAGGCTCATATATTTTCTAAAGCAAATAAAAACAAAGAGTTTTGTTTAGTTCTGTTTTGATATTCTTTTGATATTTCTTAAATGAGATAACGTTTTCATTGGCATATATTTATTGGTAAAAAAAAATATAGATATATATGTATTGTAGATGTAAAATTTTATAGTAAATAATAAAATTATCTCTTCAATATATAATACAATACTGAGTTGATAGGTGTAAAACAAATCTTAAAGTGGAGCAAATAACATAACATAAAATCTGTTACTATTTGATAAATAAGAGGTTGAATTATAATACATGTCTATGTTTCTAAAAACTGAACAAGCTTGTGTGACATGTGGTTGATATCTTACATTTCATGCTAGGCCATTCCCCTTATCTGGTATTCAAAGTAATAAAAAAACAATCAAGTTTGCAAACAGTTACACACCCACACATATCTATTGTCACACAATACATTTCTATACAACTAAACATATTGAGATCAAAAAAGTATTATAATAAGAAGCACATATTACTTTTGAATGGGAACTGGGGATAAATTAAAACTTTTCTAAGAGGTCATATTATCTGTTTATTTTACAAAGTTAATACAAATACTTAAACGGAATGGACTTTAGTATAATTCTATTGTAAGTTGAGGCGGTCAAAAACAAATTAATAATCTTAAACTTTCGCCAACGACATACATTTATAGCAAAAAATACTGAAACAAGCTTTCAGCCAATACAACAATTCACGAGAATCAAGATTCAGGCATTGGGAGCGGACAGCAATTTTATCGTTACAGAGCCAAAGTAATTTTATACCCGGTAATATAAGTGACATTTTTAAAAACAAGTTTTTATTCAGCGCATCATAACAACCTAAGTCCTTACAAATTCAGTAAATTAAACATCATACAAACGTCTATAAGCTAATTGCTGATTCGTTTGTAGCTTTGACACACTGTATTCCTTTATGGATTTTACTTCTTGAATAATACCCAACAATTAGTTTGATTCGTATATGCCTATTTACGCATATAAAAAATATACATTTTTTTTCTGTAAATAGTTTAATTAAATATTTCATGAATGAAATATATACAACAAAATAATATTTTTGGTATGTACTCGACATGCAAGGTTCTATTTTATTTAAGCTGAGTATTTTTAACACTATCACAGTGTTATACAAATGTAGCTACTTTTCTAATGCTACAACATGAGAGAAAAATATAAATATCTTCATATACAGCAAAAGGCAAGAGCAAAGCTAATTTCGGGTTGAAAAATCACAATCTGTTGCCATTTTCATGTTAATGTTCACATAAAGGAAACATCTGATAACCCTTGGTGACATCATGTTATAAATCACTGACCCCTAACACCTGAATGAAAAGGTACAATTTTAGTATGTATATAATTTAAAACAAACAATAAAACAAACAAAGCACATCATTTACCAACAAAGAATATATGATAAAATGCTTAAATGAATAACGGAAGCATTTAAGTAAGTTGAAAACCAATTTGGTTTTTACAAGTACAATAAAACATGCATCTTTGGCGGAAAAGACTAGGTTTCTAGCTACAGGTTTTGACACTTGCACTAATACAGTATCAAACGATCACATTACAATGTCCAGAGTTACACATTGTGGTCAATCATCATGTTGTATGACCATTCATCACCAATAAAAACCATGTCACATAAAAAAGGTTGCCTGCTTGGTTAAGCAAATAGGCAAAAAGTATACAATGCCTTTTAAAAATTTATGTAGTGAAGTAGGTATTAATTAATAATGAAAATGGTCATAAAACGCATTCTGTGACCACATAATGTTGTGGCGTTTTTGCAACACATAATTCTGGCAGCTATATCTTATCAAACTTACCATAAAGCCATGTTAAATATGAAACTAGTTTTTCATAATTTTCACATAATGATGTAATCGATAGATAATGCCTCATTTGCAAGAAACATAATGGAAAAGTTACTGGTATACATGTGTTCACACAATATGGTATATTAATGCAGAAAACACCAGTATTTGCAAATCCACATTACACAATTGCATTAAGGTACACAAGGTAATACCCATCGCAATTTGAACACAAGATGAATATGGAGTTATTTTTTTATTAAGGCAACAAATACGTAGTACTTATAGCCTTTATTTTACAAACACACATTTTAATGTGATACATGAAATCTTAAAAAATAAAATGTATTAAGTACAAGTGAATGCAGTATAATATTGATATTTATAATCATAATAACTAAACATGTGTTATAATAATATTAACAAATACAATAATATTAAAATATTAAATAAATAAAGCTTAATATGACTGATCACAGAATATGCTTCATGATTTACAAATTATAATTATGATATTAACTAGCAATCATCAACTCCACAGCAACGTCAACGAGTCTTTAACAACTCGGTCGTTCTGTTCATGTGTTGCCGTCGCGGCCACCTCTAATATCATGAAGATTTGTCTTACTCCGTCCGCTCTTTATCGGTTTCAATTCTGAGTCACGGGGCGTGTGCGTAAAAACATCCGCGTCATCTAGCACCGACTGAGGTCGAGATATCCAGCCAGCGCGAACGTCTGTGCCAGACACAGACCCCTGATGCCGGCTGTCGTTTTCTGCAGGTTTCCCATGCCGGTCGTATGGCCATATGGATTCCGGCGAGAAATAATGTCCGGTTTGACTGCCCGTGCGGCTGTTGTTGTACTTGGTCAATGGCTGCAGACGTGCAGTCTGAAAACGTTTTTATTTCCTCATGTTAATACTTGTATGATAAAAGACATACTTTCTCAAATGTTACTTATTATTCAAAACCCATTTAAACAAAACAAGATACATCTCATTGAGACTAGAATGTGACTAATACCTCTGCACTGCTTTGTCAGTAATGTTGAATTTCACATAACTACAGAATTAGTGGACCATTTGGCTTTAACTCTTTCAGTGCTGGAACTGAATTTTGAAGGCCTTTGCAAACAGTTTGGATCCAGATGAGACGCCACAGAACATGGTGTCTCATCAGGATCCAAACTGTTTGCTATTCTGAGAGTATTCTTTGAAACAAATCGAAGAAAATGCTTATTTTAGAAATTTAGCAGACAACATTTCAGCAGACGGCAAATTTCCCAGCATGCAAAGGGTTAAAAGTGTCTTGCACATCTACACTTCAAGGTGATGACATGATTTAAATTTCAATCAAAATTGAACAAGATATGTGTTTTTCAGAAACACTATGTCCCCTTCTGCGCCGCTTTGAATCTATATATTTGACCTTTGACCTTGAAGGATGACCTTGACCTTTCATCACTCAAAATGTGCAGCTCTATGAGATACACATGCAAGCCAAATATGAAGTTGATATCTTCAATATTGCCAAAGTTATAGCAAAATGTTAAAGTTGGGGCAAACAAACCCACCAACAGACAGGGCAAAAAAAATATGCCCCCTACTATGATGGGTGGAGGACATAAAAAATTGGAAGAATACAGTTAGCTCAGCTTTTGCAGACACACCACAAGAAAGACCAACAGACTGACTAGGACACTCCAACATACTGGTAAATTATCACATACATGCTTGGGTATAAAACAATTTTCCCACATTCTACAGGCATGAAATAAACAATTTAAATAACAAATGCACTTATTTTGTTCTCCCCTTGGTGTTTAAGATTTAGCTGTCCATTTACAAATCAAATGAGATATGCGTTCTTTACAAAGCTCTTATTAAATACATATGTACTCCTTAATATCGGTACTTTGATGTTCAGTTTTTGTAATTATTACAAACCATTATGCTCTGTCAAATATATAACAGCCAATTATTTTACATTTAATAGCATTGTGCATGTGACAATTTTGCAATTGTATGGTAATTAAACCTGTAGCTTAAACATAACACTTTTACAGTTACTTGTAACAGCCAAACAATCAATATTAATTTAACAGAACACAAAATCACACTTTGATGGAACATTACTTGGCATTCAGACCTCAGTAAAAGCTAACATTTGGATGTTTATTGCATCTACTGCACATTCTTCACTGCATATCTTACATCCTGATTGATACTGCGAGCAACTGATTTGCAAAATGACATGACAAATGTTTGTCAGGCCTTGACAAGTACATGCATGCAATATGGGCTTAAACAGCTTATTAATTAGCATTTTGGTTGGCAATTGATAATGAAATGAATGATTTAGCAATATGAACATACAGAAAGGACATTTATTTATATAATATATTATCATCATACCGTTATGTTTTTTGATAACTAAGAGGATCAGTCTTATGCAACAGTCTCTATACAACAGTCTCTATACAACAGTCTCTATACAACAGTGTCTTTACAATAGTCTCTATACAACAGTCTCTATACAACAGTCTCTATGCAACAGTCTCTATACAACAGTCTCTATACAACAGTCTCTATACAACAGTCTCTATGCAACAGTCTCTATACAACAGTCTCTATACAACAGTCTCTATACAACAGTCTCTATACAACAGTCTCTATACAACAGTCTCTATACAACAGTCTCTATACAACAGTCTCTATACAACAGTCTCTATACAACAGTCTCTATACAACAGTCTCTATACAACAGTCTCTATACAACAGTCTCTATACAACAGTCTCTATACAACAGTGTCTATACAATAGTCTCTATACAACAGTCTCTATACAACAGTCTCTATACAACAGTCTCTATACAACAGTCTATATGCAACAGTCTCTATACAACAGTCTCTATACAACAGTGTCTTTACAATAGTCTCTATACAACAGTCTCTATACAACAGTCTATATGCAACAGTCTCTATGCAACAGTCTCTATACAACAGTCTCTATGCAACAAGTAACATTCTTTAGAAATAATTGCACTTACAGGACTTTATATAATATTTGCAGTTTTCTTAGTTTAACCCTTAACCACTCAGATATGCACTCTAAAGCATTTGTTGTCCCTTATTTAATCATATAAAATTAACGACTTTTCTTAATAGATTTAAGTCTTTAAGGCTTCATTCCGACCCTAAGAAACTGATGAACAGCAACAGCATAAATCCTGCATTGATTGCGAGTAACTCCAGCAATTTTCACTTTATTTCTGAATGGGAAAGGGTAAACAAGAAGGCCAATTGCAATTTTTACACTCCACAGATCACCATGTTTTAAAGTATAAAATATTAATTAGTGCAGTTTGTTATGACAACATGGGAATATTTCATTAATTTTGACATAATTGCTACTGATTAATGTCATTTTAGAAAAAGGTTTATGCACAAATGAAAGTTTACCTGCCATGTCACAATAAAAATCATCATTCAGTCATGATATGATTGATCTTAAGGGATACACATTGCTGTACATGATCTAGCTTTGTTGTTGTTTAATCACAAATGATCATCCTTCTGTACTGACAAATAATCTAGATATCATCCGCCATTGACATAATTATCAAGCAAAGAAAATTTCATAAAATATGCCACAAATTGTAAATAAGAAACTCAAACTGTTAACTCTTTCAGTGCTAGAACCGAATTTTGAAAGCCTTTGCAAACAGTTTGGATCCAGATGAGACGCCACAGAACGTTGCGTCTCATCAGGATCCAAACTGTTTCTTATTCTGATAGTAATCTTTGAAAAAAAATCAAAGAAAATACTAATTTTAGAAATTCAGCAGACCACATTTTAGCAGACGACAAATTTCCCAGCATGCAAAGGGTTAAGAGATTCAGACCTTATCCACAGGTGTCTGTGCCATCTTCCTCAAGGCCATGGTCTGCTTGGCAAATTGCGTCTTCTCACGATTGTCAGTCTCCTTTCCCAGATGCATTTCCCGATTCTGTAACGGCTCCCGCGCTGATATCTGTCCATCAATGACCTCATCATCCCCGTCAAAATCGAGTCTTGAGGCTCGTGAGGGGTTCATAAACCGAGATGGAGTGGCGCTACCAAGATTTTCATTGTCTCTCTCCATTAAAATCTGAAATGGCAGGGCGGCATTGGATTACTTTTTTCCTTAAAATCCTTTACAATCAATAGCGCAAGTTTTCAATAGGGATCTAGGAGCCAACTTCATGTGATTCTAATGTGATTTTCAAAGACATGTTTAGAGTCGTCAGAAAAAAGTCTTATTCCATATCCCGCAGACTACCCGTAATAAGGAGCTACGCTGTCTGCTGTAAAGTCATGCAAGTTTTGGTGGTCTCATTAACAGACAGGGTAGCTCCTGACAGGCGCACAGGCTGGTCTGGAGCTATGCTGGTTGCATGATACATGTGGCATAAAACCTATTTTTTAACGATGCACCTCATATGTTTTGACGCCTTAGAGTTGTATTATAAAGATACATCCCCATTCAAAATTGAATGAAACATTCATGCACTGACAAGTGTGCAGATAGACAAACAAGAGCCGTCTCCATAGGATGACATATGCCTCCATAAAGGCTTTGATAAAAGTTATTGAAATGCACTAAGTGACCCCATGACCTAGTTTTTGACCCGGCATGACCCATATTCGACCTTGACCTAGGTATTGTATAGATACAACTTCTGATCAAGTTTGGTAAAGATCGGATGAAAGCTATTTGAATTAGAGAGCGGACATGAAAAGTGTGACAGACTGACGGACAGTGCGAAAAACTATATACCCCCTTTTCTTCTAAAGGTGGCATAAAAACTGCAATGCTTTACGCCTCCCACATAAGGATGTTTAAGAAAGGTACAGAGTGACTGCTAGAAATCAACAAGAATAAAGTCTGCACATTTTCAAAATGCAACACATGTGCATCATAATACCATTACAAAGACATAAGATCAATTATGGCTACCTGAACAATTTTCTTCTTCTTTTTCTTCTTTGCCAGCTGATACATGGTTCCTGATGAGTGCCAGTCACTTCCTGTGTTTTCTCGCCTAACAAATAAGTTACCAGATTGCTTCATATAAAATATTATATATAAAAAAAAATATTTGTAAGCAAAATTGAAATTTAATCATTAAGTTAGCTTCCAGAGAGGCAACAGGGTTTATCTGGGATTTAACCTGGTAACCTAGTTTTTGGAGGCAAGTGACCCAGATTAAATCTGGCCTATCTATTGTTCAGATAAACATGCTGACAAATTTAATTAAGATAAGATCATAAATGTTGCTTCTAGAATAGTTACAACTGATGGTTTTTCCAGTATTTGACCTGGTGGCCCAGATTTTCGAGGCACCTGACCCAGATTGAACTCAGCCTATATTTTGTCAAGATAAACATTCTGGTCAAGTTTCATTAATGAAAAAAAGTGGCCTCTAGAAAGGCAACAAGCCCAAAGTTGTCAACTCAATACCCATGACACACGCCATCAGTTGATGGACTTGTACTGCACAGTCATGGAGCTCTTCATGCTCAGGTGAGCTAAAACCCTTTGCATGCTGGGAAATTTGTCGTCTACTAAAATGTCGTCTGCAGAATTTCTAAAATTAGCATTTTCTTCAATTTTTTTCAAAGAATACTATCAGAATAGCAAACAGTTTGGATCCTGATGAGACGCCTCATTCTGTGGCGTCTCATCTGGATCCAAACTGTTTGCAAAGGCCTTCAAAAGTCGGTTCCAGCACTGAAAGAAACTATTTAAATGGGTAAGCACCTTAGAGCCTGTTGTCGTGCCAAGTACATATCGTTACTATCATTGTAGTACGGCTGTACGTTCACGTATTTCGTGTGAGATCTGGTCTGCACTGGAGGGCCACCCACGTTGATGTTGCCGTGTTCTCGATGAAATCCCATATCTGAGAAAAGAAACAGAAAATATTGATACCGTTCATATATAATCTATGTTTTTGTTGCTCTGCTTGGTCTAAAAAAATAATTGTCTATTTTGGCCATGAGCATAAAGTTGGGTTGAGAAGGGATTGAACATTTATAAAATATATAAAAAATGCATAACATATTTTTATTTAGTAACTTAGGCAATATGCTGGGGCAGAATTTAAATTATCATTATCTATTTTAAAAGTCTTTCAGTTAAAGTGAAACAAATAACAAACATCTATCTGTCACTCTATTCATCCAATGCATAACACTAACAAAGCATGTAAAGCGTTTATTTGATTCAAATTTATCTTGTAGATCAATATTATCTCCCTTGAACAGTAAAACAAGAGGGCCAAGATGGCCCTAGTTCGCTCACCTGAGAGGAGTCAGTTCATTCAATCTTTACCAAACGTCAAACTTGACCTAGATATTGTCCAGACAAACATCCTGGTCAAGTTTCATCATTATTAAACCAAAACTCTGGCATATGGAGTGATTTTGTTTTTGTAAGATTTGACCTGGTGGCCTATATTTTGACTTGACCCCCCCTTACCAAGCATCAAACTTTGCTTACAAAAATATATATTATGACCAAGATTCATAAAATTGTGACCTCTAGAGTGTTTACAAGGATTTTGTAACCCCCCCCCCCCCGCTGACCATGTTATTCAACTGACCAGAACCATTTTCAAACTCAACTACTCAACTCTCATATCAAACAAACAAATTTTCTGACCAAATTTCATGAAAATTGGGCCAAAATGTGACTTCTAGAGTGTTCACATGTTTTCACTATATACATATAGAGAAAATGCCCCGCTAACTGGCAGCCATGTATTTTCACAGATCTGGACCATTTGAGAACTCCTCCGAGATATCAATAAAACCAATGTTTTGACCAACTTTCATGATGATTGGGCAAAAATTGTGACTTCTAGAGTGTTTACAAGGTTTCTCTATAGCCAAATAAGGAAAACTGCCCCCCCCCCCCCGGCAGCCATGTTATTCAACTTATTGGAACCATTTTCAAACTCAACTCTCATCTTATGGAAACAAATGTTCTGACCAAATTTCATGAAAATTTGGCTAAAAAAGTGACTTCTAGAGTGTTCACATGTTTTCACTATATACATATAGAGAAAAATGCCCCGCCCACTGGCGGTCATGTTTTTTCACCGATCTGGACCATTTTTTAACTTATCCGAGTTATCATTAAACCAATGTTTTGACCAACTTTCATGATGATTGGGCAAAAATTGTGACTTCTAGTGTGTTTACAAGGTTTCTCTATAGCCAAATAAGGAAAACTGCCCCGCCCACTAGCGGCCATGTTTTTCAACGGACCGGAACCACTTTTGAATTCAACCAACATATTATTAAGACAATATTTTGACAAAGTTACATGAAGATTGGGCATGAAATGTGACTTCTACAGTGTTTACAAGTTTTTTCTTTTTTTTAACCTAGTGACCTAGTTTTTGACCCCGCACGACCCAGTTTCGAACTCGACTGAGATTTCATTGGGACAAAGCTTCTGACCAAGTTTCCTGAAGATCGGACAATAAATGTGGCCTCTAGAGTGTTTACGAACAAATGTGGACGGATGGACAGACAGACGAGGGACAAAGACCGGTCACAAAAGCTCACCTGAGCAATCAGGTGAGCTAAAAACACGTCATTCAAATTTCACAATAAAATGAGAGGCAGAAACATCCCTTTGTTTCGCATCATACAGGTTTGAAGTTGGACGTTTTGGCCGTACTACAAACATACCTGGAGGAGCGATGCATTTTTTCATCTGGAAAAATCTTACACAACCATATTTTCAATGCTCTGCGATTATACAGTATTTGTAAACTACTTAAAGCTCCATAATGTTTACTAACAATAATTGTTGAAGAAATATATAATTACATTATTTTATTATAGATACAATACTATGGTAATTAGGTCGTAGCTGTGCAAGATAGTGTGTAAAAAGATACAATAATGCTGAAGATAAAGAAAGAGGAAAGATACACATACTTTAACAAAGATGCCATCATACGGAAAATGGGATAATACAAATAATTGCAGCGGTCCAGTGACTATTCGGTCCAGTGACTATTCATGAACTTTCAATTAGACTGTTATCAGTTTGGTGGCATTGGTATAATAACTTCTTTACCATAAATACTATCATTACATTTATATACAAACAGCAAGGAAGAAGGTCTTTACAATATTCCCAATAAAATAATAAATAAATATGTCATTACAAAATTGAATACAAACATAAACTACATAAAATAGTATTCAATTCTAAATACTTGTTTATGCATTAACAGAATTAATCTTACACAAAACAAAATGCAAACTAAACCTACTGCAGTACTGGTAGTTTCTTTTTTACTCGAGAAAAAAAAACAGCAATTATTTAAAAGATTGTTTTTATTTTGGTGTTGATGTCTCTAATTATTGTAAAAGAAATAAATTAAAAAAGAACAAATAAAAACAATAATAGACATTTTAAAAAACTGCTTGAACAATATGAACCATTTTTGACATTGTTAGGCTTGTGTTGGAAACAATTTTGCTTCGATTATTATCAGTTAATGGTGACAACCCTGCATAATTAACAGACGAAAACCTTTTTAAGCTTTTCATTGTTTATAGGAGAGATGTTGTTGTGTTTCTTTTTATCAGGTCCTTCTGCACCTGAGGCTGCAACATGTGTTGACCAGAATGTACCCCTGCACTCCTACGTAATTCATTTACAAGACTAAAGAAAGTTAGGACACAATTTGAATTATAGCTGAAATGTCCAGCTTTTTTTAACTGTGGCCTAAATAATGGGAGGGAACCCCATTTGTCCCGTATTTTGACACCTAAACCAGACTCATGCGACAGGAGCTGGTATTGAACCCGTTCCCTATGTTTAGAAGCATGTGTACAAACCACTGTGCTTACTGGACAGCCACTTGCATAGGAGATAATCAATTATTTAGTGTTGAGTGGTGTATCCATAATGTAAACAAGTGGAGTATCCACAATGTGTACATCTAAAACACGATCATTTACCATATGCTATACATGAATAACAATTCTAAGTAAACTTCATTCTTTAAAAAAAAAGCCCACATTACAAACAATTGTACATCTACATTAATGCTCTCTAAACGGAAGTTAGCAATCCATCCATATGGTACCAAGGTAGACATAAGAATGATAAACAAGCTGTTACATTACACATGTTGATTAGCAGAATTATTTCATCTAATTCCGTAATGTCAGCATTATTGACAATGTTTACTGCTTTTAAGGACCACAGTTGAGGTGGGAATTTTTTACATTCTTTTTTGTGCTATCCTTAACTTATGGAATTGATAAACAAAAGTTGTTGATTTTTTTGTTTTGTTTCAATCCACACAATTGTGACACTAATTAATTAGTAAGATAAAGAATTATATCAAATCATCAGGAACGAAAGCAAAGACAAATACACTCTGGCTCACTATTTGGACTCAAAAATTGGGAATAAAACAATTTTAAATTAAAATAAGAAGTCATAGGACAGCGGAAAGGGTGTTTGAGGCTTAAACAAATACAGTTTTGCTGAAATTGTAAATTTTCACAAATAATATTGTTTGGCCCATCACCCTTAATTGCTCCCTCTATTCAGAAAAGAAGAGAAACTTTATTATTTTAAGAATTTTAAGACAGAAAAGAACAAAACACAATAGCAAAAGGACAACAAACAAACTAGGTAATAGCTATAAGGTGAACACAACAATATAAGGTGTTGCAACTAACCCACATGATGTGTGGTACTATACCAGACGTGTGCATGTGTTTCAATGCGTGCATTCATGCATGCGTGCCTGTGTGTCACATCTGATGCTGGACTGAGGACTGATGTTCTTTATAAACAAACATCTATTTGGCACATTTGTAATGAGACAAAGAAAAACCTTTTATAAATTTTCTTGTATTTTCAAAATATTTTTTTTCTCATCCAGAAATTCTTAGCAAAATTCACTTAATTATGAATTTTAAATTTTATTTTGTCAACAGTTTTAATATAATGTTCTTAAATTACACATCAATCAATCAGTTTAACATAGTCCATATGAACAATACAGTGTGTCTGTATACTGCATTAAATTGGCACATGCAAGACATTTTAATGCTGAACTGTTTTGATAGAAGTAAAAGAGGCCAGCAAAAAATAGGCAAAGATGGTAAAAGGGGCACAACTCTAGCTACCTGTATCTGATTCTTGGGAGGTTGCAGACCCTTGCCGACTTTCTGCTAACAAAGAAATGCAAATGATCTAAAACAAACCCTGGTTGAAAAGGAATTAGAAAAAGGGAAAACAGCAAAAAGGAAATCTTAATTGTTAAACTAAAAGTTGTGTTAGTTTCACTGTGATGTGAGGAGAAGATAAAGA
Source organism: Dreissena polymorpha (assembly GCF_020536995.1). Taxonomy (NCBI): domain Eukaryota; kingdom Metazoa; phylum Mollusca; class Bivalvia; order Myida; family Dreissenidae; genus Dreissena; species Dreissena polymorpha. The sequence continues at coordinate 58,585,145 of NC_068358.1, read as the reverse complement.
TGCTGATGATCATTGGGAGGAGGAGAAAGAGGAAAAGGAGGAGGAAAAATTAATTGTCAGTGAAAATTATTTTAGTTAAACTCACATATAGTAGAAAGCAAGTTGTAGAAAAAAGGATCAATAATGATAATAATGTGAAGATAACACAGACAAAACGATGGTAATGATGTTGATGTCTATGTTGATGATAATTGTGCCTTTTGATGATGAAGACTATGATGAAGAAGATGATGATGATCATGATCACAACAATTATGATGCTGCTGATGATGATAATGAAATGATGATGACACACAAGATTCTTGCTTGGGAGGGGTATTGAGGGTTTAAAAGTGTTTTAGTTGTCTGCAAATAAAATCACTAGCTGCAGTAAACACCCATTTTCTTATGATATGTGATCAACAGTTGATTTCATTTAATGAAAATTTACAACGTGGTTCTTACAAGGTTGCATATCTGTCAACAATCAAAAGAAATTAGGAATGTAAGGAACATGCTTCCATCTACACAAAGTTAAAAATATTCTACAAAACTGTAGCAAAAAACCTAAACACAGTGTTCATACAAGACAATCGCCCTTAAATGTAGTCAAAGGTGAAAAATGTTTAAATAATTAATAAACTTTGATAAACAAGGCTATGAAATTAACCATAAGATCTCAAATTTGCTGTTAAAAAAGCCTTTATTAGGTATTCTTTTTTTCTTTATATAAATCTTGCATTTCTTAACATAATGAAGATTTTATATTAAGTCAGTACTGCTCCTAAATATTTTAAGAGGGGGGTGGTGGTGGAAACGATCTGTTGATTTGTTTCTTACAAATAATCAGAAACTACCAAGATTAAAATTGCGAGCCATTTATAAAGGTATACAATCTAAACAGCAGAAACACTAACTGTTATGCTTCCACTTATGTTATTTTACAACTGAATTTGACTGGCTAAACAGCAAAATTTCTATCAATTAGTTTTTTTGTGCTATGTTAAAAACAGAAAAATACAAAAAAGAAAAGGATTGTATTGAATGCACACTGCCTGTCTACTTGCTGAGAAATAACCTAGCCAACGAGCTAACGTGATAAGCACACTGCTATAACACAGAAAGTGGTTGATACTGTTATTTGTGAACAAGCACACAGCATTGGAACAATATGAACTTTTTCTGTTGTCATCCACAGACACGCGCCTGGAGCCATCGGAGTTGTAGAAGCTTGACTCACGCCCGATTGATCCGGGTCCATCTGCTGCTTGCAGACATAAGGATATTGATATGATTTGGGACTTTACAATACACTTGCTTATATTGTGATATGCATGAAGTGATTTTCACATGTATGGTGATATACCATGAATCCAAGTAATAAATAGTTCAATAAAAACTATACAAAAATAAGGTTCCAGGATGCTATTTCAGAAACATATCAGGGGATGAAAATACCCTTCCACTTTTATAAGGTTTACCAAAACCTTCACTTCTTAACAGATCCAATAACGTTAAGTTCACTATTTATTGAGCAATTTTGCATTCAAGGTGCAAACCATTCTGATAAGAGGAAAAAATCGTACCTAAATAATAATTGTTGAAATAATAAACAAGGGCTGTTTGTAAAACATGCATGCCCCCCATATGGGCTGTCATTTGTAGTGGCAGCCATTGTGTGTATATGTTTTTTTGTCTCTGTGACCTTGACCTTCGACCTAGTGTCCTGAAAATCAATAGGGGCCATCTACCAGTCATGATCAATATTCCTATAAAGTTCATGATCCTAGGCGTAAGCATTCTTGAGTTATCATCCAGAAACCATTTTACTGTTTCGAGTCACTGTGACCTTGACCTTTGACCTAGTGACCTGAAAATCAATAGGGGTCATCTGCCAGTCATGATCAATGTACCTATGAAGTTTCATGATCCTAGGCGTAAGCATTTTTGAGTTATCATCCGGAAACTATTTTACTGTTTCGAGTCACTGTGACCTTGACCTTTCACCTAGTGAACTGAAAATCAATAGGGGTCATCTGCCAGTCATGATCAATGTTCCTATGAAGTTTCATGATCCTAGGCATAAGCATTCTTGAGTTATCATCTGGAAACCATTTTACTATTTCGAGTCACTGTGACCTTGACCTTTGAAGTAGTGACCTGAAAATCAATAGGGGTCATCTGACAGTCATGATTAATGTACCTATGAAGTTTCATGATCCTAGGCCAAAGCATTCTTGAGTTATCATTTGGAAACAATTTTACTATTTTGAGTCACTGTGACCTTGACCTTTGACCTAGTGACCTGAAAATCAATAGGGGTCATCTGACAGTCATGATCAATGTACCTATGAAGTTTCATGATCCTAGGCCTAAGCGTTCTTGAGTTATCAACCGGAAACCATCTGGTGGACGGACAGACGGATCGACATGAGCAAAACAATATACCCCCTCTTCTTCGAAGGGAGCAAAACTACATTACAAGCAACAAAACAGAACAAAATAATGCTATGGTTTAATACCAGTATGTAATAAACAAAATTATCACCATTTTTTAGCATGAGATCAGATATTGCATTATACCAATGTACCAGTACCGTATATCGTTACATCCTAAAGTTTACCCCATAATATCAATATACATGTATACCATGAAAACCCAAGATATAAACTAGATACTGCATCATATAAATACAACAATATATTGTTTCATCCGTATATTTAATGCACATACCCCATTGTACCAATATATATGTATATTCATACACCCTTAGATATTATGCACATATCACACTAATTCACAAGCTGGATTATCTTTTCAGTTACACACTGCACAAGTTAAAAGTCCTTTTTGGGATAAAAATCCACTTATGTCCAATATCCAAACCAAAATATGATGGTGAGCACGTTCACATACTGTACAATATGACTTAAAGTCTCAACTCTCTAGCAGCAAATGTTTTTTTAGTAATGCTCGACACAAAAATAAGCTGACAAAAGGAAGCACAGACAAGCCTTAATCTATATTGTCCCTCTAAAAATAGGGTTCATAAAAAGTCAACATTTTTCTTATTCATAAATTTCTGAGATTTTTGTTATAAAATGTATATATAATAATCTATGTTAATGTTATACAATTCGATGCCATAACAGGGTTCTCACCGTAGAATTGACCCCTGCTTGGGGCTCTTCGGTCCTTGTTCCCCTGAGAATTAAAGCTGCCAAAGTTGTCGGTCCTCTCCCGCTGATATTTGTTCACCCCAACATCGACGTTCTGCAACTGCAAAAATTGGAAATCAGTTCTATGTATTATTTCAAAAGTGTTAACAATTAGCCATCGGGTCAAGAGATTTTTTTGCTAGATGCGAGACTAAAGAATAAAAATATTAATCACACAAATGCTCTGTGAGAAGTGACCAATCTCAGTTTATAGAGGTTCATGTTGAATACAAATATGTTCACTGAGCAACGCTTTGAAAGCCTGTCTTATGTTGAAAGTAATCAAAAGAAATTGGCTTAGAAAAACAGTTCCCATACTCTTTGACCTGAAAGTCAATATATGTCTTTTTTTCCTCCCATGTAATAAGCAAACTGATTTCAATGATTGTGGGTCAAAGTCTTCTCTAGATATCATGCCGAAATCTTTTTTATTTCAAGTTCCTTTGCCCTTGAACATGGACCTTGTGATCTCAGACTGATAGATGTCTTCCTTTCCACTCAAGTAACCACTTAACCTATTTGCCCGATAATATATCAAAGCATTCTTTGACCGTCACATTTGACCTATAGATATTCTATTTTTTCCTCTTAAGTAACCATCAGTCTAATTTGCATGGTTGTATGTTCGACCAATCTCTGGATATCTTTCGGAAACCAAATGGTCTAACAACTGAATGACCACCAGAGAGTGCAAAGCAGCATGCCAGCTTCTTTAAAGGGGGGGGGGGGGGGGGGGGGGGGGGGGGGGGGGGGGGGGGGGGGGGGGGGGGGGGGGGGGGGAGGGGGGGGGGGGGGGGGGGTGGGAGGGGAAATAATGGACCGAAAAACAAAACTTGCATTATCTTATCTACTTATTGTACTATAAACTACTGTACAATGAAATATTATTGTAATAAAATTACAATATAAATAAACAGGGAAAGAATTTCCTAGAAAAAGAAAAAAGAAATGGCAGATGGCTTCACCTGCTCCTTTTGGTTACCCCCCTCCTTATCCATAAATAGTGGTCAAAAAATAAATGAAACCATGTTGAATTTCAATTTGTTCAAAGATTCATAAATGATGAAAACTATGCTTAAAACTTCATAGTATGTTGTGGAACAATGAAATTCCAAATCAGTTGAATTCATGAAAATGTCACAACTGGTTGGTTTTCCCCACCTTGCGTGTTCTTAGCAGCACCTTTTCCTAAGGTGACTCAAGATCTTTCCCCTTACTTGTTTTTTAACCTTCGTTATTCTTTGCATGTTTTGCAGAAGTGCATTTACTACTTAAAATTTATTGAAAGGGCTAAAATAGGAATGCTTTCAAAAGTATTGTTTCACTTTACAGGCAGCATCCATACACAAATCCTATATATCATAAACTGACCAACAGATTAGATGAACTGGCCTTATGCCTAAGAAAATTATAATTCTTGATTATATTCTTCATGACTCGAATAAATAATTGATTAATTGACTGATTGATTGTATTGATAAAACTCATCTACACATGCAATACAAATATTTACTAGCTGACTATGTTGTATTCAGAGTTTATCTATAAAACCATACACAATTGAATCCTTTTTGTGTTTACACTTCATTATTTCTTAAATTAGAGTTAAAAAAATAATTAAAAGGTAATTAAGAACAGACTGTTAATTGCAAAAGAAAACCATGCAAACAATCTGGCAGCGTTATCCAACATCCTTCCAAGAAAATCAAATTAGTTCTTAATGAATATTTTTTCCATGCAAAAACATTATATATGATATTGCTTGTTGCTTACAGTTTTATTTTAATTATGTGATATAATTCAATAATTTGATCATCTACAATATCAATTAGTCTATGTTTATATAAGCAACTTCCTAATTCTTTTATTAGATAAACTCTGATGATACCTAGGAGCGCAATAATAAACGGGAAATCTGGGTACAGTGACAACTATAGCATAGCGTACACATAACTTGCAACATACTTTGGACTGATAAGCCTTCCCCTTGCCAGCAATATAAATATTCTGTGGAAAGAGTCACAAATCCAGTATTAATCATATCAAAATGCAGAAGAGAAAAATCTACAGCTATTGTTATATTACAATTTATTGATGCGTTGACCTTATTGGTGGGATTATTACTGGCAAACAAAATTGCAATAAATTATATGGATTTCAGTTGTGTTATCTCGAATGTAATTGAAATAAAACACATTCCTGAATAAGATCTATTTGAAGCATGCTTGGACTAATGTAAGAGGAACAGTTTACGACTATAGTCACTTGGCTTTAATCTTTTTCTCAGGCACAGAATAGAAAGATAAGAGTATAAATGGAGGTGTTTACCATATTTGTTACAAACAAATTTTTATCTTTGATGATAACAGTATTTGAGTTCTGTATGCAATATTTCAGGCTAATCAGGAATGGATGATTTGTTGGTCAAACATACGTTTTGTGTATGCAAAATGGAAAACAATAAAATATTTAAGATTGTAGAGACATAAACTTTCAATACAAGAATATACCTATATAAGCACATATAATACTTAAAACCTTTTTTCAAGTCAATAGCAGCATATCTAATTTAAAGCTTTGTTTTATCTGGGCCAATATTCATGTTTATTATAATCCTACGCAAAATACTCTTTTAAAATTGTAATAGATACATAACAGATTTTTAAACAAGACCTGTAACAAAACAGAGCTTGGCTATTCTTCTGCTTTGATATTACAATTTACATTTTCTGTCAGCCAACGCTCATATCATGACCTGAAAGTTTTATTTTATGTTGAATATCTGTATTAGTTATGAAGTATGGTTAACTTAAAACTTAACATTTGTAAATTAAAACAAGAAATGTGACACTGTTAATAATATAGATTTTCACAATTTGACCAATTAATTTCAGTAAATGTTATGTTGATCATTTGGTATGCAACTGCATTTATCATCTCTATTTTTGGGAGAACATTGCTGAAAAACAAAACACGATTTTTTGGCCTCAGTAAGTAGGCCTTTTCTTGAACCATATCTTACATCTGCAGCCGTAGCAACAATACTCAAGTTAAACATTAGTTGTACCTTAGCATCGGACAGCCGGTCTGATATTGTTCGGACTACTGAGACGTCCCCTTCTGACTCGTCTGCTGGATCTCTTGGTTCTTCTTCTGGCGCTCTCTCATAGTGCTGGATTTGATACGCTGCAACTCGTCTTGCAGTGGTCTTGTCCAAGAACTGTGTGTACACAAAACAATAGTTATAAGGAAGTTATGGTTTTAAATAAAAAATTAATATTAGGCAAAATTAAACAATTTGAGCATTTTAAGTATCCCAAAGAATTTAAAACAAGATGTGTTTGTCAGAAACACAATGCCCCGTGTGTGTTTCAGAGTTTATTTACAGGTCCTACTGGCCTCTTCACGAGGTTACGGTAGCCCGACCTGTAAAAACACAATGCCCCCTATTGCGCCGCTTTGAATAAAACTTCAATATATCATTTGGCAGGTTTAGAAATTATCTCCCTTTTAAAGCTTATTACTTCCCTTGGATTGTATTTTTTACTTTTGACCTTGAAGGATGACTTTGAACTTTCACCACTCAAAATGTGCAGCTCCATGAGATACACATGCATGCCAAATATCAAGTTGCTATCTTCAATATTGCAAAGTTATGGCCAATGTTAGTTTTCGAAAGGACTGACGGACGGACAGACAGACAGTTTCAAATGCTATATGCCACCCTACCGGGGGCATAAAAAGATACAGTGCACCTAAATGAGGATGAAAAACAAATCCATCAATTTGGTTTTATGCCATATGAATAATAATTTGATGGCTACATGTCCTCAAAGGTTTTTAATAATCATTAATCATACTTAACAACATTGTATCATTCACAAAAGGTATACAGATTTAGGGAGATGTTAACTGCAAAAAGCAGCTCTTTTGCATTTTAACTTTAATTTCCATGGCAACTATAGACAGTTACAGTAAACAAGAAGAGGACTGATAATTGCACAGGGTAATCTGGGACGACACTTTTCTCACATGCATTAATCTCAGAGCAATTGTGATATATAATGCAGAACCATGGTCACACAAGCATGGACGAACAGAGAAGCCGAGAAATGGATGTGCATCTACTGGTTAAGTACAAAATAAGCAAAAGCCCACAAGCCCGCGAAACCTGCACTGGTAAAATTTGAATTGGACTTGATCTCTTCTCCGTTTCATAATGCAGTGTTCTGCCGTGGTATCACAAAAAGGTGGGCCAAATGTATCGCAGCTCTAGAAAACTTAGGGGGCATTTTCAATACTTTTGAAACACAAACTAAAATTTAAATGAAACTTAAAATTATTTCTTTTCAATTAAAACTGTTACTCTGTGTATAAAACCAATAAGAAACAGCAAACAACTCTATTGATTTTAAGAATCCTACAAAAGGCCATCTGATCTCTTCTGGCATCAAATTTTCTGTGAATTTTGAATTTTTGGCAATTGAAAAGTAGATCTGAAACAGAAGTTGTATTCCTACTCTGTGAACTTAGAGAAAGTTGATATTTGTTGTGCTTTATTAATGATTCTGCTCACTCATTGTATAAGTTATAGAAAATCACAACTGCACAATTTTTTTTGCAACATTTGTGAAAAATTTACAATAAAATCACATTTTTTAACTAACTGGCCACAACACTGATACCTGTTTGTAACTATTTTCTCGATCTCAAGAAATAATAAAACAATTTGGGTACCTTGGCCAAACAGCTCACATTTAAGACTGTTAGTACAATAATCAACTGAAACAAGTTGACACATGTATTCAAGCAACCCTTTGAAGAAAATCTTTTGCCAAAAAAAATGTGAATTCCCCAAAATGATTGAATTGACATAAAATAAGTACCTTTTTCCTTTCTGGGGGACTGTCCGAGGGTTTATGGCCATTTTCTTGTTCCTGATTCGGCGCTTCCAAGTTCACAGTATACGTGCTAGTGCGAGCATTTGGTGCATCGCGAGGCGTAAGCACAATAGGTTCTGGGGATTTTGAAGCTAACTTTGGTTTGTTATCTGTCACAGTTTTAGAGCTATGCTTACGTTTAATGAATTTAGACTCACTAGGAGTAGTATTATCCATATCTACATCATTTTCGTGAACTTCACCATTACTGTCCAACGTATCCATATTATTGTCACTTTTGCTGTCGCCTACATATCCAGAACGGAAGTCCGAAAACGTTGAATTGTACTGCCCTACACCCTGTCTGCCAGACAGGTCTACATAAGATTTTCCCTGCCGCACATCTGTTTTATCGTCAGTATTATTCATATTATCACTATTTACATTGTTTCTATTTGCACTTTTCTGTGATCTACGACTGCCTGATTTTGCAGGTGTTCTTGTCCTTTCTTTGCGACTAGTGTTCTCTTCTGACGGTTTATCCTCTTTAACCTCGCTCCAGTTCAATTTTTTCTCTTATTGCATTTAACGCTTGTTTTTCAGCATTTGCTTTTGATGTTGCATTTTTTGCCTGTTAATGTATTTGCTTTGAGAGGTGGGGTGTATAATCTCTTTTTCCGTTTCTGAGGTATCCATCTTTTCTTCAAATTTTTCCTCTTTATGATCGGGCAACAATGCTTTTGTCTTGCCAGACCGTACTGTTAAATTCTTCAAATTTTCACTGAAATCAAAACAATAAATGTGTTTATTAAAAATTAATTACTTTTATTTCTAATTTAAAACAAGAAACCATCGGAGACGGGTTGATGCTCCCCAAAGTTTTTTTTTGTCACAATATTGGCACTATGTATTCAGATAAAAGGAAACGTCTTGAGGGGCATAACTTTGGACAAAATAATACGATGGATGGTTTAGCAACTTAAAAATTTCAAAGGGCCATAACTCTCTAAATAAATCATCTAACCAGAACCCACTAATAACATGCGCATCTCCTCAAGGTAGTTAAGCTTCCATTCAGTAGTTGGGGAGAAATAGCCCGGACAAGAATTGCACTATATGAACAGTTTATAGAAAATTTCAAAGGGCCATAACTCTGTGAAAAATCATCCGACCATAACTGGCTGATAATATGCACATCTCCTGTTGGTAGTGAAGCTTTCCATAAAGTTTCATTGAATTCCCGTGATAGTTGCTGAGAAATAGCTCGGACAAGAATTGCACTTTATGTACAATGGAAAATTTCGAAGGGCCATAACTCTGTGAAAAATCATCCGACCATAACCGGCTGATAATATGCACATCTCCTGTTGGTAGTGAAGCTTCCCATAAAGTTTCATTGAATTCCCGTAATAAGTTGCTGAGAAATAGCTCGGACAAGAATTGCACTATATGTACAATGGAAAATTTCAAAGGGCCATAACTCTGTGAAAAATCATCCAACCAGAAACCGGCTGATAATATGCACATCTCCTCTTGATAGTGAAGCTTCCCATAAAGTTTCATTGAATTCCGGTCATTAGTTGCTGAGAAATAGCCCGGACAAGAATTGCACTGTATGTACAGTTAATGGAAAATTTCAAATGGCCATAACTCTGTGAAAAATCATCTGACCAGAACCCGCTGATAATATGCACATCTCCTCTTGGTAGTGAAGCTTCCCATAAGGTTTAATCGAAATTCCGGTCATTAGTTGCTGAGAAATAGCCCGGACAAGAATTGCACTATATGTACAGTTAATGGAAAATTTCAAAGGGCCATAACTCTGTGAAAAATCATCCGACCAGAACCGGCTGATAATATGCACATCTCCTCTTGGTAGTGAAGCTTCTCATAAAGTTTAATTGAATTCTGGTCATTAGTTGCTGAGAAATAGCCCGGACATAAATTGTGCACTGACGGACACACGGACGGACGCACGGACGAAGCAGCGACTATATGCTCCCCCCAAATTTTTTTGGGGGGAGCATAAAATAAAAAGCTTAAGTACATAAGGGAAAACTCAGTTGGTATTGAACTAAAGATTTCAATAACAGTGATATATACCCCATTTTAATATGTGTTGTATTTTTACCCTTTGTGTATGACCTTTACCCTAAAAGTGCCTGATGCATATATTGGACATAATAGCCTCTCATATAGTCAAACATTTGGGCCAAGTTATTTTAAAATCCTCAATGCATGAGGAAGTCTGGCACGTAGGTAAGACCAAGAGGGGGTAATCACATTATAGTCAAGATTGTGACGTCCATGTCGAGCCAGGTATTTTTCGCCATTATAAACCCTTTATTACTAGTATTATTTTTGTAAATGCCACTCACTTTCCAGCCATATCAGCAAGACAATTACTAGCATTTATTTGTATTAATATTTGCTCTATATTTTGACTTTACTAACTGCAAAATTTCTATACAGGATGAACTAATTAAAGCTCCACTAAGTAAATTTGCGGGCAGTAAAGCGAACTTTAATACAAAATAAACTCTTAACTCTAATCACAGTTTTACTGATATGGCTGGAACTGAGCTTCATTAAAAAATAAAAAAAAAGGAATAAAGTGTATAAAACGTTAAAAAAAAACTTTCTCAGCATGGACATCACCATCTTGACTATCATGTGATTACCCCCTTTAGGTAAGACCCATTAACAATTTTTAAATACTTTTTTTTACAATCACTTGCAGATAAATATTGCACAGCAGTTTGAAGGAAATCACCCGATACCCAACAGTTGGAGGGCATAAAATGACTGTTCTAACCTATTGACGTGATCACTTATGTCGTCTTGCGTTTCTTGCTGGTGTTATGAGCGTCGATGTGCTTGATGGGCACCTGGCTGCCCCGGTTGAGAAGACGTTCTGTCTGGAAGGACACGTGGTCCAGGCAATCCTCTATCGTGAACCTGTCTGTAGGCTCTAGCCTTAGTGTTTGCTGAAAAAAGGACATAATCAATATAGCCACATTCTGTAAAAACTGGGCTTAATGCATGTGTGTAAAGTGTCATCCCAGAAAAGCAGTCTGCACAAACTAATGAGGGACAAGAATTTCTGCTTATTTTAAATGTTTTGTTTAAAGAAAGTCCTTCTTAATAAAAATCCAGTATTGACGGAAAGTGTTGTTCCTGATAAGCCTGCGCTGCCTGCTCTGGCTTATCTGGAATCACACTTCACACACATGCTTAACCCTTTGCATGCTGGGAAATTTGTCGTCTGCTAAAACGTCGTCTGCTGAATTTCTAAAATTAGCATTTTCTTCGATTTTTTCAAAGAATATTATCAGAATAGCAAACAGTTTGGATCTTGATGAGACGCCACGTTCTGTGGCGTCTCATCTGGATCCAAACTGTTTGCACAGGCCTTCAAAATTCGGTTCCCGCACTGAAAGAGTTTAAGACCAGTTTTCCAGGAACAGGGTTCAGTTAATACTAGTGCTATGTCGCAAATGTGATAGATACACCCGCACAGATTTGTCAGCTATGTTCTAGGGCAAATAACTCGGCAATGCGTGGATCACTGAGGATGATAGGAAGATTCTTATCACAGAAGCTACTAAACTTCATGGTGATGACATATTTAAAGTTTTGTTGAAACACTTAAGAAAGTGGAAGTTCTTAGCTCTACTAACTTCAAGTATTTTATGTAATGAAACAGACAGACTTACAGACTGGGACCAGCAGAGTGACTCCTATATACCCACCCCCTTCGTGCAGGAGTGGAAAAGACCTGCTTTAAAATGTTTATCTAATATAGGTCCACTGGTGAGCACTATTTGTAAAGCTAGTTTTTTTAATTCCAACGGTGGAAGTTATTTGAACTGAGGAGAAATCACATATCTAAATGCATATGCTTTGTAGACAGGGCATTGACTTTACACGAAAGACATCATTTCAGATTAACAAGCATTAAGAGCTCCTGAATGAGTCTAAGCCCAAAAGTAGATCAATGTCAAAGTCAAAAAGAAGTAGGATGATTTATAACATCCATGCAAGTTATAAATATTTGTAGGACATTTGGATTATCCTTGTACATATGGATTAACATATTTATCGACAAGAAATCACTATATGCCTTTTGACATCCTACATGCCAGGGAAATAATAATTCAGAATATCAATAAAATCTATGACATGCAATTCTGCGATTACGGTACTATCTTAAAGAAGCATCTTTTTTATAATGATGTTCCAAATGTCAGCATTTTAAGTCTTCTTAGTTACATTGAATGCTAATATATAAATATGAATCTTTTATTAGCCAGTCTAAGGTAAATCGATTTCCATGTAAACAATGTTGGGCGCATGCGCAAGAAAATACATGTTTGCTTGTGCCATCTATCAAAAAGTGTTGACAAGGTTTAAATGGGGTAGACGTTTGAGAATAGGACATTTATTTACAAACTAATAGCTCTTTTTATGTCACTATTTAAAGTTTGGTTATGGATACTTAAAATTAAAATTTGCCATGCTTTTTTATTAAAGAAAGAGATTAAAAACAAACAAAATACCGTAATCTTGTCTTGTATACTTAAAGGGAAAATTAAACTTGATCCCAGAATGATATACAAATTCATTTACAGTAAAATGATTTAACCTGGTTTCAAAATTTAGGAAGTAAATTTCTGATCCATACATATTAATCTTCAGGCCTATAACCTAAACATTCCAAATGCTGGTAAAATATGTGCGATTCAAGAATTTCATGAGTATTTACTTTAACCTTGTCATCGCAAGTGATCAATAAACACTGAATATTTGACAATCTTCATATTAAACGGTTATTTTGTTTATTTTCAATGATCTTTTATGATTTGCGTGTATGGTAGTCTTCAAGTAAATGATATGTCCTTTCAAAACTCGACTTCAATGTTGAACACGAGTTTTGTTTTTTCGTCATGAAGCTTTAAACTAACTGCAATCTTGCCAAACGGTAACTCGACACCTATTCAATTTTCAATAAACTTTATAATTACCTACTCATAAGTCTATTGAAAACTTAAAAGACAGGGCATATCATATTATCTGAGATATCAGCTGACAAAGATTTCTCTACCCATGTGGCTATAAATAGGCATTTGGAGCTATGTTACTTACCACCATAAAGTCTATCATGACGCTACTGAGTATTCCCTGGTATCTTTTCACGATAGTCTGTGGCTTGGACACTGATGGAAACTGTACACATAACATAGAACTTTAAATGTTTACAAAAAGGGACTATCAATTGTTATGTGTTTTGTTTACATTTTAAAGGTGAAGAGGTTATTAGGCAGTATTTTCTCAGACTAATGCTTTTAAATTATGCAATTTTCCTCTAAAATTGATTTTAAGATAGCGTTTTATCATTCTCCTACTTCAAACATTGCCCCCTACATACCCAAAATATTGATTTTTCTCTCAGAAAATGAGGCTGTTGAAGCCTATAAGCAGTAAAAAAAAATTTGAGCATATTTCTGTATGTAAAGAAAACACATCACAAACATTATGTCAAGGAAAAAGCCAAACATTTCAAATCTGATTAAAAGGTTTAACATCTAAAATGCATTCAATTCTGGTAAGATAATACAGAGATGTGTTTGTCAATAACACAATGCCACCTACTGCACCACTTTGATTTTTTTTATCATTTGGCAGGTAAAGATAATTATCTCCCTTTAAAGCTTATTACTTCCCTTGGATTTGTTTTTTTTACCTTTGACCTTGAAGGATGACCTTGACTTTCACCACTCAAAATGTGCAGCTCCATGAGATACACATGCATGCCAAATATCAAGTTGCTATCTGAAGCGACATAGAAGTTATGAGCATTTTTTGAAACCTAAACGCAAAGTGTGACGGAAAGAGGGACAGTTCGATCACTACATGCACTCCTTCGGGGGCATAATAAAATATCACATCTCATGGAGGGTGATACAATGCATGGTCAAACCAAGATAACAACAGAGTCACAAGCACAGGTTGACATCATCATTTTGAAGTTTGAAAATATATTTTATCATGCACCCTCTAAAAGATGTTTTATTTATGTTTTACTAAATTTGTCTAATGAACACACCTTTAACCCGGAGAATCGAGCGTTGTTATAGAACATGTTCATCTGATCGGGCGGCAATTGTCCGACAATCTTCTGGATGACGTAGAGCTGATCTATCTCACTCTCGCCCGGGAACAGGGGCTGACCGTCTGCAAGCTCTCCAAGAATGCAGCCGATAGACCAGATGTCTCTCTGCCTTGCCATAGGGGGCACTGTGGAAAAAAAAGTTTGTGTGTAAAAGTTTTTTTAAACTCTTTGGAAAAAAAGTAATTAGAAAAAGGAACGTGTTTTTGGAAATCACTTAATCTGACAATTTGATCTGCAGACTGCCTTGAAAGATTATGTTCAGATGACAATTATTTTTAACCCCACAGACAGGATACCATCTTACAAAACACTGTAGAAAGAACAGAATACAGAAAGGTCACAGATTGTTGGTGGTCACATCCAAATTATATGTATTCTGTAACTAATCATATCTACTTATTTTGACTTACGTGAGAGATAACAAACAAGATTTGTTGGGACATTTGAAATTTAAAAAAACTTAAACTTAAAATATACAAATATTTCTATGTTTATAATAATTTGAAACCAAGGCAATATTTTAATGTATGTTTTTAATTAAAACAACTACTGAGCGTACCCAAGCAGCAATTCCGGAGAGCGATCCACCGTGTCGCAACATAGTCCGTGTACATGCCGTTCATTCCATTGTTGATGGTGCGAGCAAAGCCAAATCACAGAGCTTCAGAACATCTCCACTGCTAATCAGCAAATTCTCAGGCTTGATATCTTAAATAACAATATATATAGGAATATTATGAAGGTTAACAATGGCTTGCTTATTTTTCTTACATAAGTGTATG
The DNA here is from genome assembly GCF_020536995.1 of Dreissena polymorpha. Classification (NCBI taxonomy): domain Eukaryota; kingdom Metazoa; phylum Mollusca; class Bivalvia; order Myida; family Dreissenidae; genus Dreissena; species Dreissena polymorpha. The sequence goes on along the minus strand of NC_068358.1, from coordinate 58,570,113 downwards.
AAGTAATTGATGACACACAAATTGCATTATTTTTACTGAGCTACAGAGGATCCCAGAACATAAGATTTACTCTAACTACAAAGGATTCCTACATCACAGAACTAAAGTCAATTTATAACTGAAATTTCAACTATGTCATTCCTATGGGAACAAACTTTATTTAGATTTTAACTGAATTATC